>NT_187027.1:750000-1350000 GCF_000001635.26 Mus musculus
CCGTAAGTCTCTCGAATGCTGTTCGTAAGTAAGGACTCTCAGGTTGGGTCTTTCCCTCCACTTCGTCTGCCTTGTGAATGTAACATCCATCTCGTTTACTTTTCCCATCGTCTAGTTGGTGCCAGTCCCCAGGAAGGAATGAGCATGCTGCCACACTGTAACCTAGTAGTGGAGAGCTGGAGGAGGGGAAAATCAAGGGTCATAGGTCACCAGTGCCAGACTGGGCTACATGAGAGCTTGTCACACACATACACACTTTAGAGAAAGCCTCCCAAAGTTTATAGAGACTTGTCAGGGATGGGCAGGAAGACAAGGGTGGGAGGAAGGCTGTATGCATGAGTCAAGGCAACATGGGTTAGAGAAGATGCCACCCCTGAATGGAAGCAGGTGACCACACTGCAAAGGGAAACCCCACCCCGGGAGACAAGGCTCACTCTCGTGTGTCCCCCGGGAGGCACCCAGTCCCTCCACTGAGGGCAGGGCCACCAGACTCCTACACTAATTTATGCCTTTGTTTTTCAGCTGAGGGATCCAACGGTAAGTCTGACTGCCTCTTTTTGTGACAGACCCCCCAAACCGTTCCAGGAATGTTGAAAAGATCTTAAACCAAATTTCTCCATCCGTGATAGGACCCAGTAGCTGAACTCTCCAGTCCCTCGAGCTGTTATGGCTCCATTGGGTTATTAGTAGGCCTTTAGACTATTCCTTGACTGACTTGAAAATTGAGGAACAAAGGAAAATGTGTCCCTGTAGTTTTCTAACTTCTGAATTGGAGGCTTATACAGAAGGGAAAAATGAATGAAAGAAAAAGGATATTCCTGTCTTCCAGCTGCCCCATCTCCACAAGTGATCAGTGTATTGTCTGCCCCTGCTGTGCCTTTTCAGAGCCCCACAATTCCTATCAGACCTGGTGTTCCAACAAAGGAACTAAACATTCCCATTTTCTTAGCCGTCTGCTTTTCCACTGTCTGGAATTCCACAAAGTAGTCACCAGTTCTCTGAAAAAATTTAAATGCCTTTTGTTGTAGTGATATCTGTATCACCAGGAAAATACCCAGCAGGGAAGAAAACCAAAATGTGGCTGCTGGCTTGGTCTGCAAGCCTAGCTACTTAGGAGGCAGGGCTACAGTACTGCCTTCTTCGTGACCTAGCTTGGCCTACAGACTAAGGGAAAGGCAAGCCTGGGCAAACTAATATGACCTGGTCTCAAAATAAAAGGCAAAAATGTAAAAGGAGGGGGCTAGGAGAGGAGTGGCAGCATGTGAATCCTGAGGTTCTGCCCCTAATGTGGGGGCGGGGGGGGGGGGCAGAGTACAAGCAGGCTTGGTGTGGCGGTGACATGTAAACCCAGTACTCGGGCAGTGGGGACAGGAGGTTCTAGGCTCTAAGTGACCCTGTTTCAGAGCCTCTCTCTGTAAAGGAAGCAAGGTAGTAATCAACTTCTCTAATTGCCTTCCAGCTGTAATACCTGTGGACATATGTAAGTTTACACCCATTCCCCCCTCCCCCATCTCCCACACACTAGGCTCCAACAGTCTTTATCTGGCCACTGGGGAGAGACTCCATGATCACAATCTGCTTGCGTTACTAACACTGTACTATAAAGTCTAGACTTGACTGATGTACAGACATAGAAAGCGAACACGGAAAGGGTTCTAAAACGTTACCTAAGTATCAACAGAAGACTGATTACAGAAAAGGAAAATCTGACAGCGGAAAGGGATGAGATGCTTACAAGGTGCCGCTGGGAGGACGCCCTGGCCTGTCTGTCCGTCCCATGGGAAACCATATTATCTAGGAGTTTCCCTCACCGTGTAGGAAATCTCAGAGCTTAAAAGCAGCTGTCTCCTTGGCACCGACTTTTACATCAGCATAAGTTTTTGACCTTTTAAATAATTTTATGGGGGGAAAAATCGAAGAATTGACTTACATAAAATAAATAACAAGGAGAAAATTTCTCAGCAATTTAAAATCCAAATTTTAGTTCAGGTTAGACATGCTGTCCCATAAGCCTGACTGGTAAGCTCTATCCTGAAACCACAGGAAGAAGCAGAGAGCCAACTCCAGAAGTCCAGCTCTGACCTCCAGTCATGTGCGTCTACACACCACACATAGACACACACACATCCTACACCTACACAACACAGACACACACACACACACCGCACACACTTACACACCACAGACACACACACACACATCACAGACACACACATATACATATACCACACATACCACAGACACACACATACACTCACACCACATACACTATGTAAACATAAAACAAAGGGAAAATGGATAAGGAAAAATAAAAAACAATAATTTTCTCTTCTCGAGTGGACCAACTCCTGTTTCCATCAGTAAATCCAGCTCTGGGGCCCTACAACCTCCCTTTCCTGAACAGTCCTAAGGTCGATGGGTTTAGGGAATATAAGACTTAACCTTCTGTATCAGAAGCCATGATGTCACTGGGCCCCTTCAGGTCTACTAACTGTCACAGGAGTCCAGGCAGGACCAGAGGGTGGTTAGAAAGAGTTCTAAAGGAGACAAAACAGTGCGAGAAGGAAGTGCTAAAGCCAATCTCTGTCCCACAGGTTGTCAACCAGCACTGAAGCCTAGCTGTGAGTTCTGCTTGATTTTCTCCTGTTTTTCTTTGTTACTGCTCTGTAAGCAGGCCCTGTCCATTTCTATGTTGCATGATTCTACCCCCACAACCACACCCCACCCCTTCCACTTGCCTCCACTCTGAAGACAAAACAGTGGGAGAAGGAAGTGCTAACTTCGCCAATTCTCTGTCTCACAGGTTGTCAACAGCTAGCAATCAAACCTAGCTGTGAGTCCTGCTTGATTTTCTCCTGTTTTCCTCCGTTATTCTCTGAGTCCACCCTGCCCACTTCTACCCTGTGCGCAGACACACAAGATGTGTGATCCCCCACCCCACCCCACGCCTTCCCATCACCCATGTCGCTTAGCTCCACCTTTGCAGACAAAACAGTGGGAAAAGGTAAGTGCTAACCCCAGTCTCAGACTCGGCAGTTGTCAACAGCTACCATTGAAGCCTAGCTGTGAGTTCTCCTTGATTTTCTACTTCGTTTCCTTCTCGGAGCCAGCCCTGCCCACTTCTACCCTGTGTGCAGACAGGAGAAGTGTGATCCCACTACCATCCCCTCACCCCACCCCCTTCCCCTTGCCTGGGTCATTGCCCTTCACCTGTGCAGACAGAGCAGCGGGAGAAGGAAGTGCTAAGCCCATTCTCTGTCCCACAGGTTGTCAGCCTTGTCAGCCTTGTCAGCCTTGTCAGCCTTATCAACCTTGTCAGCCTTGTAAGTCCTGCTCGACTTTCTGTTTTCCTTCCTTATTGAGCTCTGTGTATGCCCTGCCCATCTCTACCCGGAGTTGCACACACAAGATGTGTAATCCCACCCCCACCCTAACCCTCCCCATCCCCACCCTCCCCACCTCCACACCCCCACTCCCTTTGCCTGTGTCATCTAACTGTTCCTGTGCAGGAAACTCTCCTCCCCTGGCCTCAGATACGCACCCCCTCCCCGTCCTGTAAGGACTAACTAATGTTATAGTTGCATGGTCTTGTTTAAGCCCTATAAAGGAGCCATTATTAATTCCTGTAAAGTGGATAGGAAACTGTGGCCAAATATTTACCCCTGAGTACAGTTGTGGGACCTAATACAAGCCTAGAGTTGTGAGCACAAGAGAAACTCGAGCCAACCACTCACAGCCGCTCTCCCTTTTCAGCTCCGCCAGACACCTTGCCCTTATGTAAGTACTAAGTACTGTGCTTTGGTTTGATTCTGTTCACCTCTGTTAATGTGATCTGAGTCTTTCTCTTGCTACCTTCCTGCCCAGCTTCCCTGCACTGCACATATCTGCAGAATAGGATACAAAGAAGTAATGAGCTAGCGTTTGTCAACAAAAGTCTAATAGCAGAAGCCAGAAATTTTTTTTTTTTTGAGAAAGAATAACAGGTGTTAAGTGTGGAGTGTTCCTCAGAAAGCTCAGAAAGGAATCACAAAACCCCAGCCCAGGCATCCCTCGAAAGTCTGTGACCCAAAGTTGCCCAAGTATAGAATGAAGGGGGTCTGAAGGGCAGTCTGCCTCTTCCTCGTCACTACTTAATCCTGCATATAAATTTGAGCTGGGACTAATGTACATAGAGTCGTTCTGAAAGTACCCTTACTGCTTAGCTGAGTATTCCCCTAACAGACGCCAGCAAAACCATTAGATAACTTTATGTTGGTTCTACTTAAGGAAAATTAAACAGATTTCTCTCTTTTTTTCTCTCTCCCTCTCTTAGTAATTACACAGAGAACTTCAAGTAAGTTCTTTACTTTTCTGCTGGGATATGTGGGGGTTTTCATGGCTTAGCTGGTTCCACTTCTAAAAGTGAGATTCCTGTTTCGCACATCCATTTGTTTTCAGACTCACGGGGACCTGTGGGCTCCCAGAGATGGGCTTCCCTTTCCTGTTATGTGGGCTTCCCACTCTTTCTATTAGCAACTAGGCATTTTCAGGTCAAAAGTTGATGAGATGATGAGCCAGAACTCAGCCCACTCCAGGATCCTCCAGGATTCCTCACACTGAACTTTAAACGCAAAGGTCTTTCCAGGTCTTGTCAAAAACTCAAAATGCTCAACAGGCACCATAAACTAGTGTGGTGAGGCGAAGCCTGAGATGGGTGATGAAAGGGCATTGGGGGAAGGGCCGTCAGGAAGTTCCAGGGTCTGAAGAGGCTGCTCCACCCAAACTATTCTTTCATGGAAAACAAAAAAACAAAAGGCCAGAGGCAATCCGTGTTTGGGGTAAAATATCCCAATTTTAGCCATGGTATATATCCAGATCTGTCCCATAGACTGTAAACACATGCACACTCCACTTCCACCCAAGCACACTCAGAGTAGTTTCTAATAGTAAAATTGTAGTGCTCTTCATGTTAGGACAAAGAGCTGGTTTGATGGACTGGGATTGACGATTCTGGCCTAGGCTGAGCTAGTGCTTCTCTGAAGTCCCCATCCAAATATACCTCTCATGCCCTCAGATCATCTAAATATTCTCTCTGCACAATGTACATGCTGCAGTGCAGCCCCAAGGGCAGAGCTGGAAACTCCCGATGTTCCCGATTAGGCACAGGCCCTTGTGTTTGTCACTTTCTTGTGACAGAAAGCACCTTCAGGAAGAAGGTTTATTTTGGCTCAAGATTTGAAGGAGGCCCAGCATGTCAGGGCAGCAGGTGTGAAGTGGGGGTCCAGCATGTCATAGCAGTAGGTTTGTGTGTGTGTGTGTGGGGGGTGTCCAGCATGTCAGGGCAGCAGGTGTGTGGGAGGGGGGTCCAGCATGTCAGGGCAGCAGGTGTAGGGGAGGGGTGTCCAGCATGTCAGGGCAGCAGGTGTGTGGGAGGGGGGTCCAGCATGTCAGGGCAGTAGGTGTGGGAGAGGGGGGTCCAGCATGTCAGGGCAGCAGGTGTGGGGGAGAGGGGTCCAGCATGTCAGGGCAGCAGGTGTAGGGGAGGGGGGTCCAGCATGTCAGGGCAGCGGGTGTGAAGTGGGGGGTCTAGCTTGTCAAGGCAGTAGATTTGGGGGAGAGGGGTTCAGCATGTCAGGGCAGTAGGTGTGGTGGATACATCTGTATCATGCTGGACACAGATATCATCATAACACCATATACCACAGCCTCAGGTCTCATAACCGAGGCACCATTTACAGAGCCGTGCCACCAGGAGAGGCTACTTTCTTTCCTCATTTTCTCCCCAGAAGTTTGAAAATTCACTGTTAGATTTTTCTCATCCCTATTCTTTCTTATCCCTGGGGGGTCCAGCATGTCAGGGCAGCAGTTGTGAGGAGGGACACCAAAAGGCTGAATTCTAGGACAAGTACTTCCTCATAAGTGACAAAAGACTGCAATAAGAATATTTTAATAAAACATATACTATAGATAGCTTGAAGAAAGAGAAGACAGATATATAAGAAAGAAAAAGGAAAGACAGACACTTAGAGACAGAGAGACAGATGGGAGAGTAGTACGAGCCCCATAGCCTCAGATCCTTCTCTCCACCCTGATGAAACTCCCCTCTTAGTCAATTTGCAAGACTCATCCCGACAATACACTCAGGAACAAGTATTTCTGTTGTCTATATAAAACAAAAACAAAAAACAAAAAACTCACTATACTAATTTGTCTTTTTCATTAAAGCAAAATGTGGACCACCTATAATATGTAAGTCCTACGTTTTGTTTTCCTTAATTGTAGTGTCATTAACTTCCTGCAGTTGAGTCCCCGTATTCATAGTGTGATTGTACCAAGATCCACCATTTCTATGGTCTACTAGCTTTCCAGCATCCCTTGCTCTCCAGTTTCTGGTTTCTTTACCCTATTCCCTATTCACAACATGATCTCAGCTCTCTGTAGCCATACAGAGTTGATAAGGAAAGTGCTTAGTGCCTGGTGTGGTGCTATGATGATATCTGTATGGTACTTAGCATATGCCTATGTATTGCATCTGAGAAGTTCTTACTGCTAACATACATGGGAGGAGATTATTAGCTAAGTTGTTCTACCACAGTTAATCAGGCTAGGTCTCCTCAGCTGGCTCTTAAGCCAGGTGCTGGAAAATAATGACCACCCCCCCACCCATAAAATACTTACGCATATGGAGGGGGGGGAATGAACTTAAAAGCAACTGAGCCGCAGTAGGATGGCCCCATTTGAACACAGTCTTTGCAAAGAGGCAAATAGAAAGAGGGATAAGAAAGAATAGGGATGAGAAAAATCTAACAGTGAATTTTCAAACTTCTGGGGAGAAAATCAGGAAAGAAAGTAGCCTCTCCTGGTGGCACGGCTCTGTAAATGGTGCCTCCGTTAGGAGACCTGAGGCTGTGGTATGGTGCTATGATGATCTCTGTGTGGTGCTATGATGGTATCTGTGCAGTACCATTCAGCAGCCCTTTTGCTAGAGTGTGGTGCAGAGTTTAAGAAGTACTTTGTGTTCCTCGTCCAGAAACTGTGTTCTCATCTCTTTACCTCTTTCTTTTCCACAGTGAAAAAGCCATCAGGTAAATGCTGTATCCTCTCACCCCTTTGGCTGTCTTTCCCAGCATGCTAGACTTTGAGTCTCTTTAGTTTTATTCTGAGCAGCTCTAAAGTCTCTGGCAAATAACAGACCCTACAGACAACAAGTCAGACAGTGAGCCACCTGCCTGAGGGTGGCTTGAAGTCAGGTATTTTCCTTTTGAACATTTTAAATCGGGTTATTTTGCTTATGACTTATTCACAATGGCAGAAGAGTGGTTCTGTTGATGGGCTACTGTGTATAGCTTGTTGTATCTATATGATGTCACCACAGCAAACTAGTCAGCACCCTCATTCTCTACACTACCCCCTTTCTTCGTTCAGTACTTGTCAGTCATCCTCTGTTAACCCCTTCTACAACATGGACTGCTTTGTCAGGAACTACCGGCCCTCATTACAGCAGGCCGGAAAGTATCCCTGCTGTTTTGAACAGTTTTCACAAACTGTCACCTATGGAAAAAAATATTACCTGCTGTTTTTCTTGTTAGAGTTTATAGGTGACTGGGATTTTAAAAAAGAAAAGTTAGAAACAGCAGGAATCAAATTGAGTTAGCAAAGTCAAGCCACCTGTTACTCATACACAAAGGAAAAGAGAAGGTGGCCCCACTGAGCTCCAGGCAGGGCCAGGCAGGAAAAGGCCAGCCCTCCAAGAGCTCACTCACTCCTGCATTTAACTGTTCCTGACATGTTTTGGATCCAACGAGGTTGAGAGAAAGGCAAAAGGTGGTCTCCTGCTCCTACATCTAACCACTAACAAAGACGTCTTAAGAGAATGTGAGAGTGTATTTCTAGCCTCACTGAAGAAGACTGTGAGGATCTCTCGCTCTGCACTGGCTTCACCAACTACTGCAATTCTAAGGAATGTCCTGTTTGATCAGTACCTGCTCAGTGCAGGCCTGTCTGTCTCCATGTTAGGGGAGATCACAGGGCCTCCCAAGGAGCAGAATCTCCTGATTTTTAAAGGATATAGGGCCCAATGACTAGTGGAACCCTCGGCACGACACTGTTATCCTGGTAAGTACATGTTTTTACATACTTAGAAAGACTCCGGAGTGACAGATGAGTAGAACCAACACCTACCAGATGTCCTCTGACTCCAACATGCACACCATAGCATGCAATGCTCAGAGGGGCGGGGAGGGGTTGCTAATAAATAAACAGAGCTGAGGCAGGCTCCCAAGCCAAGCTGCACTAGAGCATCCCAGCAATTCACAAAGTTCCACCCCGTTTGACTCAGTGGAAGAAAACTGGCAAACAGAAGTTAGAATTGTGTGAGCTCTCCCAACTCTTCAACAAAGAGACTAAGTACACAGGGAAGATGTGTACATAGGCAAAGCAGGAAGAGTCTTGAGAGATGAAGTAACAAAATGGGGGCTGTGTGGGTGAGGTGGGGCAAAAGCCAGAGAGAAGGAGCTGCTACAGTGTTTCATTTTCCAGAGAAACTGGTCACCAAAGTGGCTAACAAAGGAGAATGTCTCTTCACCTGTTCAAAATGCCCATGTTACTGTAAGAAGAACAACACAAGGCGGCTGCTCCCCAGGAAGGGCTGGGGGGGGGGGGCGGCTCTTCTGAGGTCAGAATGCCTGTCTGGAAAGAAGTTTCCCTTAGAAGTCATTTCTGTTGCCCATGTCAGCCCACACTAACTGTCTGTATTTAGATTTTTAGCCCATGTAGCAGAACCTATCTGTAAGTGGTCTTTCTTTTCATCAATCTGGTGGGATTAAGGATCCCACAATGGAGAGAATACAGTTTCTAACCGATCTCTCTTCGGAGGAGTGCTTCTATTTATGAATACCCAACCCTCATCCTCTTCCTGAAAAACCTGTTACTAATTATTCAGTAGGAAGGTAAACACTTGACAGAAACATTGAGGGGGATAAAAATCTCCCAGACAACTTTTTTCCTAATAGCTTTTCTCCCCTTTTTGTAAATTGTTTATTTATCGTTTGTGTGCATTGATGTTTCGCCTGCATGTATGTCTATGTGAGGGTTCAGGTTCCCTGAAGGTGGAAACACAAATGATTGTGAACTGGACTTCTATGTGGGTACTGGGAATGGGCCCTCTGGAAGAGCAGCCAATGCTCTTAACCATTGAGCCATCTCCCCAGCCCAACAAGAGCTTTTCATAACACATGAAACTCTCCATGCTCAGGAAGAAAAACTGTGGAGGATACACAGGTATTCAGATAGCCAGGAGGAGTGCAGGGCACACAGACTGGAGGAGGGAGAGGGAGGTGGGTAGGATGGGAAAGGGGAACTGAACACATGGCAGCCAGTCACATCAGACCAGTCCCCCTTCCTTTAGAAAATACTCAAGCCTCTTACCATAGAAAGCTTCCCTCAGGAGGTCTGGTGTCAGTAGAAGGGGGGGAGGGAGGGGAAGAGAGAGAGAGCCTGTACCCTTGTTTCAAATATTCTGCTAATATGTTTTTTGTTTCCTGTTGTCCGGCCAGTCGCCCCAAGCCTTTTGGTAAGTTAAATACAATTCCTCTATTTCTACAAGCCCTCTCCTTCTCTGTTGTCTAGAGTCCCTTAGGCACTGAAGAGTTTACTATGTAATGTGCACAGTGTCTAGCCAGTAGTGAGGGAACGGAGAGAGCACTACAGACAAGCATGTATGTACCAAAGCATGCATCAAGACTCTGCATGGTGGTGGTTGCTTTAAGGACAATTAGTACTGAGACTTTTGACAGAGATCCTGCTTCCAGATATCACTGGCCCTTTAGAAAAACAAATGTGCCATGTGCCATGAGCCATGAGGTACATTAGCGTTCAGGGTCCTCATAATTCCATCTATAGAAACTCGCTGGACAGAGTGTGAGGTATGTGTCTCCAGCACCTCCTTTACCATAATTCCTGCTGGAGAATTTTCAAGGAAAGCATACACCGCTAAATATGGAATCTGTTTTCGCCACCACTTCCTAAGAAACGTGTGGTTTTTGCCCCTTTCCCTCTGCATCTGTCTCTCCAGCTTTTTAGAATCAGGTCAAGGTGACAGTCCCCACCCATTAGCCGGGAAGTCAGTATAGATCTCTTCCCAGCAACACCTACTTTCACACATGGGATTGCTGAGAGTAGAAGTGGTTAGTTAGTCCTTTGGTGCACTGCCAGATGCTCTCTGGGTAGACATGAACTCCTGCAAGCACCATGTGGTTGTCAGAGAACTGGGTTTTTAATGAAATAGCAGAACCTGTTAGCGTTAAGACAGGTTTTGTTTAGGGGACTAGGGGAGCAATGAGCCCATCCTGGGTGACATTCTGCATCGAATTCACCCACCTCTCAGCTGCTTTCTGTAGCCTCCCTAACCCCACAAAGTCAGCACTTTTATCTAGTTAAGAGTATTTCAGCTCTTCCCCTAAATGCCCTTTGAACAAAGAGGAACCGTTGACGTTGCTCATGGCCTCTAACTCTTGTATGAAATTGCTCACTACTGTGTACTCTGGGCTGTGGATCAATCCCTACTGCTGAGTTCTAGTAGCTCAAGGTTTTTGTGAAATCATGGGGGTTATTGACTTTTCCTCAATCATGACATGAGATTACGGGGGTGGGGGGTGAGTGGGCTAAAGACAACTCCGACAGTCTAGGAGTAAAGCAAAGGGGCATAGGAACCTTGCAGGACGTGGTGAGAGAACAAAGAGCCAGGCTGACTCACTGAGACGGGAAAGCCAAGTTCAAGTCCCAAACCTACATTGTGCAAAGTTTTTAGAAGGCCCAGGCACACATGAATATACACACATACATGCATATGTACATACATACATTCATACATACAATACATACACACATACATATATATCCATACACACATACATACACACATAACTAGTAATTTTTAAAAATAAAAATGGTTTTCTTTCTGCTATTACCTTTAAGAATCTAGAGTATTTCTTTCACCACAAGTTCTTCTCAAGCCAGCTTTAGAACTCTCATTAAACCCCAGAGATTGTCAAAAATAGAAACTGTAGCCAACATTTAGAGACATGATTACAAACGAGCTTTCTGTGCTGTGTGAGAGAACACAGGGACATGATGATGACAATGTAAAATGAAGGAAATTTTAAAAAGATGCCATGAAGAAGGGGCTTGTGAATAGGAACCTGTCAGTCTCCTGAAAGTAAGGATGCTCTGACTTGGTTAAGAATCTTTTTTTTTCTTTTTTAATTTCATTTTGTGAATAAAAAAAAATGGCCATTACTCCTGTAACTGATCCCACAGGTCATAAAGCTGTTCTGGGTACCTGAGTTGTTGACATGGAGTCCAGGCAGCTAACGAGAGGGCAGCACATGCTGGGGAAGGGAATCCTTCACTAAATCCCCTCTCTGGCCTCACAAGGGGAGCTTTCATGGGACCCTAGTACATAATTTATTTTAAAACTAATTTGTCTCCTTTTTCCTTTTAAGGGTTTGCACCGAAAGGCTGGGGTAAGTCTGCGTCTTCTCTCAGTCTTCCTCTGGGATGGGTAGTATCCTTGGCCTCCACTTACACTGGTACTGTAGACATCCAACCACTGAACTCAGTGGCAAATAGTTTTCCATCCCTTTCCCTCCACATTCGATAGTGTAAGTTTAAATCTTTTTACCTGTCTGCCTCCCCGAACATGTCTCTCCCGTCCCTCAACCTTCAGTAATTTTCTGAGACAGGGGCTTGAAAATGAAGCCAAGGTCTTGAAATCTGGCCTAGAGATCTCCCATTTCAAACTATAACTGAAAAATGATTATGGTGAAGATAGGGAGTGTGGCCTTGCTTGCCGAAGAACCGAGTTGTGAATGCACAGGAAAGCAAAGCATCCGACATTCACCCCAGTGGGCTCAGACAGCAGGGAGGATAGCCCATCCAATGCAGAGGCCTGCCTGGGGCTTGGGAAAGAAGGGAAAGCCAACAGCCACTGACCACCCTCCTTTGCCTTTATCTCTTTCAGTTGACAGCTCCTGGGAACTCAGTAAGTTTGCATGACTCCCTCATCTCCTCTTCTGTGATTAACAGCCTGGACCTTCTGTTCCCAGATCCTCTTGAATTGCATATTCTTTTATCTGAGTCATTTTGCCTTCAATGGTTCAGTCTTGTTTCAGTTTTAGGTCCTTGTAGTCTAGTTTCCTTTTGGAGTAAACCACAGTATCTTGTCTCTGATTCAGTTACTGTGGAAGAGCACTGGTGGCCAGCCTGCCAGCATGCAGTCCAGCAGTTCTCAGCCTGTGGGTTGAGACCCCTTTGGCAAACCTCTGTCTCCAAGAAATATTTACATTACAACTCCTAATAGTCACAGAGTGGAATTATAAAAATAATCGTATGTGGTTGGGGGCGGGGTCACCACAGGAGGAACTAACTGTCTTAAAGGCTCACAGCATTAGAAAGGCTGCGACCCACTGATAGTGTCTGTCATAACTTGGGGTCTGCTGTCTCTGTGCTCTGCCCTGGAAAACTGATAGTTTTCGTTTCAAATGAAAAATCCCGTCAGGTTTTATTAAACCTGGGCACAACTGACACCGCTAGTCTGAGGATGTGAATCTTACTGAGTGAGACAAAGTTCTCCTCTCTGTGGGCACGACTGTGGCTGGCCTTCCTCTCTCAACGGGGAATGGAACGAACACAGTGTGCAGGAGCACTTGCTGCTCTTCCTGAAGGCTTGAGCTCAGTGCCCAGCACCCATGGGAGCTGCAACTTCAGCAGGCCTCCGAGGGCGCTCACATACACTGCACACTCTTTCGCAGACATAAATAAACAAATATAAAGATAATCTTCTAAAGAAAAGCTACTGGAAGGTGGGTTCTCCTGGGTGATTCCCACTGCTGTCTCTTTGGTGTTGTGCTCGTTAGCACTGCCTCCTATAGTAAGTTCCTTAACTCTTCTCAGGTAGATTACAGGGCTCTCAGGCTTTCTGCACTGGACACGTCTCCTCACAAAGTTGAGTGAGGCATATAATGCTAAAGGTCACATCAAGCATTCCTCTTTTCCAAAACCTAAGGCTGCCAGTGTCTGCTTTGAGGATATTGCTGCAGGGGAGTTGAAGGCAGGCCTACAAGAGAGCAATACCACCCAACCCTCCCCTTGGACCACTCTCTGAGCTCCCAGTGAGCATCCCTCACCCACCTCTAGCTGAACATGAGGAAAACACATGCAGAACCCAGCTGTTCATAGAACTCATAATGAAGTCTCACCTCCTTTTTGCTGCCTTCTAAATGGCTTTGACAGCAGGAGACACTGAGCCCCTGTGCACACTGAGCCTTCCTTCCCCAGCAAGAATCCTCATGGTTTACTTTGGAAGCTTAGACAAAAACACAAAATTTGTAGGTTTTATGAGATCAAACAGAAGTTGCTGCACAGGAGGGCTGGCTTACCCACGTGTAATTGAATGGACCTGAAATTGTGGCAAAATATACTAACACATATCAAGAAGTAGTCTAAAATGATAAAGCTGAGCTCTGAAATCTAACAGGTTTAGTTCCCAGTCCCACCTTTAGCATTACCTGCATCCACTCATTTCATCTTTCCATGCCTTGGTTTCTCCATCTGTAGAACTGAGATAACAATGGTGTCCACCTTACCTGGCTGTTGTGAAGACCAGGCTATTTAGTAGAACGTTCAAAAAACAGATGCTGTGCTGGGCTGGAGAGATGATGGCTTTATTGTTAAAAGCACATTTGGCTCTAACAGAGGACCTGGTTCCCTGCACCCTCATGGTGACTCACAGCTTTCCACAACACCAGGTCTAGGGGATCTGTCACTGTCCCCTGTCCTCCAAGAGCACTCCACAGACATGGTGCACTTTCACCAAAGCACACACTTAATACAAAAGAAGTAAGTCTAAGAATGTATGGAAAGTCAATGCTGAACAGTTAATGGTTATCAGCTATAACCCTCACAACTTCTACATGATGAGCTATACATCTTGTCAACGGGGACAGCACATTTGAGTTTCCTTCTGTTTTAAGAGATAATTGTTTTTCTCACAGTAATTCTGTTCTGACTTCTTCCCAAGCTACAGACTCATCATCCTCCTAGCCACTAGTCATTACCCTAACCTACTGAGCAAGTGGCGGGTTCCTCCCTATTACAGCTTACCTTTCTCTCACTGGCCTTCCAGGTCACTGAAGAGAGTCCAGAATTGTATTAATATCTACATCTTATTATTAGCTATTAACATCTGTTATCTAATACTTTAAGTCACATTAGTATTTATACTGTGTGATTTCCATCATTGTATATTTTAAAGGGAGATCTCCAGTCCTTAGTTTGTTGGTTCTAAGACATAGAAGGAAGTCAGCCTTGGGGGAGGGAGGAAAGGAAATGCTGCATACCTGAATCTCACGCTTTTGCTGTATACTCAGTTCTGTTCCCAGATTGCAAAGGCCAGATGGTAAGACATGGAGGGAGTGTAACCTTCCAGGGTATCGGAGATGACCAAATAAAGTGCTGTAAGGAGTGGAGAAGATGCCAGTGTGAATACTGCTGTCCAAAGAGATTCGAGCCCCACAGACGAGGAACCATATGGTGTGAACAACCAGCTCCTTCCTCTTCTCATCAGCATCAGCAGCAGCAGCAGCAGCAGCAGCAGCAGCCACCACCGCCACCGCCTCCACCACGAAGTCAAGATGCTCAAGTAAGGGGTGACCAAAGAATGGAAAGTGAAATTGATGCCCAGACCATATGTTATGAAGAGCCATTCCTTTTCAGAAGACTGGAGTCCCTGATAAGGAGGAACCAAGACGGGATAGTAATAAAGCAGAATGAAGATGGCTTTCTGATAAAGAAGGCAGAGGAAGGCAAAAAGAAAAAGAAAACATCCAGGAGGGCATCAGCACACCCAGAAACAGATTCTGATTCCAGCGCTCCACAGACCGGAGAGGCTCCTTTCGAAAGTAAACCACCCGAAGAACAACCAGAGGGAGAAGAGAAGAAACGCAAGAAAGAAAAGAAGAAAAAGAAGAAAAAAGACAAAGACGGCTGAGAAAGGAGGAGGAGGACAGGGCAAAACATGGCCTCCAATGTGATCTCCCCATCAGATACAAGCCGCATCTGCCCTCACCCCGGTGCATCATGGTTATAAAATCCAATCCCTCTAGACATCTTCATTTTCTGCTGCTCAGAAGGTTGCCTTTATCACACCTCCCTGCCACATCTTCATCTTCCAAATTTTGCTTTATTAGTCAACATATATAATCCAATTAAGAAAGACGGTGTTATCTGAAATAAAATGTCTTTAGTAAATATCTAATAAGTTCCTTTGACAATGTTCTATCTCTATCTCTAGCTGAACCAGTTGACTTTGTGACCTTGGTGGTTGCAAATGCTTTATTAGCATATAAATTATATATATATATATATATATATATATATATATATATATATATAAACATGAGCACAGTCATTTTTAAGAGTCAATTTTAAAATGTGTCCAAAAGTAGTTTACATTGACAGTCTTATAAGAGTTTAGACATAAAGGGATCAGGAATCTTGAGAAAGAAAAAATATATGTCTGTCCTCCTTCATAGGGACAGAGAACAATGACACCTTACAAGCTGTCATTGTTGGATTGCACATATGATGGATTACACATAGATACATGACAGAGCAAAAGAAGCAAGG
Organism: Mus musculus; assembly: GCF_000001635.26. NCBI lineage: Eukaryota > Metazoa > Chordata > Mammalia > Rodentia > Muridae > Mus > Mus musculus. Next base: position 765,664 of record NT_187027.1, read on the forward strand.
GGGTCCCAGGCATGAGACATGTGCCACATGCTAGCATGCAGCTGAGACTCAGTGGGCCACCAGTGAGTCTGAACTTAAGTCAGGTTCTAAAAAATGATAGCGGGGAAAGGAGTTTCTAAAAACAAACCTGAGTTTACACGTTACTCTTTGGACAACTGAAAAGCTTCAGGGTATCTGAGGCAAGGTGGAGGGAGGGGAGGGACAAAACGGAGGAAAGGAGAGAAACGAGGGAGGGGAGGCAAAGGAGGGAGGAGGGAGGGGAGGAGACCAGAGTTCAATTCCCAGCACTTGTATCTGCTGGCTGGCTCACAACTACCTGGAATTCTGTTCCGTGGCATTCCATGCCCTCTTCTGCATCCTGAGGTCCTACATCCAAGTACATCCCCCAACACCCGCCCCCTACACACAGACACACACACACACACACACACACACACACACACACACACTTAGAACAACAGCAACCCATGTGGCTGTAGCCAGGAAACAGGCTTTGGAACAGGCTGGAGGGTGTGAGGCCTGAGAATGTGGAGAGTGACATGTGCCACAGCTGCCAGAGCAGAGGCAGGTCAGATCCTAGTGACTCTGACCAATACTCAGTGGATCCCTGCCTGGCCTCACCAACAGCCTCCAGCTCAGCTTTTCTCCTCCCCAGGTTCCCCTGGACACACTTCCTGTCCTGTATTAGTCAGAGATCTCTAGAATAATAGAACTTAATACACATACACACAAATATATTTTTATTTATATACTTATATATGGGTGTATATAACACATATACACCCATATATATAATATACACCCATATATATAATATATATATGTATATATACATACACATATATATAAATACACACATCAATATTCCCATGAGAAAAAGGAAAAAAGCCCTCACAGGTGCACCCAGACACTTGAGTTTTAGTTAATTCCAGATGTAGTCAAGTTGATGGTCAAGACATCACAGTCCCCAAAACATGAGAACTACTCAGGCTGCTAAGATTGACAGCAAGGAACTGTCACTGTCCCTTCCATGGCTACACTGAACCTACGTTCTCCCCATGCAATCAACCCTTTCCTCTTCTCACACCCACGAGCTCTTCTACACATCCTCTGTCTAATCACCCCCACTCCTCCTCTCCCCCTGCAAAGCTCCCCAAAGCTCTTCCCTTTCTCCAGCCCTCACTCCCCGCCCCACACCTTTCCACACTGTCTTAGTCAGGGTCTCTATTCCTGCACAAACATCATGACCAAGAAGCAAGCTGGGGAGGAAAGGATTTATTCAGCTTACACTTCCATGCTGCTGTTCATCACCAAAGGAAGTCAGGACTGGAACTCAGGCAGGTCAGAAAGCAGGAGCTGATGCAGAGGCCATGGAGGGATGTTCTTTACTGGCTTGCCTCCCCTGGCTTGCTCTGCCTGCTTTCTTATAGAACCCAAGACTACCAGCCCAGAGATGGTCCCACCCACAAGGGGCCTTTCCCACTTGATCACTAATTGAGAAAATGCCTTAGAGTTGGATCTCATGGAGGCATTTCCTCAACTGAAGCTCCTTTCTCTGTGATAACTCCAGCTGTGTCAAGTTGACAAAACTAGCCAGTACAATTGACCCCTTGTCAACTTGACACACAAACACATCACTAGTAAGCCTCAACCCTTACATTCTTATTCATCCCCAAGATCTAAATAACTTTAAAAGTCCCACAGTCTTTACATATTCTTAAATTTTCAATCTCTTTAAAATATCCATCTCTTTTAAAATCCAAAGTCTTTTTACAATTAAAAGTCTCTTAACTGTGGGCTCCACTAAAACAGTTTCTTCCTTTAAGTGGGAAAATATCAGGGCACAGTCACAATCAAAAGCAAAAGTCAATCTCCAACTGTCCAATGTCTGGGATCCAACTTACGATCTTCTGGGCTCCTCCAAGGGCTTGGGTCACTTCTCCAGCCATGCCCTTTGTAGCACACGCGTCATCCTCTAGGCTCCAGATGCCTGTACTCCACTGCTGCTGCTGCTCTTGGTGGTCATCTCATGGTACTGGCATCTCCAAAACACTGCATGACCCCTTCAGTCCTGGGCCATCAATTGCAACTGAGGCTGCACTTTCACCAAAGGCCTTCCATGGCTTCTCACAGTGCCAAGCCTCAGCTGCTCTGCTCAACTCCTTCATGCCTTCAAAACCAGTACCACCTGGGTGACCCTTACACATTACCAAGTCCAGCCACAGCACAAGGTACAACTTTGGCTATATCTGGAACACAGCCACTGTGCTCTCAGAAAACACTTCCCAGAAGATGTCACCTCAATGATGCTGGTCTCTTCTTAATCACCGCTAATTTCTTAGCTCCAGCTAACCAGCATCAATAGTCCCAGTAATGCAAAGTTTTTGCTTTAGTAGTTCTGGTATCTTGTTAATCACAGCTGATTCTTCAGCCCCAGCTAACCAGAACTACAGAATCTTCACAATCAAAACAGCAATGACCCTGAAAAGAGTCTTTAATTTTCCCTCTGAAATTTCACAAGCCAGGCCTCCATCTTCTGCACTGTTCTCAACATTATCTTCCAAGCTCCTACAAAACATCTGACAGAGCTCTTAACAACGAATGGATCTTCAAGCCCAAAGTTCCAAAGTCCTTCCACAGACCTCCCCAAAACATGGTCAGGTTGTCGCAGGAATACCCCACTCTGCTGGTACCAATTTGTCTTAGTCAGGGTCTCTATTCCTGCACAAACATCATGACCAAGAAGCAAGCTGGGGAGGAAAGGGTTTATTCGGCTTACACTTCCATGCTGCTGTTCATCACCAAAAGAAGTCAGGACTGGAACTCAGGCAGGTCAGGAAGCAGGAGCTGATCCAGAGGCCATGGAGGGATGTTCCTTACTAGCTTGCCTCCCCTGGCTTGCTCAGCCTGCTCTCTTATAGAATCCAAGACTGCCAGTCCAGAGATGGTCCCACCCACAAGGGGCCTTTCCCACTTGATCACTAATTGAGAAAATGCCTTAGAGTTGGATCTCATGGAGTCATTTCCTCAACTGAAGCTCCTTTCTCTGTGATAACCCCAGCTGTGTCAAGTTGATACAAAACTAGCCAGTACACACACCTCCACCTCACCCTCTATTCTTCATTCTGCAGTCCCCTCCCTCACAGCTACCCATAATGCAGCAGAGAGGTAGGGAAGCGTTGGTCAGCCTGATAACTGAATTAGGAGGCAGGCGGTGATGTTGGGGTCACATGTTGGCCTTACCTTTCTCCATACAACCGTGAAAACAACTTTCCCACAACACCATTTTTTACTTTAAAAATGGTCACTAGAATTGCAAAATAAAATAATTTTGTAGCAGCCAGTTGAATTTCTCTATACCACTACAAATAGGCTTTCATGTCCACTTATATTTTATCAAAACAGCTCAGTTCTGTCTTGTTGGACCCAAGGCAGGCAGCTGTGATAGTTTGTATATGCTTGGCCCAGGGAGTGGCACTATTGGGGGGTGTGGCCTTATTGATGTAGGTGTGTCACTGTGGGTGTGGGCTTTAATACCCTCACCCTAGCTGCCTGAAACCAGTCTTCCATAGTAGCCTTCAGATGAAGATGTAGAACTCTTGGCTCCTTCTGCCCCATGTCTGCCTGAAATGCTGCCATGCTCCTGCCTTGATGATAATGAACTGAACCTCTGAGCCTTGGTCATGGTGTCTGTTCACAGCAGTAAAACCCTAACCAAGACAGAAGTCATACAGGCTGTCCAAATAAGAGAATACCACTATGTTCCTACAAAACTTTATTAATAGATACTAAAAATTGAGACTCTCACAAGTCTTACACACCACAAAGTACTATTTGATATTTTACATGAAATATAAACATTTAATATAAAATTACATTAAATATAAATATTCACAGGGCACACAAAAACAGTTTAATCCAATTTAAGATTTTTTTCAATTCTCACTGGGAGAAACAATTTTTAAAAGATATTTATTTATTTATTTATTTAATGTAAGAACACTGTAGCTTCAGACACTCCAGAAGAGGTTGTCAGATCTCCTCATTACAGATAGTTGTGAGCCACCATGTGGTTGCTGGGATTTGAACTCAGGGCTTTACAGAAGAGCAGTCAGTGCTCTTAACCCCTGAGCCATCTCTCCAGCCCCATTACAGTTCAGATGGCTGTAAGGCATCAAGAAGTTGCTGGAACTTGAACTCTGGAACTCTGGTCCTTTGGAAGTGCAGTTGGTGCTCTTAACTACTGAGCCATCGCTCCACCATGAGAAACTATTATTAATAAATTGTGAATATATTTAAAGAGAAATTATTTAAGTTGATAAAGCTGTTTTGGTTGTTCTTGTTTTGTTTTACAGACTGAGCATTGCACCCAGGGCCTCATACATGTGTGTCAAGTACTCTACCATGGAGCTGGGTCCTCACTACTTAATTTCTGAACTCTACCACACATTTCTCAAACACAGAACAGAGTCACACTTTCTCACTTAGGGCTTCTCTGCTGGGATAAGACACCATGACCATAAGACCATGGGAGGAAAGGGTTTCTTTCAATTACACTTCCACATCACAACACATCATCAAAGGAAGTCAGGACAGGAACTCAAGCAGGGCAGGAACCTGGAGGCAGAAGCTGATGCAGAGGCCCATGGAGGAGGCTGCTTTCTGACTTTCTCCCATAGCTTGCTCAGCCTGTTTTCTGGTATAGCATGCTGGACCAGCATTCTGGGGTAGCACCATCACAATAGGCTTCAGGCCTCACACATCAATCGCTGATTGAGAAATTTTCCAACAGGTTTAGATACAGGCTAACCTGATGGAGGCATTTTCTTAATTGAAGGTCTTTCCCTCTTCCAAAATGACTCTAGCTTGTGTCAAGTTGGCATTATAAACTAGCCAGCACACACATTAAATTTGTGAGGAAAACAAGATCCCACAATCCTGATACAAAAATCTATCTTCGTTACACTTCTATGGCTCTTCTTAACTGGCATGGCCAAGGCAATTCATAGAGTTTCCTGGGCTTAGTGTGCTTCCAGGAGCCCTCCAGACATGACCACTTAGACACGGTTTATACCCTAGTGAAAGTCTTTATCCCAGCTAGGTGGGAACATGCTCAAGGATTCGTGGACCCAGAGATAGCCCCAGGTGTCAAGAGGATAGCAATTTTGAATGTAAAAAAAACCTGGTCCTGGTGTCTCACTTGACAGTTTCCCATTAGCAGGCAGTTTACAGAAGCAGGGATAAGCTGGCTGGGACATAGTAACCTAGGGTTCCTAGGACACCGTTGGGTAGTTTTCTACAGGACTCTCCACCAAGGAGACCAAATTCTAGTTAAACTTGAAATGGCCTCAGCAAGAACACAAGACAGAGGAACCTCTACACCATCTTGTCCTGTTGTAAGGGCTCAAGGGCTCCAGATGAGGAGACTCCACAATGAGAGAGCTGAAGCACAGGGCATGGAGCAGCAGGAAGCAGAGAGGGCAGGCTGGGAGTGATGCCCTGGTTTAAAGCTTCAAAGCCCACCCCAGTAACACTCTTCATTAAGGACATGCGTCCTAAACCTACCCCAACACTACAGCCAACTGGAGACCAACAATCAAAACACTTCTATGTATGGGGGATGTTTTCATTCAAGCCCCAATACAAGCCAGCCTGGGTTACATGAAATCTTCTCTTTAAAAACAGAAAGATAATTGATAGATAGATAGATAGATAGATAGATAGATAGATAATAGACAACTAAACAATAAGAAGTTAAAATACATGAGGCCAACCTTTATAAAATATGAATTAATGTTTGTAGCTATATGTGTAATTCTGTAAGAGAGAGACTCAAACATAGAAATCAAAGAATTTATGTAAGAATCAAAGACAGATCTGATATGATGATAAGGCAGGTTCATGGAGATGGATGGACAGACAGGTCATTGTCCACTGAGAAGGTCCACTTCGAGGAACTATCTAGGATCCAGCAATCTCATCACCAGGAACAAATGTAGAAGTCAGGAAGTCATGTGTCAGACATCTCTTCCCCCATACTCACTACAATACTGGCCACAAGAGCCAAGACCCTAGGTGCCCATGGCCAGATGAACAAATTAAATAATGTTCACTCAGCCCTTGGTCTGTTTCATGCCAAATGACACACACACACACACACACACACACACACACACAAAACTAATAAAATGCTATTTACCACCAGGAGGAAAATGCCTTCCCAGAGCTCAAAGTAGCCTGTTTTACACAAAGTCAGCACTTATCATGCACCAAAGCATGACCTCGCTGCCACCACAGCCACAGCCACAGCCACAGCCACAGCCTCAGCCACAGCCACAGCCTCAGCCTGAGTCAGACTGAAGAGCAGTGGGTCAAGGCTCCAGGCCCTTCCAGGACCCATGCGGGCTTTGGTCTGTGGCTTCTACATTCCCACAAGGAGCCACACTGACGACTTAGGCAGTGGTTCACACTATGGGAACAGAGAGTTCCTGGCATGCTGAAGGAATGGAGAGACTTCCTCTGGAAAAGAATCCACAACACAAGAGCCTGGAACCAGGCCCTCCCCTGCAGGACTCAGAGACTCCTCCAAAGGAAGCAAAACTAATTTCTTCCCCCTCTTTGTCCTCTTCCCCTTCCTCCCCTTCCTACTTCTTTTCCTTCCTCTCCTTCTGTCTTCTCCCTCCCTCCCCTCAGATGCGCATGCCATGGATTGGATAATCATTGAAACATTTCCAGACTTAAGCCTGAAGTATGGAAAAAGAGTCCCAGAGAAGGAAGCCTCATGGAAGGAGAACATGGGGGACATGTCACTCATGTTATAGAAGGAGATGTCACCTTCAGTGTAGTCCACAAACACCCCCACACTCTGCGGAGCTTGCCTGAGAGATAATAAAGCTGTCCCAGTGTCAATATAAGCCAAATATCCACTACTAGACCGCCCCACAGTCCAAAACCCCTTATGTGGACACTCTGAGAAACAGCCTTTCCTGTCCACACCTTCCCTACAGACCCCCAGAGTCCACTTGCTGCTGTCACCATTCCTTAGCTTCACCTCCCAGTAATGTCTTCCAGAAGAGATGCCTCTGATGCCTAACACACAGAAGAGGTCATCCAAGCACAGAGTGGAATCCTTCCGGCTCACACTCAGCCTGTCTGGGGAGATGGCAAGGATGGGGTGGGCAGAGGCTGGATCCAGAGTGAAAGTCCCTGTAGAGAGAGTTACCAATCACAAGAGGTCCTGTCCAGTACTCAGAAAAGGCTACAGCTGCCCCCCCCCATGTCAGAGAATCCAAACATCTTCTAACAGGATAAGTTCCTCATAGAAGAGCCTTGTAGCTCAAGAGTATGACTTGCAAGCAGGGGAAGGTCACTTCTGCCACCCACACCACTGAAGATGTCACCACCTGGGTCACCGTAGAGAACTGAAGGAGGGACAAGAGCCATCGGAAGGACAGGAAGGGTATCCCTAAGAAACACAGAGACACTCACAGGCCTCGAAGTGCTCCTTGCGCCAATCTACAAGAGAAGCACAGGTCATGTGAGCAGTTTCACAGCCTACACCCACCCAGTCAGCAGGGGGACTCAGAAACACAGACCTGGGAGGTGTGGGACAATGTACCTGTCATACACACTCGATCACACAAATACTATACATGCACATACATACACACACATTCATACACAATAGTACACACCTGCATACCCACATACATACACAAGCACACATGCACACACACACACCAAACACAACTTTGGAAAGGGATAGGGAGAGCCCTTTGCTTCTTTCCCAGGAACCAGTAATTCTCTGTACTCCCATGGGAGAGTAGCCTCATAATCCCAGTCTACTGCATGGCAGAATAGTAATGGACCCTGTCCTGGGAAGGTCTCCTTGAGTTGTCACATTTTTTGACAGCTCAAGAGGATAACAGCTACTTCCTGCTGGCTTTTATGTCATCTTGACACAAGGTAGGGTCATCTGGGAACAAAGAACCTGAGTAGGGAAAATGCTTCCATAGCACCTGCCCATGGGCAAGTCTGTGGGACATTTTCTTGACTGGTGATTTGATGTGGGAGGACCCAGCCCATGTGAGCACAGTTATCATTGGTATGTGGTTGTAGGATATAGGAGAAAAGAAACTGAGCAAGCCACAGGAAGCAATCCAGAAGCCACCGGAAGCAATCTGCCAAGCAGCATCCTCCATGGCCTCTGCCACAGCTCCCGCCTCCAGGTTCCTGCCTGCTTGAGTTCCTGACCTGACTTGCTGTAAACAAGAACTGGGAGTGTGAGTCAAGTAAACACTTTTCTCCTTGAGGAAATGCTTGGGGCTTGGGTTTGATCCCAGCAGGAGAAACTCTAGCTAAGATAGTGCTCTGCTCGGAAGGGAGAAGTCTATAGGAGTCACATACCTGCATAGAGCTGGGCCTTCTTCCAAGCTGAAAATGAACACACTCTGGTGAGAACCCAGTCAGAATAGCCCCACTCAAAGCTAACCTTCCTCCATCCATTCTAAAAGTGAGGCTTTGCCTACGAGGAGAGAGGACCCTGAGGAGCCAGCCCCTGCAAGATTCAGAGGCACCAGAGTATTATGGGAAATTCCCTGACCACAGATGAGAAAGATGGCATTGTAGAGTTAGTTCCCCCACTGCCCCGTTCTGTGGTGCACAGCTGTAGCTGTGCAATAGCTCATCTACTTCTAAAATGATACAGAAAAAAAAATAGTTAACAACCAAACCTTGGTAAATGGGAGAATATCTTAGAAAATAATAAAGTTATTCTACAATTGTCAGAAAACATTTGATATCAGAAATTTTGGACATGAAGTGAATTCGTTGTTGTAGTGTCCAGAGTTCCTCAGGTAAAATATCTCCAAAGCCAGGCATCACTATGCCAGTAACACCTAGCTTACTATCCCCCTCCCATGGAGGACAGCAGCCCAGGCTTCTGCCCATCACCTGATCAAAACCTTCACGAGTTAGGGGAACAGGCCCTTAGTGGATCTCATTTAGACAAAGGCTGGAGTTATCTGAGAAGAGGGACCCTCCATTGAGAAAATATCTCTAGAACATGGCTGTAGGCACAGCTATGTGGCATTTTCTTGATTAATAATTGATGTGAAAGGAGCTGCCCACTGTGGAGTCAACCCTAGGCAGGCAGTCCTGGAGTGAATCAAGTAGCGTGAACAAGCCATTGGAAGGAAGCAAGTAAGCAGCCTTCCTCTATAGTCTCTGCTTCAGTTCCTGCTCCCGGCCCCTGCTGTGAGTTCCTGCCCTGACTTTCCTCAACGATAGACTGTGGGGTAAAAATGTGTAAGAAGAGTAAACCCTCGCCTCCCCAAGAGGCTTGTGGTTGGGGTATTTACCACAGCAATAGAAACCTAACCAAGACAACTTTCTTTAATGAAATGTTCATACTCATGTCTGCTTCCAGGCACAGACCATACTCTAGAGCTACAGCAGCCCAAACTCAGCAATAAATGCATCAGGAATTGGTTAAATAAAGGCTCAGGACAAGGACATATCCAGGAGTCATACATTTTTCAGCTCTGGGCAGAGATCTGAAGAAGCCTAAACACAAGGCTTCCACCTTCCTGACCCTTCCATTTCGGGCCCCAGAAGCGGTTCCAACAATGCCAAGAATCAAGAAGAGAACAAGTGTGGAACCATGGGACACTGGGACAGTCACTCACCTGCCCTGTAAGCTGCTTTCCTTCGATCTGAAAAGTAACACACAGGAGTCAAGAGAGCTACTCAGATCCTAAGGGGACCAAAGGGCTCAGGAGGAAAAGCAGGACTCACCACGCTCCACCATGAGTGCACCTGAAAAACAGGGAGGAGAGGAAGTCTGTACACTTGAGAGGAAGAAAGGAAACACAGTTTGGGTTCCTGATTCTCTGAACTACAGGCACCTGACCTAAGGACTCCAGCTGTCCTCTCTGGATTTTGTTTTCCACCTAATTTGATCCCAGAACACTTGGCCCTCCTGGGGCCTCTGAACCTGTCCTTCACTGCTATGGTGACTTACCAGCAGTCCTCAGAGCATCATCCCTTGTCTTCAGTGACTCATCCTTCTCACGCTGAAAATTCACCGTTTCCTGCTGCACCTTCAGCCTTGCAGAATGCTCCCTTCTGAGAAGATAGCTTGTCCCTAAGACTAGTAGTCCCATCATGGTCAGGGTCACAAGAAAAGCTGGCTTCCAGGGAGAGGCCTGAGGGAAGAAGGGCTCTGTAGCCCAGGCAGAGAGACAGTAATGGGTAAACCTGAGGAGAGACAGCCTACCACACTCAAAAAAGGCCACACACTTCCTGGGCTCTGTAGGAGTGAGGGACAACTCTCACCTGGGATGAACATGGCTGTGGCTTTCTCCTGGCCCAAGATAGGATTGAAGATGGAGCAGGTCACATTCCTCACAGAGCTGTCTCTCACAACCAGCAAGGTCTCTGTGCTGAACAGTCCTTCAGCATCTTTAGTGTGGGTCTCTGAGGAGAATGCTGTGAGATTCTCTCCTCTGGAGTCTTTCCAATGCACCTGAGGCTCCGGGTACCACCCTGAGGTCATGCACACAACACACACTCCACCATCTTCTGGACCTTTGATGTGTACTTCAGGGACAGAGCCCATTGCTGCAGGAGAACAGATGTGAACACCCTAGAACCCACTTTAGGTTGAGGGACCCCATGTGAGCAACCATGTGACAGATGGAAACCTTTCACATGACAGATGGGAATTGGAGGGGAAAGGCATTCCTGCATTGGGACAAGGTTGGGCCCCTATTGCCTGACAGAGGAAAAAAGGGAGAGCGCATTGTGGGGAACAGACCACTCCTATATCAACCACAAGATCCTGAGGAAGCTGAAGGAAGTTGAACACAGGAGCCTGAGGTGGGAACCAGCACTCCATCTGTCCATTAATCACACACTTGTGAACCTCATGGCAGGCCCACACCCAGCTCTCCTCTCAGGGAAGACAGACCTTGAGCATCCTTCCTTCCTCCCCTCCATCACTTGCCTTTAGTATTGACCGCCATTTCTCACTGTCTGCTCACTAACACTCAGTGACTTCCCTGCCGACCCCTCTAAACTATACATTCCAACCGCTGGTATTTCCATAACACCCACAGGATCCCTAACCCACAGAACTAGACACAGCACATTTTAGGGGATCCACCTATAGAATTTGAGTTAAATTATGCATGTAGGAATTCACTACCCATTTCTCATCTCAAAATGGGAAACTAGAAATGAGTAGAGATAAAAATGACAGACGAGAGCACCCCTGTGAGCCCAGCACTGCACAGCAAGCTAAAGGACAGTCTGGCAAACATGAGAACTTCTCTCAAAACATAAAAGAAAATAAGGGGCTGAGTGACACGAGCCCTCAGTTTCCTCCCACACACAGGTCACCCAAGGTTTTTAGAACAGGGATCAGTTAACCAACCTGCCACCTTCAGTTCCAAGATGGCCTCATCATAGAACACTCCTTGCTGGAAGTGGCAGATGTATATCCCACTATCTGATGCCTGGACATTTAGGATCCTCACAGCAGCTGTGCCTTGATGGAACTGGTCCTTCACCAGCAAGGTGCGCTGTGAATACCCAGGCATCTGCCCTTCCTTCTGCTCCTCTTGGTCCCGATAGAAAAGTACTGCTTCTGAGAATCTGCTGCGGAACCACCTCAACTCTTCCATGTTCTCCACATTCATGGCTGGAAACACGGAGCAGGGAAGGATGGCTTCCCCACCTGGTGCAGCCACAATGGGGTCTGAGGGACCAAAGACCCGGAACTCCTCTGTGGACACAGATGTAGCAGTGAGAGGCTGGAAAGACACAGGAGGATGCAGAGAACACACTCTAAAGGGGAATATCATCCCAGCAGAAAGCAAGGGATAGATGGAGTTGCTCTATGCACTGTGCACTAGGCATGCATGACTAACTAATTCACTAATGTACAAGTAACCTTTGGACATAGCAGTGCACCCCATAAATGATGTAAAACAAAACAAAACAAAACAAAAGCTAAACAACAACAACAACAACAAAAACACACTTCTGCCTGTGTCCCTGACCACAGACCCTTCCATGAAGGAATCCCTTGTGTATTCTTTCTCCAGCCTTCATGTACCTGGTCACCAGAGCATTTCAGGGAACTGACTCTTCACTGAGAGCTCTAGCCTCAGTATGTTTGGGTGGGTTCAAGATCATAAATTTATAAAGATCACTACAGATGCTCACACAATCAAGTATATGGCCACACCTTGGGAGACACGGGTGTAACTGGCTGATCTCATACAAGACCCAGGGAAGTTCCAACACCCAATCCTAATCCTGTTATCAGCCAATTTCTTCATCCACTGAATAATGTGAATATTAAAACAGAGAGCTGAGGCTGAAGAGATGGCAGAACAACTAAGATACAGGAGATTCCTCTAGAGGATACAGGTTCAATTCCCAGCACCTACAGGATGGATCATGACTACTTATAACTCCCTTCTGGATTCTGTGGCCATCAAGAATAGAGGTGTATGTTACACAGACATACATTCAACGGAAATGCCCAAACACATTAAATAAAGCATACACAGCCAAAGTATACTTCTCTGAAAAAAGCCCCTGATTCCAGGTGCCCGATAACTTTTTGATAAAGAAGGAAGATTGACTGCCTCACACTGGGAACCCTTGGCCCTCTAAACTGGAGGACTTTGACACAGGCACTGTGGCCCCAAGAGCTCCTTGTCACTCTGCACTGCTCCATTTGTGTCTAGCACACTGCTGCCACTGGAGAGACCAGGACACCTGTCTGCTGTCACCCAACCCCACGTCTATGACCCTAACATGGAGTCAAATCCTGTCTCTGCTCTGCTCAAGGCTCAGTCCTGACTCTGCTTTTCCCACCAGGGATCACCAAGCCCCCAGGCCTGCTCCCAACTCAGTCCTCCCCAACACAGCTCCTGCCTCTCTCTCCCTGAGTAATTCTGCTGCAGCCAGCACTGGCCTCTGCAGCTCCTCACACCCCAGGCACACTGTCTGTCCAAGGCTATCCCAACTATGATCCCCAGGTAGGGTCTGGTTATGGAGCTCAGGCTAGCCAAGGACTTACAATATTCCAGTGTCAGCCTCTCAAAGGCTGATGCACACATTGTCACCTGATATTTTTATTAGTCACACAATGTAAATGGAAAGATGGGGAAATCTTGTATGCCAGATTTCTATGGGTCTCCTGCACATCTGACCTACAGAGAACCTGGCAGCTCAAACCCACTGTAGGGATACACGGGAAGACAGTCCAGGACAGACTCACGTGTGGTCACCCAGCTAAGCAGCTGTGTAAGGACAAACAGGCAGGAGACATGGAAGAGCAGAGAGGGCTTGCGGTGATTTTCCATGTCCAGCAGAACTGAAGAGAAAAACAGGAGAGGCAGATCAACACCCTGCGGCAGGAGGTAAGAGGCCAGATCCACCCAGATCTTGGACCCCTCATCAGAGCCAGCATTGCTCAGGGCAGGAGATCAGCCCACAGGACTGAAACACATCAGTGCTCACAGGGTGAAGGCTCCACACAACCCAACTCTGACAAACAGCCCGGCCTGGACTCCTCTCAACCCTGGGCAGACTGGGCAGCTAGGGACACACAAGTCATTTCGTGGAAGCTATTCCTTTCCTTCCCACCTCAGCCCCAGCTCAGGGGCAGCCAAACTCTACTCCGAATTATAGGCCCTTCCTTTCTCAGAGCCTTGAGGAGAAGCCAGTGTAGACACCATGACAACAACTCCCTGTTATGCACAAAGTGCCTGTGACCCCAAGACATGGAGCCTATGACTCTTCCTTGGGAATAGAATGGACCCGATATTCTATGGCTCCACAACTGTGACCAGCCCCTTACCAGCATCTTCAGAGACACACAGTTCTCCAAGAATGCTGACAGGCCCATCACAAATGCCTTATCCTAGCTATTGGCTTTGGAGATTCTGTATGCTTCTGTCCCAGACCAGCCCCGCCATGGTTCCAGGTTACACCCAGACTCAGCAGGTGCCACACACACATGTCCCACAGCACAGGTTTACTCTCATAGTCTCTGTTGATAATGACCAAGCTGAGTGTACACACAATTGAAAAGAACAGGAGAGAGGCCAGAGCAGGCAGGCTGACTGGGGCAGTTGGGTGTTGGGCAGGGGAGGGCTCAGGGCAGGCCTGAGTTACCAGGCCAAAGAGAGTGGGGGGGGGGGAAGAGAGAGAGAAGGAGAAAACACTTTTCTTCCCAAACCACGGGGGGGGGGGGGAGCCAAAGGCCTGAGAAGGACAAATATAGGGAGTTCTGAGCTGCCTCCAGGCTCAGACACCAGGGAGGTGACCTGCTGAAACTCACTCAGCATAACCTCCTTTCTGCTCCTTCTGCAGGCCCCAGCTGCCTTTAGTGCCCACCTACCTGCTTTTCTTTGCCCCCAGCTTTGAAAGGCTGTGACTTCATCAGGAGAAGCTCAGGGCCAAGGGGACCCAGCAGACCCCAAATCCTCTTCTCACACTTCATCCCCTATCCAAGAGGTTCTCACAGCTCTAAGCTCTGCTCGCCTCAGTGCCAGCCTTGGGTTGCCTCAGGTCCAGGATCATGGTTTCTAGGGCAGCAGACAAGAAGTGCAGCCTGACTCAAGTTGTCACAGCCTCTCCAGAGACCACGATGACTACAGAGACAGCAGCTGTGGAGACAGGGCAGGCACAGTGTCCACCATGAGGACAACAGAGACAGCAGCAGAGAAGATGGCAGGAACAGGAACAGAGTCACTGTCTATTCAAGCAGTGCCCTTTGAGCCAACAGAGCAATTAGAGTTTCAGCCATGGAAACTGAAAGCTACAGTAATATGACCTGGGCGTATGCTCCTTCTGAATGTGACTTTCTGTCAGGAAGAGGTGAAGGTTCACCTCACCACCCCAACCACGCCCCTATCCCACCACTAGACACCCTGTCCAATGGAGGGACTTCTCAGACCTACACTTTATGGAATGCTAAAAGGTGATACAAAAAAGACAACACAACTTTATTGAATCCATTTTAAGCATCAGGAGCAGCTCATGTCTGCACACAACAGAGTTATATCAACTCCTGTCACATCTCCAAACAGAGATGGTGTCATGAGCTTAGATCTAGCTCCAGTAACTACTAAGATGAGGGGAAGGTATGTCTTCCTGAAACACGTAGTTTCTGCCAAAATCCCTGCCCTGTGTGCAGCCCAGCCCAAACCCAGCACCCAGATCACAGATTAAGCAGGAACCTGCCAGGGACCTTGGACTCCAGGTGCCTGGATGTAAACAAACTTTATCTCCTCCAGAGTCCCCAGCCTATGGCTTCCAAAGGGGATGACAGGTGAAGGCAATGACCAGGAGCAGGTCAGAAAGCCTTAGAAGACGCTGAGAAGACCTGGATGGGATGTGCATTGTGTCTTCACACGGGGCATCAAAGTCAAGCCAGCTGTAGTGACGATAGGAATTAATAAAGAAGCCAGAGATGATTGCTTGTATAAAAACATGACCTTGGGGCCGGGCAGTGGCAGCACATGCCTTTACCCAGCTGTCCAGAGGCAGAGGCAGGCGGATTTCTGAGTTCGAGGACAGCCTGGTCTACAGAGTGAGTTCAAGAACAGCCAGGGCTACACAAAGAAACCCTGTCACAAAAAAAAACAACAACAACAACAACTACAAAAACAAAAACAAAACAAAACAAAACAAAAGGACCTAAACTGTGTACACTAATCATATCAATAACCCAAACCCTAATGATCCTAACCATAACCATAACCTGAACCCAAAGAACTCTACCCCTAACACTAACCCTAACACAAATCCTAACAACCCTAACACCAACCATCACCATAACCCTAAAACTAGCCATAACCCTCACCCTAACCCTAACACTAACTCTAACCCTAACAACACTAACCTTAACCATAACTGTAAACAGAAACATAACTTCTCAGAAGGTAGAGGCAGGAGGATCAGGAACTCAAGCTGTCCTTAGCTACATAGTGAGTTCAAGGTCAGCCTGAGCTATGTGAACCCTGTCTCAAACTCTGGATCCTGAGTGATACAGCACACATCTTTAATACCAGCAATGGTGGAACACAGGATCTCTGTCTGTTTTAGCCCAGCCTGGTCTACGCATCCAGTCCAGGCCACCTCTGTAGTGAACTCCTCACTCAAAAAGAAAAAAGAAAAAGGGAAATGAAAGAAGGAAAGGAAGAGAAAGAAAGAAAGAGAGAGAGAGAGAGAGAGAGGGAGGGAGGGAGGGAGGGAGGGAGGGGGAGGGAGGGAGGGAGGGAGAGGGAGGGAGGGAGGAAGGAAGGAAAGAGGAAGGAAGGAAGGAAGAAAAGAAAGAAAGAAAGAAAGAAAGAAAGAAAGAAAGAAAGAAAGAAAGAAAGAAAGAAAGAAAGAAAAGGGAGGGAGGGGGAGAGAGACAGGGGGGGGGGGAAATATCAACAGCAGAACAAGAGGTGACATCATGATTACATAGATAAAAAGCATTAGCCACCAAGCCTGACAACCTGAGTTTGATCGTGGACCCACATGAGGGTGAGAAAAGACCTGACCACCATCCTGTGACCTTCACAAGTGAGCCATGACAGGGCACACTGGTTCCCACTTGACTGTATTCACATTTGTGCCCACCCTATACACCCAATAACAGATGAAGGATCCTTTTCAGAGATTCACTCTTGTTCAGTGTGGAAGCATGTTTGGCCTGCATGTCCTTATGTGCATCTCATGTGTGCCTGGTGCTCACAGAGTCAGTAGGGGGTGTTAGGAGCAGGTGAAGTGGAACTGCCGGTATGTGTGCACAGTTCTGTGGGTGCTGGGAAAGGAACCAGGGTCCACTACAAGAGCAGTAAGCACAGGCTGGAGAGATGGCTCAGCAGTTAAGAGCACTGACTGCTCTTCCAAATGTCCTGAGTTCAATTTCCAGCAACCACATGGTGACTCACAACCATCTGTAATAGGATCTGATACCCTCTTCTGGTGTGTCTAAACACAGCTACAGTGTACTCCCATAAATATAATAAATAAATCTTTTTAAAAAGAAAAAAGATAAGAAAGAAAGATAGAACACTAAGCACTATGATCCACTAAGACCTCTCTCCAGCCCCATAAAGAATTTTTTGCATTGAGACCAATAAAAGGCTTCCCTCAAGTGCTCTATTTCGGGTGACTTTTGATCACTATCACTTGTAGCATAAAGAGGAGACAATGAATATGGTACGTGGGTAGCTCTGGCAAACTGGTATCAGATGTGATTCTTGGTAGTCAATTTGAGGACATATGGAATTAAGTAACAGGCAAAACTGGAGGGCACACTTGGAGGAGTTTTGCTCAGTTTGAAGTAGAACAATCTGTAGAGTGGGGATTTTGCTATCCAGCTTTAAGCTCTGTATGGACTGCACTACCAGCCCCACCCAGGTTCCCTCAGCTCTGCAGATGAAACACACACACACACACACACACACACACACACACACGCACACACTAGCTTATTGTCAGCCTGCCTTATTGACTCAATTGCTGGGTACTTCTAATGCTTCCTTGGCTTCACTCCCAGCTCAGCACCCTAAATCTGCCCTTAACTTCAGTTGCTCAGTTACCTTCTCCTTGTTCAGCCCCCTAAATCTGCCCTCAGCTTAATTGTGTTTCTAATATCTCACCTGCTACCCCAGGTCCAAATGGGGAAGCTGCCAATGGCCATTCGTCTTGAGATCTCACATGGCTAATGGCTCAATCTACGCAACTCCCCCCCCCCCCCATACCTCCATGCATGGTAAATCTTTTGTCCTTCCCTGGCTCTGCTAGTCTCCATGCAAGAAAACTGGAAGTCCCACCTCTTCAGCCAAGCTCACTGGCCATTAGCTAACATCTTTTTTTAGAGAGAGAGATTTTATTTCCTTTATTGAGAAACTTAAGTCTTGGGTACATCAAAACCAATTTCTGAGATGGGGCAAAAACAGAACCCACAATAGAAAAAAAATTATTATCTGGGCCACAACAGAACCCAGAGAATATATTCTTATAATTGAAATTTTCTAGGTGTTTCATAATTGACCTGATACAAAATGACCTATTGAATTTGCAACTTGGTGTGGAGGTTCACAGACAAACTAGGCTGTCTTCAGACCTTAGCTGGATGCCATGAGGGGTTATTTGGCTTTTGGCTGTTTATTCTTGTCTAAGAGGTATCAGCAGCAACAGTGCCCACCTCTGGGCAGCTTCTTTCTTGGCATGATGAGCCTGCAGGACTGCCACAGCGTCTTCATCCACCTTAGAACGGAGAGACTCAGGGGACTCCAGCATGTGCAGCAGCTCAGAGTTGTCCATTTCCAGCAGCATCCCCATAATTTTTGCAGCCACGTTTGAATGCATTGCTTGGATATGTGGGAACAGACACTCCCCCAGCATTTGCTTCTGCTTGGGGGGGTGGGGGGGAGGACGCTCCAGTCAGCATGGAGGCAGTCATGGGTCCTGACACTAGACATGGACTGTAGGCTGGGGGATCTGCTGCAACTTTAAAGCAGGGTGTGGGCTGACTAGGTAGCATCTTTATTGATAGATCAAGAACCAATTGCAGAACAGGGCCTTCAGAGTTCACATGCAGATTCCCCATCAAAGCATCAGAACCACCCCCTACATCTCACCTTCTCTGTCCAAGTGAAAAAAACTCTTCTCTCAGATACAAATTGAACAAAACCATAATAATCATGTAAACTGCAGAGGACATGTAAATTACAAAGTACTAGATGTGACAATTAACATCTAGTCCATCATGTTTATCAATTAGATAAAGTACTCTACCATTATTTTTAACTTAAAGACTTACAATTCTATCCCGGAATTATGCTTACACCTGAAACATCATCTGGAAACCATGTCTTCCACTCTATAACCTCTCTCTTAGTGCTAAACAATTTGAGTTTGATTATAACTAGTCTTCAACCCTGTCAGAAATCCGAGTACAAATTAAATATTACCTGAGTGTATAGGAAGCACCAAACATAGCTACCCAAACTTATAAACAACTATACAGACATCTGACTACCTGGACAGTCCATAATTTCTTATAATATTGGATCTTCTGTCTTCAGCCTTCTGGCCCAGAACCACCTGGCAGACCTTTCATGAAGGAGGAAATATGAAAGACCAGCTGACTCTGTCTTGGCAGAGCTTAGGAGTCAACTATCCCACTTCTGTTTGTCCTTTTAAACAGTACATTGTCTGTAGATGATATGAGCAATTTCTGTCTGGTGGCTACCTCTTGTGCGCGCTCAACTTGCCAGCAAGAACAACGCCACAACAGGATCCTTCTGCACACGTTTATTGGGAGAGCTTGATTGCAGAGGCGAAAGGCCCCGAGCCCAGAACTGGTGCTGCTTACATAGGCCTAGGAGAGGCGTGTCTTACACCCGGATTGGTTATGCTTACTACCTCATTTGCATGTCTCTCATCTGATTGGTTATATTCTCAAAACCTTATCTTGGCAAAAAACTTTACTGCGTGGTGGCCAGCAGTAGTCAGCACCACCCTGCAACAGCACGTGTGGCTTCCCACACCTACCTTGCCACAATAAGCAATCTTGCCTGGAGGTAAAGATGTCCAATTCTTCTTTAAAGGGGAATGGGAAAAGCTGTCAGAAGCAGGTATGTCTCATGGTCAAAAGATCCTTAATAATGAAATAACATTAAATATCACATTCTGTGGATTGTTGGTGTTTTTGAAGACTATCTAATAAAGTACCTTTGAACTGTTAAACCTTATCTACTCTTAGCCATTTCTATTGAAGTATACTGAAAACACTTTATTATCGTTAAATCACTATGTAACATAACCATGAGTTTATTATGTGGCGTTAACTTGTGTGACTTAATTATCCTAAACTGTCTGTAAAGCAGCTATTAAAGGACTGGCGCAAGCCTCAGTATTCTTAAAACTTAAACTGTATCATTATATGAATTCTGCACCAGTGTAAGAAATTATAACTTCAATTTGTATCAATTATAAAGACTTCTATCAATTAAGTTATGTATATACAATGTTTTTGAAGAATAAAATTAGTAATCCATCCCATCTATTTTCTTCCTGTTGAAAATAAGATCATTTTCAAATTATCTATAATTTATAAACTGACCAGAACCAGACACCCAACCTCACGGAATCAGGATGACAACTCTCCACAACTTCCTCCTGCTGAAAACGGTGATGAGAAATTCTCTAAAGGGCTGGGGAGGGGTTGGAAAATTAGAAGACTGGTTAGACTTAAGAAAGCCAACTTTAGCATCTGTTGTGCAGTCTCTGCATATTTGGAAGTTTCAGAGCTTGACTGATTTCTGACTGGTTCTTTCCATTTGAAAGGTTTGAGGAGAGATGACCGAGAATCAGGAGCAATCCTAAAGCTGTTTTCTTTTTCTTATTTAATTTAATTTGTTTTATTTATTTATTTATTTATCCATAAATTACATTTTTATTATTTAAACAGTTTTTAAATTGAAATATATTTTGACCATATTTTTCTCCTACCCCAAGTCCTTTCAGGCCCTTCCCCACACCCACACAATGTTCAGTTCTTTCTGAAAAAATAAACAAACAAAAACCAATACAATAAAACCCCAAAACGAAGAAAACAAAATAAAACACCACCAAAAAATGAAAATAAAAACAAATGATCAAGCAAAACCCATCAAATTGTAACCAATTGGAAGCACAAACAGACAAAAAGCTGTGGAGTTCATTCTACACTGGAAGACTATTCCTGAGTATGCGGCCTGCCTTGGGGTGGTTGATATACCCTGTGTCATGCTATTTGAGAAAGCCCCTCAATTACCCCTTGCTTTTAGCCTTCTCTACCCATATCCCTCCAACAAGCCCTTCTCCCCTCCACTTTATGACTTGATCCTCCCATTGCAGCTGCCTCCATCCATAATCTTTCTTTTTTTTCTCTCTCTCTTCTAAAAGAAAACATTTAATTGGAGCTGGCATACAGTTCAGAGGTTTAGTCCTTTGTCATCATGGTAGGAAGCATGGAGGCACACAGGCAGACATGGTGCTGGAGAAGGAGCTGTGAGATCTGCATCTTGATCAGCAGGCAGCAGAGACTGTGTGCCACACTGGGTGTAGCTTGAGTGCAGGAGACCTCAAAACCCATCCCCACAGTGACACACTTCTTCCAACAAGGCCACTTCTACTTGAACAAGGTCACACCTCCTAACAGTGCCACCCACTCCCTATGGTCCAAGCACTCTTTTGTTTAGACTTTTGTTTGTTTGTTTGTTTGTCTGTTTATTAGATATTTTCTTTATTAATATTTCAAATGTTGTCGCCTTTCCTGGTTTTCCTTCAAAAAACCCCCATTCCTCCCTTCCTCCCCCTGCTCACCAAGCCACCCACTCCTGCTTCCTGGCCCTGGCATTCCCCTACACTGGGGCACAGAGCCTTAAAGCTGTTTTTGAAGCAAGTCTCTGGACAGCAACAGGAAGCAAGGCACTGGAACAGCAGGTCAGTTGAGCAACCCAGCAGATGAATCTTGTCAGAGCTGTACATTCTGCAATATATGAATCGCATGACCAAAATTTTAGTACCATGAAGATATTTGTATGGATTGTGTAGAGTGCACAGGTGAATTAAGGATGAATTTTGTTCCTTGTTTGAGCAGGTGAAAGACAGCTTTTTTATGAGTAATTTTCTCAATAACCACTTGTAATAAATCTTCATTCATGTCATGTGGACAATGGCACAATGAACCTTTACCTGTCCTGCTTGATTTTCTTGATCTTAAATAGGTTTCAGGGGTCTCCCCTATCATATCTGATCTATACTCTTACTCTGGAAGGGGTCCAAAGCCTATTCTCCTTTCCTGTAACACAAATGTGCAGTCTTTCTTTCAAAATAGCCTGCCCTTGCTCCAGTAACTGAGATTCATTGAACAGTAAGCTTGATCTCTCGCCCAGAGCAATTATAATATAAACGCCAAACTCATAGCCATACTCACTTTGATGAATAAAACATTTTTTTATATACATAGGGTTTCTCTGAGGAGACCTGGCTGTACTAGAACCCACTCTTTAGAAAAGGTTGGCCTCAAACTTAAAGATCCAGCTGACTCTAGGGATTTAAGGCAGGAGCCACCACTGCCCAGTCAAGATCCACTTCCATTTTTTAAGTTGAATTCCTGTATTTATTTCATGTATTTGTTTACTTTACATATTGACCAGAGTTTAGACACCTGCCTATACCCCCAGTTCTTCACACCCCACCTACCATCCCTCCCCCACATACCTTCTCCTCCATACCTTTCTCTTCAGAAGAGTGGAGGCCTCCCATGGATATCAGCAGGCCTTATTATATCAACTTGCAGTAAGACTCCTTTTCCTATTGAGGCTAGAACAGGCAGACCAGTAGGAAGTATGGTCCCAAAAGCAGGCAAGAGTCAGAGACAGCCCATGCTCCTGCTGTTAGGAGTCCCACATGAAAACCAAGCTGCTCAACTGTTACATATGACAGAGGGTCAGTCCTGTGTTTGTTCCCTGGTTGGTGATTAGGTCTCTGTGAGCCCCTAATCTGTTGGTTTTCTTGTGGTAACCTGGACCCTCTACTTCCTACAATTCTTCTTCTCAATTGTCTGCAGGATTCTCGCAACCTCAGACTAATACTGAGCTGTGGGTCTCTGAATCTGTTTCCATCAGTTGCTGGGTGAAACCTCTCTGATGAAGGTTTTGCTAGGCTCCTGTCCACAAGTATAACAGAGTATCATTAATAGTGCAATTGATAATAGAAGGGTGGGCTCCTCTAATGATTTGGGTCTCAAGCTGTGCCAGTCATAGTTGGCTTATGCCTAAAATTTTGTTCATCTTTATCCCTGCATATCCTGTAGGCAGGACAAATTGTGGGTCTAAGGTTTTCTGGGTGGGTTCGTGTCCTAATCCCTTCATTGGAAGTCTTACCTGGTTATAGGCAGTGGTTGTTTCAGGTTTGATAACCCCCAATGCTAGGAGTCTTGGCTAGGGTCACCACAAAATATTTCTAAGACTTTCCACTACCCTTGATTTCTAGCTCTTCCCAGATATGTCCATGTCCCCCAACCCCATTCCAGTTGTCTCTCTAAATACTGTCCTCTTCAAACTCTCCCAAATGATCCCTCATATTCTGGTCCCCATCTCACTCCTGTAAAGTCCCCTCATCCTTACCCTACCCACGTACACCAACATTGTCTATTCCATTTCTCCTTCTCAGTGACTCCTGGATGTGTCCTTGTCTCTGAGTGTTAATTTAACCAGTTCCCCAACACACACACTCCTACTTTCCCCCTGCAAAGCCTACCAAAGCTCTTCCCTCTCTCCAGCCCTCACTACCCCCATGCCTTTCCACACCTCCACCTCACCCTCCATTCTTCCTTTATTCTGCAGTCCCCTCCCTCACTGCTACCCACAATGCAACAGGGAAGCAGGGAAACCTTGGTCAGTCTGAGATCCGATTTAGGAAACAGTGATGTCCACATGTGGTGATGTTGGCTCCAGATGTTGGCCTTACCTTTCTCTGTACAATTGTGAAACCAACTTTCCCACAACACCATTTTTTTTTTACTTTAAAAATGGTCACTATAATTATGAAATAAAATAATTATTTTTTAAGATCCAGTAGAATTTCTCTATACCACTACAAATACACTTTCCTGTTCACTTATATTTTATCACAACAGCTCAGTTCTGTGTTGTTGGACCCAAGGCAGGCAGCTGTGATAGTTTGTATATGCTTAGCTGAGGGAGTGGCATTATTTGGGGGGAGTGCCCTTGTTGGAGTAGGTGTGTCACTGTAGGTGTGAGCTTTAATACCCTCACCCAAGCTGCATGGAAATCAGTCTTCCACTAGCAGCCTTCAGATGAAGATGTACAACTCTCTGCATCTCCTGCCCCATGCCTGCCTGGATGCTGCCATGCTCCTGCCTTGATGGTAATTGACTGAACCTCTGAACCTGTAAGTAGCCGCAGTTAAATGTTGTCTTTTATAAGACTTGCCTTGGGCATGGTGTCTGTTCACAACAGTAAAACCCTAACTAATTCGTAAGTCATACAGACTATACAAATAAGAGAATACCACTATGTTCCTTTAAAACTTTATTAATGGATACAGAATTGAGACTCTCACAATTTTGACTCACCACAAAGTACTAATTGATATTTTACATGAAATATAAACATTTAATGTAAAATTACATTAAATATAAATATTCACAGGACACACAAAAACAGTTTAATCCAATTTGAGTCATAGTTGATTTTTCAATTTTCACTGGGAGAAAAAAATTATTGATAAATAATGAATATATTAAAAGAAAAATGATTTAAATTGATAAAGCTGTCTATTTTGCCTGTTCTTGTTTTGTTCTACAGACTGAGGATTGCACCCAGGGCTTCAGAATGACAGAGCTGAAACCCAGGAGCAGCAGGAAGCTGAGAGCTTAGGAAGCAGCACAAGCAGGAAGCAGAGAGGGCAGGCTGGGAGTGGTGCCCTGGTTTGAAGCTTCAAAGCCCACCCCAGTGACATACTTCATCAAGGACATGTGTCCCAAACCTACCCAAACACTACAACCAACTGGAGACCAACAATCCAAACACTTCTATGTATGAGGGATGTTTTCATTGAAGCCATGACACTTATCTACAAAGAGAGTTCCAAGCCAGCCTGGGTTATGTGAGATCTTCTCTTTAAATGATAGATACATAGATAGATAGATAGATAGATAGATAGATAGATAGATAGATAGATAGATAGATGAAAGGTAAATAATAGACAACTAAACAATAAAAAGTTAAAATACATGAGGCCAGCCTTTATAAAATATGAATTACTTTTTGTAGTTATATGTGTAATTCTGTAAGAGAGAGAGAGACTCAAATACAAAAATCAAAGAATTTATGTAAGAATCAAAGACAGATCTGGTATGATGATAAGGCAGGTTCATGGAGATGGATGGACAGACAGGTCATTGTCCACTGAGAAGGTCCACTTCAAAGAACTATCTAGGATCCAGCAATCTCATCACCAAGAACAAATGTAGAAGACAGGAAATCATGTGTCAGACATCTCTTCCCCCATACTCACTACAACACTGATCACAACAGCCAAGACATAGAATAGAATAGGTGCCCATGGCCAGATGAACAAATTAACTAATGTTCACTCAGCCCTTGGTCTGTTTCATGCCAAATGGCAAAAAACAAAACAAACAAATAAAAAAAAAAAAACCAACCACTAATAAAATGCTATTTAATTCCAAGAGGAAAATACCTTCCCAGAGCTCAAACCAACCTGTTTTACACCACCTGACACAAAGCATGACCTCGCTTCCACCTCAGCCACAGGCACAGGCTCGGAGTCAGACTGAGTAGCAGTGTGGGTCAAGGCTCCAGGCCCTTCCAGGACCCATGGGGGCTTTGGCCTGTGACTTCTACACTCCCACAAGGAGACAAACTGATGAATTAGGCAGTGAACCACACTAGGGTGCAGTGAACCACACTATGGTTCCTGGCATGCTGGAGGAATGGAGAGTCTTCCTCTGAGAGAGAGTCCACAACACAAGAGCCTGGAACCAGGCCCTCCCCTGCAGGACTCAGAGACTCCATCTGGAAAGAAGCAAAACTAACTCCTTCATGCTCTTTATACTCTTCCCCTTCTTCTCCTTCCTCTCCTCCCCTCTTCTCCCTCCCTCCCCTCAGACGCACATGCCATGGAGCTGATAATCTTTTAAATATATCCATTCCTAAGCCTGAAGTATGGAAAAAGAGTCCCAGAGAAAGAAGCCTCATGAAAGGAGAACATGTGGGACATGTCACTCATGTTATAGAATGAGATGTCACCTTCAGTGTAGTCCACAAACACCCCCATACTCTGCAGAGCTTGCCTGACAGATAATGAAGCCCTCCCAGAGTCAATATAGGCCCAATATCCCTTACTAGACTGCCGCACAGTCCAAAACCCCTTACCTGGAGTCTCAAAATAAAAATCTTTCCTGTCCACACCTTCCCTACAGACCCCCAGAATCCATTTGCTGCCCTCTCTGTTTGTTAGCTTCACCTCCCAGTAATGTCTTACAGATGCCTCCGATGCCTAACACCACTGGAGAGGTCCTCCAAGCACAGAGTGGAATCGTTCCGGGTCACACTCAGCCTATCCTGGGAGATGGCAAGGTTGGCATGGGCAGAGGCTGGATCCAGAGTGAAATTCCCTGTAGAGAGAGTTACCAATCACAAGAGGTCCTCTCCAGTACCCGGAAAAGGCTACAGCTGCCTACATCTCCATCTCAGAACCTCTTAGCTTCTTCTAGGGGATTAAGTTCCTCATTTAAGAGCCTTGTGGCTCAAACCCAGGTCTTGCAAGCAGAATGAGGGAAAAAAAAGCCAAACTAGAGGTAACAAGATAACAAGGCACTTGAGAGGGAGACCAGCTTAGTAACTGTCACCTCTGCCATCCACACCACTAAAGCCATCAACATTTGAGTCACCACAGAGAAGAGGAGAGACCAGAGCCATGGGAAACACAGGAGAAGTGTCGCTAAGGAACCCAGAGTCACTCACAGGCCTGGAAGTGTTCCTTGCGCCAATCTACAAGAGAAATACAGATCATGTGAGGGGTTTCAGAGACTATATACCCATCTGGTAGTCAGAAAATGTCTTCAGAAACACAGACTTTCTGGGGTTCTGACGTGGGAGTAGTGGGGAGTTGTGGGGACAATATGCTTGTCACAGAGAGAGGGATACACATAAAAACACATACACAGAGAAAGAGAGATGTGATAAACATAACAACACACATATACACACATATAAATACACACATAAACAGAAACAGACATACAGACATAAAGCACACATATAGATATACACAGAAGGAAAGAGAGATACACATAAAAACACACATATACATACATGCATACATACATACATACATATATACATACATAAACAAAGACAGAGACCTACAATGCACACACAGGGAGAGAAATACACATAAAAACACACATACACACACACATACACATCTGCTATAGAGCTCCAATAAGGACTTGAAGAGTGAGGTCTAACACCCATCCCTAGTAAAGGCAGAGAAGCATCCTCTCACTGTGCCTTGTCAGGTCCCAGACACAAGCATCCTGGAAGCTACACATCCTTGAATCATAAGTTTTCCAAGAATGGGAGGGAGGGATGGAGATGAAGCAGGATGCCAGTGAGATTGAGAGCAGCCTAAGCTATGTGAGTAATTAGAAAGAAGCCCGAGCCACATGGTAAGACCCTGTCTGAGAAAGCAGCAACATGGATGGTGCTCTACAGTACAGAGCCTGCAAGGCCCAGTGTTTGATCTTACAGAACAACAAACAAAAGAAAGTCCAAGACCACTTGGTGCTCTTGCGGAAGACATGGCTTCAGGTCCCAGCACTCTCATGGATGCTCATGACCATCTGTAACTGCAGTTCCAGGAGACTTACACACTACTCACCTGGACTCCAAGGGCACTAGGCATACCGATGGCACACAGATACACATTCATGAAAAACACTCATTCACAGTATAAATAAACAGATGGATGGATGGATGGATGGATGGATGGATGGATGGATGGATGGATGGATGGATAAATAGAAAGATAGATTAGATAGATAGATAGATAGATAGATAGATAGATAGATAGATAGATAGATAGATAGACAGACAGACAGACAGACAGACAGACAGACAGATAGAAGAGGGAAGGAAACTTTGTGGCTCTTGTCTCCTAATGGGCCCTGTCCTGTGCAGGTCTCCATTGGGTAGTCACAGTTTCTGACAGCTCAAGAGATTGACAACTACTTCCTGCTGGCTTTTATGTCATCTTGACACAAGACAGGGTCATCTGGGAACAAGGAATCTGAATAGGGAAAATGCTTCCATAGCACCAGCCTGTAGACAAGTCTGTGGGACATTTTCTTGACTGGTGATTTGATGTGGGAGGACCCAGCCCATGTGAGCACTGTCATCCCCTGGCAGGTGGTTGTAGGATATAGGAGAAAAGAAACTGAGCAAGCCACAGGAAGCAATCCAGAAGCCACCGGAAGCAATCTGCCAAGCAGCATCCTCCACGGCCTTTGCTGCAGCTCCTGCCTCCAGGTTCCTGCCTGCTTGAGTTCCTGCCCTGACTTGCTGTGAACATGGGCTGGGAGTGTGAGTCAAGAAAACACTTTCCTACTTGAGGAAATGCTTGGGTCTTGGTTTTTTCTCCCAGCAGGAGAAACTCTAGCTGAGAGAGGGCTCTGCCCAGAAAGGGGCAGTCTATAGGAACCACATACCTGCATACAGCTGGGCCTTCCTCCAGGCTGAAAATGAACACACTCTGGTGAGAACCCAGTCAGGATAGCCCCACTCAAAGCTAACCTTCCTCCATCCATTCTAAAAGTGAGGCTTTGCCTAGGAGGAAAGAGGATTGAAAGGAATGGGCCCCTGAAGGATTCAGAAGCACCCGAGTATTATAGGAAATTCCCAGAACTGCAGAAGAAAAGATGGCATTGTATCGTAAGTTCCCCCACTATCCCCTGATGTATGGCTTTTTTAAAATCATTTTTAAAAATCTGTTTATTTTACATGTATGAGTGCTCTATTTGTATGTACACCTGCATACCAGAAGAGGACAGCACATCCCATTACAGATGGCTATGAGCCGCCATGTGATTGTTGGGACTTGAACTCAGGCCCTCTGGATGTGCACACAGTGCTCTTAACCACTTAGCCAACTCTCCAGGCCTTCTGTGTGGCTTTTGGCTGAAAAAATAGCTGCATCTACTTCAAAAAGGAAAATAATAATAGGAGTAGTAATCACACTACTATTCTATAATTATGCAGCTTCACTGTTAACAAACAAAGCATCAGCTCTTTTCTTAGAAGGTGTATTTGGAGGTGTGCTGAAGAATAGAATGTGTATAATAAGTGTGGATATGAAGTGAATTCGTGAGAGAAGCACCCAGTGTACCTCAACTGAAACAACTCCAAAGCCAGGTACACTTATACCAGGAGCACGAACATTCCCATCTCCTTCCCACTGAGGGAAGCAACCCAAGTAGCTACCCATCACCTTGATCATCAACTTCAAGAGCTAAGGGAGCAGACCCCTGGGAGATGACTGAGGAATGGGTGCAGGTCATATTCCTGCATCTGTGACCTCTTTTGCTGGTTAGGTGTTGTCAATTTTCAAAAGCTAAAGTCATCTGATAAGAGGGAGCTTCAACCAAGAGAATGGCTCCAATAGATTAGCTGTAGGCAAGGCAGCAGGGTTTTCTTGATTGATTAATGTAGAAGGGGCCTGCCCACTGTGGACGGTTCCACCCCTACACAGGTGGTCCAGGAGTCAGGCAGCAGGACAGCTGAGAAAGCCATTGGGAGCAAACAAGGAAGCAGCCCTGGTTTTCCCCATTAACAAATTGTGATTTTAAAATGTGTACAGCAAATAAACTGTTCCTTCCCCCAAATTACACTAGTTTCTTACAGCAATAGAAACCTAATTAAAACACTTTCTTTACAGAAATGTTAACACTGCAGTCTGGTCCCAGGTGCAGAAAGAAGTCTAGAGCCACTGGACACTAAGGGAGCAATAAAAGTATCAGGAAGTGGTTGGATTACGACATAGGAAACAGGACAAACCCAAGAGTCACACATTTTCCAGCTCTGGGCAGAGATCAGAAGGAGCCTAAACACCAAAACACCAGGCTTCCACCTTCCAGAAAATTCCACTTCTGACCCCCAAAGGGTACTCACTCAGCCTAGAATCAAGGAGAGAATGCATGTGGAGCCATGGGACACTGGGGAAGTCACTCACCTGCCCTGTAACCTGCTTGTCTTCGAGCTGAAAAGCAACACACAGGAGTCAAGAGAGCTACTGGGCTCCTGAGGGGATCAGAGGGCTCGGGAAGACAACCAGGACTCACCAAGCTCCACCATGACTGCTCCTGAAAAACAGTGAGGAGAGGGAGTCTGTACACTTGGCAGGAAGAAAGGAAACACAGTTTGGGTTCCTGATTCTCTGAACTACAGGCCACCTGACCTAAAGGACTCCAGCTGTCCTCTCTGAATTTTGTATTCCACCTACTCTGATCCCAGAACACTGGCCCTCCTGGGGCCTCTGAACCTGTCCTTCACTGCTATGGTGACTTACCAGCAGTTCTCAGAGCATCCTCCTTTGTCTTCTGTAACTCATCCATCTCACGCTGAAAATTCACCATTTCCTGCTGCACCTTCAGCCTTGCAGAACATTCCCTTCTGAGAAGAAGGCTCACCCCTAAGACTAGTAGTCCCATCATGGTCAGGGTCACAAAAAAAGCTGACTTCCAGGGAGAGGTCTGAGGGAAGAAGGGCTCTGTGGCCCAGGCAGAGAGCCAGTAATGAGTGAACCTGAGAAGAGACAGCCTACCACACTCAAGAAAGGCCACACACTTCCCGGGCTCTGTAGGAGTGAGGGACAGCTCTCACCTGGGATGAATATGGCCATGGCTTTCTCCTGACCCAAGATAGGATTGAAGATGGAGCAGGTCACACTCCTGACAGAGCTGTCTCTCACCACCAGTGAGGTTTCTGTGCTGAACAGTCCTTGAGCATCTTCATGATGGATCTCTGAGGATGCTGTGAGATTCTCTCCTCTGAAATCTCTCCAATGCACCTGAGGCTTCGGGTACCACCCTGAGGTATTGCACACAACACTCACTCCACCATCTTCTGGACCTTTGATGCGTACTTCAGGGACAGAGCCCATTGCTGGAGGAGAACAGATGTGAACACCCTAGAAGCCACTTTAGGTTGAAGGACCCCAGGAGCAACTATGACTCATGGGAACCTTTCACAAGACAGATAGGAAGTGAAGGGGAAAGGCATTCCTGGATTGGGACTAGGTTGGGCCCCAATTGCCTGACAGGAAAGATAGGAGAGCACACGGTGGGGAACAGACCACTCCTGTGTCAACCACAAGATCCTGAGGGACCTGAAGGAAGTTGAACACAGGAGCCTGAGGTGGGAACCAGCACTCCATCTGTCCATTATCCACACAGCTGTGACCCTCCAGGCAGGCCCACATCCAGCTCTCCTCTCAGGGAAGACAGACCTTGAGCATCCTTCCTTCCTCCCCTCCATCACCTTAGCATTGACTGCCATTACTCACTGACTGCTCACTAACACTCAGTGACTTTCCTGACGACGCCTCTAAATGATACATTCCAACCACTGATATTTTCATAACACCAACAGGACCCTAACCCAAAAAACTAGACACAGCACATTTTTAGGGGATCCACCTATAGAATTTGAGTTGAATTATCTATGTAGGAATTCACTATCCATAACTCATTCCAAAATGGGAAACTATAAATAAATAGGGATAAATATGAGAGATAAGAGCAACCGGGTGAGCCTAGAATGACAGGGAAAGCTCAAGGACAAGTCTGGCAAACATGAGAACTTCTCTCAAAACATAAAAGAAAATAAGGGGTTGAGTGACATGAACCCTCAGTTTCCTACCACACACAGGTCACCCAAGGTTTTTAGAACAGGAATCAGTTAACCAACCTGCCACCTTCAGTTCCAAGATGGCCTCTTCATAGAACACTCCCTGTTTGAAGTGGCAGATGTATATCCCACTATCTGATGCCTGGACATTTTGGATCCTCACAGCAACTGTGCCTTGATGGAACTTGTCCTTCACCAGCAAGGTGCGCCGTGAATACCCAGGCATCTGCTCTCTTTTCTGTTCCTCTTGGTCCCGATAGACAAGTACTGCTTCTGAGAATCTGCTGCGGAACCACCTCAACTCTTCCATGTTCTCCACATTCATGGCTGGAAACACGGAGCAGGGAAGGATGGCTTCCCCACCTGGTGCAGCCACAATGGGGTCTGAGGGACTAAAGACCCGGAACTCCTCTGTGGACACAAATGTAGCAGTGAGAGGCTGGAGAGACACCGGAGGATGCAGAGAACACACTGAGGGGAATATCATCCCAGCAGAAAGCAAGGGATACATGGAGTTGTTCTATGCACCGTGCATTAGGCGTGCATGACTAGTGCACTAACATTCAAGTTATCTTTGGACATAGCAGTGCACCCCATAAATGATGTAAAAAAAATTCTTCTACCTGTGTCTCTGGCTACAGACCCTTCCATGAAGGAATCCCTTGTGTATTCTTTTTCCAGCCTCCATGTACCTGGTCACCAGAGCATTTCAGGGAACTGACTCTTCACTGAGAGCTCTAGCCTCAGTATGTTTGGGTGGGTTCAAGATCATAAATCTATAAAGATCACTACAGATGCTCACACAATCAATCTGTTATATGGCCACACCTTGGGAGACATGAGTATAACTGGATGGTCTCATACAAGACCCAGGAAAGGTCCAATACCCAATCCTAAATTCCGTTACTAGTCAATTTCTTCATCCACTGAATAATGTGACTATTAAAATACTGAACTGAGGCTAAAGAGATGGCTGAGCAATTAAGATACAGGAGATTCCTCTAGAGGATGCAGGTTCAATTTCCAGCACCCACAGGATGGATCATGACTACCTGTAATTCCCTTCTAGATTCTGTGGCCATCAAGAATACAGGTGTATGTTACACAGACATACATTCGGGGGAAATGCCCATAAACATTAAATAAAGCATACACAGCCAAAGGATACATCTCTGAAAAAGCCACCTGATTCCAGGAGCCCCGATCACTTCTTGATAAAGAAGGAAGATTGTCTGCTCACTCTGGGAACCCTTGGCCCTCTAAACTGGAGGACTTTGACACAGGCACTGTGGCCCCAAGAGCTCCTTGTCACTCTGCACTGCTCCACTTGTGTCTAGCACACTGCTGCCACTGGACAGACCAGGACACCTGTCTGCTGTCTCCCAAGCCCCACCTCTGTGACCCTAACATGGAGTCAAATCCTGTCCCTGCTCTGCTCAAGGCTCAGTCCTGACTCTGCTTTTCCCACCAGGGATCACCAAGCCCCCAGGGCTGCTCTCAACTCAGTCCTCCCCAACACAGCTCCTGCCTCTCTCTCCCTGAGTCATTCTGCTGCAGCCAGCACTGGCCTCCAGAGCTCCTCACACCCCAGGCACACTGTCAGTCCAAGGTTATCCCAACTATGCTCCCCAGGTAGGGTCTGGCTATGAAGCTCAGGCTGGCCAAGGACTCACGATATTCCAGTGGCAGCCTCTCAAAGGCTGATGCACACATGCCCACTTAGATTTTCATTACTAACTCACTGTAAATGGAAAAATGGGGAAATCCTGGATGCCAGATTTATATGGGTCTCCTGTATCTCTGACCTACAGAGAACCTGGCAGCTCCAACTCACTGTAGGGAGACATGGGAAGACAGAACAGGACAAACTCACTTGTGGTCACCCAGCTAAGCAGCTGTGTAAGGACAAACAGGCAGGAGACAAGGAAGAGCAGAAAGAGCTTGTGGTGATTTTTCCATGTCCGTCCGAGCTGAAGAAAAAAACAGGAGAGGCAGATCAACACCCTGCGGCAGGAGTTAAGAAGCCAGATCCACCCAGATGTTAGATCCCTCATCAGAGACAGCATTGAAATCAGCCTACAGGACCGAAACACATCCATGCTCACAGGGTGAAGGCTCCACACAACCCAACACTGACAAACAGCCAGGCTCTGGCTCCTCTCAGACCTTCAGAAGACTGGGCAGCTGGGGACACACAAGTCACTTAGAGGAAGCTATTCCTTTCCTTCCCACCTCAGCCCCAGCTCAGGGGCAGCCAAGTTCTACCCAGAATTATAGGCCCTTCCTTTCTCAGAGCCTTGAGGAGAACCCAGTGTAGACACCATGACTCCAACTCCCCGTTATACACAAACTGCCTTTGACCCTAAGACATTGGGCGAATGACTCTCCCTCGGGAATACCTTGGACTCTATTCTATGGCTCCACAACTGTGGCCAGCCCCTTACAGGGATCTTCAGAGACACACAGTTCTCCAAGAAGGCTGACAGGCCCATCACAAATGCTTTGCCCTGGCTTTTGGTTTTGGAGATTGTCTACACTTCTGTCCCAGACCAGCCCCACCATGTTTCCAGGTTAAACCCAGACTCGGCAGGTGCCACACACACACATGTCCCACAGCACAGCTTTACCCTCATAGTCTCTGTGATAATGACCAAGCTGAGTATACACAGAATTGAAAGGAACAAAAGAGAGACCAGAGTGTG
Organism: Mus musculus; assembly: GCF_000001635.26. Classification (NCBI taxonomy): domain Eukaryota; kingdom Metazoa; phylum Chordata; class Mammalia; order Rodentia; family Muridae; genus Mus; species Mus musculus. The sequence goes on from NT_187027.1 coordinate 799,895, forward strand.
CAGAGCCAGAGAGAGCAGGCCAGAGCAGGCAGGATGACTGGGGCAGTTGAGTGTTGAGCAGGGGAAGGCTCAGGGCAGGCTTGAGCTAGCAGGCCAGATAGAGTGGGGAGAAAAAAGAGAGAGAGAAAGAGAAAACACTTTTCTTCTCAAACCACGGGGGGGGGGGACCCAAAGACCTGAGAACACAAACATAGGGAGTTCTGAGCTGCCTCCAGGCTCAGACACCAGGGAGGTGACCTGCTGAAACTCACTCAGCATAATCTCCTCTCTGCTTCTTCTGCAGGCCCCAGCTGTCTTCAGTGCCCACCTACCTGCTTCTCTTTGCCCCCAGCTTTGAAAGGCTGTGACTCCATCAGGAGCAGCTCAGGGCCAAGGGGACCCAGCAGACCCCAAATCCTCCTCTCACACTTCATCCCCTCTCCAAGGTGCTCTCACAGCTCTAAGCTGGGCTCGCCTCAGTACCAGCCTTGGGTTGCCTCAGGTCCAGGATCATGGTTTCTAGGGCAGCAGACAAGAAGTGCAGCCTGACTCAAGTTGTCACAGCCTCTCCAGAGACCACGATGACTACAGAGACAGCAGCTGTGGAGACAGGGCAGGCACAGTGTCCACCATGAGGACAACAGAGACAGCAGCAGAGAAGATGGCAGGAACAGGAACAGAGTCACTGTCTATTCAAGCAGTGCCCTTTGAGCCAACAGAGCAATTAGAGTTTCAGCCATGGAAACTGAAAGCTACAGTAATATGACCTGGGTGTATGCTCCTTCTGAATGTGATGTTCTCTCAGGAAGAGGTGAAGGTTCACCTCACCACCCCAACCACGCCCCTATCCCACCACTAGACACCCTGTCCAATGGAGGTACTTCTCAGACCTACACTTTATGGAATGTTAAAAGATGATACAAAAAAGACAACACAACTTTATTGAATCTGTTTTAAGCACCAGGAGCAGCTCATGTCTGCACACAACAGAGTTAGGTCAACGCCTGTCCCAGTTCCAAACAGAGATGGTGTCATGAGCCTAGGTGTAGCTCCAGGAACTACTAATTTGAGGGGAAGGTATGTCTTCCTGAAACATGTAGTTTCTACCACAATTCCTGCCCCATCTGTAGCACAGCCCAAACCTAGCACCTAGATCATAGATACAGCAGGAACCTGCAAGGAACCTTGAACTCCACATGCCTGGATGTAAAGAAACCTTATTTCCTCCAGAGCCCAGCCTATGGCGTCCAAAGGGGATGACAGGTGAAGGCAATGACCAGGAGCAGGTCAGAGAGCCTTAGAGGACAGTGAGGAAACCTGGGTGGGATGTGCATTGTGTCTTCTCACAGGGCATCAAAGTCAAGCCAGCTATATTGACAATAGGAATTAATAAAGGAGCCAGAGATGATTGCTTGTATAAAAACATGACCTTGGGGCCGGGCAGTGGCAGCGCTCACCTTTAATCCCAGCAGTCCAGAGGCAGAGGCAGGAAGATTTCTGAGTTCAAGGACAGCCTGGTCCACAGAATGAGTTCATGAACAGCCAGGGCTCCACAGAGAAACGCTGTCTCAAAAAAAAAAATCAACAACAAAAACAAAAACAAAACTAAACTAAACAAAAAAGAAACTAAACTGTGTACATTAATCATATCAATAACCCAAAACCTAATGACCCTAACCATAACCATAACCTGAACCCAAAGAACTCTACCCCTAACGCTAACCCTAACACAAATCATAAAAATCCTAACACTAACCATCACCATAACCCTAAATCTAACCATAACCCTCACCCTAACCCTAACACACACTAACCTTAACCATAACCATAATCATAACCATAACCATAACTTCTCAGAAGATAGAAGCAGGAGAATCAGGAACTCAAGCCGTCCTTAGCTACATAGTGAGTTCAAGTTCACCCAGAGCTATATGAACCCTGTCTCAAACTCTGGATCCTAGGTGACACAGGACACATCTTTAATACCAGCAATGATGGAACACAGGATCTCTGTCTGTTTTGGTCCAGCCTGGTCTATGCATCCAGTCCAGGCCACCACTGCAGTGGACTCCTCACTCAAAAAGAAAAAAGAAAAAGGGAAATGAAAGAAGGAAAGGAGAGAAAGAAAGAAAGAAAGAAAGAAAGAAAGAAAGAAAGAAAGAAAGAAAGAAAGAAAGAAAGAAAGGGGGGGAGAGAGAGAGAGAGAGAGAGAGAAACAAAGAAACAAAGAACAAAGAAACAAAGAGGAAGGAAGAAAGGAAGAAAGAAAAAGGGAGGGAGGGAGAGGGAGGAAATATCAACAGCAAAACAAGAGGTAAAACCATGATTAGATGGATAAAAAGCATTAGCCACCAAGCCTGACAACCTGAGTTTGATCGTGGACCCACATGAGGGTGAGAAAAGACCTGACCGCCATTCTGTGACCTCCACGTGTGAGCCATGACAGGGCACACTGGTTCCCACTTGACTGTACTCACACATGTGCACACCTTATACACCCAATAACAGATGAAGGATCCTCTTCAGAGATTCATTCTTGTCCAGTGTGGAAGCATGTTTGGCCTGCATGTCCTTATGTGCATCTCATGTGTGCCTGATGCTCAAAGAGTCAGTAGGGGGTGTTAGGAGCAGGTGAAATAGAACTATGGGTACTTGTGCACAGTTATGTGGGTGCTGAGAAAGGAACCAGGGTCCACTACAAGAGCAGTAAGCACAGGCTGGAGAGATGGCTCAGCAGTTAAGAGCACTGACTACTCTTCCAAATGTCCTGAGTTCAATTTCCAGCAACCACATGGTGACTCACAACCATCTGTAATAGGATCTGATACCCTCTTCTGGTGTGTCTAAACACAGCTACAGTGTACTCGTATAAATATAATAAATAAATTTATTAAAAAAGAAAAAAGATAAGAAAGAAAGATAGAACACTAAGCATTATTATCTACTAAAACCTCTCTCCAGCCCCATAAAGAATTTTTTGCATTGAGACCAGTAAAAGGCTTCCCTCAAGTGCTCTTTTTCTGGTGACTTTTGATAACTATCACTTGTAGCATAAGGAGGACACAATGAATATGGTACATGGGTAACTCTGGCAAACTGGTATCAGATGTGATTCTTGGTAGTCAATTTGAGGACATATGGATTTAAGTAATACACAAAAATGGAGTACACACCTGGAGGAGTTTTGCTCAGTTTGAAGTAGAACAACGTGTAGAGTGGGGATTTTGCTACCCAGCTTTAAGCTCTGTGTGGACTGCACTACCAGCCCCACCCAGGTTTCCTCTGCTCAGCAGATGAAACATACACACACACACACACACACACACACACGCACACACTAGCTTATTGTCAGCCTGCCTTATTGACTCAATTGCTGGGTACTTCTAATGCTTCCTTGGCTTCACTCCCAGCTCAGCCCCTAAATCTGCACTCACCTTCAGTTGCTCAGTTACCGTCTCCTTGCTCAGCCCCTAAATCTGCCCTCAGCTTAATTATGATTCTAATATCTCACCTGCTACCCCAGGTCCAATTGGGGAAGCTGCCAATGGCCATTCTTCTTGAGATCTCACATGGCTAATGGCTCAATCTATGCAACTCCCCACCCCCCACCCCCATATCTCCATGCATGGTAAATCTTTTGTCCTCCCCTGGCTCTGCTAGTCTCCATGCAAGAAAACTGAATCCTGCCTCTTTAGCCAAACTCATTGGACACTACCTAGCATCTTTTTAAAAAAAATAAAGATTTTATTTCCTTTATTGAGAAACTTAAGTCTTGGGTACATCAAAACCAATTTCTGGGAGGGGGAAAAACAGAACCCACAATAGAAAAAAAAAAGTTATCATCTAGGCCACACCAGAACACAGAGAATATATTCTTATAATTAAAACTTTCTAGGTGCTTCATAATTGACCTTCTGATACAAAATGACCTATTGAAATTGAAACTTGGTTCTTGGTGTGGAGGTCCACAGACAAACTACAACATCTTCAGACCTTAGCTGGATGCCATGAGGGGTTATTTGGCTTTTGACATTTTTTGCTTGTCTAAGAGGTAGCAGCAGCAACAATGCCCACCCTTTGGGCAGCTTCTTTTTTGGCATGATGAGCCTGCAGGACTGCCACAGCTTCTTCATCCACCTTAGAACAGAGAGGCTCAGGGGACTCCAGCATGTGCAGCAGCTCAGAGTTGTCCATTTCCAGCAGCATCCTCGTAATTTTTCCAGCCAGGTTTGAATGCATTGTTTGGACAAGTGGGAACAGACACTCCCCCAGGATCTGCTCCTGCTCCTGGGGGGGGGGGGCAGGGCTGCAGCCAGCATGGAGGCAGTCAGGAGCTCCTGACCATAGACATGGACTGCAGGCTGGAGGCCTACAGCGGCTGGATGTCAGGGTGTGGGCTGACTAGCTGGCATCTTTATTGATAGATCAAGAACCAGTTGGGAAACAGGACCTTCAGAGTTCACATGCAGATTCCCCATCAAAGCATCAGAACGGCCCCTGCATCTCATCTTTCCTGTCCAATTGAAAAACCTCTTCTCTCATATACAAATTGAACAAAACCATAATAATCATGTAAATTACAGAGTATTAGATGTGACAATTAACATCTAGTCCATCATGTTTATCAATTAGATGAAGTACTCTTCCATCATTCCTAACCTAAAGACTTACTATTCTATCCCGGAATTATGTTTAGATCTGAAACATCATCTGGAAACCATGTCTTCCACTCTATAACCTCTCTCTGAATGCTAAACCACTTGAGATTGATTATGAGACTATAACTAGTCTTCAATCCCGTCAGACGCTTTTTTATGAGTAATTTTCTCAATAACCAATTGTAATAAGTCTTCATTCATGTCATGTAAACAGTGGCACAATGAACCTTTACCTGTCTTCCTGATTTTTTTATTCTTTATAGGTTTCAGGGGTCTCCCCTATTATATCTGATCTATACTCTTACTCTGGAAGGGGTCCAAAGCCTATTTTCCTTTCCTGTAACACAAATTTGTAGTCTTTCTTTCAAAATAGCCTGTCCTTGCTCCAGTAACTGGAATTCATTGAAGAGTTAGCTTGATCTCTCTCCCAGAGCAATTATAATATATCCATCAAACTCATAGCCACACTCATTTTGATGAATAAAACTATTTTTATATACATAGGGTTTCTCTGAGGAGACCTGGCTGTACTAGAACCCACTCTTTAGACAAAGTGGCTTCAAACTTTAAGATCTACATGACTCTAGGGATTTAAGGCAGAAGCCACCACTGCCCAGTCAAGATCCACTTCTATTTTTTAAGTTGAATTCTTGTACTTATTTATTTATTTATTTATTTTACATATTGACCAGAGTTTAGACACTTGCCTATACCCCCAGTTCTTCACACCCTGTCCCTGTATGATAAGGAGTCTCGCCGGTGACGACACACACACACACACACACACACACACACACACACACACACAGGACATACTCAGATCCTTCTGCAGCAAAGCTTTCATGCATCTCGAGAGAAAGATGATCAGTCTGGGGAGGAGACCCAGAACACAGGAAACTCGGACCTTAAATAGACCACAAGAGCGGTTGGAGACATATTTCACCCTGACTGGCTGCTCACCATCAGCCCAGATGACGCCACGGGACAGGCAGGGCACAAGGAATGGAAAAATACCCCAGCACACGCGCAGACTACTTGTTTACCAGTTAGAACACCGGATATCAGCGCCATCTTGTATTGGCGATTGCAAGGGCGGCTCCTCACATCTCCCCCTTTTCTTTTATTTAAAAGGCAACAGGCCACCCAGTACTGAGAGTGGAGATAGAGGTCAAATCCCCATTGTGCAAAAATAGGGGCATTACACAAAACCTCCCAGGCTCATCACCCGGAGGGGTCTTGGTCCGCTCTCGTGTCATTTTTCCTGGGGGAAGGACACTTGGACACTCAACCCTCATACAAGATGACATGTCTCCCTAGAATAGGCTCATTTTATGTCGCAGAGCCTTTCTACTGCAGTGCTTAGCAGTGTAACTCTCTCAGGCTGCTGAAGCACACTCACTCTATCTCGTGCAATGAGACTAGCCTCGTGGGGTGCAAGAGCTGAGCGGCCAGTGACCTATTGCTTAAGCACAGATAACCATATATCAGGGGAGGCACCATGTTTTAATGCTGCAAGTGCTTGGGCTATCACCATCTTGTCCCTTTTTGTTTGGGCTTTAAGTTTACAGACCATCCAGAGCAAAAGCAACGCTCCACCGCATAGGATCACGGCAAACAAGCCTACCTCCACCCACTCCTTAAAGTAGGAAAATGCAGAGGAAATCCAGGTGGAGAAGCCCTTCGTCAGCGAACGGTCGAGACGCGTAGAATTCACTTGTAGAATAGCAACTCTCAACTCTCGAAGCGTTTGCTCAAATTCCATGGTCTAATTCTGTAACATATAATGAGACAAAGTTTTTGACAAATTTGCTGCTCTTGTAGAATTTTCAAACTGAACAGAAGTAACACAAAGGCCAGGCATCTTGTATTCACAGCCCAATTGAGCCAACTACCAGAGAATATCCACTTGCTCTTGGACTAGGTCGATGCGTTGATTTATCAACATCAACCCTCCTTGTATCTGTGAGTTGGCTGTGGCTTGTTTATCTAAGGCCGTTGTGACGGTCATAGAAAGCTCGTTAATAGTTTGTGTTGTTTGAACAGTAGTAGATAGAGTGAGTGCCGAGGCCGTGACAGGGGCTGCAACCACCGCTGTGGCCACCAGTCCAACTATGATAGCAGAAATACCAAAATCTCTTTTCCCTCGAAACAAAGTCAAGCTATTAGGGGCATCTACAGGAACAGGAATAAATCTAGGCATGCGGGTAACCAAAGCAAAAGGATATTTCTTAGCATCCCAGCATAAGGCATAAAAACATTTTTCTTGTGAGCAATCTATCTCTATCTGATTCTGATTTAAGCTTGTGTTACTTACCACCCACAAAAACGGGGGCCATACACATACCGGGGTGGCGGTAAAATTTACCTCTTTCTGTTTTTTATATCTAACATTGGAGGTGGTCCATTTAAAAGAATTTGGACTCTGCTTATCAGACCGACCGGTCTTCAAGGTACTTTTTTAATCAAAGGTCAATTTTCCTTTCTCACTAGAACCTCCTCCAATCATTGTCATGGGGGCGAGATCAGTACAGCTTCCATTAACCCCACAAAGCAACCACTGATCAAAAGGGTTAGTATTGGTTCGGAGGGGGTCCATAGTACTAAAATCATATCCAGCATAAGTATCATTATACTCTCTACTAATATATGGGGAAAAGGAAAAATATTTCTCTACTGCCCAAGTATATTTTTTAGCTTGGCAACCTGTTCAAGGTAACAGTAAATCTTTCATGGACCCTTCCTTGCAAAAGGGTGCCAGTCTCGGTTGTGAAGGCGGCTTATTTCCAGGTTTTCGGCTAGGCCACCATCCTCTAATAACTATGGCATCGGCCTTTATATCAGTCGTTATGCCCCAAGAGCTCTTTCTTAACCAGGCTGCTGATTGATTATACAAGGATATACATTGACTCTTATCTTGTAACGAGGAAATTAACATAAAGCACAGGCTTCCCTGTAGGAAGAAGGTTCTATTTTCTAGTAAAGCCTGAATCTGTTCATCTAAGGGTAAATAAGCAAGTCCCAGTTCTTTATCTGTAGTAAAAAAGCGTGGAAATATTTGTGCATTATGCATAAATGGCATAGGAAGAGGGAAAGTTGACATAATTCCCCATCTTAACTCTCCAGATATACTAGGAACCAGAATCTCCAGCATGAGAAGTATGATCCATCGATGTCTTGGGATCTTGTTCCTGTGACTCATTGTCCAAGAGCTGGATCCTTCGAGTGAGGCGCTCTGGAATCCAAAAGGGATTATCTTCCTCCTGTGGAAAAAACACATATAGCTCCCCTGGATCTTATTAAAATAAGATCTGGGCCATACCATTTATTATCAAGGACATTCTTCCACTTGACCATTTCATTGAGCGGTTGAGGCCATTGTCCGTGCCTTTCAGCTGGTGATCTCCCAGCATTATCCAATTTTAAGAAATTAAGAGAGACAACCGGCCACCTTCCTGGTGAGAGCACAGGGGTCCGCCCGGCCCGAGAGGTTTGTGCCTCAGGCCCCGGCGGGAGCCTCCTTGGCTCCGGGACTCCGCGGAGGGCAGGCTGCACGGGTGAGGGTGTGGAATACAGAGGCCAGCCGTTTCTGGGACAGGCGAGAGCCACAAAGCTTCTGAGGCGGCGCCATCTTCGGCTCCAGACAACCGACCACCTTCCTGGCCAAAGCAACACAGCTTCTGGGAAAGATCCTGTTTTGGGCCTTCATCTTCAGCCAGGAGGAGATCCAAACACCAGATAACTGTGCACCTTCCCTGAAAGAGGAGAGCTTGCCTGCAGAGACTGCTCTGACCACTGAAACTCAGAGGAGAGAGCTAGTCTCCCATGTCTGCTGATAGAGGGTAACAAAATCAACAGAGGAACAATCTCTAAACAAAGACAACTATAACAACTAACTCCAGAGATTGCCAGATGGCGAAAGGCAAATGTAAAAATCCTACTAACAGAAACCAGGACCACTCACCATCATCAGAACCCAGAACGCCCACTTCGCCCAGTCCAGGGCACCCTAACACACCTGAAAAGGTAGACCTGGATTTAAAAGCATATCTCATGATGATGGTAGAGGACATAAAGAAGGAATTTAATAACTCACTTAAAGAAATACAGGAGAACACTGCTAAAGAGTTACAAGTCCTTAAAGAAAAACAGGAAAACACAACCAAACAGGTAGAAGTCCTTATAGAAAAACAGGAAAACACATCCAAACAGGTGATGGAAAACCATACTAGACCTAAAAAGGGAAGTAGACACAATAAAGAAAACCCAAAGTGAGGCAACGCTGGAGATAGAAACCCTAGGAAAGAAATCTGGAACCATAGATGCCAGCATCAGCAACAGAATACAAGAGATGGAAGAGAGAATCTCAGGTGCAGAAGATTCCATAGAGAACATCGGCACAACAATCAAAGAGAATGGAAAATGCAAAAAGATCCTAACTCAAAACATCCAGGAAATCCAGGACACAATGAGAAGACCAAACCTACGGATAATAGGAGTGGATGAGAATGAAGATTTTCAACTCAAAGGACCAGCAAACATCTTCAACAAAATTATTGAAGAAAACTTCCCAAAGCTAAAGAAAGAGATGCCCATGAACATACAAGAAGCCTACAGAACTCCAAATAGACTGGACCAGAAAAGAAATTCCTCCCGACACATAATAATCAGAACATCAAATGCACTAAATAAAGATAGAATACTAAAAGCAGTAAGGGAAAAAGGTCAAGTAACATATAAAGGCAAGCCTATCAGAATTACACCAGATTTTTCACCAGAGAATATGAAAGCCAGAAGATCCTGGACAGATGTTATACAGACACTAAGAGAACACAAATGCTACTATACCCAGACAAACTTTCAATTACTGTAGATGGAGAAACCAAAGTATTCCACGACAAAACTAAATTCACCCATTATCTCTCCACGAATCCAGCCCTTCAAAGGATAATAACAGAAAAAAACCAATACAAGGACAGGAACCACGCCCTAGAAAAAACAAGAAGATAATCCCTCAAAAAAACTAAAAGAAGACAGCCACAAGAACAGAATGCCAAATTTAGCAACAAAAATAACAGGAAGCAACAATTACTTTTCCTTAATATCTCTTAATATCAATGGTCTCAACTCCCAAATAAAAAGACATAGACTAACAAACTGGCTACACAAACAAGACCCAACATTTTGCTGCTTACAGGAAACTCATCTCAGAGAAAAAGATAGACACTACCTCAGAATGAAAGGCTGGAAAACAATTTTCCAAGCAAATGGTATGAAGAAACAAGCTGGAGTAGCCATCCTAATATCTGATAAGATTGACTTCCAACCCAAAGTCATCAAAAAAGACAAGGAGGGGCACTTCATACTCATCAAAGGTAAAATCCTCCAAGAGGAACTCTCAATTCTGAATATCTATGCTCCAAATACAAGGGCAGCCACATTCATTAAAGAAACTTTAGTAAAGCTCAAAGCACACATTGCACCTCACACAATAATAGTGGGAGACTTCAACACACCACTTTCACCAATGGACAGATCATGGAAACAGAAACTAAACAGGGACACAGTGAAACTAACAGAAGTGATGAAACAAATGGACTTAACAGATATCTACAGAACATTTTATCCTAAAACAAAAGGATATACCTTCTTCTCAGCACCTCATGGTACCTTCTCTAAAATTGACCACAAAATTGGTCACAAAACAAGCCTCAACATATACAAAAATATTGAAATTGTCCCATGCATCCTATCAGATCACCATGGACTAAGGCTGATCTTCAATAACAAAAGTCAACATTCACGTGGAAACTGAACAACACTCTTCTCAATGATACCTTGGTCAAGGAAGGAATAAAGAAAGAAATTAAGGACTTTTTGGAGTTTAATGAAAATGAAGCCATAGCATACCCAAACTTATGGGACACAATGAAAGCATTCCTAAGAGGAAAACTCATAGCTCTGAGTGCCTCCAAAAAGAAACTAGAGAGAGCACACATTAGTAGCTTGACAACACACCTAAAAGGTCTAGAAGAAAAGGAAGCAAATTCACCCAAAAGGAGTAGAAGGCAGGAAATAATCATACTCAGGGGTGAAATCAACCAAGTGGAAACAAGAAGAACTATTCAAAGAATTAACCAAACAAGGAGTTGGTTCTTTGAGAAAATCAACAAGATAGATAAACCCTTGGCTAGACTCACTAGAGGGCACAGGGACAAAATCCTAATTAACAAAATCAGAAATGAAAAGGGAGACATAACAACAGATCCTGAAGAAATCCAAAACACCATCAGATCCTTCTACAAAAGGCTATACTCAACAAAACTGGAAAACCTGGACGAAATAGACAAATTTCTGGACAGATACCAGGTACCAAAGTTGAATCAGGATCAAGTTGACCATCTAAACAGTCCCATTGCCCTAAAGCAATAGAAGCAGTTATTAATAGTCTCCCAGCCAAAAAAAAGCCCAGGACCAGATGGGTTTAGTGCAGAGTTCTATCAGACCTTCAAAGAAGACCTAATTCCAGTTCTTCACAAACTATTCCACAAAATAGAAACGGAAGGTACTCTATCCAACTCATTCTATAAAGCCACAATTACTCTGATACCTAAACCACAAAAAGACCCAACAAAGATAGAGAACTTCAGACCAATTTCCCTTATGAATATCGATGCAAAAATCCTCAATAAAGTTCTTGCTAACCGAATCCAAGAACACATCAAAACAATCATCCATCCTGACCAAGTAGGTTTCATCCTAGGGATGCAGGAATAGTTCAATATATGGAAATCCATCAATGTAATCCAGTATATAAACAAACTCAAAGACAAAAACCACATGATCATCTCGTTAGATGCTGAGAAAGCATTTGACAAAATCCAACACCCATTCATGATAAAAGTCTTGGAAAGACAGGAATTCAAGGCCCATACCTAAACATGATAAAAGCAATATACAGCATACCAATAGCCAACATCAAAGTAAATGGTGAGAAGCTGGAAGCAATCCCACTAAAATCAGGGACTAGACAATGCTGTCCACTCTCGCCCTACCTATTCAACATTGTACTTGAAGTCCTAGCCAGAGCAATTAGACAACAAAAGGAGATCAAGGAGATACAAATTGGAAAGGAAGAAGTCAAAATATCACTTTTTGCAGATGATATGATAGTATATATAAGTGACCCTAAAAATTCCACCACAGAACTCCTAAGCCTGATAAACAGCTTCAATGAAGTAGCTGGATATAAAATTAACTCAAACAAGTCAATGGCCTTTCTGTACACAAAGGATAAACAGGCTGAGAAAGAAATTAGGGAAACAACACCCTTCTCAATAGTCACAAATAATATAAAATACCTTGGCGTGACTCTAACTAAGGAAGTGAAAGATCTGTATGATAAGAACTTCAAGTCTCTAAAGAAAGAAATTAAAGAAGATCTCAGAAGATGGAAAGATCTCCCATGCTCATGGATTGGCAGGATCAACATTGTAAAAATGGCTATCTTGCCAAAAGCAATCTACAGATTCAATGCAATCCCCATCAAAATTCCAACTCAATTCTTCAACGAATTAGAAAGGGCAATCGGCAGATTCATCTGGAATAACAAAAAACCAAGGATAGCAAAAACTCTTCTCAAGGATAAAGGAACCTCTGGTGGAATCACCATGCCGGACCTAAAACTGTACTACAGAGCAATTGTGATCAAAACTGCATGGTACTGGTATATTGACAGACAAGTAGACCAATGGAACAGAATTGAAGACCCAGAGATGAATCCACACACCTATGGTCACTTGATCTTTGACAAGGGAGCTAAAACCATCCAGTGGAAAAAAGACAGCATTTTCAACAAATGGTGCTGGCACAACTGGCGGTTATCATGTAGAAGAATGCGAATTGATCCATTTCTATCTCCTTGTACTAAGGTCAAATCTAAGTGGATTAAGGAACTCCACATAAAACCAGAGACACTGAAACTTATAGAGGAGAAAGTAGGGAAAAGCCTCGAAGATATGGGTACAGGGGAAAAATTCCTGAATAGAACAGCAATGGCTTGTGCTGTAAGATCAAGAATCGATAAATGGGACCTCATAAAATTGCAAAGCTTCTGCAAAGCAAAAGACACCGTCAATAAGACAAAAAGGCCACCAACAGATTGGGAAAGGATCTTTACCTATCCCAAATCTGATAGGGGACTAATATCCAATATATATAAAGAACTCAAGAAGGTGGACTCCAGAAAATCAAATAACCCCATTAAAAAATGGGGCTCAGAGCTGAACAAAGAATTCTCACCTGAGGAATACCGAATGGCAGAGAAACACCTGAAAAAATGTTCAACATCCTTAATCATCAGGGAAATGCAAATCAAAACAACACTGAGATTCCACTTCACTCCAGTCAGAATGGCTAAGATCAAAAACTCAGGTGACTGCAGATGTTGGCAAGGATGTGGAGAAAGGGGAACACTCCTCCATTGTTGGTGGGATTGCAAGCTTGTACAACCACTCTGGAAATCAGTCTGGCGGTTCCTCAGAAAATTGGACATAGTACTACCGGAGGATCCCGCAATACCTCTCCTGGGCATATATCCAGAAGATGTCCCAACCGGTAAGAAGAACACATGCTCCACTATGTTCATAGCAGCCTTGTTTATAATAGCCAGAAGCTGGAAAGAACCCAGATGCCCCTCAACAGAGGAATGGATACAGAAAATGTGGTACATTTACACAATGGAATACTACTCAGCTATTAAAAAAATGAATTTATGAAATTCCTAGGCAAATGGATGGACCTGGAGGGTATCATCCTGAGTGAAGTAACCCAATCACAAAGGAACTCGCACAATATGTACTCACTGATAAGTGGATAATAGCCCAGAAACTTAGGATACCCAAGATATAAGATACAACTTGCCAAACGCATGAAATTCAAGAAGAACGAAGACCAAAGTGTGGACACTTTACCCTTTCTTAGAAATGGGAACAAAACACCCATAGAAGGAGTTACAGAGACAAAATTTGGAGCTGTGACGAAAGGATGGACCATCTAGTGACTGCCATATGCAGTGATCCATCCCATAATCAGCTTCCAAATGCTGACACCATTGCATACACTAGCAAGATTTCGCTGAAAGGACCCAGTTATAGCTCTCTCTTGTGAGACTATGCCGGGGCCTAGCAAACACAGAAGTGGATGATCACAGTCAGCTATTGGATGGGTCACACGGCCCCTAATGGAGGAGCTAGAGAAATTACCCAAGGAGCTATAGAGAACTGCAACCCTATAGGTGGAACAACAATATGAACTAACCAGTACCCGGGAGCTCTTGTCTTTAGCTGCATATGTATCAAAAGATGGCCTAGTCGGCCATCACTGCAAAGAGAGGCCCATTGGACTTGCAAACTTTATATGCCCCAGTACAGGGGAACGCCAGGGCCAAAAAGGGGGAGTGGGTGGTTAGGGGATTGGGGGGGTGGGTATGGGGGACCTTTGGGATAGCATTGAAAATGTAAATGAGGAAAATACCTAATTAAAAATAAATGAATAAAATAAAATAAAAAAGAATTCCTCTGCCCTTTCCTCAGTTTCTGTTTCTGGACCTTACCTCTAAAGCCCCCAAAGGCAATGTTCCTTCAAGGTACCACCTTGCAGAGTAACTCTGCAATAGATAAGGCATACGTCTAGCCGTTAACAAGAAAGATATCCTGTTGTCATTAACATGAGATATTTGATTATTCATCTTGAGGACTTCACCATTTTAATTTGCTTATATTCTTTGTGCATATATTCTTATATAGCTCATTTTTAAAGTGTCTATATTTGCATTAACTGAATAAATGTCAATATGTTTATAAATGTATAATATACTGAAAAAAAAAGAAATTAAGAGTAAATATTATAAGGGATAGAGCCATCTTTGGCGTCATAGCCTCTATCCCCCCTTTTTGTTTTTTTGTTTTTTGTTTTTTGTTTTTAAAGAAGTTTTAATTCTCCTAGTTACCTAATGACCGGTTTGAGATAGAGGCCCTCATATACATTCTGTGTCCTCCCAGGATATAGCCTGTGGGAGTCGGTTGCCTTGATGCCAGGTGTAGGTCATGAATGTTTCTGACTAACAAGAACAGAACATTTGTTTTTAGGGTGGCTTTTCAGCCCAGTCATATATACTATTTAGATTTACAAAATAAACAGCTAGGACTTATCTGTTTAGTCTTTTTTGCCAGTGGCTAACTTTAGCTTAGGAATTTCTCCCTTGAATAGGAGCCAGGTAATGATATATGTGCTCTAATATATTGAATATAAAAAGGGTGCTCATGCATTAAAATACAATCTTGTATTTTCATTAAAATTTTAGATTCTGAACTGTTAGTCAGTTTTAATATAACATGGACAGTGACTAATTACCTCTCAATTGTTTCTCTTGAAGAGAGATTGTAACTAGAATGCTTGAAAAGTCATTATAGTCACTTGTGTATAATTTATTTATTTATTAATCAGAAATTAAAGAAAATCTTTAAGTTGTCTCTGCAAATAACTATCTTTTAAAACCCAAATAAATATAAGAATCCTGAGTTTGTATCTTTTCAGGAGCTATCTGTAATCTTTATCAGTTAAAGCTTTATGTAAACCTCTATAACACAAAAGCAAATCCTGGGGGTCTTTTCCAGGCAACTTAGGACAATTTCTTAACTGCCCAAAAACAATTTTCTTAAAGAAACAGTATTTTTTCTTATAAATTGCATAAGCAATTGTAAGCTCTGAGATATAATATTGACTATTAATATACAACTTAAAGTTTGATTGTTCAACATTTTTAAACACCATCTTCAGCACACAATTTAATTATCTGTGCTGAAACAGGAGGAAACTCAAAAGAATAATCATGTGATTTAATTCACATATACTTTCTTTTTATATAAAGGCTATTTTTTAAACACAGTAAATGGGATGCATGCATGCATAAATTTATAAAAGATATAGGAGCATGCATGAAAATAAATTTTTAACTTATCTTAGGATAATGATTATCAATTTTACTTCATATGGTGGTATGTAATAGATCAAACATCAATATTTTGCAATAACCAAATTAATGGCTGTTTGGAACAAGGAAAAGACACTTATACATGTAAGCAAACTCTGTTCACTATAACTTTATATAAAGTAGGCAAGTCAAATCATAATGTATTGATAAATTTCACAGCCTAATTGACCTTTTATAAACTTTGAATTTAAATTTTATTTAGAACAACATCTGGCTAGGTCTGTAATAAGGCTCTAAGAAGTACCACACAAGCCGAGCTGAGGCTGCTCCCCTCCGAGCTCAGCCTATACCCAAATGCAAACCTTTTTTCAATTTGAACACTCTGCCAGAGTCTTGCCTCAAAGATTATCTCTATGTTGAAGTATCCTTAAAGACCTGTTTTCTTGTGTTTGTTCATGTTGTTTAGAAAGACTCCAACCCTGAGTTCCCAATTTTAAGCTAACTTTCTGTTACAAGCTAAAGGCTGCCTGCCCCTTTAAGAGCTCCGTTTGTAATCGGCCCTCAGCAAGGCTTTTTTAGCTGTACATGGCTCCCAGCCACAGTGCAGCTAACTTATCAACTCGTGTTGTGTAAATTGAGCCTGCTTTTAAAACAAGTTAAAGGATGTACAGCCAGCAGATAGTTTTAACCATTTATATTTTTCAACATGAAACACAGAACAATAATCATTCAAACAACAAAACAAAAACAAACATGAATTGACAGATATATGGACAATTTGTTTTGGTGCACCAAAAAGAGACAATAGACAGACAGGGAATAGAACTTGGTGTCTCAAAGGGACACAGTTATCTTAACCAGAGCTAAGAATATCTCCATAGGAGCCAGAGAGGAAATAGGACGTCTCCCATTTTTCTTCTGTTCCCAGGAGAGCTCTGAAATAACTTATTTTCATTTTTTCTCTTTTTTGCTAAAAGATCTCAAACAGGGGATAACTGCTTTTCTAAAACTTATTTTCTCTCTCTCATGTTTAGACTCTACTTCCTTATCTCCTTCTTCTGGGAATACTGCCAGAGAATGAGAGGAGGCGCAGTGACCCTGAGAGCTATCTTTAAGCCTTTAATGAAAGCTGCCTCTTTAGTCAAAGTCCTCGAGAGGAGGGTAAATTGACTTAATTTATATTATCCTTTATATCTTTATATTTTATATTATCTTTTGTATCTTTATATTTTATATTATCTTTTGTTTTTCTGTTTTCTCCTTTTTCACTCCCACTTTTTTAACTTCCTGGGAGGTCCTTTTTCCTTAGACATGTCTTTTTTGTTTTGTACGAGCTCCTTATCTCTCTCTCCGTTCGGTTTCTGACATGCTGTCCTGAACCTCTTCTAACGTTTCTGGTCCCTCAACCATTGCAGGTTGGCAGGTCACATCTTTCAAGCAATTCTTTATTAATTTCCAAATTGCCTTAGTACCTAGGCGTAAGTCTCCCACCTCTAATTTTCTATCTAGGTCTCTTCCTGGTTTGTTCCACGAGGCCGTGGTCAGGGAACCTGAACAAGCATACTATGGGGCAACACAGTCAGTCTCTTTGACAAAATTTTGTAGAGTGTGTGTGGCAATCTTGAGGTCTCTCTGCTTAAGGACAATTTGCAGTGTGTTTACAATTGACTGTGATAAGCCCATTGTGCCTGTGGTTTATTTACATTCGACTTAAGGCACACTGAAGCAAAAGTGAAAGTAAACTGCCACGCTCCACTCTCTTATCTACGAGAGACTGACTGAGCTTGACAGTTCTGCCGCTTATTTACGTAGGACTGACCACACCTCAAGATTAACATCAACCACGATAAACACAATAAGACACCAGGAGAAAGAAAACAAACGCCAGGGTTACAAAACGCAAAGCTTCTACTGACTCGTCCCCACAGTGCTTCTAAATTGAGACCAAGTCAAAGGGAACAACAGGCTCAAGGTCAAGCATGCCTCTCTGAACTTACACACTGCAGTTTTGAATCTGCCCTGTTTTTAGGGGGTCTCTTCAGTGCCGGCGATGTTGTAGAGTCCCGGATTTCGGCACCAGATGTACCTGTGTGATAAGGAGTCTCGCCGGCGAGGACACACACACACACACACACACACACACACACACACACACAAACACACAGGACATACTCAGATCCTTCTGCAGCAAAGCTTTCATGCATCTCGAGAGAAAGATAATCAGCTTCTGGGGAGGAGACCCAGAACACAGGAAACTCGGTCCTTAAATAGACCACAAGAGCGGTCTATTTAAGGTATATTTCACCCTGACTGGCTGCTCACCATCAGCCCAGATGACGCCACAGGACAGGCAGAGCACAAGGAATGGAAAAATACTCCAGCACAAGCGCAGACTACTTGTTTACCAGTTAGAACACCGGATATCAGCGCCATCTTGTAATAGTGATTGCAAGGGTAGCTCCTCACAACACCCCACCTACCATCCCTCCCCCACAAACCTTCTCCTCCATACCTTTCTCTTCAGAATTGTGGAGGCCTCCCATGGGTATCAACAGGCCTTAGTATATCAAACTGCAGTAAAACTCCTTTTCCTATTGAGGCTAGAACAGGAGACCAGCAGGAAGTATGGTCCCAAAAGCAGGCAAGAGTCGGAGATAGTCCATGATCCTGCTGTTAGTAGTCCCACATGAAAACCAAGCTACTCAACTGTTACATATGACAAAGCGTCAGTCCTGTGTTTGCTCCCTGGTTGGTGATTTGGTCTCTGTGAACCGCTATGGGCCCATGTTAGTTGATTAAGTTGGTTTTCTTGTGGTGTACTTGACCCTTCTGTCTCCTACAATCCTTCTTGTCAATCATCTGCAAGATTCTCGAAGCTCAGCCTAATACTGAGCTGTGGGTCTCTGCATCTGTTTCCATCACTTTCTGGGTGAAACCTCTCTGATGAAGGTTTTGCTAGGCCCCTGTCCTCAAGTATAGCAAGTTTCATTAATAGTGCCATCAATAATTGAGGGGTGTGCTCCTCTAATGACTTGGGTCTCAAGCTGTGCCAGTCATTGGTTGGTGCATGCCTCTAATTCTGTTCATCTTTATGCCTGCACATCCTGTAGGCAGGACAAATTGTGGGTCTAAGGTTTTGTGGATGGGTTGATGTCCTAATCCCTTCATTGAAAATCTTATCTGGTTATGGGTGGTGGTTGTTTCAGGTTTGATAACGCCCATTGCTAGGAGTCTTAGATAGAGTCACTGCTGGGAGCCATCGCCTCAGCCATGGCCTTGTGGATATTTTCTAGCTTACATAAACCATCCTGAAAGAACATTCGTGGTCATAACAGTAAGAATGTTTATGGGAAAGGAGGACACTGTGACCGTTGGTTCCAGGAGCTGAAGATTGCCACCTGACCTTCAGAGAGCCCCTGACCTCTTCCCCTCTCCCTTGGAGCCTCCTCTTGCTTATGCTGATATTGCCACTCCTGAATAAAGTTTTCAGAGCTTGATCAGTTTGATTGACTTGCTCTCATTCTTTGTGTCTCTTATCCCTCCCAGTCTCTCTCTCCTACCCTGGGTCCCTGCTGATTGTCCCTGCAGGTCCAGGGAAAACTGGAGCCCAGCATGTGGCTCTAGGTTTGGGGTCTGAGAGAGACCACTCTTCCACATTGAGCCGCCACTTCATCAAGAAATGAGTGAAGGCTAGCACTGAGTCGCCGCTTCGTCAAGAGGTGAGTGAAGACTCGCATTCATTGAACCGCTGCCTCTTGAGGAGGTGAGTGAAGGTTCACATTGAACTGCTGCCTCATCAGGAGGTAAGTGAAGGTCCGCACTGGATCGCCACTTCCTTAGGAAGTGAGTGAAGATCTGCACAGAGATCGCCACAGTGTCACCTGCACTGTGAGTCTCACTGTGGGTGACACTGTGAGACAGATCCTAAAAAGGTCGGAAGAGTGGCTAGACTATGGGACAAGCATTAAGTAAACATGAATTGTTTTTAACGGGATTTCAAGGAATCTCTCAAGACACGAGGAATATGGGTTAAGAAAATTTGTTCCCAGCCAAGAGCTGCTCCAGGTGGGAGGAATAGGGTTTAAAATAAAATAAAATAAATAAAAAGAGTAAAAAACAAAACTACAAAAACATAATAACAAGCATTAGAAAAAATTCTTAGCTCAAGTACATTTATGTTGTTCTTAATTCCCAGACGTAGGAATGGTAAGCATATAAATGAAAAAATTTGACAAGTTGAGGAGTAATTAGGAAAGTTAGAAAAACAGGACACTTAGGAGCAACTATCAGTAGCTACCACTGTGCCTCCTCTCCCTTCCCTGGCAGAATTCCCAGAAGAAGGAGATAAAGAATTAGACTTTGAACATGAGAGAATAGGTTTCAGAAAAGCAGTTATCCTCTGTTCAGGACCTTTTAGCAAAAAAGAAGGAAAATGAAAATAAGCTATTTCAGAGCTCTCCTAGGGACAGAAGGAAATCGGGAGATGTCCTGCTTCTTCTCTGGCTCCTATGGAGACATTCTTAGTTCTGGTTAGGATATCTGGGTCCCTTTGAGACATCAAGTTCTATTCCCTCTCTGTCTGTCCTTGGTGCACCAATTTGTCCACATGTCTGTCAATTTATGTTTGTTTTTGTTTTGTTGTTTGAATGATTGTTCTTCTGTGTTTCATGTTGAAAAAAATAGTTAAAACTTTATCTGCTGGCTGTCCATCCTTTGATTTAGTTTAACTTGTTTAAAAGGCAGTCTCAATTTGCATAGCAGAAACTGATAACTTACACCGCACTGTGGCTGGGAGTAAAGTACAGCTGGAAACACCCTGCTAGAGGCTGATTATCTACACAAGCAACTCTTAAAGGGGCCAACAGTATTTGCTTGTAACAGAAAGTTAACTTAAAAGTGGTAACTCAGGGTGGTAGTCATTCTAAACAACACATGGCATGAGCCAACCCAGGAAAACAGGTCTTTAAAGATACTTCTAAATTGGAATAATGTTTTGTGTAATTATTATTCTATAAACTAGGTTTATAAAGGATAGAAATTTTAAAAAATGTCTCTTCAATGAGGTATGAAAAGCTGCACTGTCATGCATTCATATATAAGAGCTGGCAGCCAAACTTTGTAATGTGAAAGTGATGATTTTGGTATTGATTTTAAAGAGAATAGATTGTTTAAAATTGGGTTTTGCTTTCTAAAAGTTATGGATATATTCTAATATTGCAAAAGAAACTTAAAAATTATGGTTAAAATTGCCAGTGTTCCATTGAGGGCAGTTTGCAGTTTGATTGCAAGCTCAGGATTTTTAACTCACCCATATATTGTATTTAGGATGATTACAAGAGTCTAACTTATGAGAACACTAATGCAGCTCCCTGCAGCCATCCAGCCATACAAAGCAAAGACAGACTTATCTGGATATATTCATCTTTGTGCAGAAATTGGACTCTCATACAATCAGTTTGGCTATGGTTGCTGCCTTGCAGGGGACTAAACTACAAGCAATACTTCCAGCACTAAGGTTATAAGGAATATTTTAAGAATAAATCTTCTGTCCAAAAAGAAAGACTGTCCAAAAATTAGAGGCGTAAACAGACAGTCAATTCGTTCCCCTGGAATCTGTCCTCACTGCAGAAGGGATCATCTTTGGGCCAGGACTCTGGCAGTATGCTCAGATTAAGAAATATTTACATTTGAGTTAATGCAAAGATTAGAGCAGCCTCAGTGAGGCTTGTGTGGAGTTTTTTTGTTTTGTTTTGTTTTGCAAACCCTGCCTAGTGAAGTTTTGGGACTTCACTTCTCCTTGCCTCCTGAGAATTATTTTTAAGACAAAACAACATTATTACAGATCTCTCCAGATGCTGTTCAAAAGAAAGTTTAAATTTAAGATTATGAAATGTCAATGAGTCTGTGGAACTTCTAAAGGCATTACAATCTGGCCTGCCTACTCCATATAGAATAGAGGAAATTTCTGTAATCAATTGTTATCTATTGTAATCAGTGGTAATTAAACATTAGCTGCTTATTTTCGTTATTGTATCTCAATGTGCCCACAGCAATTCTTTGGTAAAAGAGAACATTAATGTGGAATCATCTTTCTTCATCTCCAAGTAAAGTTTTAACATCCTATTATGAAGCTGTTGTGGTGGTGTTAGTCAAAAATTGTAAGATAAAATCATGAAGGTATTTAAAAAAAAACTCTTAAAAACCTAATGAGATGTCTGTTTCTTGTCTCAAACAGCAATTAAATTGGTTATTACAAAATGTTGATATTTGGTCTATTACATAGTAAATTTTTTCGGTAAAATTGATAATCATTACACAAAAGATAAGTTGTTAAAAATTTCTTCTATGAGTGCTTTTGTATTTCCTGTAATTTTACGCAGGCAATCCATAAAGAATACATCCACTGTATTTATAAACAGACTTTGTATGGGAGAGAAATATATGTGATTGGATCACATGTTTATTCTTTGGAGTTTCCTCCTGCTTCGGCACAGATAATTGAATTGTGTGCTGTAGCCAGTGTTTTGAAATCTTGAAAAATCAAGCAGGTGGAGACATTCATAAAGGATATTATAAAATAGTATTAGATCTGAAAGATTATTTCTTTACTATTCCTTTGCATCCTCAGAATTGTGGAAGATTTACTTTCAGTGTTCTTTCTATTCATTTTAAAGATCCAATAAAAAGGTATCAATGGATAGTTCTTTCTTAAGGCATGGCTAACAGTCCTACATTATGTCAAAAATTTGTGGCACAAGCCATTCAGCCTAATATACAGTAATAACCAATAGTATACATTATACATTGCACAGATGATATCTTATTAGCAGGGAAAGATTCTCAGGACTTGCTTCTATGTTATAGCAATTTACAACAGGCAGTATCTGATAAAGGATTACAAATAACCCCAGAAAAATTGCAAACTCAAGATGCTTATAATTATTTAGGTTTTAGGCTTACAGATCAAGCTGGTTTTCCTCAGATAATAATTATTCATAGGGACAATTTTAAAACTTTAAATGATTTTGAAAAACTGTTAGCTGATATTACTTGGATTCGTCCTTATTTAAAGCTTACTACAGGAGAATTGAAACCCTTATTTGATATTCTTAGGGGGAGTGCTGATCATACCTCTCCTCGAGTTTTAACTTCAGAAGGGTTGTTGGCCTTACAAGTAGAAAGAGCTACTGAAAAACAGTTTGTTACTTATATAAATTATTCTTTCCCTTTACATTTGATGGTTTTTAATATGACCCATACACCTACAGGACCTTTTGAGGTCAATCGCCTCAGTCTGTGGAACTTGTCACACAGATCCTACTGGAGGTGGTGTGGCACAAACACCATTCTTGCTTGAAAAGAAAAATTCTATTTATATTGGTCAAATAAGAGCTCATTCTGATCTTCCCAGACCTTTAGCCGCAGGCAATGATCACATTGACAGAGATTTGATAGGAGAGGCTTTACTTTCAGATCCTATTGTTTTGGCTAAATGGGGTCACTATAAAGTTCATCTTTCTACTCATACTTTAAGGCTCCTACATAAGATCACTAAGGAGCAAGCTAGAGTGATTTTAAAGCAATGTCCTGACTGTCTTATTGTTTCAAGTTCCTTGTTAGAGGTTAATCCACGAGGCCTTAGGCCTAATCATATTTGGCAAATAGATGTACCTCATTCTTCAGAATTTGGAAAATTGAAATATATACGTGTTTGTATTGACACTTGTTCAGGACTCATTTTTGCTTCTCTACATACAGGAGAAGCTTCTGGAAATGTGATTGATATTGCTTACAGGCTTTTACTGCTATGGGATTGCCTAAAATCATCTAGACAGATAATGGCCTTGCTTATACTGGAAACAACTTTATACAATTTTGTAAGGAATTTGGAATTGAACATTAAACTGGAATTCCTTATAATCCATGGGACAGGGAATTGCTGAACGTGTGCACTGCACTCTGAAAAATTGGCTTTTGAATACAAAAAAGGGGGAATCATATTCGCATACATCACACAAAAAAATTTAAATTTCAATGCCAAGGAACTCTCTGAGCATGGGGAAGAGGGCATGTTTGTGTTTCTTTTGCAGGATGCCGAAGGAGCATGCTAGCTGCCAGAGTGGTTAATGAGACATGCTGATGCTGGGACAAAGATTGATGCTGACCGTGAGGTTTGTAGAGTGTCCTGACAATGATGATAGAGAAGTTGTATTGGGCCTATATTCCCTGATCTCCCTTTACTACATCCAACAGTATGGGAAGGCCTAGAAGTTGTGGTAATGGTAAACAACACTAAGTTGATGGATATGCCTGCTGGAGGAAATTTCACCATCAATAGAGAAATTAATTACTAAAGATTTAAAACTAAGCCTCCATATACTTTTGTGGGAGGCACAGCTACAGGCACTTCTGCCCTAGTTTTGCAAGGAGAGAATTATGACATAAATAAAGAATTGTTGTGTCTTCCCGTGACCCTAGTTCCTCAGTTGACCTTGCTAACTCCTGCCGAGTATTTGAGCTGGAATAGCCCCCCAGATATTAGAATCAAGCGAGCTGTTTGCCTCCCTGCAGTGGCCGGCATCTCCTTGGTAACCTCTGTTGTGGCTGCAGATTTGGCTGGAGGAACTTTAACTCATTCTCTTCTCACCACCGCCAAATTATCTCAACAATTTGTGTTGGCAGTGGAAGCCTCCATTGAGTCATTAGCTTCTTTACAGAGACAATGAACTTCCCTTGCCCAATGTACTGGCTAGTTTTGTGTCAACTTGACACAGCTGGAGATATCACAGATAAAGGAGCTTCAGTTGAGGAAATGCCTCCATGAGAGCCAACTGTAAGGCATTTTCTCAATTAGTGATCAAGGGGGAAAGGCCCCTTGTGGGTGGTGCCATCTCTGAGCTGGTAGTCTTGGATTCTATAAGAGAGCAGGCTGAGCAAGCCACGGGAGGCAAGCCAGAAAAGAACATCCCTCCATGACCTCTGCATCAGCTCCTGCTCCCTGACCTGCTTGAGTTCCAGTTCTGACTTCCTTTGGTGATGAACAACAGCATGGAAGTGTAAGCCGAATAAACCCTTTCCTCCCCAACTTGCTTCTTGGTCATGATGTTTGTGCAGGAATAGAAACCCTGACTAAGACAAATTGGTACCAGAAGTGGGGTATTCCTGTGACAACCTGACCATGTTTTGGGGAGGACTGTGGAAGGACTTTGGAACTTTGGGCCAGAAGATCCATTCGGTATTAAGAGCTCTGTCGAATGTTGTGTAGGAGCTTGGAAGATAATGTTGAGAACAGTGCAGAAGATGGAGGCCTGGCTTGTGAAATTTCAGAGGGAAGATTAAAGACTCTTTTCAGGGCCATTGCTATTTTTGATTGTGAAGATTCTGTGGTTCTGGTTAGCTGGGGCTGAAGAATCAGCTGTGATTAACAAGATACCAGAACTACTAAAGCAAAAACTTGGCATTACTGGGACTATTGATGCTGGTTAGCTGGAGCTAAGAAATTAGCGGTGATTAAGAAGAGACCAGCATCATTGAGGTGACATCTTCTGGGAAGTGTTTTCTGAAAGCACAAAGAGGCTGTGTTCCAGAGATGGCCAAGGTTGTACTCCTGCTGCAGCGGGACTTGGTAATATGTAAGGGTCACCCAGGTGGTACTGGTTTTGAAGGCATGAAGGGGTCATGCAGAGCAGCTGAGGCTCGGCACTGTGAGAGGGCATGGAAGGCCATTGGTGACGGTACAGCCTCAGTTGCAATTGAAGGCCCAGGACTGAAGGGGCCATGCAGTGTTTTGGAGATGCCAGTATCATGAGATGACCACCAAGAGCAGCAGCAGTGGAGTACAGGCATCTGGAGCCTAGAGGACGACGCCTGTGCTACAAAGGGCATGGCTGGAGAAGTGACCCAAGCCCTTGGAGGAGTCCAGAAGATCGTAAGTTGGATCCCAGACATTGGACGGTTGGAGATTGATTTTTGCTTTGATTGACTGTGCCCTGATATTTTCCCTCTTGAAGGAAGAAACTGTTTTAGTGGAGCCCATAGTTAAGAGAGTTTTAATTGTAAAAAGACTTTGGATTTTAAAAGAGATGGATATTTTAAAGAGATTGAAATTTTAAGAATATGTAAAGACTGTGGGACTTTTAAAGTTATTTAGATCTTGGGGATGAATAAGAATGTAAGGGTTGAGGCTTACTAGTGATGTGTTTGTGTGTCAAGTTGACAAGGGGTCAATTGTACTGGCTAGTTTTGTGTCAACTTGACACAGCTGGAGATATCACAGATAAAGGAGCTTCAGTTGAGGAAATGCCTCCATGAGATCCAACTGTAAGGCATTTTCTCAATTAGTGATCAAGGGGGAAAGGCCCCTTGTGGATGGTGCCATCTCTGAGCTGGTAGTCTTGGATTCTATAAGAGAGCAGGCTGAGCAAGCCACAGGAGACAAGCCAGAAAAGAACATCCCTCCATGACCTCTGCATCAGCTCCTGCTCCCTGACCTGCTTGAGTTCCAGTTCTGACTTCCTTTGGTGATGAACAACAGCATGGAAGTGTAAGCTGAATAAACCCTTTCCTCCCCAACTTGCTTCTTGGTCATGATGTTTGTGCAGGAATAGAAACCCTGACTAAGACACCCAAGTTGCCTTACAGAATCAAAGAGCACTAGATTTGCTGACTGCTGAGAAAGGTGGCACCCGTCTCTTTCTGCAAGAAGAATGTTGCTTTTATGTAAATGAATCAGGTATAATGGAAACACGAATCCAATAGTTACATAAACTTAAGTTGGAACTCCAGAGAAAACAGTTTTCAGTCACTGCTGATAATTGGTGGAAGTCCTCTATGTACACGCTCTTGATGCCCCACTTGGACCTTTAATAAGCATTTTATTAGTAGTAACTTTGGGGCCTTTTATTTTTAACAGAATTACTGGTTTTATAAAACAGTAGGTTGATTCCTTGGCATCGAGACCTCGCAAATTTATTATCATAGACTTGATTTGGCTGACAGAGGCCTTGCTGAACCTGGGGTTGATAATTCTCCTTCAGGAGCTGCATAGGATTCAGACCTGTGCATACTGGTTCTTGATAAAATGAATCCAGTATGGGCACCAGCGTGGGTTGCAAGGCTAAGCACCTCAGGGGAAGGTCTAACACGGACAATCTCTGAATTCCCTGTGAAACAAACCTGGTTTGCAAGGAGATTGGTATCTGTTTTCCACCTTATCCTAAGGATTTTTCTAAGGCTCTGCCTCCCCTCCCCAAAAGATACCAAGAGCCATGACTGTGGGTCGTGACAGTACCCACGGGAGGAATCAGATCAATGCTCCCCACGCTGGCTAACGCCCACTCATCCAAGGATGAGATGAATATTGATCACCCCAGTTCCTTGGAGCTTTATTGAAAATAATTAATTAAAAGGGAGGAGATGCTGGGAACCATGGCCTGAGCCAGGACCTTGTGGATATTTTCTAGCTTACGTAAACAATCCTGAGAGAACATTCATGGCCATAACAGTAAGAATGTTTATGGGAAAAGAGGACACTGTGACCATTGGTTCCAGGAGCTGAAGGTTGCCACCTGACCTTCAGAGAGCCCCTGGGCTCTTTCCCTTTCCCTTGGAGCCTCCTCTTGCTTATGCTGATATTGCCACTCCTGAGTAAAGTTTTCAGAGCTTGATCAGTATGATTGACTTGTTCTCATTCTTCGTGTCTCTTGTCTATCTCCCTCTCCCTCTCCCTCTCCCTCTCCCTCTCCCCTCTCCCTCTCCCTCTCCCTCTCCCTCTCCCTCTCCCTCTCCCTCTCCCTCTCCCTCTCCCTCTCCCTCTCCCTCTCCCTCTCCCTCTCCCTCTCCTCCTCCCCTCCTGCCCTGGGTCTCCGCTTATTGTCCCTGCAGGTCTGGGGAAGGAAACCACAAAAAATTCCTAAGACTTTCCACTGCCCTTGATATCTAGCTCTTTCCAGAAATGTCCATGTCCCCCAACCCCATTCCAATTGTCTCTCTGAGTACTGTCCTCCTTCAAACTCTCCCAACTGATCCCTCATATTCTGGTCCCCATCTCACTCCTGTACAGTCCCCTCATCTGTACCCTGTCCACATACACCCATATTGTCTATTCCATTTCTCATTCTCCTGGATGTGCCTTGTCCCTGAGGGTTAATTCAACCAATTCCCCAACACACACTCCTCCTCTCCCCCTGCACTTCCCAAAGCGCTTCCTTCTCTCCAGCCCTCACTCCCCTACACCTTTCCATGCCTCCACCCCACACCTCAACCTCACCCTCCATTCTTCCTTCATTCTGCAGTTCCCTCCCTACAGCTACCCACAATGCAGCAGGGAAGCAGGGAAACCTTGATCAGCCTGAGATCTGAATTAGGAGGCAGTGATGTCCACATGTGGTGATGTTGGGGCCAGATGTTGGCCTTACCTTTCTCCTTACAACCATGAAACCAACTTTCCCACAACACCATTTTTTTACTTTAAAAATGGTCACTAGAATTATGAAATAAAATAATTATTTTGTAACAGCCAGTTGAATTTCTCTATACCACTACAATTACACTTTCATGTCCACTTATATTTTATCAAAACAGCTCAGTTTTGTCTTGTTGGACCCAAGGCAGGCAGCTGTGATAGTTTGTATTTGCTTGGCCCAGGGAGAGACATTATTTGGGGGTGTGGCCTTGTTGAAGTAGGTGTGTCACTGTAGGTGTGAGCTTTAATACCCTCACCCAAGCTGCATGGAAACCAGTCTTCCACTAGCAGCCTTCAGATGAAGATGTACAACCCTCTGCTCCTCCTGCCCCATGCCTGCCTGGATGCTGCCATGCTCCTGCCTTGATGGTAATTGACTGAACCTCTGAACCTGTAAGTAGCCGCAGTTAAATGTTGTCTTTTATAAGACTTGCCTTGGGCATGGTGTCTGTTCACAACAGTAAAACCCTAAAATTCGTAAGTCATACAGACTATACAAATAAGAGAATGCCACTATGTTGCTATAAAACTTTATTAATAGATACAGAAAATTGAGATTCTCACAATTTTTACTCACCACAAAGTATTATTTGATATTTTACAAGAACTATAAACATTTAATATAAAATTACATTAAATATAAATATTTACAGGACACACAAAAACAGTTTAATCCAGTTTCAGTCATAGTTGATTTTTCACTTCTCACTGGGAGAAAAAAATTATTGATAGATTTTGAATATATTAAATGAAAAATGATTTAAGTTGATAAAGCTGTATATTTTGGCTGTTTTTATTTTGTTTTACAACCTGAGTATTACACCCAGTACTCTAGAATGATAGAGCTGAAACCCAGTACCTGGAGCAGCAGGAAGCTGAGAGCTTAGGCCTCAAGCACAAGCAGGAACAGAGACAGCAGACTGGAAGTGATGCCCTGGTTTGAAGCTTCAAATCCCACCCCAGTGACACACTTCATCAAGGACATGTGTCCTAAACCTACGCCAACACTACAGCCAACTGGAGACCAACAATCCAAACACTTCTCTGTATGAGGGATGTTTTCATTCAAGCCATGACACTTATCTACAAAGAGAATTCAAAGCCAGCCTGGGTTATGTGAGATCTTCTCTTTAAAAGATAGATAGATAGATAGATAGATAGATAGATAGATAGATAGATAGATAGATAATAGACAACTAAACAATAAAAAGTTAAAATACATGAGGCCAACCTTTATAAAGTATGATTTAATTTTTGTAGTTATATGTGTAATTCTGTAAGAGAGAGAGACTCACGTATAAAAATCAAAGAATGTATGTAAGAATCAAAGACAGATCTAATATAATGATAAGGCAGGTTCATGGAGACGGATGGACAGACAGGTCATTGTCCACTGAGAAGGTCCACTTCGAGGAACTATCTAGGATCCAGCAATCTCATCACCAGGAACAAATGTAGAAGTCAGAGAGTCATGTGTCAGACATCTCTTCCCCCATACTCACTACAATACTGGTCACAAGAGCCAAGACATAGAATAGACCCTAGGTGCCCATGGCCAGATGAACAAATTAAACAAAGTCCACTCAGCCCTTGGTCTATTTCATGCCAAATGGAAAAGAAAAAAGATAAAATGCTATTTACCACCAGGAGGAAAATGCCTTCCCAGAGCTCAAAGTGGCCTGTTTTACACCATCTGACACAAAGCATGACCTCACTGCCACCACAGCCACAGCCACAGCCCCAGAGCCTGAAGAGCAGTGGGTCAAAGCTTCAGGCCCTTCCAGGACCCATGCGGGCTTTGGCCTGTGGCTTCTACACTCCTACAAGGATTCACACTGACGACTTAGGCAGTGGTCCACACTTTGGGAACGGAGAGTTCCTGGCATGCTGGAGGAATGGAGTCTTCCCCTGGGAGAGAGTCCACAACACAAGAGCCTGGATTCAGGCCCTCCCCTGCAGGACTCAGAGACTCCTTCAAAGGAAACAAAATAACTTCTTCCCCTTCTTTGCCCTCCTCCCCTTCCTCCCCTTCCTACTTTTCCTTCCTCTTCTCCCCTCTTCTCCCTCCCTCCCCTCAGATGCACATGCCATGGAGATGATAATCATTGAAACATTTCCAGTCCTAAGCCTGAAGTATGGAAAAAGAGTCCCAGAGAAGGAAGCCTCTTTGAAGGAGACCATGTGAGAATTGTCACTCATGTTATAGAAGGAGATATCACCTTTAGTGTAGTCCACAAACACCCCCACAGTCTTCGGAGCTTGCCTGACCAATAATGAATCCCTCCCAGAGTCAATATAGACCCAATATCCCCTACTAGACTGCCCCACAGTCCAAAATCCCTTACCTGGAGTCTCAAAATAAAAGTCTTTCCTGTCCACACCTTCCCTACAGACACCCAGAATCCATTTGCTGCCTTCTCCGTTTGTTAGCTTCACCTCCCAGTAATGTCTTCCAGAAGAGATGCCTCTGCTGCCTAATACACTGGAGAGGTCCTCCAAGCACCTAGTGGAATCCTTCCGGGTCACACTCAGCCTATCCTGGGAGATGGCAAGGTTGGCATGGGCAGAGGCTGGATCCAGAGTGAAAGTCCCTGTAGAGAGAGTTACCAATCACAAGTGATCCTGTCCAGTACCCAGAAAAGGCTACAGCTGCCTCCACATCCATCTCAAAACCTCTTAGGTTTCTTCTAGGGGTTTAAGTTCCTCACATAAGAGCCTTGTGGCTCAAACCCAGGTCTTGCAAGCAGAGGGAGGAAAGAAAACCCAAACTAGAGGTAACAAGATAACAAGGCACTTGAGAAGGAGACCAGCTTAGTAACTGTCACCTCTGCCATCCACACCACTAAAGCCATCAACATTTGAGTCACCACAGAGAAGAGGAGAGACCAGAGCCATGGGAAGCACAGGAGGGGTGTCCCTAAGGAACACAGAGTCACTCACAGGCCCGGAAGAGTTCCTTGCGCCAATCTACAAGAGAAATACAGAACATGTGAGGGGTTTCAGAGACTATATACCCATCTGGTAATCAGAAAATGTCTTCAGAAACATGGACTTTCTGGGGTTCTGAAGTGGAAGTAGTGGGGAGTTGTGGGGACAATACACTTGTCACACACACAGAAGGAGAGAGATATACACATAAACACACACACACAAACATACGCAGAGAAAGAAAGATGCAATACACATGACAACACACATATATACACACATAAACTGAGACAGACATACTCACAGACATAAAACACACACAATAAACACACACAGAAGGAAGGAGAGATACACATAAAAACACAGATATCCACATACATATATACATACATGCATACATACATACATACATACACACTCACATAAACAAAGGGACCTAAAATGCACACACACAGGGAGACAGATACACATAAACACACACACACACACACACACACACATACACACACACACATACACATCTGCTATAGAGCTCCAATAAGGACTTGAAGAGTGAGGCCTAACACCCATCCCTACTAAAGGCAGAGAAGCATCCTCTCCCTGTGCCTTGTCAGGTCCCAAACATGTAGCATCCTGGAAGCTTGAATCAGAACTTTTCCAAGAATGGGAGGGAGGGACGGAGATGAAGCAGGAGGCCTGTGAGTTTGAGAGCAGCCTAAGCTGAGTGAGTAATTAGAAAGAAGCCTGACTAGCAAGATTTTGCTGAAAGGACCCTGATATAGCTGCCTTTTGTGAGACTATGCCAGGGCCTAGCAAACACAGAAGTGGATGTTCACAGTCAGCTATTGGATGGATCACAGGGCCCCCAATGGAGGAGCTAGAGAAAGTACCCAAAGAGTACCCAAGTACCCAAGTACCTTAAAGGGATCTGCAACCCTATAAGTGGAACAACAATATGAACTAACCAGTACCCCCCAGAGCTCGTATCTCTAGCTGCATATGTATCAGAAGATGGCCTAGTCGGCCATCAGTGGAAAGAGAGGCCCATTGGTCGTGCAAACTTTATATGCCTCAGTACAGGGGAACGCCAGGGCCAAGAAGTGGGAGTGGGTGGGTATGGGAGTGGGAGGGGGGCGTATGGGGGACTTTTGGGATAGCACTGGAAATGTAAATGAAGAAAATACCTAATTAAAAAATGTTTTAAAAAAAGAAAGAAAGCAGTAAAAATAAAGAGAGAGAGAGAGAGAGAGAGAGAGAGAAAGAAAGAAAGAAAGAAAGAAAGAAAGAAAGAAAGAAAGAAAGAAAGAAGCCTGAGCCACATGGGAAGACCCTGTCTGAGAAAGCAGCAGCGTGGGTGGTGTTCTACAATACATGGCCTGGAAAGCTGAGTGCTTGATTTTACAGAAAAACAAGCAAACGAAAGTCCAAGACCACTTGGAGCTCTTGCAGAAGACATGGCTTCAGTTCCCAGCACTCTCATGGATGCTCATGACCATCTGTAACTGCAGTTCTGGGAGACTTACACACTCACCTGAACATGAAGGGCACTAGGCATACAGATGGCACACATACACACATTCATGAAAAACACTCATTCACAGTATAAATAAACAGATGGATGGATAGATCAATAAATAGAAAGATAGATGGATGGATGGATAGATAGATAGATAGATAGATAGATAGATAGATAGATAGGCAGGCAGGTAGATCTTTTTAAAAAGAGAAATAATGCCTATGAGCAATTCTAACTCGCATGTGGGTATCCCTAATACAACCTTCACAGGAAGTTTAGTGTGATTTCAAGTGGATCATTCATGTCTCAGCAAGACCCTAAACATCCTGGAGGCACTGGTCCCCAGAATCAGAACTCAAGGTCTAAACTCCCAATCCCTGAGTACCTGTGGTCTCAGAAGAAAGAACCAACAGGGACCAAATGCCAAGCAGAGAGGAGACAGAGGGTGTGTGTGTGTGTGTGTGTGTTTGTGTGTGTGTGTGTGTGTGTGTGTGTGTGTGTGTGTTTGTGCATGCGTGTAGAAAAAGAGACAGAGAAACGGGTGAGAGAGAGAGAGTATTGGAGAGAAAGGAGAGGGAAAGGGAGGGGTAGGTGGAGAAAGAGAAAGATAGTGTGTGTGTGTGACAGACAGACAGACAGACAGACAGAGAACACCAATAGACCAGAGGACAATAAAGAAAAGGAACCCATAACTGAGACAAAAGCACAGAAACCCCAACTTTAAGGAGGACACAGAGACAAAAACTCTCTTAGGGAGACCTGATTCTCAAACCTCCTAGGCTGACTTCTGGAATCTTCTGAAAGCAGCACTTCTGATTCACAAGGATGCCATGGCCCTCCTCCACAGTCTCTGCTAGCAGCTGAACTCCCCACTAACCCTGCACATACAAGCTGTGCACTGATCTAGATATATGCAGACTGGGCCATGCTGACTCTGACAGTCGACAAACCCAGAATGTATTCTGTGAGTCTGAAGAGGAATCACTGCAGTCTTCTATGAAGGCTGCTGCAGTGACAGGGACAACAGTACATTTAGCACATCCTGGGGCAGCAGGAATAGAACCTAAGAAGATAGAAGAGGATGACAGAAGCTGAAGAAAGAGATCTCAGGGGAACACAACAACCACAGTTGCCCACATTCCTGCTGGGGAGATGAACAAATGTCTAGTCACACCAACAGTATGCCAATGGCACACCAAAGGGATGACTCCACTCAGGTACAGCTTGTGGAAACAAACTATCACCTCAATTAGAGTTCCTCATAGTAATGCCAGCTATGGGTGAACACCCACAATAATTAAGGAAAAATACCTCTCTCACTGATAGCCATTAAATGTCTGCAGAATCACTTGGGGAAGGACATGATCAGAAGACCTTCCTCAAGCCACCATTAACATTCTATAAATCACAGAGAGGGCGACTGAGAGGACAGGGCAGGTAATGGTGCTTGTACTGAGCGAGACTAAGCATGGCTTCTACAGGCTGCCCTCTGATCTCTACACTCATGCCAACATGCACACAAAGATAAAAGGACACAGACAGACAGACAGAAAGAGACAGAGTCAGAGTCAGAGACAGAGACAGAGACAGAGACAGAGACAGGGAGGCAAAGAAAGAATCTTGGGAAGAGGGAAGGAAACTTTGTGGTTCCTGTCTCCTAATGGGCCCTGTCCTGTGCAGGTCTCCATTGGGTAGTCACAGTTTCTGACAGCTCAAGAGGATGACAACTACTTCCTGCTGGCTTTTATGTCATCTTGACACAAGACAAAGAACCTGAATAGGAAAAATGCTTCCATAGCACCGGCCTGTAGGCAAGTCTGTGGGACATTTTCTTGACTGGTGATTGATGTGGGAGGACCCAGGCCATGTGAGCACTGTCATCCCTTGGCAATTGGTTGTAAGATGTAGGAGAAAAGAAACTGAGCAAGCCACAGGAAGCAATCCACCAAGCAGCAGGCCTCCATGGCCTCTGCCACAGCTCCTGCCTCCAGGATCCTGCCTGCTTGAGTTCCTGCAGTGACTTGCTGTGAAGAGGGACTGGGAGTGTGAGCCAAGTAAACACTTTTCTCCTTGAGGAAATGCTTGGGTCTTGATATTTCATTCCAGCAGGAGAAACTCTAGCTGAGACAGTGCTCTGCCCAGAAGGGAGAAGTCTATAGAAGTCACATACCTGCATACAGCTGGGCCTTCTTCCAGGCTGAAAATGAACACACTCTGGTGAGAACCCAGTCAGAAAAGCCCCACTCAAAGCTAACCTTTCCCTATCCATTCTAAAAGTGAGGCTTTGCCTAGGAGGAAAGTGGATCCAATGGAATGGGCCCCTGAAAGATTCAGAAGCACCCGAGTATTATAAGAAATTCCCAGAACTGCAGATGAAAAAGATGGCATTGTAAGATAAGTTCCCCCCACTGCCCATGATCTATATGGCTTTTTTGAAATCATTTTTAAAAATATGTTTATTTTACATGTATTACATGTATGAGTGTTTTATTTGTATGTACACCTGCATACCAGAAGAAGGCATCAGATCCCATTACAGATGGCTATGAGCCACCATGTGATTGTTGGGACTTGAACTCAGGCCCTCTGGATGTGCACACAGTGCTATTAACCACTTAACCATCTCTCCAGCCCTTCTGTGTGGCTTTTGGCTGAAAAATAGCTACATCTACTTCAAAAAGGAAAATAATAATAGGAGTAGTAATCACACTACAATTCTATAATTATTCAGCTTCACTGATAATAAACAAAGCATCAGCTCTTTTCTTAGAAGGTGTATTTGGAGGTGTGCTGAAGAATAGAATGTGCATAATAAGTGTGGATATGAAGTGAATTTGTGAGAGAAGCACCCATTGTTCCTCAGGTGAAACAACTCCAAAGCTAGGTACACCTATACCAGGAGCACGAACATTCCCATCTCCTTCCCTTTGAGGGACGCAACCCAAGTCTCTACCCATCACCTTGATCAACACCTTCAGGCGCTAAGGGAGCAGACCCCTGGAAGATGACTGAGGAATGGGTGCAGGTCATACTCCTGCATCTGTGACCTCTTTTGCTGGTTAGGTGTTGTCAATTTTCAAAAGCTAAAGTAAACTGACAGGAGGGAGCTTCAACTGAGAAAATGGCTCCAACAGACTGGCTGTAGGCAAGGCAGCAGGGTTTTCTTGATGATTAATGTAGAAGGGGCCTGCCCACTGTGGGCGGTGCCACCCCTACACAGGTGGTCCTGGAGTCAGGCAGCAGGACAGTTGAGAAAGCCATTGGGAGCAAACAAGGAAGCAGCCCTGGTTTTCCCCATTAACAATTTGTGATTTGAAAATGTGTACAACAAATAAACTGTTCCCTCCCCAAATTACACTAGTTTCTTACAGCAATAGAAACCTAATTAAAACACTTTCTTTACAGAAATGTTAAAACTGCAGTCTGATCCCAGGTACAGACAGACGTTGGGAGCTACTGGACCCTAAGTGAGCAATAAAAGTATCAGGAAGTGGTTGGATTATGACCCCCGGGGCACAGGACAAATCCAAGAATCACACATTTTCCAGCTCTGCGCAGAGATCAGATGGAGCCTAAACACCAGGCTTCCACCTTCCAGAAAATTCCAATTCTGTCCCCAGAAAGGGTACCCACTTTGCCTAGAATCAAGGAAAGAACACACCTGGAACCATGGGACACTGGGGCAGTCACTCACCTGCCATATAAGCTTCTTTCCTTCGAGCTGAAAAGTAACACACAGGAGTCAAGAGAGCTACTGGGCTCCTGAGGGGACCAAAGGGCTCAGGAGGAAAAGCAGGACTCACCATGCTCCACCATGTTTGCGCCTGAAAAACAGGAAGGAGAGGGAGTTTGTACACTTGAGAGGAAGAAAGGAAACACAGTTTGGGTTCCTGATACTCTGAACTACAGGCACCTGACCTAAGGACTCCAGCTGTCCTCTCTGGATTTTGTTTTCCACCTAATTTGATCCCAGAACACTTGGCCCTCCTGGGGCCTCTGAACCTGTCCTTCACTGCTATGGTGACTTACCAGCAGTCCTCAGAGCATCCTCCTTTGTCTTCTGTGACTCATCCATCTCACGCTGAAAATTCACCGTTTCCTGCTGCACCTTCAGCCTTGCAGAATGTTCCCTTCTGAGAAGATAGCTTGTCCCTAAGACTAGAAGTCCCATCATGGTCAGGGTCACAAGAAAAGCTGGCTTCCAGGGAGAGGCCTGGGGGAAGAAGGGCTCTGTGGCCCAGGCAGAGAGACAGTAATGGGTGACCCTGAGAAGAGACAGCCCAGAACACTCCAGGAAGGCCACACATTCTGGGCTCTGAAGAAGTGAGGTACAGCTCTCACCTGGGAGGAACATGACTGTGGCTTTCTCCTGGCCCAAGATAGGATTGAAAGTGAAGCAAATCACATTCCTCACAGAGCTGTCTCTCACCACCAGTGAGGTCTCTGTTCTGAACAGTCCTTGAGCATCTTCAAGGTGGATCTCCAAGGATGCTGTGAGTTTCTCTCCTCTGGAGTCTTTCCAATGCACCTGAGGCTCCGGGTACCACCCTGAGGTCGTGCACACAACACACACTCCACCGTCTTCTGGACCTTTGATGTACACTTCAGGGACAGAGCCCATTGCTGCAGGAAGACAGATATGAACACCCTAGAAGCCTCTTTAGGTTGAAGGACCCCAAGAACAACTATGTCACTCAGGGGAACCTTTGACAGGACAGATGGGAATTGAAGGGGAAAGGCATTCCTGGATTGGGACTAGGTTGAGCCCCTATTGCCTGACAGGAAAGATAGGAGAGCACACTGTGGGGAACTGACCACTCCATTGTAAACCACAAGATCCTGGGGGACCTGAAGGAAGTTGAACACGGGAGCCTGATGTGGGAACCAGCACTCCATCTGTCCAATATCCTGACCCTCCTGACAGGCCCACACCCAGCTCTCCTCTCAGGGAAGACAGACCTTAAGCATCCTTCCTTCCTCCCCTCCATCACTTGCCTTTAGCATTGACCGCCATTTCTCACTGACTGCTCACTAACACTCAGTGACTTTCCTGCTGACCTCTCTAAATTATACATTCCAACCGCTGGTATTTTCATAACAGCGACAGGATCCCTAACCCACAGAACTAGACACAGCACACTTTAGGGGATCCACCTATAGAATTTGACTTGAATCATCCATGTAGGAATTCACTACCTATTTTTCATCTCATCTCAAAATGGGAAACTAGAAATAAGTAGAGATAAAAATGAGAGACGAGAGCACCCCTGTGAGGCCAGCACTGCACAGCAAGCTAAAGAACAGTCTGGCAAACATGAGAAATTATCTCAAAACAGAAGAAAATAAGGGGCTGAGTGACATGAACCTTCAGTTTCCTCCCACACACAGGTCACCTAAGGTTTTTAGAACAGGGATCAGTTAACCAACCTGCCACCTTCAGTTCCAAGATGGCCTCTTCATAGAACACTCCCTGTTTGAAGTGGCAGATGTATAGCCCACTATCTGATGCCTGGACATTTTGGATCTTCACAGCAGCTGTGCCTTGATGGAACTGGTCCTTCACCAGAGAGGTGCGCTGTGAATACTCAGACATCTGCTCTCTTTTCTGTTGCTCTTGGTCCCGATAGACAAGTACTGCTTCTGAGAATCTGCTGCGGAACCACCTCAACTCCTCCATGTTCTCCACATTCATGGCTGGAAACACGGAGCAGGGAAGGATGGCTTCCCCACCTGGTGCAGCCACAATGGGGTCTGAGGGACCAAAGACCCGGAACTCCTCTGTGGACACAGGAGTAGCAATGAGAGGCTGGAGAGACACAGGAGGATGCAGAGAACACACTGAGGGGAATATCATCCCAGCAGAAAGCAAGGGTTGCTCTATGCACCATGCATTAGGCATGCGTGACTAACTAATGTACTAATGTACAAGTTACCTTTGTACCTAGCAGTGTACCCCATAAATGATGTAAAACAAAACAAAAACCTCTTCTGCCTGTGTCCCTGACCACAGACCCTTCCGTGAAGGAATACCTTGTGTATTCTTTCTCCAGCCTCCATGTACCTGGTCACCAGAGCATTTCAGGGAACTGACTCTTCACTGAGAGCTCTAGCCTCAGTATGTTTGGGTAGGTTCAAGATCATAAATTTAGCCGGGCGGTGGTGGCACATGCCTTTAATCCCAGCACTTGGGAGGCAGAGGCAGTCAGATTTCTGAGTATGAGGCCAGCCTGGTCTACAAAGTGAGGGCCAGGACAGCCAGGGCTACACAGAGAAACCCTGTCTCAAAAAACCCAAAAAAAAAAAAAGTCATAACTTTATAAAGATCACTACAGATGCTCACACAATTGGTTATATGGCCACACCTGGGTTGACACGGATGTCACTGGTGGGTCGAGTACAAGACCCAGGGAAGATCCAACACCCAATCCTAAGTCCCATTATCAGCCAAACTCTTTGTCCTCTGAATAATTTGAATATTAAAAGATAGAGCTGAGGCTAAAGAGATGGCTGAGCAATCAATATACAAGAGATTCCTCTAGAGGATGCAGGCTCAATTCCTAGCACCCACATGATAGTTCATGACTACCTGAAACTCCCTTCTGGATTCTGAGGTCATCAGGAATACAGGTGTTTTTTACACAGACATACATTCAGGGAAAATGCCCATACGCATGAAATAAAGTATATAGAGCCAAAGGATACTTCTCTGAAAAAGCCACCTGATTCCAGGTGCCCAATAACTTCTTGATAAAAAAGGAAGGTTGTCTGCCTCACTCTGGGAACCCTTGGCCCTCTAAACTGGAAGATTTGACACAGGCATTGTGGACCCAAGAGTTCCTTATCACTCTGTACTGTTCCATTTGTATCTAACACACTGCTGCCACTGGACAGACCAGGACACCTATCTGCAGTCTCCGAAGCCCCACATCTGTGGTCCTAACACAGAGTCAAAGCCTGTCCCTGCTCTGCTCAAGGCTCAGTCCTGACTCTGCTTTTCCCACCAGGGATTACCAGGCCCCCAGGGCTGCTCCCAACACAGTCCCCCCCAATACAACTCCTACCTCTCTCTCCCTGAGTCATTCTGCTGCAGCCAGCACTGGCCTATGAAGCTTCTCACACCCCAGGCACACTGTCAGTCCAAGGCTATCCCAACTATGCTCCCGAGGTAGGGTCTGGCTATGGAGCTCCAGCTGGCCAAGGACTCATGATATTCATGTCAGCCTATCAAAGGCTGATACAGGCATTCTCCTCTGATATTTCTATTACTCACTCACTGTAAATGGAAAGCTGGAAAAATTCTGGATACCAGATTTATGTGGGTCTCTTGCACATCTGACCTACAGAGAACCTGGCAGCTCAAACCCACTGTAGGGAGTCATGGGAAGACAGACCAGGACAGACTCACGTGTGGTCACCCAGCTAAGCAGCTGTGTAAGGACAAACAGGCAGGAGACATGGAAGAGCAGAGACGGCTTGCGGTGATTTTCCATGTCCAGCAGAACTGAAGAGAAAAACAGGAGAGACAGATCAATACCCTGGGGCAGGAGGCAAGAAGCCAGATCCACCCAGATCTTGGACCCCTCCTCAGAGACAGCATTGCTCAGGGTAGGAGATCAGCCCACAGGACCAAAATACATCCATGCTCACAGGTTAAAGGCTCCACACAACCCAACAATGACAAACAGCCTGGCCTGGTCTCCTCTCAACCCTGAGCAGACTGGGCAGCTAAGGACATGCAAGTCACTTCGAGGAAGCTATTCCTTTCCTTCCCACCTCAGCCACAGCTCAGGGGCAGCCAAGCTCTACCCAAAATTATAGGCCCTTCCTTTCTCAGAGCCTTGAGGAGAACCCAGTGTAGACACCATAACTCCAACTCCCCGTTATACACAAACTGCCTGTGACCCTAAGACATCGAGCCAATGACTCTCCCTCGGGAATAGCTTGGACTCTTTCTTCTATGGCTCCACAACTGTGGCCAGCCCCTTACCGGGATCTTCAGAGACACACAGTTCTCCAAGAAAGCTGACAGGCCCATCACAAATGCCTTGTCCTGGCTTTTGGTTTTGGAGATTGTCTACACTTCTGTCCCAGACCAGCCCTGCCACGGTTCCAGGTTACACCCAGACTCGGCAGGTGCCACACACACACACACATATCCCACAGCACAGGTTTATTCTCATAGTCTCTGTGATAATGACCAAGCTGAGTATACACAGAATTGAAAGGAACAAGAGAGAGACCAGAGCATGCAGGGCCAGAGAGAGCAGGCCAGAGCAGGCAGGCTGACTGGGGCAGTTGGGTGTTGGGCAGGGGAAGGCTCAGGGCAGGCTTGAGCTAGCAGGCCAGATAGAGTGGGGAGAAAAAAGAGAGAGAGAAGGAGAAAACACTTTTCTTCCCAAACCACCGGGGTGTGGGGTGGGGGGGAGCCAAAGGCCTGAGAAGGACAAACATAGGGAGCTCTGAGCTGCCTCCAGGCTCAGACACCAGGAAGGTGACCTGCTGAAACTCACTCAGCATAATCTCCTCTCTGCTTCTTCTGCAGGCCTCAGCTGTCTTCAGTGCCCACCTACCTGCTTCTCTTTGCCCCCAGCTTTGAAAGGCTGTGACTTCATCAGGAGCAGCTCAGGGCCAAGGGGACCCAGCAGACCCCAAATCCTCCTCTCACACTTCATCCCCTCTCCAAGGGGCTCTCACAGCTCTAAGCTCGGCTTGCCTCAGTGCCAGTCTTAGGTTGCCTCAGGTCCAGGATCATGGTTTCTAGGGCAGCAGACAAGAAGTGCAGCCTGACTCAAGTTGTCACAGCCTCTCCAGAGACCACGATGACTACAGAGAGAGCAGCTGTGGAGACAGGGCAGGCACAGTGTCCACCATGAGGACAACAGAGACAGCAGCAGAGAAGATGGCAGGAACAGGAACAGAGTCACTGCCTATTCAAGCAGTGCCCTTTGAGCCAACAGAGCAATTAGTTTTCAGCCACGGAAACTGAAAGCTACAGTAATGTGACCTGGGCGTATGTTCCTTCTGAATGTGATGTTCTGTCAGGAAGAGGTGAAGGTTCACCTCACCACCCCAACCACACCCCTATCCCACCACTAGACACCCTGCCCAATGGAGGGACTTCTCAGACCTACACTTTATGGAATGCTAAAAGATGATCCAAAAAAAAAGACAACACAACTTTATTGAATCCATTTTAAGCATCAGGAACTGCTCATGTCTGCACACAACAGAGTTATATCAACTCCTGTCACATCTCCAAACAGAGATGGTGTCATAGCCTAGGTTTAGCTACAGGAACTACTAAGATGAGGGGAAGGTATATTTTCCTGAAACATGTAGTTTCTACCACAATTCCTGCCTCATCCCCAGCACAGACCAAAACCAGCACCCAGATCACAGACTCAGCAGGAACCTGCAAGTGACCTTGGACTCCAGGTGCCTGGATGATAACAAACCTTATCTCCTCCTGAGTCCCAGCCTATGCCTCCCAAAGAGGATGACAGGCAAAGGCAATGACCAGGAGCAGGTCAGAGAGCCTTAGAGGACGCTGAAGAAACCTGTATAAGATGTGCATTGTGTTTTCTCACAGGGCATCAAAGTCACAGCCAGCTGCATTGACAATAGATGTTACTAAAGAAGCCAGAGATGATTCCTCTTATACAACCATGACCTTGACCGTGTACACTAATCATATCATTAACCCAAACCCTAATGATCCTAACCATAATCAAAACCTGAACCCAAAGAACTCTACCCCTAACGCTAACCCTAACACAAATCCTAACAACCCTAACACCAACCATCACCATAACCCTAAAGCTAACCATAACCCTCACCCTAACCCTAACACTAACTCTAACCCTAACAACACTAACCTTAACCATAACCGTAAACATAAACATAAACATAAGGATAAACATAAACATAAACATAACTTCTCAGAAGGTAGAGGCAGGACGAACAGGAACTTAAGCTGTCCTTAGCTACATAGTGAGTTCAAGGTCAGCCTGAGCTATATGAACCCTGTCTCAAACTCTGAGAAACACAGCACACATCTTTAATAACAGCAATGGTGGAACACAGGATCTCTGTTTTAGTCAGCTTGGTCTATGCATCCAGTTCCAGGCCACCTCTCTAGTGAGCTCTTTACTTAAAAAGAAAAAAGAAAAAGGGAAATGAAAGAAAGGGAGGTAGGAAGGAAGGACTGAACAAAGGAAAGAAGGAAGGAAGGAAGGAAGGAAGGAAGGGAGGGAGGGAGGGAGGGAGGGAGGGAGGGAGGGAGGGAGGGAAGGAAGAAAGAAAAAAGAAAGAAGAAAAGAAAGAGGAAAACATCAGCAGCAAACCAAATGGCGAAATCATGTTTAAGTACATAAAGACATTAGCCAGCAAGCCTGACAACCTGAGTTTGATCTTGGACCCACATGAGGGTGAGAACAGACCTGACCTGTAAACTCCACGTGTGAGCCATGACAGGGCACACTGGTTCCTACTTGACTGTACTCACACATGTGCCCACCCTATACACCCAATAACAGATGAAGGATCCTCTGCAGAGATTCATTCTTGTTCAGTGTGGAAGCATGTTTGGCCTGCATGTGCTTATGTGCATCTCATGTGTGCCTGATGCTCAAAGAGTCAGTAGGAGGTGTTAGGAGCAGGCAATGTGGAACTATTGGTACTTGTGCACAGTTATGTGGGTGCTGGAAACAGAACGAGAGTCCACTGCAGGAGCATCAAGCACAAGCTGGTGAGATGGCTCAGCGGTTAAAAGCACTGACTGCTCTTCCAAATGTCTTGATTTCAGTTCCCAGCAACCACATGGTTGCTCACAACCATCTGTAATAGGATCTGATACCCTCTCTTGGTATGTCTAAAACAGCTACAGTGTACTCATATAAATAAAATAAATCTTTTTAAAAAAGAAAAAGAAAGATAGAACACCAAGCACTATTATCCACTCAGACCTCTCTCCAGCCACATTAAGAATTTTTTGCATTGAGGTCAGTAAAAGGCTTCTCTCGAGTGCTCATTTTCTGGTGACTTTTGACCACTATCACTTGTAGCATAAATAGGCGACAATGAATATGGTACCTGGGTAGCTCTGGCAAACTGGTATCAGATGTGATTTTGGTAGTCAATTTGAGGACATATGGAATTAAGGAACAGGCAAAAATGGAGGGCACACCTGGAGGAGTTTTTCTCAGTTTGAAATAGAACAATCTGTAGAGTGGGGATTTTGCTACCCAGATTTGCTCTGTGTGAACTGCACTACCAGCCCCACCAAGGTTTCCTCAGCTCTGCAGATGAAACACACACACACACACACACACACACACACACACACACACACTCACAATAGTTTACTGTCAATCTGCCTTATTGACTCAATTGCTGGGTACTTCTAATGCTTCCTTGGCTTCACTCCCAGCTCCGCACCCTAAACCTGCCCTCACCTTCAGTTGCTCAGTTACCTTCTCCTTGTTCAGCCCCCTAAATCTGCCCTCAGCTTAATTATGTTTCTAATATCTCACCTGCTACCCCAGGTCCAATTGGAGAAGTGGCCAATGGCCATTCTTCTTCTGATCTCACATGACTGATGGCTCCTCCACAACCTACCCCCCATGCAAATGCAAATCTTTTGTCTTGTCCTGCCTCTGTTAGCCTCCCTGCAAGAAAACTGGAAGTCCTGCCTCTTCAGCCAAGCTCACTGGCTATTAGCTAGCATCATTTTTAATATATACATATATGTATATACATACATATATATATATATATATATATATATATATATATAGAGAGAGAGAGAGAGAGAGAGAGAGAGAGATTATTTTCTTTATTGAGAAACTTAAGTCTTGGGTACATCAAAACCAATCTTTGGGATGGGGAGACAAACAGAACCCACAATAGAAACAAAAAAGTTATCAACTGGGTCATGACAGAACCCAGAGAATATATTCTTATAATTGAAATTTTCTAGGTGCTTCATAATTGACCTTCTGAAACAAAATGACCTATGAATTTGCAACTTGGTTCTTGGTGTGGAGGTCCACAGACAAACTAGGACATCTTCAGACCTTAGCTGGATGTCATGAGGGGTTATTTGGCTTTTGACTCTTTTTTCTTGTCTAAGAGGTAGCAGCAGCAACAGTGCCCACCTCTGGGCAGCTTCTTTCTTGGCATGATGAGCCTGCAGGACTGCCACAGCTTCTTCATCCACCTTAGAACAGAGAGACTCAGGGGACTCCAGCATGTGCAGCAGCTCAGAGTTGTCCATTTCCAGCAGCATTCTGTAATTGTTCCAGCCAGGTTTGAATGCATTGCTTGGATAAGTGGGAACAGACACTCCCCCAGCATCTGCTTCTGCTCCTGGGGGGGGGGGGGGCGCT
Organism: Mus musculus; assembly: GCF_000001635.26. Classification (NCBI taxonomy): domain Eukaryota; kingdom Metazoa; phylum Chordata; class Mammalia; order Rodentia; family Muridae; genus Mus; species Mus musculus. The sequence goes on from NT_187027.1 coordinate 844,815, forward strand.
GCAGCAAGCATGGAGGCAGTCAGGGGCTCCTGACCCTAGACATGGACTTCAGGCTGGGGGGCCTGCAGCGGCTGGATGGCAGGGTGCGGGCTGACTAGCTGGCATCTTTATTGATAGATCAAGAACCAGTTAGGAAACAGGACCTTCAGAGTTCACTCGCAGATTCCCCATCAAAGCATCAGAACGGCTCCTGCATCTCACCTTTCCTGTCCAATTGAAAAACCTCTTCTCTTAGAAATAAATGGAACAAAACCATAATAATCATGTAAATTACTGAGTATTACATGTGACAATTAACATCTAGTCCATCATGTTCATCAATTAGATAAAGTACCCTACCATCATTCCTAACTTAAAGACTTACAATTCTATCCCTAAATTATGTTTAGATCTGAAACATCATCTGGAAACCATGTCTTCCACTCTATAATCTCTCTCAATGCTAAACTGTTGTGTCTGGCCAGAAGATCACAGCCTGGGTTCTAGCCTGGAAAGGCATTCTGGAAACCTGGAAGAGAAGAGGGGCTAGGCGACGAGAGAAAGAAATGCAGCTAAGACAGGCAAATTCTGATCAAAGCTCAATTTTACTGTTCCGCACGCAGTTATGAAACAGGGGAAGGAGGCCCGATTCCCGCCAAATAATCTCGGAGTCCAGTAGCAGGGTGACCACGTGTATGGCTCCAAACAGCAAAGCGGCAAGTTCCAGCAGTGGGCGTGGCAGAACGATTGAGCGGGAAGCTCCACCCCTGAGCAAGCAGGTTTCAGGCTGGGGGAGGGGAGGCTGCGTCAAACCACTTGAGTTTGATTATGAGAATATAACTAGTCTTCAACTCTGTCAGAAATCTAAGTATGAATTAAGTATTACCTGAGTATATAGGAGCACCAAACATAGCTTCCCAAACTTATAAACAAATATACAGATAGCTGACTACCTGCACAGTCCATAATTTCTTATAATATTAGATCATCTGTCTTCAGCCTTCTGGCCCAGGACCATCTGGCAGACCTTTCGTGAAGGAGGAAATATGAAGGACCATTTTGCAGAGCTTAGTAGTCAACTATCCCACTTCTCTTTGTCCTTTTATACAGAACATTGTCTGTAGATGATATGAGCAATTTCTGTCGGGTGGCTATCTTGCCACAGTAAGCAACCTTGCCCGGAGGTAAAGATGTCCAATTCTTCTTTAAAGAAGAATGGGGAAAGCTGTCAGAAGCAGGTATGTCTCATGGTCAAAAGATCCTTAATAGTGAAATAACATTAAATATCCCATTCTGTGGATTTTGGTGTTTTTGAAGACTATCTAATAAAGTACCTTTGAACTGTTTTTGGTGTGGTTTGGTTTGTTTTGAGGAGGGTTGTTTGTTTTTTTGTTTTTTGTTTTGTTTTTTGAGACAGGGTTTCTCTGTATAGCCGTGGCTGTCCTTGAACTCACTTTGTAGGCCAGGCTGGCCTGGAACCCAGAAATCTGCCTGCCTCTTCCTCTCAAGTGCTGGAATTATAGGCGTGCACCACCACTGCCAGGGTCATTTGAACTGTTAAACCCTAACTACTCTTAGCCATTTCTATTAAGGTAAACTAAAAATACTTGATTATAATTAAATCAAAGTGTAACATAACCATGAGTGTATTATCTGTCCTTAACTTGTGTTATTTAGTCATCTTAAACAGTTTTTAAATCAGCTATTAGAAAGACTGGTTCTAAGCCTCAGTATTCTTAAAACTTAAACTGCATCAACATATAAATTCTGCACCAATGTAAGAAATTATAACTTCAATTTGTAGCAACTATAAAAACTTCTATCAATTAAGATGATGGATATATAATTTTAAAGAATAAAATTAGTAATCCATCCCATCTATTTCCTTCCTATTGAAAATTAAGATCATTTTCAAATTATCTATAATTTATAAACTAACCAGAACCAGACACCCAACCTCACGGAATCAGGATGACAACTCTCCACAACTTCCTCCTCCTGAAAACGGTGATGAGAAATTCTCTAAAGGGCTGGGGAGGGGTTGGAAAATTAGAAAGACTGTTAGACTTAAGAAAGCTAGCTTTAGCTTCTGTTGTGCAGTCTCTGCATATTTGGAAGTTTCAGAGCTTGACTGATTTCTGACTGGTTCTTTCCATTTGAAAGGTTTGAGGAGAGATGACCGAGAATCAGGAGCAATCCTAAAGCTGTTCACCTTTTTCTTTTTCTTTTCTATTTAATTTAATTTGTTTTATTTATTTATTTATTTATCCATAAATTACATTTTTATTATTTAAACAGTTTTTAAATTGAAATATATTTTGACCATATTTTTCTCCTACCCCAAGTCCTTTCAGGCCCTTCCCCACACCCACTAAATGTTAAGTTCTTACTGAAAAATAAACAAACAAGCAAACAAAAACCAATACAATAAAACCCCAAAACGAAGAAAACAAAATAAAACACCACCAAAAAATAAAAATAAAAACAAATGATCAAGCAAAACCCTTCAAATTGTAACCAATTGTAACCAAACAGACAAAAAGCTGTGGAGTTCATTCTACACTGGAAGATTACTCCTTAGTATGCGGTCTGCCTGCCTTGGAGTGGTTGATATACCCTGTGTCATGCTATTTGAGAAAGCCCCTCAATTACCCCTTGCTTTTAGCCTTCTCTACCCATATCCCTCCAACAAGCCCTTCTCCTCTCTACTTTATGACTTGATCCTCCCATTCCAGCTGCCTCCATCCATTCTTTTTTTTTTTTCTCTTATAAAAGAAAACATTTAATTGGAGCTGGCATACAATTCAGAGATTTAGTCCTTTGTCATCATGGTAGGAAGCATGGGGGCTTGCAGGCAGACATGGTGCTGGAGAAGGAGCTGAGAGTTCTACATCTTGATCAACAGGCAGCATAGACTGTGCCACACTGGGTGTAGTTATAGCACAGGAGACCTCAAAGCCCATCCCCACAGTGACACACTTCTTCCAACAAGGCCACATCTACTTGAACAAGGCCACACCTCCTAACAGTGCCAAACCCTATGGGCCAAGCATTCTTTTGTTTGTTTATCATTCTGTTTGTTTGTTTATTACATATTTTCTTTATTTACATTTCAAATATTGTCCCCTTCCCTGGTTTGCCTTCCAAAAACCCCTATTCCTTCCTTCCTCCCCCTGCTCACCAACCCACCCACTCCTGCTTCCTGGCCCTGGCATTCCCCTACACTGGGGCATAGAGCCTTAAAACTGTTTTTGAAGCAAGTCTCTGGACAGCAACAGGAAGCAGGGCACTGGAACAGCAGGTCAGTTGAGCATCCCAGCAGATGAATCTTGTCAGAGCTGTGCATTCTGCAATATATGAATCGCACAACCAAAATTTTAGTACCATGAAGATATTCGTATGGATTGTGTAGAGTGCACAGGTGAGTTAAGGATGAATTTTGTTCCTTGTTTGAGCAGGCGAAAGACAGCTTTTTTATGAGTAATTTTCTCAATAACCAATTGTAATAAGTCTTCATTCATGTCATGTGAACAATGGCACAATGAACCTTTACCTGTCCTGCTTGATTTTCTTGATCTTTTATAGGTTTCAGGGGTCTCCCCTATCATATCTGATCTATACTCTTACTCTGGAAGGGGTCCAAAGCCTATTCTCCTTTCCTGTAACACAAATGTGCAGTCTTTCTTTCAAAATAGCCTGCCCTTGCTCCAGTAACTGAGATTCATTGAAGAGTTAGCTTGATCTCTCTCCCAGAGGAATTATAAGATAGGCACCAAACTCATAGTCATACTCATTTTGATGAATAAAACCTTTTTTACATACATAGGGTTTCTCTGAGGAGACCTGGCTGTACTAGAACCCACTCTTTAGACAAGGTGGCCTCAAACTTAAAGATCTACCTGACTCTAGGGATTTAAGGCAGAAGCCACCACTGCCCAGTCAAGATCCACTTCTATTTTTTAAGTTGAATTCCTGTATGCATTTATTTATTCATTTATTTATTTACTTTACATATTGACCAAAGTTTAAACACCTGCCTATACCCCCAGTTCTTCACACCCCACCTACAATCCCTCCCCCACATACCTTCTCCTCTTACCTTTCTTTTCAGAAGAGTGGAGGCCTCCCATGGGTATCAACAGGCCTTAGTATATCAAACTGCAGTAAAATTCCTTTTCCTATTGAGCCTAGAGCAGGCAGACCAGTAGGAAGTATGGTCCCAGAAGCAGGCAAGAGTTGGAGACAGTCCATGCTCCTGCTGTTAGGAGTCCCACTTGAAAACCAAGCTACTCAAAAAAATAAATAAATAAATAAATAAATAAAAAATAAAAAAAAATAAAAAAAAAAATAAAAAAAAAAAAAAAAGAAAACCAAGCTACTCAACTGTTACATATGACAGAGGGTCAGTCCTGTGTTTGCTCCCTGGTTGGTGATTCGGTCTCTGTGAGCCGCTATGGGCCCATGTTAGTTGATTAAGTTGGTTTTCTTGTGGTGTCCTTGACCCTTCTGGCTCCTACAATCCTTCTTCTCAATCATCTGCAGGATTCTCACAAGCTCAGCCTAATACTGAGCTGTGGTCTCTGCTTCTGTTTCCAGCACTTGCTGGGTGAAATCTCTCTGATGAAGGTTATGCTAGGCTCCTGTCTGCAAGTATAGCAAAGTATCATTAATAGTGCCATCAATAATAGATGGGTGGGCTCCTCTAATGACTTGGGTCTCAAGCTGTGCCAGTCATTGGTTGTCTCATGCCTCCAATTCTGTTCATCTTTACCTCTGCACATCTTGTAGGCAGGACAAATTGTGGGTGTGTTGGTGTCCTAATCTCTTCATTGGAAGTCTTACCTGGTTATAGGCAGTGGTTGTTTCAGGTTTGATAACTCCCGTTGCTAGGAGTCTTAGCTAGGGTCACCACAAAAAATTCCTAAGACTTTCCACTGCCCTTGATATCTAGCTCTTTCCAGAAATGTCTGTGTCCCCCAACCCCATTCCTGTTGTCTCTCTGAGCACTGTCCTCCTTCAAACTCTCCCAACTGATCCCTCATATTCTGGTCCTCACCTCACGCCTGTACAGTCCCCTCGTCCTTACCCTACCCAGTACACCCACATTGTCTATTCCATTTCTCATTCTCGGTGACTCCTGGATGTGTCCTTCTCGCTGAGTGTTAATTTAACCAATTCCCCAGCACAGAGTCCTCCTGTCCCCCTGCAAAGCTCCCCCAAGCTCTTCCCTCTCTCCAGGCCTCACTCCCCCTTTGCCTTTCCACACCTCAACTTCACCCTCCATTCTTCCCTCACTCTGCAGTCCCCTCCCTCACAGCTACCCATAATGCAGCAGGGAAGCAGGGAAACCTTGGTCAGCCTGAGATCTGAATTAGGAGGCAGTGATGTCCACATGCGGTGATGCTGGGATCAGATCTTGGCCTTACCTTTCTCCATACAACCGTGAAAACAACTTTCCCACAACACCATTTTTTTTAACTTTAAAAATGGTCACTAGAATTGCAAAATAAAATAATTCTTTGGTAACAGCCAGTTGAATTTCTCTATACCACTACAAATAGGCTTTCATGTCCACTTATATTTTATCACAACAGCTCAGTTCTGTATTGTTGGACCCAAGGCAGGCAGCTGTGATAGTTTGTATATGCTTGGCCCAGGGAGTGACATTATTTCAGGGGTGTGGCCTTGTTAAAATAGGTGTGTCACTGTGGGTGTGAGCTTTAATGCCCTCACCCAAGCTGCATGGAAACCAGTCTTCCACTAGCAGTCTTCAGATGAAGATGTACAACTCTCAGCTCTTCCTGCCCCATGACTGCATGAAAGCTGCCATGTTCCTGCCTTGATGATAATGAACTGATCCTCTGAACCTGTAAGTCAGCCCTAATTAAATGTTGTCCTTTATAAGACCTGCCTTGGTCATAGTGTTTGTGCACAGCAGTAACACCCTAACCAAGACAGAAGTCATACAGACTATACAAATAAGAAAATGCCACTATGTTCCTATAAAACTTTATTAATAGATACAGAAAATTGAGACTCTCACAATTGTAACACACCACAAAGTACTATTTGATATTTTACATGAAATATAAACATTTAAGATAAAACTACATTAAATATAAATATCCATAGGACACACAAAAACAGTTTAATCCAATTTGAATCATAGTTGGTTTTTTAATTCTCACTGGGAGAAAAAATTATTGATACATTCTGAATATATTAATAGAAAATTATTTAACTTGATAGAGCTGTCTATTTTGGCTGTTCTTGTTTTGTTTTACAGACTGAGGATTGTACCCAGGACTCCAGAATGAAAGAGCTGAAGCACAGGGCATGGAGCAGCAGGAAGCAGAGGGCAGACTGAGTGATGCCCTGGTTTGAAGCTTCAAAGCCCACCCCAGTGACACACTTCATCAAGGACATGTGTCCCAAACCTACCCCAACACTACAGCCAACTGGAGACCAACAATCCAAACACTTCTATGTATGAGGGATGTTTTCATTCAAGCCATGACACTTATCTACAAAGAGAATTCAAAGCCAGACTGGGTTATGTGAGATCTTCTTTTTAAAAGATAGATAGATAGATAGATAGATAGATAGATAGATAGATAGATAGATAAACAGAAAGATAGATAGATAGATAGATAGATAGATAGATAGATAGATAGATAGATGGATGATCGGTAAATAATAGACAACTAAACAATATGAGGCCAACCTTTATAAAATATGATTTAAATTTTGTAGTTATATGTATAATTCTGTAAGAGAGAGAGATTCAAATACAAAAATGAAAGAATTTATGAAAGAATCAAAGACAGATCTGATATGATGATAAGGCAGGTTCATGGAGATGGGTGGAGGGAGAGGCCATTGTCCACTGAGAAGGTCCACTTCGAGGAACTATCTAGAATCCTGCAATCTCATCACCAGGAACAAATGTAGAAGACAGGAAATCATGTGTCAGATATCTCTTCCCCCATACTCACTACAACACTGATTACAACAGCCAAGACATAGGATAGACCCTAGGTGCCCATGGCCAGATGAACAAATTAAACAATGTCCACTCAGCCTTTGGTCTGTTTCATGCCAAATGGCACCAAAAAAACCTAATAAAATGCTATTTAACACCAAGAGGAAAATGGCAAAGCAGCCTGTTTTACACCACCTGACACAAAGCATGACCTCGCTGCCACCACAGCCTTAGCCTTAGCCTCAGCCTCAGAGTCAGACTGAAGAGCAATGGGTCAAGGCTCCAGGCCCTTCCAGGACCCATGCGGGCTTTGGACTGTGACTTCTACATTCCCACAAGGAGCCACACTAGCGACTTAGGCAGTGGTCCACACTATGGGAACAGAGAGTTCATGGCATGTGGAGGAATGGAGAGTCTTCCCCTGGGAGAGAGTCCACAACACAAGAGCCTGGAACCAGGCCCTCCCCTGCAGGACTCAGAGACTCCTTCTTCTCCTTCTTCTCCTTCCTCCCCTTCCTACTTCTTTTCTTTCTTCTCCTTCCCTCTTCTCCCTCCTTCCCCTCAAATGCACATGCCATGGAGTTGAAAATCATTGAAACGTCTCCAGTCCTAAGCCTGAAGTATGGAAAAAGAGTCCCAGAGAAGGAAGCCTCATGGAAGGAGAACATGTGGGACATGTCACTCATGTTATAGAAGGAGATGTCACCTTCAGTGTAGTCCACAAACACCCCCACACTCTTCGGAGCTTGCCTGACCCATAATGAAGCCCTCCCAGAGTCAATATAGGCCCAATATCCCCTACTAGACTGCCCCACAGTCCAAAACCCCTTATCTGGAGTCTCAAAATAGAAGTCTTTCCTGTCCACACCTTCCCTACAGATCCCCAAAATCCATTTGCTGCATTCTATGTCTGTTAGCTTCACCTCCCAGTAATGTCTTCCAGAAGAGATGCCTCTGATGCCTAACACACTGGAGCGGTCCTCAAACCATATAGTGGAATCCTTCAGGGTCACACTCAGCCAATCCTGGGAGATGTCAAGGTTGGGGTGGGCAGAGGCTGGATCCAGAGTGAAAGTCCCTGTAGAGAGAGTTACCAATCACAAGACATCCTGTCAAGTACCCAGAAAAGGCTACAGCTGCCTCCACATCCATCTTAAAACCTCTTAGCTTCTTCTAGGGGTTTAAGTTCCTCACATAAGAGCCTTGTGACTCAAACCCAGATCTTGCAAGTAGAGGGAGGGAAGAAAACCCAAACTAGAGGTGACAAGATAACAAGGTACTTGAGAAGGAGACCAGCTTAGTAACTGTCACCTCTGCCATCCACACCACTAAAGCCATTAACATCTGAGTCACCACAGAGAAGAGGAGAGACCAGAGCCATGGCAAGCACAGGAGGAGTGTCCCTAAGGAACACAGAGTCACTCACAGGCCTGGAAGTGTTCCTTGCGCCAATCTACAAGAGAAATACAGATCATGTGAGGGATTTCAGAGACTATACCGATCTGGTAGTCAGAAAATGTCTTCAGAAACACGGACTTTCTGGGGTTCTGAAGTGGGAGTAGTGGGGTGTTGTGGGAACAATATGCTTGTCACACACACAGAAGGGGAGAGATATACACATAAACACACACACATACACAGAGAAAGAGAGATGTGATACACATAACACACCTACACACACGACAAAATACACACATAAACAGAGGCAGACATACAAAAAGGCATAAAACACACACATAGACACACACAGAAGAAATGAGAGATATAAATAAAAACACACATATTCATGCATACATACACAGAAAACAGAGACCTAAAATGCACATACACACACATGGACAGAGATACACATAAAAACACACATATTCACATACATGCATACATACATAAATACATAATCAAAGAAAGAGACCTAAAATGCACACACACAGGGAGACAGATACACATAAACACACACACACACACACACACACACACACCCATACACATCTGCTATAGACCTCCAATAGGACTTGAAGAGTGAGGCCTAACACCCATCCCTAGTAAAGGCAGAGAAGCATCCTCTCACTGCGCCTTGTCAGGTCCCAGACACAAGCATCCTGGAAGCTTGAATCAGAACTTTTCCAAGAATGGGAGGGAGGGATGGAGATGAAGCAGGAGGCCTGTGAGTTTGAGAGCAGCCTAAGCTAAGTGAGTAATTAGAATGCAGCCTGAGCCACATGGGAAGACCCTGTCTGAGAAAGCAGCAGTGTGCGTGGTGCTCTACAGTACAGGGACGGCAAGGCCCAGTGTTTGATCTTACAGAAGAACAAGCAAACTAAAGTCCAAGGTCAGTTTGTGCTCTTGCAGAAGACATGGCTTCAGGTCCCAGCACTCTCATGGATGCTCACGACCATCTGTAACTGCAGTTCCAGGAGACTTACACACTCACCTGGACTCCAAGGGCACTAGGCATACAGATGGCACACAGACACACATTCATGAAAAACACTCATTCACAGTATAAATAAACAGATGGATGGAAAGAAAGAAAGAAAGAAAGAAAGAAAGAAAGAAAGAAAGAAAGAAAGATAGATGATAGATAGGCAGGTAGGTAGATCTTTTTTAAAAGGGAGATAATGCCTATGAACAACTCTAACTTGCATGTGGGTTCCCCTAATACAACCATCACAGGAAGTTGAATGTGATTTTAAGTTGATCACTCGTGCCTCAGCAAGACCCTAAACATCCTGGAGGCACTGGTCCCCAGAATCAGAACATATGGTCTAAATGCCCAATCCCTGAGTACCTGTGGTCTCAGAAGAAAGAATAAACAGGGACCAAATGCCAAGCACAGACAAGGAGACAGAGGGTGTGGGTATGTGTTTGTGCATGTGTGTGTGTGTGTGTGTGTGTGTGTGTGTGTGTGACAGAGACACAGACAGAGACACAGACAGTGAGACAAGACAGAGAAAAAGGTGAGAGTGTTGGAGATAAAGGAGAGGGAAAAGGAGGAGTAGGTGGAGAAAGAGAGAAATAGCGTGTGTGAGAGAGAGAAAGACAGACAGACAGACAGACAGAGACAGAGAACACCAATAGACCAGAGGACAATACAGAAAAGGAACTCATAACTGAGACAAAAAGCACAGGAACCCCAACTTTAAGGAGCACACAGAGACAAAGACAGTCTTAGGGAGACCTGACTCCCAAACCTCCTAGGCTGACTTCTGGAATCTTCTGAAAGCAGCACTCTGATTCATAAGGACGTCATGGGCCTCCGCCACAATCTCTGCTAGCAGCTGAACTCCCCACTAACCCTGCACATACAAGCTGTGCACTGATCTAGACTGCAGACTGGGCCGTGCTGACTCTGGCAATAGACAAACCCAGAATGTATTCTGTGAGTCTGAAGAGGAATCACTGCAGTCTTCTATGGAGGCTCCTGCAGTGACAAGGACAACAGAATTTTTAGCGCATCCTGGGGCATAGCAGGAATAGAAACTGAGAGAGAAGAGGATGACAGAAGCTGAAGAAAGAGAAGTCAGAGGAAACACAACAACCACGGTTGTGCACATTCCTGCTGGGGAGAGGAACAAATGTCTAGTCACACAGATTGCATGCCAAGGGCAGACCAAAGGGAAGACTCCACCCCAGTACAGTTTGTGGAAACAAACGATCAGCTCAATTAGAGTTCCTCACAAAAATGCCAGCTATGTGTGAGCAACCACAACAATTAAGGGAAAAAATCTCTGTCACCAATAGCCATTAAATGTCTGCAGAATTCCTTGGGGAAGGACATGATCAGAAGACCTTCCTCAAGCCGCCATTAACAGTGTATAAATCACAGAGAGGGTGACTGAGAGGACATGACAAGTAATGGTGCTTGTGCTGAGCAAGACTAAGCATGACTTCTACAGGCTGCCCTCTGATGTCTACACTCATGCCAACATACACACAAAGATACAAGGAGACAGACAGACAGACAGAGACAGAGAGGCAAAGAAAGAATCTTGGGAAGAGGGAAGGAATCCTTTGTGGCTCTTATCTCCTTATGGGCCCTGTCCTGTGCAGGTCTCCATTGGGTAGTCACAGTTTCTGACAGCTCAAAAGGGTGACAACTACTTCCTGCTGGCTTTTATGTCATCTTGACACAAGACAGGGTCATCTGGGAACAAGGAACCTGAATAGGGAAAATGTTTCCATAGCACCGGCCTGTAGGCAAGTCTGTGGGACATTTTCTTGACTGGTGATTGATGTGGGAGGACCCAGGCCATGTGGGGACTGTCATCCCTTGGCAAGTGGTTGTAGGATGTAGGAGAAAAGAAACTGAGCAAGCCACAGGAAGCAATCCGGAAGCCACTGGAAGAAATCTGCCAAGCAGCATCCTCCACGGCCTTTGCTGCAACTCCTGCCTCCAGGTTCCTGCCTGCTTGAGTTCCTGCCCTGACTTGCTGTGAACAGGGACTGGGAGTGTGAGCCAAGTAAACACTTTCCTTTTTGAGGAAATGCTTGGAGCTTGGGTTTCATCCCAGCAGGCAAAACTCCAGCTGAGACAATGCTCTACCCAGAAGGGGGCAGTCTATAGGAGTCACATACCTGCATACAGCTGGGCCTTCCTCCAAGCTGAAAATGAAAACACTCTGGTGAGAACCCAGTCAGAATAGCCCCACTCAAAGCTGACCTTCCTCCATCCATTCTAAAAGTGAGGCTTTGCCTAGGAGGAAAGAGGATCGAAAGGAATGGGCCCCTGAAAGATTCAGAAGCACCCGAGTATTATGGGAAATTCCCAGAACTGCAGATGAAATAGATGGCATTGTAGGGTAAGTTCCCCCACTACCCCCTGATCTGTATGGCTTTTTTGAAATCGTTTTTTAAAATCTGTTTATTTTACATGTATGAGTGCTTTATTTGTATGTACACCTGCAAACCAGAAGAGGGCATCAGATCCCATTACAGATGGCTGTGAGCCACCATGTGGTTGCTGGGACTTCAACCCAGGCCCTCTGGATATGCACACAGTGCTCTTAACCACTTAGTCAACTCTCCAGCCCTTCTGTGTGGCTTTGGCTGAATAATAGCTGCATCTACTTCAAAAAGGAAAATAATAATAGGAGTAGTAATCACACTACAATTCTATAATTATTCAGCTTCACTGATAATAAACAAAGCATCAGCTCTTTTCTTAGAAAGTGTATTTGGAGGTGTGCTGTAGAATGTGTATAATAAGTGTGGATATGAAGTGAATTCGTGAGAAAAGCACCCAGTGTACCTCAACTGAAACAACTCCAAAGCCAGGTACACCTATACCAGGAGCACGAACATTCCCATCTCCTTCCCTTTGAGGGAAGCAACCCAAGTCTCTACCCATCACCTTGATCAACACCTTCAGGCGCTAAGGGAACAGACCCCTGGAAGATGACTGAGAAATGGGTGCAAGTCATACTCCTGCATCTGTGACCTCTTTTGCTGGTTAGGTGTTGTCAATTTTCAAAAGCTAAAGTAAACTGACAGGAGGGAGCTTCAACTGAGAAAATGGCTCCAACAGACTGGCTGTAGGCAAGGCAGCAGGGTTTTCTTGATGATTAATGTAGAAGGGGCCTGCCCACTGTGGGCGGTGCCACCCCTACACAGGTGGTCCTGGAGTCAGGCAGCAGGACAGTTGAGAAAGCCATTGGGAGCAAACAAGGAAGCAGCCCTGGTTTTCCCCATTAACAAATTGTAATTTGAAAATATGTACAACAGGGCGTCCATTCACTGATGCTGAGAACTGGTCCATCCTAGAGCCCAGAACCCCGTGCCACACAGGCGAGCAGGTGTCTACTGAACTGAGGCTTTACAAGCGAGAGAGCAGATGACATATTTCTTGTTTTCCTTTTGGAAACTTATGTATTATTCTTTCTGCCTGTCTACTTTTCTGCAAAAAAATGAGATGTACAGATTTCTGTTCCCTGCTATGAAAAGTAATGTGGCAATTTTATAAATGTTGCTTTCTGATTTTTATCAGAATGAGAAAATAATTAAAATTATTGATCTCCAAGTAGTAAACACTTCATATTATGATTTCTCCCATTTTAGCTTAATATAATTTGCAATAAATGTACATATTGTTTCATAAGGCATATCAGTTTAGAATGGTTTTTACTCCTGTGATTATGATGGAATAATTGGGTTTTCAGGGAGTAAAGACTGTCCAGGATTTGGTTTTATATTTGTCACCAGATTTTTATTATTAATGTAAAAAAAGGTTGGTTTTGTTTTTAGGGTTTGTTTTGTTTTGGTTTTTTTTTTTTGGAACTATCAGTAGATGGACACTGGCAGCTTTGTGAGGGACAGAGATAGGCTCTCGACGTCTGGCACCGTGCTGTTGGGAAATAGGCCTTTTATTTTTGTCTGATAATTGGGGCTCAGTTTTTATTTTTATTTTACAGACAACTGTTACAATATTGTATTCCTTGGCATTCATTGTTCAGCATAGATAATGTGTACAGTATTTCTGTGCACATAATCTTATTTAATTTTTTGCATAAAATAAATGCTTTTAGATGTCTTATGTAAGTCTTATCTTTTTATCATGCTTTGCTTTCTTAGGAATTTTTATGTGAAAGGGCTAAAGTCACAGAAGGACATGACTACAGCCAACTCTCCCTTATCTATGTAAAATAGTGACTGTGCCTCAGGTGCTCAGTTTGTAGGACTATGGACATGTGCAAGAATGAGGAGACGTTTGAAATTAATTTTCTCTTATCCTCCTCAGGTGTTTTGCCTGTCTCCACTGTTTCTGCTTGGCTTGTACCCAAAATCCTAGTGGGACGAGCTGCTCTGTTTGCATTATGACTTGGTCTTGCTGGGATGTGTAAAATCACTGAAGTATCAAAACTCTCCAGAATGAAATTCTTTGATAGTATGTCAATTAGGTTCTCATAGATAAGTGAGAGTTGGCTATAAATTGATTCTGGGTGAAAGGTGGGCTTCTTTTAAGTATTTTACATGTACATGTTTAGGTGTCAGAAGATGGCTAGAGAACAGTGAATACCAATGATAGAAACAATATTTCTTGAAAGGGCGTAAAAGCCCTGCTCTTCCTGTTGCCTCCAATCTGCTGACAGAGCATCTATGCGTACCGTCAGCCAGGTCCCTCATTCAGTCAGTGCTATATTCTATTTACAAGTTTGACTTAGGGCCACCAGTTTGTCACTACCAAAACTTCTTTGCTGGAACCCAGTGAACTCTATGTTGAGCAGTTAGTCACACAGTGTAAGGAAGAAGGTTCCTAAATGTTAAGGGCACTCGTCAGAATACAGCAGAAGCGTTCACATCTGTTACAGCTCTTTGGAGTTTTGCATTGAAACAGTTACTGTCAGGGTCTGTTCCTCCTGAGTGCCTGGTCTCTGGCACCAAGAGTAAACTGGTTGGGGATTAAGCAAATTGAGAGGGACTTGTTTACTGGAAATGTGTCAGGTTTTCTTTGAAAAAGAAAATGTTAAAATCTCTTAGGAATTTGGTATTTACATCTCAGAGAAATACAACACAAAAGTGCAGACTTAAAATTGAGAATTAATGTTAACCCTTTGTGTCTAGTTTGAAGCTTCTTGTATTTGTCTAAAACTACAAGCCAGAATTTTGTATCTCCTTTGATAAAAAGTGTGTATACTGTAAAGTAGTTTTGCATATTCTTGTGCTGCACATGGGCTGGATTTTTAGAATTTTTTAAAAGACTTTAAGCCGAACCTTGTAATTTGTGTAAATGACAAGTGTAAAATCCTTCCATAAAATGCTTAAAATATGCACTGTTTCAAATAAAACCAAGAAATGCAGCATTAAAAAAAAAGAAAGAAAGAAAAAGAAAATATGTACAACAAATGACCTTTCCCTCCCCAGATTACACTAGTTTCTTACAGCAATAGAAACCTAATTAGAACACTTTCTTTACAGAAATGTTAACACTGCAGTCTGATCCCAGATGCAGACAGAAGTCTAGAGCTACTGGACCCTGAGGGAGCAATAAAAGTATCAGGAAGTGGTTAGATTATGACATAGGAAACAGGACAAACCCAAGAGTCACACATTTTCCAGCTCTGGGCAGAGATCAGAAGGAGCCTAAACACCAGGCTTCCATCTTCCAGAAAATTCCACTTCTGACCCCAGAAGAGTACCCACTCTGCCTAGAATCAAGGAGAGACTGCATGTAGAACCATGGAACACTGGGGCAGTCACTCACCTGCCCTGTAAGCTGATTTCCTTCGAGCTGAAAAGCAACACACAGGAGTCAAGAGAGCCACTGGGCTCCTGAGGGGACCAAAGGGCTCAGGAGGAAAAGCAGGACTCACCAAGCTCCACCATGAGTGCATCTGAAAAACAGGGAGGAGAGGGAGTCTGTACACTTGAGAGGAAGAAAGGAAACACAGTTTGGGTTCCTGATTCTCTGAACTACAGGCCACCTGACCCAAAGGAGTCCAGGCATCCTCTCTGGAATTTGTATTCCACCTACTCTGATCAAAACACTGGGCCCTCCTGGGGACTCTGAACCTGTCCTTCACTGCTATGGTGACTTACTAATAGTTTTCAGAGCATCCTCCTTTGTCTTCTGTAACTCATCCTTCTCACGCTGAAGATCCCCTATTATCTCCTGCATGTTCAGCCTTGTAAAACGTTCTGTTCCGAGAAGATAGCTTGTCCCTAAGACTAGTCCCATCACAGTCAGGGTCACAAGAAAAGCTGGCTTCCAGGGAGAGACCTGGGGGAAGAAGGGCTCTGTGGCCCAGACAGAGAGACAGTAATGGGTGAACCTGAGAAGAGACAGACCACCACACTCCAGTAAGATCATCACAACCCAGGCTTTGAAAGAGTGAGGGACAGCTCTCACCAGGGATGAACATGGCCATGGCTTTCTCCTGACCCAGGATAGAATTGAAAGTGGAACAAATCACATTCCTCACAGAGCTGTCTCTCACCACCAGTGAGGTCTCTGTTCTGAACAGTCCTTGAGCATCTTCACCGTGGATCTCCAAGGATGCTGTGAATTTCTCTCCTCTGGAGTCTCTCCAATGCACCTGAGGTTCCGGGTACCACCCTGAGGTCATGCACACAACACACACTCCACCATCTTCTGGACCTTTGATGTGCACTTCAGGGACAGAGCCCATTGCTGCAGGAGAACAGATGTGAACACCCTAGAAGCCACTTTAGGTTGAGAGACCCCAGGACAGCTGTGACTCATGGGAACCCTTCACAGGACAGATGGGAATTGAAGGGGAAAGGCATTCCTGCATTGGGACTAGGTTGAGCCCCTATTGCCTGACAGGAAAGATAGGAGAGCACACTGTGGGAACAGACCACTCCTGTGTCAACCACAAGATCCTGAGGAAACTGAAGAAAATTGAACACTGGAGCCTTGAGATGGGAACCAGCACTCCATCTGTCCATTATCCACATACCTGTGACCCTCCTGGCAGGCCCACACCCAGCTCTCCTCTCAGCATCCTTCCTTGACCTTGAGCATCCTTCCTTCCTCCCCTCCATCACTTACCTTTAGCATTGACCACCATTTCTCACTGTCTGCTCATTAACACTCAGTGACTTTCCTGCTGACCCCTCTAAATGATACATTCCAACTGCTGGTATTTCCATAACACCCACAGGATCCCTAACCCACAGAACTAGACACAGCACATTTTAGGGTATCCACCTATAGAATTTGGGTTGAATTAATCTATGGAGGAATGTACTACCTATTGCTCATCTCAAAATGGGAAACTGGAAATACGTAGAGATAAAAATGAGAGACAAGAGCACCCAGGTGAGTCCAGCACTGCACAGCAAGCTCAAGGACAGTCTGACATACACGAGAACTTCTCTCAAAACATAAAAGAAAATAAGGGGCTGAATGACGTGAACCCTCAGATTCCTCCCACAAACAGGGCACCCAGGTTTTTAGAACAGGGATCAGTTAACCAACCTGCCACCTTCAGTTCCAAGATGGCCTCTTCATGGAATTGTCCCATTTTGAAGTGGCAGATGTATATCCCACTATCTGATGCCTGAATATTTTGGATCCTCACAGCAGCAGTGCCTTGATGGAACTGGTCCTTCACCAGCGAGGTGCGCCATGAATACTCAGTCATCTGCTCTCTTTTCTGCTCTTCTTGGTCCCGATAGACAAGTACTGCTGCTGAGAATCTGTTGCGGTACCACCTCAGCTCCTCCATGTTCTCCACATTCATGACTGGAATCACGGAGCAGGGAAGGATGGCTTCCCTACCTGGTGCAGCCACAATGGGGTCTGAGGTACCAAAGACCCGGAACTCCTCTGTGGATACAGATGTAGCAGTGAGAGGCTGGAGAGACACAGGTCAATGCAGATCTGAGGTGGGATATCCCTGTAATCACAAGTAAGGCCTAGATGGGGTTGCCCAGGCATTGTGAATAAGGCACCCACAAGTAGTGGTTTGAAGAATTATGGCCCTCCTAGATTCATGGATTTGAAAGCTTGGCTATTGGAAGTGGTGCTATAGAAGTGTGCCACTGTGAAGACAGAGTCTCCCATCTCAAGCTATAACCAGCATGACAGAAAATCTCTGCTGATGCCCTCCATCAAGAAGTAGAACTCTCAGTTCGTCCAGCACCATGTCTGCCTGCTCCCTGCCAAGCTTCCTGCCATGGTGATAACACACTAAACCTCTGAAACCCTAAGCCAGCCCCAATTCAATATTTTCAATTACAAGACTTGCCTTGGTCATGCTGTACCTTCACAGCAATTAACCCAAAATAAGGTACACAAATAGTATACAAGACATCTTCAGACCCATACCAGTATAGCCCATAAATGACTGTGGAAACTCTCTCTCTTCTACCCATGTCCTTGTCCCTAGACCATTCCATTGAAAAAAATCCCAAGTGTATTCCTTCTCCAACTTGCATGGATCTAGTCAGGGAACTTACAGGTAGGTACCTGGATCTCACCCAATGCTCACCTTCAGAAGGTTGGTGGTGGGCTCAAAATTATGCATTTCTAAAGATCCCTGCATGTAGGAAGCCATTCCAGGCTGTAAACAGGCCAGCCAGATGGAAGTCTGTTCCAGGTAGTAAACAAGCCCATGTTTGGTGGATGGCCCACCCTTAATCCCTGATTGGCTGAGCAAGCCTGCCTGGTGAGGTGATGTGACCTGTGGTGATTGGTGGAGGCGTGGTTGTGGCTGGAGAGAAAAACACTTGTAACTAGAGAGGCTGGGGGATTTGAAGTAAGTAGCTGCCTGAGTAAACTGCTTAAAGAAGAACCAGTGGTTACGTCTTTCTTGCTGGTCGAGTGGGACGCAACAAATGGTGCCGAAGAAATCCGGGACCCGAATCCCCCACCGAAGAGGTTCAGAACTTTCTGCAGTCAGGGTCTGTCGACAGGATGAGTACGGTAAGTAACTCAGTATCCCGGGACTGGGATTAGAGACAAAAAGGTTCTCGGTAAAGAGACAGTAAGGTTCTCGGTAAAGAGACAATAAGGCTCTCTGGCTCTGGAGACAAGAAAGTGAAAGTAAGAGAGAAAGTGAAAGTAAGAGGGTAATAGGGACAGTCTATGGGTTATTTTCTTTTTCTAGCCATTGGAGTAATTTTTCTGAGCCATTTTTGTTGCTGTGGCGACTGTGTGGAGCATGAAAGACTAGGTATGGGGTCGTCACAGTCACACCCAATTTTTTTCAGCGCTCAATGAGCTGCTAAGAGCGAAGGGCGCAAAAGAATATTTTTTGGGTCATAGTCAAACTTCTGTATCTCCGTGGAATACCCAAAATTTTGTTATCAGAAAGAAATCAGGCAAATGGAGGTTATTACAGGATCTGCAAGCTATTAATGCACAGTTGCAGGTGATGGACTCCATTCAGAGGGGTTTGTCTCTCTTATATGCCCTGCCAGAAAAGTGGCCTCTAATAGTAATTGATATTAAAGATGGTTTCTTTTCCATTCCCTTGAATTTGAAAGATAGTGTTAGATTTGCTTTTACTTTGCCCTCCTGTGATCATGAAGAGCTTGATCAAAGATTTGAGTGGGTGGTGTTGCCTCAAGGAAGGGCTCAGAGTCCTACCATGTGCCAGCTTTATGTAGGAAAAGCATTGGAACCAATTAGGAAAGAATATCCCAAACTTCACTGTGTTCATTACATCCTACTTGCAGCAAAGGATGAAAAGTATTTGCAGGAAGCCTATGGAAAGATGGTGGAGAGTTTGAGGCAATGGGGTTTGCATATTGCACCAGAGAAAGTGCAACAAGAGAAAATAGACTCTTGTTTAGGAGCAAGGATTGCCCCTACGGTCCTTTGGCCTCAAAAGATACAATTGAGGGTTGATTCCTTGCATACTTTGTTTCAAATTTTAGAAGGAGACTCAGAGTTAAGTTCCGAAAGGGAATTAACACCCGAGGCTAGAAAGGCCCTTACCCTAGTGGAAGAAGAATTGATTAAAGCCCAGTTTCAGCGTTGTAGAGAAGGGTTACCCATCATTTTGATAATATTACCTACTGAGTTGCAACCCACAGGACTATTGTGGCAAGAAGGTCCATTGTTATGGATCCATTCCAAAATATCTGCTGGGAGGACATTAGATCATTACCCTACAACAGTGGCTTCTTTAGCCTTGTTGGGAATTCAGCATTGTTTACAATATTTTGGTATAAAACCCAGCTCTATTGTAATCCCCTATGATAGGTATCAGCAAAAGGTCCTAACAACAAATATTGATGAGTGGGCTATTTTAGCCTGTATTAATGAGGGCCCATTTGATAAAACACAGCCTACCATATAATCCTCAAGGCCAGGGAATCATTGAACGAGCACATAGAACCTTAAAAGAATTACTAATAAAACAAAAAGGGGGAATAGGCTATGGCCACACCACAAAGATAAGAAATTTTTTGCAATTGGATAAGGAAGGTCACTCTGCTGCTGAACGATATGCTAATACCAGCTCTAGTAAAGTGGGGTATGCTAAATGGAAGGATGTGCTTACAGGATCATGGAATGGTCCGGATCCTGTGTTAGCCTGGGGGAGAGGGTCTGTTTGCATGTTTCCACAGAATCTCGAAGAGCCAGTGTGGGTTCCAGAGAGGCTAGTGCGACGCTGTCAAAATGAAGAAGCTGATCTTGCTGGTGATGAGCACGTGTCTGCCCCTGATGGGTGCGGAACCCAGATGGGGAATACTGTTGGTGTTTAAAGAGGACTGCAAATTTGATGGCAAAATGAATGAGCTTCACTCGGCAATGGTCACCGTGAATTCTACCTGAGTGGATCCTGGCTTGGCATCGGCAAAGAATGGACTGGGATAGGTGCCTTTGCTATGGCCCTTGTTTTGGCATGCATGTTGTGTGTATGGTGTATGTGTCGGTTGCGGAATGCCCAGGTCCACACTGCCGCCATGGTGGTGCAAGCTTTTGCCACAGTGAAAGCAGGGAGTCACCTCAGATTTGGCTTGCTACCATGAAGAGTGAACAATGAAGCCATCGCTCCATAGGGTTGTACGGCTAAGCACTGCACAGAGGTTAGTCTGGAAGCTGTTTGACTATCTCTGGGAGGTATGTCTGATTGCATGAGGGTTGAGTGTCCTAGTGTCCTTCACCCAGGAAAAACGGCACGGGAGCAGGTCAGGGTTGCTCTGGGTAAAAACCTGTGAGCCTAAGAGTCAATCCTGTACATGGCCCCTATTTCTGCACACTGGGGATCAGACCTCTATCTTCACCCACGGAGCTTGTTCAAAAAGAAAAAAATATAAAAGGGGGAATTGTAGGAAGCCATTCCAGGCTGTAAACAGGCCAGCCAGATGGAAGTCTGTTCCAGGTAGTAAACAAGCCCATGTTTGGTGGATGGCCCACCCTTAATCCCTGATTGGCTGAGCAAGCCTGCCTGGTGAGGTGATGTGACCTGTGGTGATTGGTGGAGGCGTGGTTGTGGCTGGAGAGAAAAACACTTGTAACTAGAGAGGCTGGGGGATTTGAAGTAAGTAGCTGCCTGAGTAAACTGCTTAAAGAAGAACCTGTTGCTGGTCGAGTGGGACGCGACACCTGCAGAGGCTCATGTCCTGAGACTCTCAGGTCTTCCTGTGTCACACGCTAGGGTAGAATTCCTTTATTACTGAGCCCAGAAAACTACCCAACTACAGATATTAAATTCATTACTTCAGCCCACAACTTCATCCACACAACAATCTATGAATTTTAAAACATAGAACCAGAGCCTGGAGACATAGTTGAGCAGATTCAATAGCCAGCACCTACATGGTGGCCCTGTGGACAGGAGTTACACAGACATACATTAGGGAAAATGCCCATACACATGAAATAAAGTATACACAGCCAAAGGACATTTCTCTGAAAAAGCCAACTGCATTCAAAGAGCCCTGATCACTTCATGATAAACAAGGAAGATTGTCTGCCTCACTCTGGGAACCCTTGGCCCTCTAAACTGGAGGACTTTGACACAGGCACTATGGCCCCAAGAGCTCCTTGTCACTCTGTACTGCTCCATTTGTGTCTAGCACACTGCTGCCAAGGGACAGACCAGGACACCTGTCTGCTGTCACCCAACCCCACCTCTGTGACCTTAACATATAGTCAAACCTGTCCGTGCTCTGCTCAAGGCTCAGTCCTGACTCATCTTTTCCCACCAGGGATCACCAGGCCCCCAGGGCTGCTCCCAACTCAGTTCTCCCCAGTACAGCTCCTGCCTCTCTCTCCCTGAGTCATTCTGCTGCAGCCAGCACTGGCCTCTGCATCTCCTCACACCCCAGGCACACTGTTTGTCCCAGGCTATCCCAGCTATGCTCCCTAAGTAGGGTCTAGCTATGGAGCTCAGGCTGGCCAAGGACTCACGATATTCAAGTGGCAGCCTCTCAAAGGCTGATGCACACATGCCCACCTAGATTTTCATTACTAACTCACTGTAAATGGAAAGCTGGAAAAAATTCTGGATACCAGATTTATGTGGGTGTCTTGCACATCTGACCTACAGAGAACCTGGCAGCTCAAACCCACTGCAGGGAGACATGGGAAGACAGACCAGGACAGACTCACTTGAGGTCACCCAGCTAAGCAGCTGTGTAAGGACAAACAGACAGGGGACATGGAAGAGCAGAGAGGGCTTTCGGTGATTTTCCATGCCCAGCAGAGCTGAAGAAAAAAAAACAGAAGAGGCGGATCAACACCTTAAGGCAGGAGGTAAGAGGCCAGATCCACCCTGATCTTGGACCCCTCATCAGAGCCAGCATTGTTCAGGGTAGAAATCAGCCCACAGGACCAAAACACATCCATGCTCACTGGGTGAAGGCTCCACACAACCCAACACTGACAAACAGCCCGGCCTGGTCTCCTCTCAACCGTGAGCAGACTGGGCAGCTGGGGACACACAAGTCACTTAGAGGAAGCTATTCCTTTCCTTCCCACCTCAGCCCCAGCTCAGGGGCAGCCAAGCTCTACCCAGAATTATAGGCCCTTCCTTTTTTTTTAATTGGGTATTTATTTCATTTACATTTCCAATGCTATCCCAAAAGTCCCCCACATGCTCCCCTACCCACTCCCCCATGCACTCACTCCCACTTCTTGGCCCTGTCATTCCTCTGTACTGAGGCATATAAAGTTTGCACGACCAATGGGCCTTTCTTTCCACTGATGGCCGAGTAGGCCATTGTTTGATACATATGCAGCTAGAGTCAAGAGCTCTGGGGTACTGGTTAGTTCATATTGTTGTTCCACCTATAGGATTTCAGATCCCTTTAGCTCCTTGGGTACTTTCTCTAGCTCCTCCATTGGGGGCCCTGTGATCCACCCAATAGCTGACTGTGAGCATCCACTTCTGTGTTTGCTAGGCCCCGGCATAGTCTCACAAGAGAAAGCTCTATCTGGGTCCTTTCAGCAAAATCTTGCTAGTGTATGCAATGGTGTCAGCGTTTGGAAGCTGATTATGGGATGGATCCCTGGATATGGCAGTCTCTAGATGGTCCATCCTTTCACCACAGCTCCAAACTTTGTCTCTGTAACTCCTTCCATGGGTGTTTAGGCCCTTCCTTTCTCAGAGCCTTGAGGAGAACCCAGTGTAGACACCATGACTCCAACTCCCCGTTATGCACAAACTGCCTGTGACCCCATGACATGGAGCCTATGTCTAGGCACTCCCTCAGGAATAGCTTGCCTCCTGTATTACATAGCTCCACAACTGTGACCAGCCCCTTCCAGGCGTCTTCAGGGCCCTCCTAACCCCAGGCCAGCCCATGCCATGGCTGCTGACATGACTTTACTCTTGGTGGGTGCCCAACATACACAACTCACAGCACAAGTTTATCATCTTAGTCTCTGTATACTAAGCTGAGTATACACGGGGTTGGAAAGAACAGGAGAAAACTCTTTTCTTCCCAAACCACCTGCTGTTTGGCAGGAGAGACGGTGAGGAAGAAGCCTAAAGGCTTGAGAACAACGAAATTAGGGGAGCTCTGAGCTGCCTCCAGGCTCAGACACCAGGGAGGTGACCTGCTGAAACTCACTCAGCATAATCTCTCTGCTCCTTCTGCAGACCCCAGCTATCTTCAATGCCCACCTACCTGCTTCTCTTTGCCCCGGCTTTGGAAGGCTGTGACTTAATCAGGAACAGCTCAGGGCCAAGGGGACCCAGCAGACCCCAAATTCTCCTCTCACACCTCATCCCCTCTCCAAGCTCTAAGCTGGGCTCACCCCAATGCCAGCATCCATTTTCCTCACCTCCAGGATCATTTTCCAGAATAGCAGACAAGCAGTGCTACAATTTGTCACATCCTCTCCAGAGACGACAACGAAGACTACAGTGATGATGACCAGGGTGGCAGTGGCAGTGGCTGGGCTAGGGTCAGTGCCTATTCAAGCAGTGCCCTTTGAGCCAACAGAGCAATTAGAGTTTGAACCTCTGAAACTGAAAGCTACAGTAATGTGACCTGGGCGTATGTTCCTTCTGAATGTGACTTTCTGTCAGGAAGAGGTGCCCTCACCCCCCCAACCACACCCCTACTCCCACCACTAGACACCCTGTCCAATGGAGGGACTTCTCAGACCTACACATTATGAAATATTAAAAGATGACACAAGGGGCTGGAGAGATGGCTCAGTGGGTAAGAGCACCCGACTACTCTCCCGAAGGTTCTGAGTTCAAATCCCAGCAACCACATGGTGGCTCACAACCATCCGTAACGAAATCTGATGCCCTCTTCTGGGGTGTCTGAAGACAGCGACAGTGCACATACATTAAATTAGATAAATAAATAAATAAATCTTAAAAAAAAAAAGATGACACAAAAAAGACAACACAACTTTATTGAATCCATTTTAAGCATCAGGAGCAGCTCATGTCTGCACACAACAGAGTTATATCAACTCCTGTCACATCTCCAAACAGAGATGGTGTCATGAGCCTAGGTCTAGCTCCAGTAACTACTAAGATGAGGGGAAGGTATGTCTTCCTGAAACATGTAGTTTCTACTACAATTCCTGCCCCATGTACAGCACAGCCCAACCCCAGCACCCGAGATCACAGACTCAGCAGGAACCTGCAAGGGACCTTGAACTCCAGGTGCCTGAATGATAACAAACCTTGTCTCCTCCTGAGTCACCAGCCTATGGCTCCCAAAGTGGATGACAGGTGAAGACAATGACCAGGAGCAGGTCAGAGAGCCTTAGAAGACGCTGAGGAAACCTGGATGGGGTGTGCATTGTGTCTTCTCATGGGGCATAAAAGTCACAGTCACAGTATTGACAATAGGTGCTACTAAGGAAGCCAGACATGATCTGACTGTGTATACTAACCCTAACCATAACCCAAACCCTAACAACTCTAATCCTAACCATAACCATAACCCGAACCCTACGAACTATACCCCAACTCAAACCCTAACAACCCTAACACTAACCATCACCATAACCCCAAAACTAACCATAACCCTCACCTTAACCCTAACGCTAACTCTAACCCTAACAGTGCTAAACCTTCCCGTACCCATAACTTCTCAGAAGGTAGAGGCAGGACGATCAGGAACTCAAGGCCATCCTACATAGTGAGTTCAAGGTCAGCCTGCGCTATGTGAACCCTGTCTCTAACACTAGGACATGACACACGTCTTTAATACCAGCAATAGTGGAGCACAGGGATCTCTGTCTGTTTTAGTCCAACCTGGTCTACACATCCAGTTCTAGGCCACTCTGTAGTGGGCTCCTCACTCAAAAAGAAAAAGGGGAAAGAAATAAGAAAAGGAAGGAAGGAAAGAAGGAAAGAAGGAAGGGAAGGAAGGAGGGAGGGAAAGATCAGCAGCAAAACAAGAGGTGACATCATGATTACGTAGATAAAAAACATTAGCCAACCAGCCTGACAACCTGAGTTTGATCGTGGACCCACATGAGGGTGAGAACAGACCTGACCACCATCCTGTAAACTCCACGTGTGAGCCAAGGCAGGGCACACTGGTTCCCACTTGACTGTACTCACACATGTGCCCACCCTATACACCCAATAACAGATGAAGGATCCTCTGCAGAGATTCACTCTTGTTCAGTGTGGAAGCATGTTTGGTCTGAATGTCCTTATGTGCATCTCATGTGTGCCTGGTGCTCACAGAGTCAGTGGGGGGTGTTAGGAGCAGGTGAAGTGGAACTACGGGTATTTGTGCACAGTTACGTGGGTGCTGAGAACTGAACCCAGGTCCTCTGCAAGAGCAGCAAGCACTCTTATCCACTAAGCCCTCTCCCCAGGCCCATTAATAATTTTTTCCATTGGTATCAGTAAAAGGCTTCTCTCAAGTGCTCTTTTCTGGCAGATTTGATCACTATCATCTGTAGCATGAAGAGCAAACAATGAACATGGTACTGGGAAGCTCTGGCAAACAGGCATCACTGGGTAGGCAGGGACACTAGGGTGGCATTCTCAGTAGTCAATTTGACAACATATGGAATTAAGTAAACCAAGACAATGGAGGGCACGCCCAAGAAGCAGTTTTGCTTAACTTGAATTTGAATTAGAAAGATCTACTTTTTTTTTTTTTTTATAGACAGGGTTTCTCTGAGTAGACCCAGCTGTACTGAAACTCACTGTGTAGACTAGGATGGCCTCAGACTTAAAGATCCACATGTCTTTAGGGATTTAAAGCAAAACCCACCACTGCCCAGCTGAGATCCACTTTTTTTAATTCCTGTATTTAGTTATTAGTTAGTTAGTTAGTTAGTTAGTTAGTTAGTTTACATCCTAGCCACAGTTTACCCTCCCTCCTCTCCCCATAGTCCTTCACACCTCACCTACAATCCGTCGCCAAGGAAATCCTTGTTCCTTTCTCTTCAGGGAAGTGGAGGCCTCCCATGGGTATCAACAGACCTTGGAATACCAGGTTGAGGGCTACTTAGTGTTCTAGCCTTTTCCTACTGAGGCTAGAACAGGCAGACCAGTAGGAGGTAGGGTCCCAGAAGCAGGCAACAGAGTCAGAGACATGCCCCTTTAGCTGCTGTTAGGAGTCCCACAAGAAGACCAAGCTACACAACTGTTAAATATTGCAGAGGGTCAATCCTGTGCGTGTTCAGTGGTTGGCGGTTCAGTCTCTGTGAGCCGCTATGGGCCCATGTTAGTTGATTCTGAAGGTTTTCTTGTGGTGTCCTTGTCCCTTCTGGCTCCTACAATCCTTCTTCTCAATCATCTGCAGGATTCTCAAAGCTCAGCCTAATACTGAGCTGTGGGTCTCTGCATCTGTTTCCAGCACTTGCTGGGTGAAACCGCTCTGATGAAGGTTATGCTAGGCTCCTGTCCACAAGTATAGCAGAGTATCATTAATACTGCCATCAATAATAGAAGGGTGGGCTCCTCTAATGACTTGGATCGCAAGCTGTGCCAGTCGTTGGTTGGCTCATCTCTCCAATTCTGTTCCATCTTTACCCCTGCACATCTTGTTAGGCAGGACAAATTGTGGGTCTAAGGTTTTGTGGCTGGATTGGTGTCTTAACTCCTTCTTTTGCAAGTCTTACCTGGTTATAGGAGGTGGCTGTTTCAGGTTTGATAACCCCCATTGCTAGGAGTCTTGGCTATGTCACCATAAGAAATTCTTGGTAGTTTCCAGTGCCTCTGGTATCTAGCTTATCACAGAGATGTTGGTGTCCCCCAACTTCATTCCAGTTGTCTCTCTCAGTGCTGTCTTCCTCCAATCTCTCACAACCTGATCCTTCATATTCTCATTCCCACCCACCCCACCCCTATACAGTCCCCACGTCCCCATCCCACCCACACCCACCCACCTTGTATATTCCGTTTCCCCTTCTCAGTGAGATTCCTATGGCCCTCACTTGAGCCCTCCTTGTTACTTAGCCTCTCTGGATCTGTGGATTGTAGCATAGTCATCCTTTACTTACTGGCTAACGTGAGCGCATACCATGTTTGTCTTTCTGGGTCTGGGTTACCTCACTCAGAATGCTCCCTTTTAGTCCCATCCATATATCTGCAAATTCCATCATGGCATTGTTTTTGTTTGTTTCTTTGTTTTGTTTTGTTTTGTTTTGTTGGTTTTTCGAGACAAGGTTTCTCTGTATAGCCCTGGCTGTCCTGGAACTCACTCTGTAGACCAGGCTGGCCTCGAACTCAGAAATCCGCTTGCCTCTGCCTCCCAAGTGCTGAGATTAAGGGTGTGTGCCACCACTGCCCGGCAATGTCATTGTTTTTTATTATTATTATTATTAGATATTTTCTTCGCTTACATTTCAAATGATATCCCCAAACTCCCCTATACCCTCCCCCCGCCCTGCCCTCCAGATGGCATTGTTTTTAATAGCTGAGTGATACTCCATTGTGGAAATGTACCACATTTTCTTCATCCATTCTTTGGTGAGATACATCTATTTCCAATTTTCAGAGAAACTGCCAAAGTTTCCAAAGTGACTGTACATGTTTTCACTCCCACCAACAATGGATGCACTGGCTCTGCATCTGTGACAACATGAGCTGTCACTTGAGTTTTGAGGTAGGAAGACACATCTCTAATCCAGACAATTTCAGATGAAAAAAACCACTTCTAATCTGGTCCACACCTTCTGCTGGAAACCTACATAAAGACATGGAAGAAGGAAGCGTTGGTCTCTGCCTGCCTGCTCTCGCCTTTCTAGTAAGTCCACTGGCATCAGAGCCTACTTCTTTGGGATTCCAACATGGACTAAAGACCATCTGAGAAACATTCAGCCTTGTGGATTGAACAACTATGGGATTTGTGGGCTTTCGAGTCACAGGCAGCCATCGTTGGATTCGCTGGACCACAGCCTGGAAGTCATTCTAATAAATCCCCTTCGTCTCCTCTCTCTCTCTCTCTCTCTCTCTCTCTCTCTCTCTCTCTCTCTCTCTCTCTCTCTTCCTATAAATGCTGTTCCTTTAGAGAACCCTGGTGTCTACACACAGCCACCGCAGCAGGAGTAACAAGGGGACAACTAAGGAGCCCCAGAGAGGAGCCAAGGCAGAAACCACAGGGAGCACAGATGCTGAAGGAGAGGGACAGAGGGAGTGGACAGGAAGCCGGGGCTGAAGACAGACAGACTGCCTTGAAGATCCAACAATGACAAACTGCCCACTCCAGTTTGAGCTCTGAAAACCACCAAGCCTCAAGAGCCAAGGCTCCTGGGGCTGGAGAGACCGCTCAGAGGTAAGGAGGACCATTGCTCTTTCAGAGCACCTGAAGCCCTGGAGCCAATCATAAGTACAGCCGCAGGGCACTGATGCCCACTTAGCCCCCTATTAACCTACACTCACACTTGCAAAGATCCACACCTAGGCACAACCATATATACATAATTTGAAAATAAAATCAATCTTTCTTCAAGAGTCAAGGCTCCTGGCACTGCAGGCCCGAGGCGTGTGGCAGTGTGGTACTAACTGTGATCGGAGCTGAGGACACAAACACCCAGAGACCACCTTGGGGCGCGAACGCCACTGTGCTCCCTGGTGCTGCTGCCAATCTCTCCCACTGGAAGCTGGGTGTCTCACAGCTGTCAAGTGCTGGAATGGCTACTAGCTGAAGAACAGAGCAAACACCAGGTGTGGTATAGAGCTATCATCCCCAGGACTCAGGAGGTAGAGACAGGAGGATGAGGAGCTGGGTCCAGGTCATCCTCATTTACAATGAAGTCAAGGCCTTGTGCAGCCCAGGGAGGGAGATTCTAACAGTCCTGGCATGCTGGCCTTGACCTCTCCTACCACAGAGCCTCCGTGAAGGAATGGCCACAGGCAAATACCCAGGCACATGCTCACAGTCACTGTTCTGAAACCTTCTCTTTTGTTCCTGTGGGGGGCTTTGGTGTAAGATGGAGGCTTAGCAATGTATATATCCAGGGCTACAGGATCACAGAGACAAGCTCTGACAGGAGTTAGGTCTTCCACCTACAGCCAGGTGAGCTCAACAGAGGACCGCCAGAGCGGGTCATCAATGTGGGAAGTGCTCCAAGGATCTGAGGGGAGGAGGGGACACTGGCTCAGATTTGAACTTTAACTCAAGAGCTTTCCTTTGATGTCATGTCTGCATTTGTTTTGTATAATCTCTGTATTGTGGTACATATTTTTGAACGTGAGTTTCAAACATCATATTCCTTTTTTAATATTTTTAATATTTATTTATTATATGTAAGTACTGTAGCTGTCTTCAGACACTCCAGAAGAGAGCATCAGATTTCGTTACAGATGGTTGTGAGCCACCATGTGGTTGCTGGGATTTGAACTCAGGACCTTTGGAAGAGCAGTTGGCAATCTTAACCGCTGAGCCATCTCACCAGTCCCAAACATCATAGTCTTAAGGAGTGTTTAAAAGGAGTTGGAAGAACAGCACATCTCAGAGGGGGACCAGAGCCTGGCAGGACCCAGCAAGAGGCTACCCCAAGGGTAGTGCTAGGTGCTAGGTGAGGTGCTGGAGAGATGGCTCAGCCATCAGGCACGCTCTTTCAGAGGATCCCAGCACCCTTGTCAGGTGCTTTCAACCACCTGTAACTCCAGCTTCAGTGCCTCCAACTCCCTCCGGGGCCTCGGCTGGAAACTGTACACATGTGACACACACTCATGAAGATGCACACACATACACATAGGTAAAATTAATACATATGGGTTCGTTTTTATTATGTATCATTATGCAATATATTTATACGTATGCCCTCAGAAGTCTTGACTGGGCTTCCTCGCCCTCTGCTGCCCCCTTGTGGCCAGAATGTGACAGTTCCCAGAGGTCATGAGCTCTCTGTGGAAAGAATGGCAATGTGACCAGGTCATGGGTCCAAGGAGAAGTCTATTTGTCTGTCCTAACTGTCCATCATGATTGTGGAAAGTTGAATGGCAGAACCCTGGTGATCAGAGATCCTTTATAGCAGACAGACTCTCTTACTGCACCAAGCTAGACTCTGAGGACTTAAGAGAGCAAGCTGACCCAAGGCCATGAGAGACCATGGAGACTCACCCACCTCACCATCACCACCATTGAGAAAGACCAGAGATTGATGTCAACCAAACATGCCAAAGAGAGCAAACTGTGAGGAGACAGGACAGCTCAGTCAGGTAGTCAGCTGCAAGACCTTGCTTCCTCCAGAGGCAGGGAGAGCACTCTGGTTCCACAGCCCCCTACACTCAGCAAGTGTTTGGGGAAAACTCAACAGAGTGGTCGAAAGCCAGACAAGCTGTGCAGATACGCAAGCCCTTTGGGTCCCTGGGATGGAACTTGAAGACATTTACTGAGGGCCAAATGGTTTTGAGGTCTGTTTTGTTTTGTTGCTTATTTTATTTCTTCCTGTCAGTCATGCTGAGGAAACTCATATATGCTTACGAACATTTAGACTTACGCATGTGTGATTTTCTTTTAATTCCTTCCTCATATTAGGTGCCAGTGAAATTACTTTCCATCCATAAAGAATAAAAAACTCATCTGCAGTATCTTCAACTTTTGCCTATTTACGTGATTGCTGCTAGATTTAAAACAGGGTTTCGCAAGCGGTCCATGACCTCGTCTGCCCAACAAAGACGGTTCAAGTCTATTCTTAGGGTGTGACAAATCTTCCTGAGAACGAGATAACCCCAAAAGCCTCCCAGCCATGGGTCTCCCAGGACATAACTGATACTCAAAGGACCCAGGGACCCTTAGGGACGAGCTCATTCATCTCTCCCAATCCTTCCTTCACCCAACACAGACTCCCTGACCCAGGCTGGCCCTGCCTCCTGTGCCGAAGCCAAAAGGCATGACATTCAAAGGTACTGGCTCAGCTCACTGACCAGGGCAGGGGCACCATCTGGTTGAGGGACACTCCATCCCACCTGGTTCTCAGCCCTAAGGAACAGGGCATTTCCCTGAACCACCCTTCTCCCTCCTAGGACAGACTTTCCGGAAGACATCTATACTATTGAAGATAAGCACCGTAGGAGTTTAGCTGATGTGATGGAAGTTGATTCTCTTCTGTACCTGCTGGCCATGCAATACAAGCAGAGCTTGGTTCCTTTGTATGCAGAGGAGAGGGAGCAAGCAGGGTACGATGACCAGTCTCCACTGACAACTAGACTGGATGGTGAGTCGCCCAGGAGACACACACCTCTGTGAGAGCCCGTTAGGGTGTTTCCGAGGATACGTAACTGAGTAGAGAAGAGCCACCCTGAAAGCAGTCACCCTGTCCCATGAGCCAGGGCAGCCAGCAGAAGAAATCAGGAGGAAGTGAGCTGAGCTCGAGCATCCATTTTGCTTCCTGCCTGTGAGCAGGATGTGACCAGCAATCACGTTCCTGATGTCTTCCTTCTCTGCTGGAACAGACTTTATCCCCTCAGACCTTGGGCTGAAATAAAGCCTTCCTTCCTTCCTCAGGTTGCTTTGCTGGGGTATTTGGTTAGATCAAGAAAGTCACCCAGCTTTCAGTGGCTCGGGAAAGCAGAGAGGGCTGGCCACTGTGGCAGTGCTAGCTGACCTTAGCATCCTGTCCCCCACAGAGACTGAGACACAGAGGCTTGCCTTCAGGATGACTGCATGTCAAAAGAACGGATCTTGGGCCTTCGAGGGTGTTTCTGAGTTGACACATGTGCAGTTACAGGGACAACCTGTTACAGGGACAGCCTGTCTTGTTAGGTGCCGGTTGGGGCGAGCAGTAAATGATCCTGGCAGCTTTGAGCTTCCCAAGTCTGCACTTTAAAGGGATCTGGGTCATCGGAGGGACATGGCCTTCTGCTGCTGCGATCCATTGAGGCCAGGGTGGGAAGGCAGAGTTCTGTGGTTCTCACTGTCCTGAGGGACCAGCACCGTGAGGTCAGCCCCAGAACTCTCATCCCCTAGGGGCCATGTCTCAG
Organism: Mus musculus; assembly: GCF_000001635.26. Lineage (NCBI taxonomy): Eukaryota > Metazoa > Chordata > Mammalia > Rodentia > Muridae > Mus > Mus musculus. The sequence continues at coordinate 877,059 of NT_187027.1, forward strand.
CCTCCATGAGGCCAGAGCGGCAGGCACCTCACGTGAGGTGTGGGTGATTCCCCTGTAAGGAATTGCGCTGAGACAGCTTAAAACCCTCTCTGAGTGGGGAAAAGGTCACCTAGGAACTTAGGAAGGGAATATGGCTCACTTCTGTTAATAAAAAGGGCCGATCCCAGTCATTACAGGACTGAGTTTCTCAGTCCTGGCTCAGTAGAACAAGGTCCTGTATAACAGCCCCCCTCCAAGTTCCTTTGCACTAATACATCATTCCCCCAGAGATGAAGCCACTGGGCGTGGCTGAGGGAGGAACTCAGTGATGCCTACGCTTTTCCACTCACAATCCATTTTACCCCCAAGACGTTTAGACTACTGAGATTGTAGAATCATAGAAAATAGGTATATTTCACCCAAATCATTATCTATGGATGTTATGTCATTTACTTTAAAAATACCTCTTTGGCATTCGTCCCATTTCACCATTATTAAAATGGCTCGCCTGTCTAGCATGTGCTGCTTCATACCAGCTTCTCTTTCCATTTTGTATGTGTATGGCATGAGCATGCAGTGCCCACAGAGCCCAAACGAGGGCATCAGATCCCCTGAAATTGGAATTACAGATGGCTATGAGCCTCCGTGTGGATGCTGGGTACCCAGCTTGGGTCCTCTGCAAGAGCAGCAGGTGCTCCTAACCACTGAGTCCCCCACCCCGTCACCCCTTAATCTAGTCTCTTCTGATGCACAAGCCGGCAGCAGTCTAGAGAGAGGCATAACTTAGAGTCCATGTGTACCAGGACAGGACACCACAAGCCACATTTGTCCCAAGGAAAAAGATGGCATTTGACTGTTCCGTATAACAGCCATGAGCCAGATGGTTCTGCTTAAATACATTTAAATTGAAGAAAACTGAGGGGGAGGTGCAACTCAGTGGTAGAGCACTTCACTATGGGCAATGTCCTGAATTCTGTTCCCAGCACTGAAACAAAGGCTGAGGTAGACTGTGCCTCACAAGCACATGGTCCTAGGTTCAAACCTTAGCACTGCATAAACCAGGAATGGGCCGGGCGTGGTGGCGCACGCCTTTAATCCCAGCACTCGGGAGGCAGAGGCAGGCGGATTTCTGAGTTCGAGGCCAGCCTGGTCTACAAAGTGAGCTCCAGGACAGCCAGGGCTATACAGAGAAACCCTGTCTCGAAAAACCAAAAAAAAAAAATAAATAAAAAAAAAATAAACCAGGAATGGTGTTACTAGGTGATAGCAGGACCAGGGACGCAGAAAAAAGGATCTGAAATACAGCATCATCCTAAGCTCCTCCATGAGTTCGAGGCCAGCCTGGGCTACATGAGCTCCTGTCTCAAAAATAAATCAAAGGGGCCTGGAGAGATGGCTCAGAGTGCTGGCTGCTCTTCCAGAGCATGTAGGCTCGATTCCCAGCATGGCGATTCGTAACCATCTGTAGCTCCAATTTCAGGAGCTGTGACACCCTCTTCTGGCCTCGTCGGGTAGTAGTAGGTGCACAAACACCCAGGCAAACACCCAGACACATAAAATTAGATTTAAAAAAGGTAATGTTGAATTGAGTATGTATAGGCTGGAAATGTGGCTCGGAAGGTTTGCCTTGGGCATAGAGAGTCTCGGGTTTGCTCCCCAGCTTCCCAGCACCTCACAGCCCAGGTTGTGTAACCCTGGAGTCCCAGTGATTGCGAGCCAGAGGCAGAAGGATTGGTGCGAGGTCATCCTCAGGTTAAGTGTGAGATGAGCTACAAGAGATCCTGCCTCAGATAAATTAAAATCCAAAACTCAGGGCCCTCGGTCTGCAGTCTCCCACAGAAAGCATTTCCATTCCCTGGACAGAAAGATTCACTGGGCAGTGCGGGGAGACTGACCGGCTCCTGGGTCCTGCAGGAAAGGGTGCAGAAATGCCAGCTCCTGGGTCCTGCAGGAAAGGGTGCGGAAATGCCAGCTCCTGGGTCCTGCAGGAAAGGGTGCGGAAATGCCAGCTTTTGTCTGGCACCACTTCCTTTTCTGTTTACAATAAAATTGAATGGCCTTTTCTGAAGAGCCTCGATAATTTTTGATGCATTGAAAATACTTCTGTAGAATTCCTGGGACACAGGGGAAGCCATGGGAGTGGTCAGGGGACCTCGCCAAACTTGCTTTGCTGAGAAGTAAACCCTTTCTCAAGAAGGCCCGAAGTGGGAGGTGAGGCTTACAGTACCATGCTGGTGCTTGAGAGACAGAATGAGAGTCAGGGGGCCATGAGTTCAAGGTCAATGATCCACACTACACGGGGAATCTGAGGGCACCCTTGCCTCCAGGAGACTCTTTAGGGCTGGGGAGACGACTCTGGTTAAGAGAGCTTGATGTTCAATAATGAGGACTGGAGTTTGAATCCCAGCTGCCTGTGACTCCAGCCCTAGGAGAGCCAACACCTTCTGAACCCCTCGGGTGCCCACACTCACTTGTGCACATACTTAGGTGCATATGCACACCCATAGACACTTACAAACAGGAAACAAGTCTTTAAAAAATGCATTGATCGAAATGTAAAACTCCATAGGTTGGCTTTAGAGCAGAATGGAAATTACAAAGGAAAAGGGACCATGAACCAAAAGGTAAGACACAAATCAACTTGATTGGAAGAACAGAAAGAGAAACGGTCTGGAAATGTGGGAGCCAACACAGCGTCATAAGGGAAGTAGAGAGCAAGGTGCTCCACACCTCACCGAGAGTGCAGCGGATACTGCCCTCCTGTGGGTATTTAATGGCGCAGGATGTGCTCAGCGCTGGGGGAGGTGTGGGCGGGGCGGGGTGGGGCGGGGCGGGGCGATGGCCCTGCTTATCACTAAAGCATCCAACGGTCAAGTTCAAAAGCAACTAGGCAGAAACTCTTGTTGGTACCAAGCAACGCATCTAAAATGGACCCCTCCCAATAGAACAAGCTTTGTTTGTGTGTTATGAGATTTTTATTTATATTATTTGGCGTCCCGGTGGGGATGTGTTCATGCGCACTGGAGAGGGTGAGCCTGTAGAGGCCAGCAGAGGGTGTCTGATCCCCTGAAGTTGGTGTTCTAGGCAATTGTGAGCCACAGGATGCAGATGCTGAGAACCAAGCCCAGGTCCTCTGGACAAACATCTAGTGCTCTTAACCTCTGAGCCATCTCTCTGGTCCCAGAGCCGGGTTTTACAGTTTTATGTTTTCAATCATTCAGACCCCAATCCTTGGAGAAGTTGCTGACTGTGGTCAACCAGATGGCGACGATGATAGTTTAGATGGTTTAAAATAAAATAATAAGGAGAAGAACCAAAAAAGAAAAAAGAAAAAAAAGGGGTAAGGGATGGGAACACCGGAGGGGTTCTAGTTTGGATCAGGGTGGCAATGAAGGGCCTAGACTAAGGCAAACTTGGGCGGAGAAAGGTACTCATGGCAAAAAACACGCACAGGAACGCTGTCCTTCCTTACGTGGAAAGTTCCTACAGCTGAGGTGTGAATGAACGATTGACACAGTTATCCTTCTCCAGGGATATACAATGAAAGGAAAGCCCAAGTCTGAGGGGTAAGGCGGAAGGGGGGGGGGAGGGTTGGGGGGGGGTTGTACCTCACTACACCCTAGCTACCTCGCTACCTTGTTACAGAGATCATGTTCCCCAGGCAACTGTATCAGTGTCCATCCCGGAAGCTGGAAAGAGAAGGAAGCGCTCTGAGAGATGCCCACTTTGAGCCCTGGGAGATTATCGGGACCAGAGCAGCACAGGCAGCCTGAGCAGGTGCCTCGCCTCCGGCAGGATAAAGTGAGCAGTGCCCTGCGCAGCCACACACACAGCCCTTCCCCCACCCACCCCTGCTTCCCCTTCTGCATCACCACTTCCCTGTCTGCGTTACCATTTCTCCTTTCTCACAAGCTCCAGCCTCCCTTCTAAGTGATGTGAAGCTATCTCTTCCCACTGAGCTTTGGTGGTTCCTCCAGAAACCAGGTGTCTCTTCCAGGTTTCACTTTGCTGCTCGGCCAACACCAGGTGCCCCAGATCTGCAAACCAGGCACAGGAAAGCAGGGACTGCTCACACAGGATATTCCCAGATCGCAGCTGCCTCAACTAGGGCCTGCTATGGGAAAATGACACATCTTGAGGACAATGGGCTGAAAGAACAGACAGGAAATGCACAAGAGACACGAAAACTGTCACACATGTGAAACAATGTTAACCCTAATTAACAAAATGGGGTGGGGTTGTCCGCAGTTTAATTTAAAAACAAAACAAAACAAAACAAAACAAAAAAAAAACAAAACAAAAAACACTATTCTGAGATGAAGTCTTCCCAGGCTGGCCTTAGATTCCAGTCCTCCTGCCTTAACCAGCACAACTGCAATTTTGAAGCAACAAAGAGACATTGTGGCAAGAAGTCGAATGAAGAGCAAGAACTGGAGATCTGGCAACAGTAAGACATACGCAGACATTACTCACTGGAATAGAAAGTCCTGCACTGTCTGCTGGAGGATGCTGCCAAGGTTTAATGACCAAGTTTTCATTCCATGGTCATCTGTAGGCTCATGAGTTTACTCCCAGTTAGCCTAAGAAAGCAGGCAACCACACAGATGTGTAAGCTCTATTTCCTGCAAAACAGTTGATCCTGTTGAAAACGGACGCCCTCTCTGACAAGTCTCAATAGGAAACTAGTTGAAGTGACCTAGGGCTTATATGGTAGAGCCCTAGGCAAGCGGTTAAGAGTGATGGGGGGGGGGTGCAGTTAGCTCTGTAGTGGGGCACATGCTTATCACATATGAGGCCCTAGGTTTGATACCAAACATCCCCCCAAAACACCTCAAACATCAGACATTCTCAAAGTTTAGAGCCATCTGTAAAACCAAATAGCTGACTAAATTCCCAATATAAGGCTAAATATGATTATATATATTATAATATATATTATATGATTATATATAATATAGTATATATTATGTTATATAATAGTATATATGTATACACACACATATATATGAATATATATATTCATATGTGTGTGTGTGTGTGTGTGTGTGTGTGTGTGTGTGTGTGTGTGTAGTGGCTCAGTGAACCAGGACTGGCCCAGGGTGCATGAAGCTCAGGGTTTGATTTCCAATGCAGTGTAAACAAAGGGGACATCGGTGCACAGCAGTAATCCTAGCAATTAGGAGATGGAAGCAGGAGCATCAGGAGTTCAAGGTCATCCTCACCAACACAGCAAGTTCAAGGCCAGCCTGGTGGGGGTGGGGGCACACTGTCAGTGTTCCTAGCAGGCAGATCCTACTGCAGGCAGCTTCCAGGACTTCTCGAGGCTGAGCAACCTGCTCCTGCAGACAGCTCCTCCACCCTGGGCCGGACCTAGAGCTTGCAGAGCTCCAAGAATGGCTGACTCCAAAGCTGTGCTGGGTCCTCAGGGAGAGTGAGCCCTGGGCATTATAGCACACACTGTAATCCCAGCACTTAGGAGACTGGGGCAGGATGCTCGTGAGTTTGAGGCTAGCCTCCACTACCTGGTGAGTTCCAGGCCAGCCTGGGCTACAGAATGAGACCTTGTCCAAAGTTGAGGTTTTTTTGTTTTTTGTGTTTTTGTTTTTTATTTGGTTGGTTGGTTGGGTTTGTTTGTTTGCTTGCTTGCTTTTAATAAAGATAAAAGGAGGTAGCATGAACTTTTGGGGGTAATGAATTCCCTTTATGGTTGTCTTTTTTTATAGATGACTTAAATTTTATGTCTTGACTAACATCTTGACTGTACCCCAGCATCCTTTGTGGAGGAGAGAGGTAGAGGTGGATGAAATAGAGTGTCCCTTTGTTATTGGTAATGACAATATTTTACATTCCTCTCTGAAGGAAGGCCAAGCCTCCAGACTCGTGGTAAAGTATCAGTGTAGAACACGGGAAGCCTGGGTTCCGTCTCCACTCGGAGGAGGGCCCAGCGTCCTGTCCACTCCCCAGGAAAAAGCCAGGCATGGAGTCATGTGCCTGTAACCTCAGCACCCAGGTGGCAGCTGCAGAAGGATCCCACAGGTTCCAGGCCAGCCAGGACGATTCGCACAGCCAGGATGTTGTGCACAGTGAGATCTTGTCTCAAAATACCTTTTTAAAAAACTAACACCCCGGGCTGGTGAGATGGCTCAGTGGGTAAGAGCACCCGACTGCTCTTCCGAAGGTCAAGAGTTCAAATCCCAGCAACCACATAGTGGCTCACAACCATCCGTAACAAGATCTGATTCTCTCTTCTGGAGTGTCTGAGGACAGCTACAGTGTACTTACATATAATAATAAATAAATAAATCTTTAAAAAAAAAAAAAAAAAAACTAACACCCCCAGAAAGAGCCAAGGAAAGGTCTAAAGATCCCCTGGGTTTGCCAAAGTGACCGGTTTCAGTTCAAGACACGTTGCTGCTCCTTTGAAAAGAGGGTGTGTCACACCAGAAACTGAGAATCCTCCCCTTGTCCCAACACCTCTGTCTAAGACCTGCCCTTCCTGGGTCACAGTAGCATTCCCTTGCCACTCCCAGTCCTGTGAAAAGGAAGCCGTATTGACCATTAAAATGACAGGAACTCCCCCATTTGGCTGACCCCCCACCCTGGGCCCTAAGAGCAAACCAGCTCCCCTCCCGGCCAGCCACGCCCCTCTCTTACTCTCCCTTGTCTTCCTTCACACACACACCAACCTCTCGCTCCCCCCACCCCCCATCAGTAGGGTGTCCAGGACATTGTGTGACTCAGGAAACAGCTCAGACTGAGGCGTGCAGCAGGCTCAGGAGGAAGAAGGGCGGTAGAGGCAGAGGAGGTGGCCTTGCCTGGCCACAAGGGCTCTGAGGGTCCCTGCCTGAAGAGGGAGAGGAGATCCGGGCCAGGGGCAGGTGCTCTGGAATGCAGCCCCAGTTGCTGCTGCTGCTGCTCTTGCCACTCAATTTCCCTGTCATCCTGACCAGAGGTGAGGGGGTGGGGGCATATCTCTCTTGGGGAGATGCTTGGTGAGGTCAGGGAAGAAAGCCAAGTCCCAGGCTCTGAAAGGACACTGGAGGGAGGAGATTCTGTCCCCTCAAATGGGGACAACCTGCAGGGAGGGCTGACTGACTCCGGGGCTACAGGAGACCCAGGTTTGTGCCTGGTGCTAGGGGTGGTGCCTGCTGTTGGGTGGGAAGGAGGGTGTCCATGCCCAGGGAGAAGCCAACTGGTTCTGAAGTAAGAGGAACAGACAGACAAACAGGAGAAAAAATGGACTGCCTGATATGGGGAAGAGAGGAGTGAGAAGCAAGAGATGGAGACAGAGAAGAGCCCACCGGCTCCCTTTCTGTCCAGATGTCCCCACCCCCAGTGGCTCATTGCTGGCCTTTCCTGAAGGAAATCCCTTAGGTGTCTCAGCCATTCACATCCCAGGAGCGCTCTTGGCTCCCTCCTAAGCCCTGTTGCCCTGCTTCCGGGGGATGGAGCTGGGCTGAACTTGGGAGACTGGAGAATAAACAGGAAAGGGGTGGGAAGAATAACAAGCTATGAATGGAAGGCCTGGGACAAGGCTGGGACAAGGGGACCCTGTGGAGACTGGGACTGGGGTGTGAAGGAGAGAGAGAGAATGATAGAGCACCATGCACCTGGGTAACATGGGGTGGGGGAGTGCTGAGCTGCTGGTCAGTGGCCTGTAAGGAGGACCTGGTGGAGGAAGGGCAAGCCATCTGGAGACCCTTGGACCCTGGGCTCCATCTCATCTTCCAGTCTCTTCTCCAGAGCTTCTGTGTGGAGGATCCCCAGAGCCCTGTGCCAACGGAGGCACCTGCCTGAGGCTATCTCGGGGACAAGGGATCTGCCAGTGAGTGTGCATCATAGGAGCGGGACCTGGGGAGACAGGATGGGGAGGAGGAGGGGGAATCACTGGCCTGAAATGTCCCTCTACCCCTAGGTGTGCCCCTGGATTTCTGGGTGAGACTTGCCAGTTTCCTGACCCCTGCAGGGATACCCAACTCTGCAAGAATGGTGGCAGCTGCCAAGCCCTGCTCCCCACACCCCCAAGCTCCCGTAGTCCTACTTCTCCACTGACCCCTCACTTCTCCTGCACCTGCCCCTCTGGCTTCACCGGTGATCGATGCCAAACCCATCTGGAAGAGCTCTGTCCACCTTCTTTCTGTTCCAACGGGGGTCACTGCTATGTTCAGGCCTCAGGCCGCCCACAGTGCTCCTGCGAGCCTGGGTGGACAGGTAAGTACAATCAGGAGGAGCCTGTAAGTCATTCTTGTTGCTGTGACTCAACTCCCCACAATGGCAGTAGCTGCCTGAAGGAAGGAAGGCTTTATCCAGGCTCAAGGTCTGAGGGTTCAGCATCCTGGTAGGGAAGTCCTGGTAGAGGTGACAGCCTAATATTGAACAGAAACCCAAAGCTGCCAGATCATACAAGATTTACAGTCAAGAGCAGAGAGAACGGCAACACCCTTGCTTGCTTGGTCTCATCTAGCGTTCTCCTGCCATGCATAGTTTGAGACCCTCACCTAGGGAATGATGCCACGCATAGGGAATGGTGCTGCCCACAGTGGGCTGAGCCCTTCTGCATCAATTATCAGTCTAGAGGATCCCAAAGACAAGCCCACAGGGCAACCTGACCTAGGCAATTCCTCAACTGAGGCTTTCTTCTCGGGTGATCTGGGTTGTGGCAAATTGGTAGACACAACTAACTAGCACACAGACGTAGATAAGTGCTGGTACACGGCTTGCTTGCTTTTTATGCAAGTCCGGAACAGCAATACGGGAATAGTGCTGCCCACATTCAGAGTAGCTTTCCCCACTTCAATTATCCCAATCTGTAAACTCCCTCAAAGACATACCTTCTGGCCACTGCAGGTGTTGGGCACACATGTGGTGCACAGACATACAGACATATGCAAAACACTCGTAAACATGTAAAAAAAAAAATCTGTAAAATGGAAAAAAGTAAAGAACGGGACAGTCGGGCCAGCAAGACTGCTCCGTAGGTAGCACCTGCTTCCAACCCTGGCAACCTGAATTCAATTGTGGGATCCACACAATACCATGGAAGGAGAGAAACAAAAGAGTAGAAAGCAGGGCTGGAGGTGGTAGCTGAGCCGGCAGAGTGTTAGCCCAGCATGCATGGATGCCAGCATTTGATGCAATGGTGCATTATTCAGCTGCAGAGGCTGGAACACACGCCCATACTCAAGAAGTAGATGCAGGAGGATCAGCAGCTCAAAGTCAGGCTGGGCGGTGTAGTAAATCCCAGCATTCAGGAGGCAGAGGCAGGAGCATCTCTGTGAGTTAGAGAGTAGTGTTGTCTACAGAGCAAGATCCAGAACAGCCAGGGCTATGTAGAGAGACCCTGCGTCAAAAAAGGAGAAAGAGGAGAAATTTGAAGTCATCTTTAGATAATGCTGATATTAGATCTTGACTTAAAGAAAACCAAAATGTGAACAATAATAGCAACAACAACAAGAAATCCACTCAGAGAGGCAAAGTGACCCAGCAGGGTACCACTGCAGGGAACCCTTGTCCCAAGCAATTTGTAAAACTCCCACTGTTAGCTACATGTGCTTTCCAAAGTAGAGGGTGTGAGCAATCCACACACAAGCCTCCTACCTAATGTACAGCAGAACAAAGACAGGCCAGGGAGCACCAGGGTAAATGGGCTTGAGAAAACAGGTGGGAGACGGGGAACGCAGGCAGGGCTCCTGCACACAGACCGCTGAGCACACTTCAACGCATAAAATAGACAGGGCAGTGCCTGAAACCGCCCCCTCCCCCACTCCAACCCTGTGCCCTGCTGCAGGTGAGCAATGCCAGCTCCGAGACTTCTGCTCAGCCAACCCCTGTGCCAACGGAGGCGTGTGCCTGGCCACATACCCCCAGATCCAGTGCCGCTGTCCACCTGGGTTCGAGGGTCACACCTGTGAACGCGACATCAACGAGTGCTTCCTGGAGCCGGGACCCTGCCCTCAGGGCACCTCCTGCCATAACACCTTGGGTTCCTACCAGTGTCTCTGCCCTGTGGGGCAGGAAGGTCCCCAGTGCAAGCTCAGGAAGGGAGCCTGCCCTCCTGGAAGCTGTCTCAATGGGGGCACCTGCCAGCTGGTCCCAGAGGGACACTCCACCTTTCATCTCTGCCTCTGTCCCCCAGGTAAAGCTTCCTGAGGCTCTGCTGCAACCCTGCCCCCTCAGGCTCGGTTTGTTTCTGCTAAGGTTGAAATAAATCATATTATAGCTATAGGTTGGGCTGAAATAATAAGCCAGGTGTGTCTTTGAGTGACAATATGTATTTGTAGAGAAAATGAGCCACTTATTAACAGGACTGACAATAAAATAATAGCTATTGTTACTTCGTAGGAAGTTGTTTGGGCTTGTAGTGCACCAAACAGTGAATATTTTGAGTTGGAGGCTCATCCTGATCATAAGATGGAATATGCTGATGGCTTGATATTGCTAAGATAAATAAAATTCCTAAATTTAAATTAATAGAGGGTGGGGGTATTGGTAGTGGAATTTATAGACTTAGAGCTAATGTAAGTGAAAGAGTTGGTGCAATAATAAATAACGATATTGAGGTTGTTAAACGGCGTACAGGCTCTATGGCTGATTCCATGATCCTGACAGGTTTCACGGGGCTGGACTGTGAGATGAACCCAGATGACTGTGTCAGGCACCAGTGTCAGAACGGGGCCACCTGTCTGGATGGGCTGGATACCTACACCTGCCTCTGCCCCAAGACATGGAAGGGTGAGTTGTTCAGAGCAAATTCGTGGCGGCAGCAGTGCCTGCTCCTGGTCTCCCTCCCCACCAGGCTCCCAATGCCAGCCCTTGTCCCCTCTCCATGCCCCTACAGGCTGGGACTGCTCTGAAGATATAGATGAATGTGAAGCCCGGGGTCCCCCTCGCTGCAGGAACGGTGGCACCTGCCAGAACACAGCTGGCAGCTTTCACTGTGTGTGCGTGAGTGGCTGGGGAGGTGCAGGCTGTGAGGAGAACCTGGATGACTGTGCAGCTGCCACCTGTGCCCCGGGATCCACCTGCATCGACCGTGTGGGCTCTTTCTCCTGCCTCTGCCCACCTGGACGCACAGGTACAGACGGAGGGCATGGTCGAGGAGGCATGGAGGGCAAGAGAGAGCCCCAAGGGGCTGCTACAGCCTTGCCCTCGGTCTCCCACAGGCCTCCTGTGCCACCTGGAAGACATGTGTTTGAGTCAGCCGTGCCACGTGAATGCCCAGTGCAGCACCAACCCTCTGACAGGCTCCACCCTCTGCATATGCCAGCCTGGCTACTCAGGATCCACCTGTCACCAAGATCTGGATGAGTGCCAAATGGGTGAGGGTCCCCGCAGAGCCCCTGAGACCAGCCAAGCCCTCCATTACCAAGAGAGGACAGGCAGGGCAGTTTGTTTATCAAATTGAAAAACTAAACCAGCCAGGTGGTGGTGGTGCACGCCTTTAATCCCAGCACTTAGGAGGCAGAGGCAGGCAGATTTCTGAGTTCAAGGCCAGCCTGGTCTACAAGGTGAGTTCCAGGACAGGACAGCCAGGGCTATACAGAGAAACTGTCTCAAAAAACAAAAAACAAAAACCAAAAAAAAAAAAAACAAAAAAAAAAAAAAAAAAACCCTAAACCAGACATGGTGGCACATGTAATCCCAGAACCCAAAGCAGGAGAAAGTTTCAACTACATATTGTGTTCTGGGACTTCCAGAGGTTCAGGAGTCCCTGGTGGGGCTGCAGAGAGAGGTCCATGGTTAAAGCAGTAGCCACCAGGGAGGGAGGACTCAAGTTCAAACCCCCAGATCCCACATTAGTACCAAGTGGGCATGAGGGCCCCTCTGTAATTCCAGCTTCAGAAGGCAAAGACAAGGGGTGCTCAGAACAAGCTGACTGGACAGAGTAGCTACACCCACAACCTCTGTGTCTGATGTAGAGACCCCTGCTTCTGTGAGTAGGGGCAGCGGGGAGTGGCTGAAGGGAATTCCCAACATTAGCCTTGGACCTTCACATCTACACACCTGTGTGCTTACCCACACGTGCATGTGCCCACACACATGCATACTGCACACACACAAAGTGGTGTGTGTGTGTGTGTGTGTGTGTAACAAAACAACAAAACAGCTTCACATTTTCTCTGCATGAGTTTGGGTTTGGCTCAGCTCTTCTTCCCAGCACTGAACTCTCCAGAGTTCATTGCCCCGTCATCCTCCACTATATGTAAGTACACTGTAGCTGTCTTCAGACACTCCAGAAGAGGGCGTCAGATCTTGTTACAGATGGTTGTGAGCCACCATGTGGTTGCTGGGATTTGAACTTCAGACCTTCGGAAGAGCAGTCGGGTGTTCTTACCCACTGAGCCATCTCACCAGCCCCATCCTCCACTATAAATACACAGTCCCCTTCCCAGTTCTCATCTCCACAGACAAGTGCCCCCCCCCACACCTTCCCTGTCAGTTTAGCCTCCCTGTCCTCTCCACCCAAGCCCCCATGGACTCCCAAATCTTCTCTCCTCCCAGCCCAGCAAGGACCCAGTCCCTGCGAACATGGCGGCTCCTGCATCAACACCCCTGGCTCCTTCAACTGCCTCTGCCTGCCTGGTTACACGGGCTCCCGCTGTGAAGCTGACCATAATGAGTGCCTGTCACAGCCCTGCCACCCAGGCAGCACCTGCCTGGACCTGCTTGCAACCTTCCACTGCCTCTGCCCACCAGGTAGAGCTGGGTGGGACTGTGGGTGGGTGAGACAGAGAACTAACTTTAAACCCAAGGGGAATTGCCTAGCCAGAGTAACTGGCATCAGGCTATCCAGCAAGCATCTTTCTCTCCCTACACCCAGCTAAAACTGGGGAACCCACCACCCCTAGAAGGGCAAGCTGCCCTGCAGTGAGAGTGTGCACTTTGAAGTTCAGGGATACCGTGCTCCACCCACTTCATGATCATCACAGAGTGTGCGTCCTGGTCCACTGTACACAGTGGATCAGCCAAAGAGGACAGAAAGGCAGTTAGTACATGTGCCAGCCCAGAATTCATACACACACACACACACACACACACACACACACACACACACATATACACACATACACACACATATACACATACACACACTTAATCGCACACTCTCCCACGTAGAGATGAAGTGCAAAGCATTGAAATACCACATGGGCGGTGCACTGGAATTGGTGCAGTAGCAGAGGGATGCTGGAAGGCTCCCAACACCATGCCCACCATGACCGTCTTATCAGAGAAGGAATCCCCATCTCATAATTAAGAAACTGGACACAAAGAGGGGGAGTGACTTACCCAAGGTCACGCCTCCAGTGAGGAGCAGAGTACAGCCTCCACCCGGGCTTCAGCAGTGCTGACCTCCTCACCCCACTCCCTACTGGATGCCAGGCATCACCCACGCATCGTGGCTCAGGCCATGCATAGACATGCACAGAGACGTGGGAAAATTGTTCAGTCATCCAAGGGACAAGTTACATGAATCGAGGGTGTCGAGGCAGATCCCCAGGAAAGGGGGGTGGGGCAGGGAGGTGAGGAGGCTGACCATGAGGTCATGGAGACCAAGATAAACCTAAGGGTGGAAAATGGGAGCCACTCTTCTGTCCTAATGCCTTTCTTCAAATCCTCCTCCTCCACACCATCACTACTGCCATAACCATCAAAACCATTATGGCCACAACCACCATAACCAACAGCATCCCCATCTCCATAACTACCACCAGTTCCACCACCACCATCACAACCATCACAACCACCATCACTACCACCACCACCATCCCACCATCACCACCAGCAGCAGCACCACCATCTTACCACCACTAGCAGCACCACCATCTCCACCACCATCGCTCCCACCCACGGTACAGAGGCCTAGATAGTACATGAGGGCTGAATCACCCTCCAGGCAGATGTCCATTTCCCATCTGTACTTCAAGAATCTCCAGGCTGGGCAGCCCATGGGCAAGCCCCACCCTCTTAGGTACACAGAAAGGACTTCAAAGGCACTTCCTCTCAGCCCCCTGCAGGTCCCCTGCTCCCGGAGCCTTAAGCCTGGGGGAGACAGATGTGTCCACCCACCCACACACACACACTCAGTGCTCATCAAGACAGCACAAGCAGTGGGGGATGGGGGGTTCTGCAAGTCCAAGGCTTCAGAGCCTAGGTGCCCCAGGCAGAAAGCCCACTGGCCCTGGCTGAGGCCATCTCTCACCCCATCTGTGTCCTCAGGCTTGGAAGGGAGGCTCTGTGAGGTGGAGGTCAATGAGTGCACCTCTAACCCCTGCCTGAACCAAGCTGCCTGCCATGACCTGCTCAACGGCTTCCAGTGCCTCTGCCTTCCTGGTGGGTGAAGATTCTGGCCAAGACAACCTCAGTCCCCTGGGAACCTAGAGACCATCCCCCTGCCCCCAAAGCAGCTTGTGTTTCTCCTCCTCCTTTTTAGCTCCCCCAACTCTTCCACCCATTCCCAAGCCTTCCCTTGCTTACACCCCAGCCTCACTTCTGTCTATGAAAAAGTGAGTACTCTATCTGCAAGTACACCGCGCGCCAGAAGAGGGCGCCATATCCCATCGTAGATGGCTGTGAGCCACCATGTGGTTGCTGGGAATTGAACTCAGGACCTCTAGGAGAGCAGCCAGTGCCCTTAACTGCTGAGCCATCTCTCCAGCCCAGGGACAGATTCTTTATGTATCAATGCTGGGGACAGGAGGCAGGGTCTCACACATGCTGGGTAATCACTCTGCCTCTTAGCCATACTTCCAGCCCAGGCTCCATCCCTACTTCTTACACAGGAAGAAATGAGAGCTGGAAGGGAAACTGGGTAGCTTGCCCACAGCCCAGCAGCCTAGTCGCCAGCAGGGGCTGAGCTCCACTCTCTCCCGTGTTGCCCAAACGCCTAGAGTCTCCTCAGAAGACCCACCTTTGTTCACCCTGTGCCTCTCTGCATGTCCTTGAGCACCCTCCCTTCCCATCCACTCTCCCACCAGGATTCACCGGCGCCCGATGTGAGAAAGACATGGACGAGTGTAGCAGCACCCCCTGTGCCAATGGGGGGCGCTGCCGAGACCAGCCTGGAGCCTTCCACTGCGAGTGTCTCCCAGGTAACTGAGGCTAGGGGAGGGGACCATCTGTGCGATTCCTAACCCACCCCTCTGCCACAGGCTTTGAAGGGCCACACTGCGAGAAAGAAGTGGACGAATGTCTGAGTGACCCCTGCCCTGTGGGAGCCAGCTGCCTTGATCTCCCCGGAGCATTCTTCTGCCTCTGCCGTCCTGGTTTCACAGGTCAGGAGACAAGAGAAAGAACTGGGAGGGTGTGTGAGCCCACTGCAGGTGGGGAGGAGGCCCCTGGTGGGTGTTAGGTGGTCAGGATGACTAAAACAGAATGAGAACGGCCTTCTGTGCACTGGCCAGGGAGAGCTAGGAGCGTGGCTTGGAAGCAAAGACCTCACTGAATATGCAGGAGTCCCTGGGGTGCCCAGCACCAGAAAAAAACCAGGACAGGATGAATAAATAAGCAAGCAGGTAAAAGCAAGCGATCGTAAACTGACAACCTGCGCTCGGAACTCAGAATCCAGGGGACATGGATGGCAAGAAAGGACTCTGCAAAGTCTGACCTCTACTTGTGTGCCTATGGCCCATGCATGTCAGCATACACACACACCACACACACTACACACACACACCCTCAAACCACACACATACCACACAGTCATACACACACCACACATAACACACACATACTCACACAAACACACAAACCACACACCTACTCATACACACACATCAAATGCACACACACCCATACACATCACACATACCACACATTTCACACATACACATACCACACACACTCACATACCACACATACACAGCTCACACACCACACACACATACATACACACCTCACACACACCACATACATCATATGTACACACACACCATACCACATACACATCATATGCATACACACCACACGAACACTCACATACTCATACACACACAAACAAGACATGATCATACACACACACACACTCAGAGCACAGCAAGGTACAGCACAAAGACAAGGACATAGGAAGAGAGAGTGAAAGTGAAGAAAGGACTTGTGCACAGTGAGGAAGCCACACCTGGAGGTGGCCTTTGACCCCCCTCAGGACACAAAGGGACTTTCTTTCCTCGTAGACTCATCTCCCCAAACCCTCCCACACAGGTCAACTTTGTGAGGTTCCCTTGTGCACTCCCAACATGTGCCAACCTGGACAGCAATGCCAAGGTCAGGAACACAGAGCCCCCTGCCTCTGCCCTGACGGAAGTCCTGGCTGTGTTCCTGCCGAGGACAACTGCCCCTGTCACCATGGCCATTGCCAGAGGTAACCCCTTCCAACCTTCCTTCCATCATGCCTCAGCTAGGATGAACAGCAGGGGCGGGGGGGCAGGCCGGTGGGATAGGACCAATGGAGGAACAGGAAGGAGACACCAAGCTTCCTTGGGCAAGAGAGGGCACAGCTGAGGAGTGGTACCTAAGGAGGGGAGGTTTGAACATCACAAAGGAGGCAGAAGAGGGTCAGAGCACAGAGGAGACTGGCTTCAGCCCTCCCTACATTAATACCTATGGGCATCTTCCTGTGGACACTTCCCAACACAGGGCAAAACAGGTGTGTTGTCACCTGCCTGGAATCCAAGGAAAGGCAGATGGATCTGCGCCAAGGCCACACTCCACTAAATAGTGAGCTCTGAGGCTAGCCTGGGCTACAGGAGACCCTGGAGAGAAAGGGATAGGGATACAGAAAAGGAGACAGAGACAGGGAGACAGAAAGATAGAGAGATAGACAGAGAGACAGACAAACAGAGAGAGACAGAGAGAGAGAGAGTCTAGTTGGCAGAATGTCTCATCCACAGCTACATAGTAATTTGGAGGCCTAAACTACCTAAGCCCCGCCCTCCCCACTTTTTATCCCCTCATTTTCTCTTTCTTTCTCTCGTTTTTTCCCTCCTCCTCCTCCTCCTCCTCCTCCTCCTCCTCCTCCTCCTCCTCCTCCTCTTTGTGTTTGTTTTGTTTTTCAAGACTTGGTTTCTCAGTGTAACCCTAGCTGTCTAGGACCTAGCTCTGTAGACCAGGTTGGCCTCAAATTCACAGAGATTCTCCTGCCTCTGCCTCCCAGTGCTGGGATTAAAGGCGTGCGCCACCACAACCCAGCTGAGACCCTTTTTTTAAAGGGAGTGGACCTTGGAGAAACCTCCAAGAAGTTACAGTGGTTAGGAGTACTAACTGCTCTTGCTGAGGTCAGGGGTTTGAGTCCCAGCATCCACGTGGCAGCTCAGATCCATCTGTACCTCCAGTTCAGAGGACCTGACGTCCTATTTTGGCCTCCACAGGCACCAGGCACAACATGGTGCCTAGATATGCATGCTGGCAAAACACCCACAAACATAAAAATAATAAGTAAAGAAACTCTTAGTGGAAAGAGAAGGAGGCTAATGAGACTCCCAAAGCCAAAACAGAGGCAGTCCAGGGTCCAGTCAACAAAGCAGAGAGGGAAAGAGAAGGACTCTTCGCTTCTTCTTTACATACCAGATCCTTGTGTGTGTGTGATGAGGGCTGGACTGGACCAGAATGCGAGACAGAACTGGGTGGCTGCATCTCCACACCCTGTGCCCATGGGGGGACCTGCCACCCACAGCCGTCTGGCTACAACTGTACCTGCCCTGCAGGCTACATGGGTGAGTCTTCCCTATACCACATACACTCCATCCAGCCTGTAGCCCCACTAATCACACCTGTGGCTGAAATCTCTTCCAGGAGAATTGGTGTAAGCTGTGGGGGAGAAGGAAGAGGCTGAACGGGGCAGGGAGTTTATAGGCTAGGAGAGCAAGAGGATAGAGAGAGAAGAGAACCCCACGTTTTCAGAGCTTACCTGTTCCCTCAGGGTTGACCTGTAGTGAGGAGGTGACAGCTTGTCACTCAGGGCCCTGTCTCAATGGTGGCTCCTGCAGCATCCGTCCTGAGGGCTATTCCTGCACCTGCCTTCCAAGTCACACAGGTCGCCACTGCCAGACTGCCGTGGACCACTGTGTGTCTGGTAAGTGCTGCCCTCGGTCTGAAGCACAGTGGTTACAGGAGCTGGGCTGCGAGGGGCTGGGGTGTAACATTGCTCTGATATTTATTTTTCCCTAATGATTTATTTATTTTATTTACTTGAGTACACTGTAGCTGTTTTCAGGCACACCAGAAGAGGGTATCCGATCCCATTACAGATGGTTGTGAGCCACCATGTGGTTGCTGGAATTTGAACTCAGGACTCTGGAAGAGCAGTCAGTGCTCTTAACCACTGAGCCATCTCCAGCCCCTACTCTGACATTTTGACTGTAGGCTGGGGATACAGTTCAGTCATGGAGGGAATGCCTAGTACCCATGAAGCCTTAGATTCAATGACCAGCACCACAGGGCAGGGTGGTACCCAATGCAATCCCAGTCCTCGGGGCATGGAAGCAGAGGAACAGGAGTTCAAGGTCATACTTGGCTTACGCGTCCATTTCAAAGGGACCCTGTTAAACAAAAACATTAGAGGTTGAGAAATGGTTCTGAGGGTCCAGGCCTTTGCCGCCAAGACCCAGGACTCCCGTGGCAGAAGAGAACTGACCCTTCAAGCTGTCCTCTGACTTCCACATGCCTGATGTGACATGTACAGAACCCTGCCATATAATATAAAGTTGTACATGTGTATATATACATGAATAATGTATATAAGTGTACATCTTATTAAATTATTTATTAAATAAATAGATAAATGGATAAATATAAAAAACATGTTAGATAATGGCACAAAAGTAAGTTGTATTGGTGAGAGGTATGCATCCTTTGTGTTGTGTGTGACCAAGGTCACAAGCCAGATTACAGGCATGGAAGCCAAACCCTCACAGACTCCTCTCTCCAGCCTCGTGCCTCAATGGGGGTACCTGTGTGAACAAGCCTGGCACTTTCTTCTGCCTCTGTGCCACTGGCTTCCAGGGGCTGCACTGTGAGGAGAAGACTAACCCCAGCTGTGCAGACAGGTAAGGGTGCCATGCTGTGAGGCCCCCAAAGGGAGCAGAGGAACCCTCAGCCTCCCCCAGACCCTCTCTACCTATCACAGCCCCCTGCCCTATGGCTGCCCCTCCCCCACAGCGCTGTTCCTCCCCCACTATCTCCCCACAACCACACCTGTTGCCTCTCCTTACACACCTCCAGTCTCCCAGAACAGACTTTCTTCCTACAGTGCTGTCTTTGTCTTGTCCAGCCCCTGCAGGAACAAGGCAACCTGCCAAGACACACCTCGAGGGGCCCGCTGCCTCTGCAGCCCTGGCTATACAGGAAGCAGCTGCCAGGTGAGGTGCCATAGGCCAGATGTGTCAGTGAGGGAGACTGGAGAGCTCTAGGTATTTGGATCTTGGGATCTACAGGATGGGCAACAGGGAAACTCGGACAGATGTCCACATGAAGGGATGTGTGGAGGTCCAGGAGCGTCTCACTTGGGTGTGAGGTAAAGGAAGGAAACAAAAGCAGGGTGTGGTCGTGTACGTCTGTAATCCCAACACTTGGGAAACACAGGCAGAAGGATCAGGAGTTCAAGGCCAGCCTCGGCTAAATAGCAAGTTTGAGTTTGAGGCCATCCTGGGGTAGATGAGACCCTACCCTAAATGCACACACACACACACTCACACACACACACACACACACACACACACACACACACACACACACACACAGGCCTGCGGGTGAGGATGTTCGAGGGATAATTTCTCATCTTGGAGGCTGTTCTGAAATGTGAAGCCAGAGGTCAGAGAGGGTCACCAGCCTGGGCCATTTTCGAGCAAGTCACCTTAGAAGCGATTTTGAGGGAGCTGCAATTGGAGAGGCTCATCTCTGAGTCCCAGAAGCCTTCCCATCTCCTGTTCTCACCCAACCCTCAGACTCTGATAGACTTGTGTGCCCGGAAGCCCTGTCCACACACTGCTCGATGCCTCCAGAGTGGGCCCTCGTTCCAGTGCCTGTGCCTCCAGGGATGGACAGGGGCTCTCTGTGACTTCCCACTGTCCTGCCAGAAGGCCGCAATGAGCCAAGGTACCAGACCCAGAACCAACAGAGCGGCAGGGAGGGGTGTCCTCTTATGTCGAAACCCTCAAAGCAGCCACACAACTTGTGTCACAGCCAAAACAGCCAAGAGTATTTTATTCTACAGTTCAACACCCAGGACAGTCCTACACAGCTCTACTCTGCTACTGTATTCAATATCAACGGCCCTGACAAGACTTAACCCAAACACTAGGGCCAGGCCTCACCCGGAGCCACTCGGCTCTACCAGGGTCGAAACACCCCTGGAGTGAGCCAATACCACCCAACTGCACCAACATCTCACCCACACAGTCTCTTGTGGAACACTCTGGGTCAGGGGCATCCTCTCAACCAACTTAGATGCATCCCTCCCTGTCTGTCTTCCCAGGCATAGAGATCTCTGGCCTGTGCCAGAATGGAGGCCTCTGTATTGACACGGGCTCCTCCTATTTCTGCCGCTGCCCTCCTGGATTCCAAGGCAAGTTATGCCAGGATAATGTGAACCCCTGCGAGCCCAATCCCTGCCATCACGGGTCTACCTGTGTGCCTCAGCCCAGTGGCTATGTCTGCCAGGTAAGAGGTCTAGAGGAGTAGAGATGGGGGCAGCGGGGGGGGGGGGGGGGTAGTGAAGATCTAGTTTATCCAGTTCTCTTCCTTTAAGCCAGGCACCCAACCACCCACTGGGTCAGGCCATGCCACCTCATAAGAACTTCCCTATGCTGTGTTTTCACTTCTTCTTTTCTTTCCCCCACCTTGATACCAACATCAAACTCCTGCAACCTCTGCCTCCATATTTGCCCTTCTGATGGCTCAGTCTTTACCCCATTACCAAAGGGGGTAAAGGGCCTATGTCATCCCTGCAGGACTTATTTTCCCACCTGTCTCTCCCTCGCTGGTCCAGGTCGCCATCCAGGAGAGGAAATGTTGGGATTATAGCAGAATCCGTTTAAATCCTGTGCTCAAAAACTCACTTTTTTTTTTTTTAATTTTTGTGTGTATGAATGTTTTGACCGGATGTGTACCGCATGCATGCCTGGTACCCATGGAGGTCAGAAGATAGATTCAGATTCCCTGAAACTGGAGATGCTGATAGTTGTGAAGTACCATGTCGATGCTGGGAATTGAACCCCAGGCCTCTGCAAAAGCAAAAAATACTCTCCACCAGAGGTATTTCTCCTGCCCCTAGAAACACAACTTTTGATCCCCTGGCTTACCACTGACTTAACTTTGCAGTCACTATCTCCAACTTCTTATAAAAATAATTTATTTAATTTTATTTTATGGACATTGGTGTGAGGGTGTCGGATCCTCTAGAACTGCCATGTGTGTGCTGGGACTGGAACCCAGATCCTCTGTAAGAGCAGCCAGCCCTCTTAACTACTGAGCCATTTTTACACACACACACACACACACACACACACACACACACACACACACAACTTTTTTATTTTAAATTACACGTGTGACTCTCTATGTGTGGGTATGTGTACATAAGTGCTGGTGCCCACAAAAGCCAGAGGCATCAGATCCCCTTGGAGCTGGGTTGCAGGCAGCCCTGTGCTAACCTGTGTGGGTTCTGGGACTGGAGCCTAGGCCCTCTGCAAGAGCAACGTCTGCTTTTGTGTTCCTTTGCTTCCTGTGTTGGGTTTTTGAGACAGGGTTTGTCTGTGTAGCCCTGGCTGTTCTGGAACTCACTCTGTGGACCAGGCTGGCCTTGAACTCAGAGATCTGCCTGTTTCTGTCTCCCCAGGGGCTGGGATTAAAGGCACATGCTATCACCACCCAGCTTGCTTTTATGTTCTTAACTGCTGAGCCATCTCTCCAACTCCCTACCCCTACCCACCCTTTTCTCCTTCCTTCCTTCCTTCCCTCCTTCCTTCCTTCCTTCCTTCCTTCCTTCCTTCCTTCCTTCCTTCCCTCCTTTCTTCCTTTCTTCCTTCCCTCCTTCCTTCCTTCCCTCCCTCCTTCCTTCCTTCCTTCCTTCCCTCCCTCCCTCCCTCCCTCCCTCCCTCCCTCCCTCCCTCCCTCCTTCCTTCCTTCCTTCCTTCCTTCCTTCCTTCCCTCCCTCCTTTCTTCCTTTCTGAGGCAAGGTCTCATGTAGCCCAGGCTGGCCTTGAACTCCTTTATGTTGCTTTGGATGATCTCAACTCTCCTGCTTCCGGGTAGTCAGTGCTGGGACTGTAGGTATACACCCCCCACACCTACTTTAGACAGTTCAGGGGATCAAACCCAGGATCACGTGTGTGCTGGGCTAACACTCTACCCACCACCATCCCCAACCTTTACAAGCCTTTCCAGACATAGAGAACCCGGGTAGGGATGACCCTGTTTCAAATGTGAAGAGAAGAGTGTCCTGACAGTGAACCTCTGTACTCTCATTCACCCTCCTCCAGTGGGTTCCAAAATGCCCTCCATTCAATCCTACCACTCTCTGGGCCACTCCCTGAATTCTCTTGACTCTCAAAGCCTCCCTTCTGGCTTGCTGTCCGGCAGAAGCATAGTACTTATGACTTTGGGCTAGCAAGCAAAAATCACAGTGTGGCTCTGGACCGAGCCAGTCTTTCTTTGACCCAGATGTCACTTCACCTTCTTGGCAAACCATTTCGTTAGCTGTGGAATGGAGATGAAGTGAGATAGTATCTCTTCAGGGTTGCTAAGAGGATGGTTTAAGGCTATGCACACAGATTACACAATCAATGCCAACCCTCTCTCCCCTCTGGTTATAGACAGTGCTTCCTAGAAATGCAGACTAATTTTAATTTTTACCTGTACTACTTAAAATGCCACCTGGCCAGCTAGGAAGATGGCTTCGCCAAGACCCCTAGCCAGAAGATTCCCCAAAAACCCAAGTCCACAGATGGCAAGACAAAGGCAGAAACAGACAAATAGCCTGGCCTAAATGGCAAGTTCCCAGCCAATAAGAGGCCCTGTCTCAAACAAAAGGCCAGAGGACTAACAGGGAAAATGTCCTCTGATCACTACACACCAAGCATATGCGCATTCGAGTACATACACTGCATGACACAAGTACGTAATCATCAGATGGCCACACACCATGCACACGCACACAGAGGCAGGAATGATCCAAGTCGATAATCATCAGACACCTATGATTCAATGCATGAGAAAGGCTGGAGGGTAAGTTGGTACGAAAAAGAAGTGTCCCCCCAAATGAGGCAATGCTTAGTGGCCACATTGTTTGGGACTAAGGATTTTGCTCTGTCACTGAACAACTGCATGTCAGGTAGTACTCAGAGAGGCTGCAATGGATGAGTGAGAACTTCAGCTGTGGAGGTAGGAGGCGGGAGGTGGGAGGCTGGCAGACCACCTTGAGCTCCACACATCCACTGGCTCCCTCTGTGTCTCCAGTGTGCCCCAGGCTATGAGGGACAGAACTGCTCAAAAGTACTTGAAGCTTGTCAGTCCCAGCCCTGCCACAACCACGGAACCTGTACCTCCAGGCCTGGAGGCTTCCACTGTGCCTGCCCTCCAGGCTTCGTGGGACTGCGCTGTGAGGGAGATGTGGATGAGTGTCTGGACCGGCCCTGTCACCCCTCGGGCACTGCAGCTTGCCACTCTTTAGCCAACGCCTTCTACTGCCAGTGTCTGCCTGGGCACACAGGTAAGGCCTGGCATCTCTGGGGCATATCTAAGACCAGGACAATCTTGACGGTCCCTTCCCAAAAGACAGCCTCTCTCCTCACCCTCTGCCTTCACACCTCTCCCCTTAGAAGTCCCCTACATCTTCTTGCCCACATATCATGTGCTGAACCGTCAGGAGGCAGCCACTGAAGCCAGGTGTGACCTCCTATCTCACCCCCACCACAGGCCAGCGGTGTGAGGTGGAGATGGACCTCTGTCAGAGCCAACCCTGCTCCAATGGAGGATCCTGTGAGATCACAACAGGGCCACCCCCTGGCTTCACCTGTCACTGCCCCAAGGTATCTGATGCAACAGTCCTTTCTCTCTTCTCCTTACACTGATAAGAGGTAAGAACACCAGACCCAGAACCCTAGGGCCTTGAGTGGGGCTGGAGTCAGGATTACTGGAGAAGGCCCAATGGTGAGTGGCTCTCAGAAACAGTCATGGGAAAGGCAGAATCAGACACTAGCATGGTGCAATTCTGTAGTCCCTGCCTTTGGGCATCGAGGCAGGAGGATAAAGAGTTGGACGTCATCCTTGGCCACACAATGAATTTGAGCTGGTAAGATGGCTCAGTGGTCTCTTCCAAAGCTCCCAAGTTCAAGTCCCAGCAGCCACAGGGTGACTCACAATGAATCTGACACCAGACTTTCATCTCAAAAAGCAAAATGAAACAACAAAATCCACCTTTTCAAAAATGGCTTTCGACAAGATTTCTAAACACTGTGTGGGTGACAGGTGTGGGTGAGGAGCTCCAGGCAAGAAACTGGCTGAGCCTTGGTTTGTGACAACAGGTTGTACCTTCTTTTCTCACCCTAATGTTCTTGAGCCAAACTCAAGAATCACAATAATAAACACTTTCCCCACTTCCACCTTCCTCCTGTTTACCCTGGGAAAGAAGAGAGCATGTGGACTGTCTCCAGGGATTAAAATGCCACAGTAATCAGTCAACTGCACCAAGCAATGATCTGCCTTCTTGGACTTGCACCCTGAAACATAGCATAGCCACACGTCACCCAGTCCCACCAAGGGCAATAAGCCAGTGTGCGCAGTTAGCAGGGGACCCAGCGACAACATCCATTACAAGGGACGTGATGCTGTCTGAGGTCCCTGTCCTATAGGATTGTCTAGAACCCTCTGTGCCATGTTGTCCTAGCTTGCTTCAGGAAAGAATAATGCAAGGTCCTTTTGCATTCTCTTCTCTCTGCCACAGGGTTTTGAAGGCCCCACCTGCAGCCACAAAGCCCTTTCCTGCGGCATCCATCACTGCCACAATGGAGGCCTATGTCTGCCCTCCCCTAAGCCAGGGTCACCACCGCTCTGTGCCTGCCTCAGTGGTTTTGGGGGCCCTGACTGTCTGACACCTCCAGCTCCACCGGGCTGCGGTCCCCCCTCACCCTGCCTGCACAATGGTACCTGCACTGAGACCCCTGGGTTGGGCAACCCGGGCTTTCAATGCACCTGCCCTCCTGACTCTCCAGGGCCCCGGTGTCAAAGGCCAGGGGCAAGTGGGTGTGAGGGCCGAGGTGGTGATGGGACCTGCGATGCTGGCTGCAGTGGCCCAGGAGGAGACTGGGATGGAGGGGACTGTTCCCTGGGGGTCCCAGACCCCTGGAAGGGCTGTCCCCCACATTCCCAGTGCTGGCTTCTGTTCCGGGACGGACGGTGTCACCCGCAGTGTGACTCTGAGGAGTGTCTCTTTGATGGCTACGACTGTGAAATCCCTCCAACCTGCATGTGAGCCTGGGAATGAGGGGCAGGGGTGGGGGTGGGAGACATACATGCCCAAGCTGCAGAATGACCAGCATTGGACGCCAAGGAGTTTCCATGCTAAAAAAGACTCTAGGTTCCAACCCAGTGGAATGGAGTGACAGACACTGTGGGACATGGGCCTCAGCTTCTCTCCCCTGGCCCTTTTACCATAGAATGCCTCCCTGGAAAGCAACACCCCCCCCCCAAGGGAAAGGGTCTTGGATCCTCTTTCTGAGACAGGAGCAGGAGGAAAGGTTGGCCCCAGTCAATGGGGTCGGCAGACATCAGGGTGTTCGGCCACCATCCTGAACCCGAGTCACAGAGGCCATGGAGTGGCTGTAATTCTCTATGAAGGGTCAGATTTGGGAAGGGTGCTGAGTCCATGCCTCCTTTGCCCACAGCCCAGCCTATGACCAGTACTGCCGAGATCACTTCCACAACGGGCACTGTGAGAAAGGCTGCAATAACGCTGAATGTGGCTGGGACGGGGGAGACTGCAGACCAGAAGGGGAAGACTCAGAGGGGAGGCCCTCCCTGGCCCTGCTGGTGGTGCTGAGGCCCCCAGCCCTGGATCAGCAGCTGCTTGCCCTGGCACGAGTGCTGTCCCTGACTCTGAGGGTCGGTCTCTGGGTGAGGAAGGACAGTGAAGGCAGGAACATGGTGTTCCCCTATCCTGGGACCCGGGCCAAAGAGGAGCTGAGTGGAGCTAGGGATTCCTCTTCATGGGAAAGACAAGCCCCTCCCACTCAGCCCCTGGGCAAGGAGACAGAGTCTCTTGGTGCAGGGTAAGCAAGACATGGAGGGGTGGGGGCAAATAACAGTTCTTTGGATGCAGCGGGGACGAGACAGAGGTCCCTGAAGGGCCTTTCCCTTCCCACAGGTTTGTGGTAGTGATGGGAGTGGATCTGTCCCGCTGTGGTCCGGAACATCCTGCGTCCCGCTGCCCCTGGGACTCTGGACTCCTGCTGCGCTTCCTTGCAGCAATGGCCGCAGTGGGAGCTCTGGAGCCCCTGCTGCCTGGACCCTTGCTGGCGGCTCACCCTCAAGCAGGGACCAGTAGGTGATCCCCTACCATCGCCCTTGACCTTAGCTCATATCCTCGCTGGGAGAGATAGAACCAAAAACCAAAATGTCTGTGTGGGGAACTTGGCCTAACATCTCTTCTTTGGAATGACTCTCCCCCTGGCCCATCCATTCAGTGGTCTCCCTTCCTGTTTCCCTGAGAACTTTGTACTAACCTCTGGCATAGCTCTACAACCAACCTTGGGTTACCACTATATGATAGGAAACTATCATATTATAATATTACATATCCTATGAGCTCTCTTCGAAGCATGTTAACCATTAACACATTTAACTACAGGAGACAGGAGGAAACTGAGGCAGGCTACTCCACTAACCCGAGCTTCTCCACTGGCCCATTCTTAACAAGAATGGGCCCCTTTTGTGACTGTCTCTCTCTTACCAGGGCCCCCTGCCAACCAGCTTCCCTGGCCCATTCTATGTTCACCAGTGGTTGGGGTGCTTCTCCTGGCCCTTGGGGCCCTTCTCGTCCTCCAGCTCATTCGGCGACGGCGACGAGAACATGGGGCCCTGTGGCTGCCCCCTGGTTTCATTCGAAGGCCTCAGACACAGCAGGCACCCCACCGGCGGAGGCCCCCACTGGGCGAGGACAACATTGGTCTTAAGTGAGACTTTTTTAAGGGTCTGGGATTCGGGGGAGTGTCCAAAGTGCTAAGCACTACTCCTGCAGAAGTGGAAGGGTCAGTCGGAAGGCTTCTGGAAGCGTGGGAGATGCTGGCTGGCCTTAGCCTATCTACCTACTCACCCCATCCAGGGCACTGAAGCCAGAGGCCGAAGTGGATGAGGATGGAGTGGCCATGTGCTCGGGCCCTGAAGAGGGAGAGGTAGGCCAGGTGAAACCTCGTGTGTGTGTGTGTGTGTGTGTGTGTGTGTGTGTGTGTGTGTGTGTGTAGGGGGATGGTACAGAGGAGACAGTGGCAAGGTCAACTCAATGACCTTCGCTTGTCCTTGCTCTTGCCCCAAGGCTGAAGAAACAGCCTCAGCCTCCAGGTGCCAGCTTTGGCCGCTCAACAGCGGCTGTGGAGAGCTCCCCCAGGCAGCCATGCTGACCCCTCCTCAGGAGTGTGAATCGGAGGTTCTGGATGTGGACACCTGTGGACCTGGTACACAACCAACCTAGACCAAGTGGAGGTGGGGGGGGGGCGCGGCGGGGGGGATCCTACTCTTGACCCTTTTAGAAACAAAGGCCATTAGTATCCAAACTAGAGCCTTCAGAGAGAGTGGTAGCTCTCAGAGAAAGGGCCCCAGAGAGCGCAGCACCATCTAGGGACGTGCCAGGAATACAAACTCAGACTTGGCAAGCTGAGGTACAGAGCAATGGGAACAGCCCTCTAGATCAGGCCAACTCAGGCTCACGCCTCAGACGCTCTGAGAACTAAAGCCTCCCTGATGAGAAAACTGGGCCTCAGAGAGGTTGATGAAGACACTAAATCTAGTCTATCGGTGGTGGTGCACACCTTTGATTCAGACACTCAGGAGGCAGATGTAGGCAGATCTCCGAGTTCGAAGCCAGCATCGTCTAGAGATCAAGTCCCAGGACAGGCAGCACTACACAGAAAACCCCGTCTTTAAACAAAACAAAACACTAAATCAAGAACCAACACTTGACTGGCAACAGTGGCACACACCTTTAATCCTATCAGGAAGGTTTTAGTCCTAGCAGGAAAGCAGCAGAGGCAGGTGGATCTCTATGAGTTCTAGACCACCCTGGTGAGTTCCAGGACAGTCAGAGCTATATAGTGAGAATCTGTCGCAAGCACCCCTTTACTCCATCACCCTAAAAAGGCAGAGCTTGGCTAAGATGGCTGCAATTCTCCCAGGGGCATGCTATCATTCTCTTATCCCTTTGATCGGCCCTAGTACTCATTCTCATCCGCAGATGGGGTGACACCCCTGATGTCAGCCGTCTTCTGTGGGGGAGTGCAGTCCACGACTGGGGCTAGTCCACAGAGACTGGGGCTAGGAAATCTGGAACCCTGGGAACCACTGCTGGATAGAGGGGCCTGCCCCCAGGCTCACACTGTGGGCACTGGAGAGACGCCTCTGCACCTAGCTGCCAGATTCTCTCGGCCAACCGCTGCCCGCCGCCTCCTTGAGGCTGGAGCCAACCCCAACCAGCCAGACCGCGCTGGGCGCACCCCACTTCACACTGCTGTGGCTGCCGACGCTCGGGAGGTTTGCCAGGTCGGCACATATCGGGGTCTCTAAAGGAAGTAGGAGTACGCTTACATATAAAACAGAGAGGTCTTCTCTGGGGTTTGACAAAGAGGAAACAGACTGGAGACCTGAAGGTGGCAGGTAGCGACTGGCTTCGGAGCTGATGGGCCTATAACCCCAGCACTGGGGAGGTGGGGGTAGATAGATCTCTATGTGTCCCAGACTAGCCTGGGCTGCGTAAGAAGACATTGTCTCAAAACAAAGACAGGCAACAAAAGCGTGAGGGAGCCTGACCTAGAAGCCCAGGGTACCCTAGGGGTCACAGGACCTTTCTGTCTCCCTAGCTCCTATTGGCCAGCAGACAGACTACGGTGGACGCCCGCACAGAGGACGGGACTACACCTTTGATGCTGGCTGCCAGGCTGGCCGTGGAGGACCTGGTTGAAGAATTGATCGCAGCCCGAGCAGATGTAGGAGCCAGGGATAAAAGGGGTATGCATGGAGCCGCTGTGTTATTGGAATGTTGGGGAGAGCGGTAAGGAGGTGAAGTTCAAAATACAGGCGCAGTGGGGACAGACTAGAGGCTCTTATGCTGTGGCAGGATGGAGAGCGAGTTTCCCCATCACTGTTAAGTACACATCTTGTCTCAGTCCATGATACGGGAATGGAAGAAGTACCGGCGGGAACCGTAATGGGGATACCGGGGTCCCACCGATCCAGAACAATACCCATTGTCCTGCCCGCGCGCCCATGACGTCACCAGGGCAACACTTGCAGCCGACTGTCGGTTGCCAGGGCAACGCTTCCCGCCTCTGAAGAATCCAAGTAGCTCTCCCTTCCTCCCCCCACCACCAAGGCCAGAACCCGTGGGAAACTAAAAGGTAGGAGTCTGACCCCCAACTGCGGGGTAACCAGCTCCCACGTGGTACCCTAGGAAAAACTGCACTGCACTGGGCCGCTGCTGTGAACAACGCCCGAGCCGCCCGCTCTCTCCTCCAGGCTGGAGCGGATAAAGATGCCCAGGACAGTAGGGTGAGCCACGTCGCAGCCCCCACTGAACAAGCCAAAAGCAGGGGAATCCAACAGGCTCCAAGGGAGCGGGGCCCAGTGTCTGACGGGAGGGCACAGACTCCCGGGGGGCGGGGACTCCCTAACAGTCCCTGCCCCCGGGCTTTCGGGTCTCCTCCGCAGGAACAGACGCCGCTTTTCCTGGCAGCGCGCGAAGGAGCCGTGGAGGTGGCGCAGCTGTTGCTGGAGCTCGGGGCGGCCCGGGGACTGCGAGACCAGGCCGGGCTGGCCCCAGGAGATGTGGCCCGCCAGCGCAGTCACTGGGACCTGCTAACGCTGCTGGAAGGGGCTGGACCGACTACGCAGGAGGCCCGTGCGCACGCACGCACCACGCCGGGGGGCGGGGCCGCGCCGCGCTGCCGGACGCTGTCTGCGGGAGCGCGCCCGCGCGGGGGCGGAGCCTGTCTGCAGGCTCGCACTTGGTCGGTGGACTTGGGAGCGCGCGGAGGGAAGGTGTATGCTCGCTGCCGGAGCCGATCTGGAAGCTGCGGAGGCCCCACCACGCGCGGCCGCAGGTTCTCCGCGGGCTCCCGTGGACGACGCGGGGCTAGGGCATCACAGGATGACTGGCCTCGCGACTGGGTGGCCCTGGAAGCCTGCGGCTCCGCCTGCAGTGCGCCGATCCCGCCTCCCAGCCTGACCCCGTCCCCAGAACGTGGATCCCCTCAAGTTGCCTGGGGTCTTCCAGTTCACCAAGAGATTCCCTTAAACTCGGTTGTAAGAAATCTGAACTAGGCAGCTGCGTGGAAGGAAGGAAGCGACACGTACGAGTCTGGAAGACTCCGGACTTTTAAGGCCAAAATAACCGTTAAGCTCACTTGTCTCCCCCATAGAGTATGCACAGCAATGGGAAGAGGGTTTAGGATGTCCGGTTGAGATAGACCGTGATTTTCCTGGAAAATAGGGCAGCTTCAAGAGGACAAAGTTGATTTCGAGAATCCCTAAACTCTGGAACCAAGAACTGTGGGCGAATTGGGTGTAAAATGTTTCTTGTGTATGGTTTCCCAAAAGGAGCCTCTGCTATCTACTGCCCACAAGTAGCTGGCAACTATTTATTAAGCACCTACGATGTGCCGGGTGTTGTGTAGATGAACAGTAAGTAACCAGTGGCCCATCCAGCTGATGACTCCTTGCCCTCTCTCTGCCTCCCCACAAGGACACTGGTGCAGGGATGAGGCCATGTTCTCCAGTCACTGCTATCTCCGAGAACCCCAAACTCATGGATAATAAAGCTAATTTGAAGTGCTACTTTATCTTCTGAGGGACTAAAGGGTGAGATGGAAAAAGTGCATAGTGTTTGGGAAATTCAATACTCCAGAATCATTCATATAGTGAGGGGTTAAATATAAATTAAAGGCAAACCGACAATCTGGGAATTCCAGTTCATCTGGGATATCACTGAAAGTGAGAATCTCCAATAGTTTTCAAATATACAAGGTGATAACTGTGTCCCTCATCTAAGACCATTTAGCTATAACAAAGATCCCTAAGGGCTCAAAGACAGGAGGGTCTCGAACTGCTCATACTTCATTAGGCTTTACCCCAATGCTGATAAACCAGGAGGCATTCTGGAAGATTATCCACCATTTGAAGGGCATTCACCATGTGCCAAAGTGCCTCCTTACCAGTAAGCCTTAGTAATGCTGTGAGGTAAATGACACGCAGTTGAGGTGCCTATTTAACGTACCAGAGCTAGCTCACTTGGCCTCCAGGTTCTCCCAGCAACCCCCAGTCCCTACCTGCTACAGGATATGGCTATCATACCCTGCCCCCTACCCCTGCCCTGAACTTTCCAGACAGCCTGAACTGCCCTTCCCCCAGAGGCTCTCTACCCTATATAATCCAGACATCTTGGTTACCTATTCCCTCTCTCTGTGCTCTCTCTCTCTCTCTCTTTCTACCTCCCTCCCTCCCGCCCCCTCCCTCTCTGCCTCTTACACTTTTATATGCTTGTTTTTTATACTTTTAATTTGGCCTGAATTGGCTCATTATATCAGCAGAGAAACCTATTACAGCCCACCTTACCCTTTCACACTTTGAGGCTCTCTTCATACGATTTCATGCTCCGAGTCACTCGGCTCCAACTTCACAGGGCAGACAGCCTTTTGAAGACCCCAGATGTCTATCCGTTCTGCTCCCTTCCTGGAGCTACTAGAACTGATTGAAGGCTGAGCTAAAGTCAGTATTCCACTCTCAAATCCCTAGGCAAGTTTTCCCCTCAACCTTGTCTATGCTAGCTTGGCCGCCAGTAGACATTCCCTCATACTCTCCACCGTCGGCAATGCTTGGGGCAGTGATAACTCCAGCCCCAGTCTCTGGCTACTTTTACTGTGTTGGGCCAGTGTTAGGGCATAAGATGTATTGCGAGGAATGCATCCGGGGTCAACAAGTCTTCTGCTCCCCCCCCCCCGCCCCCACCAGAACCATGTCTTTCCCTGATCCAGTAAGTCAAGAGAGATGAGAAGGGTCAAATCCTAATCAGGATCAGTCTTAAGGAGAGAATGAACCTGGTTTGGGGGAGGGGGATCCCGAAGAGTGAAACCACTTCCTGTGTTGTAGCTAGTTCCGGTGTTGACAGAGAAGAGCTGGAGGGGAGGTGGGGATGGTGGAGCAGTGTGGCCGGCTAGGGGGTTACTGAGGCTCTGGAGATGAGCCGGCAGGAATCCGCCCTGTCAGGAGCTTGCTCCACTCCTGCAGCTGGAGTCTCTCCCAGTCTCTGTCCTCCCCTGGGGCAAGAGAGGTCAAACAAGCTGTTTGGGTGGGAAAAAGAGGATGGAGGAAGTTGACAGAGTTGGGCGGGGCCCATGGGGGGGCTGACCAGGAACCCGGCTTCCTGCTCAGTACCCTGGCATCCAGCCCCCAGCTCACCCCCACCCCGTCCAGCCCCCATTCCCCTCAGGAACCCAAGGTTCCGGGTCCTCCTCCCAAATTCCAGCTACTCTTCCCCATCAGTGTCTCTCCCCAAGTCCAGGGATGGAGGCTGAAAGACCCCAGGAAGAAGATGGTGAACAGGTGAGCTGCTGGGGTGCCGGGTTGGGGAACCAACCCAGGGAGAAGGGACATGTGGGACCTAGTGACGGGTGGACACAGGAGACTTGGGAAAGCTTGGGCACACCAAGACAGGAACAAAAACACAGGGGAAATGGGTCACTGGCCTAGCCCTCCACCCACACACACCTCTGACTGGAATGAACAACATGTCTTGGTATCAGAGTCTCCCGCAGGATGATCAGGGATGGCCCCCTGTGAATGCCACCGCTCGGCCTTGGAGATCTGCTCCTCCCTCCCCTCCTCCTCCTGGAACCCGACACACAGGTACCCCACCAACCCTGGAAGATCTTGACCCTATCACCCAGGCTACCCCAGTGTAGGTCCACTAACCATCACACCTGTTGGTCCCTAGCTCGTCCACCAGCTCACCTGTCCCCACCGCTTGCTACTCCCATTCTGCCATAGCCTCTGGGTCTGAATCCTCCTCCTTCCTCTCCCATAGCCCTAGGGCCCCGTTCTGGCTCCCTGCTCTCCCTGCAGACTGAGCTCCTTCTGGACCTAGTGGCCGAAGCCCAGTCCCGCCGCCTAGAGGAACAGAGGGCCACCTTCCACACCCCCGAGGCCCCACCAAACCTAGCCCCAGCCCCACCCCGGCTTCTTGAAGACAAAGAACAGCTCTACAGCACCATCCTTAGTCACCAGGTAAGGCACATCCCACCCCACATGCATCCATGGAGACAAGACCCAGGTCTCCTAGCTGGCCTTCTGCCTGAGCCCTAACTTCTTTGTCCCTAAGCATATGTCCTTTGGTAAGCCTCTAGTCTCCCCATCCCCATCACAGATTTCCTATCTGCCCCACACCAACCCTGGCCTCTCTTACCCAAAACCATTATGGGCTACCAATGCCCTTTTCTCCCTCCACGTTTCTAGTGCCAGCGGATTGAAGCCCAACGGTCTGACCCGCCCCTTCCCCCCGGGGGGCAGGAGCTTCTGGAGTTGCTGCTGAGAGTTCAGGGTGGAGGTCGAATGGAGGAGCAGAGATCCCGGCCTCCTACACACACCTGCTGAGACCGGAGCTCCTCACCAGTCCCTTCTCTCTGGGACTCAAAGCTGGGACACTCCCCGAAGGTCTTCAACCCTGTTTGGCAGGGGTAACCAGAGATGGAAGACCCGGCTAAAATTGCTGTATTTACCACCCACTTTCCCTGGGGACTGGACTTGGGACAAGTACTCTAACCATGAAGATAAGCAAGGTAGGGTGGACACAACTCCCGAGGACAGTTAAAGAGTCTCTATCCTGAGCTGTCAAGCTACTAAACAGGGTGTGAGGGCTGCGGCCTGCCCCTGCCTAGTGAGAAAAAAAGGGAAGAGTAAGACAATTGTCCAGCACTAGCAGTCTCAGGCCCCAAGGCAGAGGGGCCCAGAGGCGGTGAAGCGACTCTTACCCCGCCCCCACCCTGCTGCTGAGTCTGTCTGATGTTTTGGTTGTATGAATAAACATAATTCCCCTCTGGACTGAAGACTGGTATCTGGGGGTGTGTGTGGGGGGGTGCAAGGTGGGTAGGTGAGGCCTGGGGCAGCCGCTCTCAGCGATCTGGCCAGAGGCCAGCTCCCCTCCCTGGCTGGTTAATTACTGGCTCATTAAGCAGCGGCTGGAGACCTCCCTAATCATCTCCCCCAGCCCCCAGTCTCCCGGTTTTAATTAAGTCGAACAAGGAGGGGAGTCATTAGAACAAGAAATATGAACCGAGCTGTCGGAGAACATTCCAGAGGCCGGAGTCCGCACCACCCGACCATGGCCTCGGAACCCAGGTGGCCGAGACACCCACCCCAGCGCCCTTTCGGCCAGCGCCGAGGCCAACCCAGTCTCTCCCCGGCCGCCCGGCCGCTCCCCGCCTCCACCCGCCGCCGCCGCCGCCGCCTGGCCTGCGTCTCCCCGCCCCCGGCTCCTCCCCGTTCCTCCTCTCCTCCCCTCCTCTTCCTCCCGCTCCCCTCCCCCAGCCGCCTCCCTCGTTCCCCCTTCTCCCTCCTCCCTCCTCTCGCACACACACCCCCGCTTGGGCCTCCTCTCTCTCTCTCTCTCTCCGGCTCCATTTTCTCCGCCGCCGGGGGCCGGGGTCTCCTGTGGGGGTGCCCAGGCGGCACCCCGGGTCTCCCCTTCAGTGCCGGGGTGAACCCCCGAGGGGAGCCGGGAGGCGGGTTGCCGGGCGGGGTTGGGGCGGAGGGAGCAGCGGCCCCAGCGAGTTTGGGGGGGAAGTCACCCGGCGGGGGGAGGGGCGAGCAGGGAGGGGGCCTCAGGCCCCCCCCCAGCTATGGACGAGCGGCTGCTGGGGCCGCCTCCTCCGGGCGGGGGCCGTGGGGGTCTGGGGCTGGTAGGTGCGGAGCCCGGGGGCCCTGGCGAGCCTCCCGGTGGCGGAGACCCCGGTGGGGGAAGTGGGGGGGTCCCGGGAGGCCGAGGGAAGCAAGACATCGGGGACATTCTGCAACAGATAATGACCATCACGGACCAGAGCCTGGACGAGGCCCAGGCCAAGTGAGTGCCCCCACCCCGGGACCCCGCTCACAGCTCTGAGTCCTCTGCAAGCCCCCCTCCCCCAGGGCCCTCTCTGGATCTTGCAACTCTTTTCTTTCCTTAGTTCTAGTGTTCTCTCAAAGCTTGCTTTGCCCCTAGGCCCTAAAGCCTCCTCCACAGAGCGAACCCCAGGTGGTCTCACTCCCTCCTAACCTTTTGCTGACCCCTACAGTCAACTCTGGCCCATCTCTTGGCTCCCAGACTTAGAAACTGTTCTCAGCCAAAGCTGTCTTCCCTAACTATCCGGCTAGCCCACCCCATTCTCCGCGTACGGATCCAGGATCTCCACACATTCCCTTCCACGGAGGTCGGGGCCTCCAAGAGTCCTCAACAGCCTTCCCCCTGCTCAGCCCACACATTCTGTACTGAACTCCCAGGTAGCAGGGCACCCCCCCCCCCCACCTTTCTCAGGCCCCCTACCGCCTCACACTGACAGCCTCCGGTTCCCTACTCCACAACCTACCTAGTCACCTTTATTTCTTCAGTCATCTCTAGATCCTTGCTCCATCTTTTTGCTTGAACCATCCCTCTTAGCCTCAGCCCGCCCATAGTGACTTTAGCCCCACTGCCTGCATCTTCTGCTTCCTGTGACCCTGCCGCTTCCCGAAGCTATGGCAGCTGATCTCAACTATCCCTCGGACTCCACTCTACCCCGATTCCCACTTAACCCCCTCGCAGATTATGCCCCCACCTTGCACCCTGGCACCCCTCTCGTCTTTCTCCTGCCTGAACCCTTTCTCTCCTCCCGTTCCTCCTAAGGAAACATGCCCTAAACTGTCACCGAATGAAACCTGCCCTGTTTAGTGTCCTGTGTGAAATCAAGGAGAAAACTGGTACGTAGGTGCCCCTCTGATGCTCACTTCTGGGAGCAAGACTCTGCCTTAGGGCTTAGAGTTTGACAACTTGAAGCCTTGAGGAAATTGAGAGCCACGGAGGTTGCATGAAAGGAAGTGGGGAAGGGAAGCCCTGGAGCCCTGGGACCGAGGATGGAGCTTTGACCGGGGATGGGGGTGGGGGGTGAGGGGTTCCTTAAGTCTGTTTGCCTGCCTGCTAGGCCTTAGCATTCGGAGCTCCCAAGAGGAGGAGCCCGTGGACCCACAGCTGATGCGCCTGGACAACATGCTTCTGGCAGAAGGTGTGGCTGGACCCGAGAAAGGGGGCGGCTCCGCAGCAGCTGCTGCAGCTGCCGCAGCCTCCGGTGGTGGCGTATCCCCGGACAACTCCATCGAACACTCAGACTATCGCAGCAAGCTTGCCCAGATCCGCCACATCTACCACTCAGAGCTGGAGAAGTATGAGCAGGTGAGGAGAGGCAAGCGAGCCGGTGAGGTGGACCAGAGAGTAAAAAGGGCCCCCCCCCCCCCGACCTCTGACTCTAGAAGCCCCAAGCCACAGGGCCTCCTCAACGGCCTCCTTGCTCCCATAGGCATGCAATGAGTTCACAACTCACGTCATGAACCTGCTGAGGGAGCAGAGCCGCACTCGCCCGGTCGCCCCCAAGGAGATGGAGCGCATGGTTAGCATCATCCATCGAAAGTTCAGCGCCATTCAGATGCAGCTGAAGCAAAGCACCTGTGAGGCCGTCATGATCCTGCGTTCTCGCTTCCTGGATGCCAGGTCGGGCTCAGGAACCCTGTCCCGTCCCGTTCCCCCTCCCCCCCCCCCCGGAACCACTCCAAGACCCCTGGGCTGCCCCATTATCCAGAAGGGTGCTATGATGATATGATGATGCTGGAGTTTCTGACATGCTCGGTGCTTCTCTGCAGACGGAAACGCCGGAACTTCAGCAAACAGGCCACTGAGGTCCTGAATGAGTATTTCTACTCCCACCTGAGCAACCCTTACCCTAGTGAGGAGGCCAAAGAGGAGCTTGCCAAGAAGTGTGGCATCACCGTCTCTCAGGTACTCCGGGGGTTCTCAGATGTTACTAAGAGAGGGGTCCCCAAGACAAGGTTCCACTTGACCCTCTCTGCCCGACACTGCAGGTTTCCAACTGGTTCGGTAACAAGCGAATTCGCTACAAGAAGAATATTGGGAAGTTCCAAGAGGAGGCGAACATCTATGCTGTGAAGACAGCCGTGTCAGTTGCCCAGGGGGGCCACAGCCGCACCAGCTCTCCAACGCCCCCTTCCTCTGCAGGTGGAGCCCACCGCCACGCTGGCTGGCTGACTTGAGTGTTTCTTGCCTTTGCTTCCACTTGTGTCTGTGCAGGATGATAGCAAGGAGGACTTTGGGGTGGGGTGGGGGAAGACCAGGCTAAGATGGGGTGGCAATGTCAAGGGGTAGCCTGTTGTGAGGGAGGGCCTGCTGTTCTGTGGATAATCTTCATATACTCCGAGTCTAGTCCCAGAGAGTGAGCTTTCTGGAAGCTCAGGGTTGGGTTTCCCTCCTGTCCCCCATCAGAGGGCCCTGTGCTTTTTCTGATTCTCTCTCTCTCTGCCCTCGAAAGGCTCTGGCGGCTCTTTCAATCTCTCAGGATCCGGAGACATGTTTCTGGGGATGCCCGGGCTCAATGGCGATTCCTACCCTGCTTCCCAGGTCAGAAGGCCCAGCTCCTCTCTTCTCTTTCATTGCTGCGTGCATGATGGGGAGGGCGGGCGGGTATATGTGCGACTGCACACGTCAGCGTCACAGGGCAGCTCTGCGGTAGTTCTCCCATCTTTAGGTGGGTTCTGGGGATCGAGCTCAGATCAGGAGGCGTTACCTGACAGACTCCTTTCTCTGCTGAGCTGTGCGTGCCCTGCCCCACCCCCAAACACACAAGAACCCTCTGAGGCATCCCGTGTGTCATGCCTTTCTTTGTAACCTGCAGGTGGAATCACTCCGACACTCGATGGGGCCGGGGAGCTACGGGGATAACATTGGGGGAGGTCAGATATACAGTCCTCGAGAAATTCGGGTGAGTGGGTCAAAGGGCCTTGCTGCCTCCAGCTTTGGGTTCTCACCGGGGTGGGAGTGTGACCCCCACACTGGGATTTCCCATTCTGACTCTCATTCTCTTTTACCAGGCCAATGGTGGCTGGCAGGAGGCTGTGACCCCGTCCTCGGTGACATCCCCGACAGAGGGACCAGGAAGTGTTCACTCTGACACCTCCAACTGACCTTGCCCCTCAAGGTCGCGGGGCTAGGGGCTTCCACCAGGCAACTCTTAAGGACTCTGGGCATCTAGAGGACAAACCCCACAGAAGCACAAAACAGAGGGCGATTGGGGTTGTGCCCTCCCCGACCAGACGCTTGGTGCTGGGGTGCTGACAACATGGCAGGGAGAGTGGGGTGTCCCCATTTCTTCTTTCTTTTTTTCGTCTCACCTCTCACCAAAACCAGATACCTATTTCTCAGATGTCTCTCTTAAATCTACAACCTAACACCAGTTGTGTTTGTCTTGGACTCCTCCTACTTCTGTTCCCCACCCCACTTATATACTCTGGAATCTGGAGATGTCAGCCCTGCCCGACCCAGAGATGCCAAAAATGGGGACTCTTGGACAGAGGCCCTGGGCCAACACCCCCTCCCCCACGCACCCCCACCTCCTGCCCCTCCAGACGGCTTTATTACCTCATACGCAGCTCATCTTAAACCAATAGAACCGCTCGGTGGACAAGAGTGTCTGACTCGGATATCTACCTCGGAGGGAGTTTCTGCTACTTTAGAAAACTGTTGACTAGGCTTTGGAGTTGGACTTTTTGTTTTGTTTGTTTGTTTTTTAAGAAAAGAAACCCTGAATCTGTATTTCTTTTTAATTGTTTCTGTTGGTAGTGGTGATCCTTAAGTTTTAATATAGTTTGAAGAAGTAGGGTTTTGGGTGTGTGTGGGGTGTGTGTGTGTGTCTTAAATAAACATGCTGATTTATTTTTGTTTACCCACTTGAGAAGTAAGAGCCAAAGGGGCCTAGTAAGAGACAAGACAGATCTGGTGGTGGCTACTTGACCCAGCCCCCCAGTGGGGAATCGGATTTTGTAGGACACCAGGTCCTCAGCCTGGACACGTGGGTTTCTTAGCCTGCGCAGGCAGATCTCTGCTGTATTTCCTATGGAGCATGAAGCCCTGTAGCCTCCTGCCTCCCCCACCTCCCCAGTAACCTTTGGGCAAGACTAGACTGAACTCAGTGATTTTGAAAAAGTCAAAAGGCTTTTGTTTTGTTTTTTAAACTATTTGCAGAGTGGAAAAGATTGATCGGGGAGGGGAGTTCTTGCCAAATACGCTAAATATGGGCTGGGTGCTTCTATATGTGTCTCCCCCAGTTTCCCAGAAGTACGTGTTTCTGTTCAGTTCTTAATCTCATGCCAAAATCAAGGGGGTGGGGAGAAGAGGGCGGTCACAGAAAGCCAGGTATGAGGGAAGGCTAAAAAAGTCTCAGCCCTGAACCCTTCTATCTGACCCCCTCAGACATCCTCAGGATCTTCAAGACTGTCACCATGGGGAACCCCTCCCATCAAAGGCCCAGGCTGGACTGAGGGAGTGAAGAGGGTGGTGGGAGGCAGGGGCCAGGGGCAGTTTCTCTCCTCACTTGTAAACATAGATTCACAGAAAAAAAAAAAAAAGAAAGAAGTGGCAGTTTTAAATAAAGATATTTCTTTTTCCCCTGGGTTTAGTTGAGATTTTTTTTTTTCAAAAGAAAAGAAAACAAAAAAACCAAAAAAAAAAAAAAAAAAAACCAACCAAAACTCCCCTAAAAGAATTAATTCTTACAAAGCTCCAACAGGTTTGGGGCCAGCCCTCAGTACAAAGATGTACCCAGAGTGACAACAGAGCAGACTGAACCATGTTGCCTAACAACTTGCCCACTAGCAAACCCCTGGCACTCATGATGGAACTCGGTGGGTTGAAGGAAGTGAGGCCTTTATTGGTGTA
The DNA here is from genome assembly GCF_000001635.26 of Mus musculus. NCBI lineage: Eukaryota > Metazoa > Chordata > Mammalia > Rodentia > Muridae > Mus > Mus musculus. The sequence goes on from NT_187027.1 coordinate 917,233, forward strand.
GAGCCCTACCCCAGGGAGAGGTAGTGCCCAGAGGCTGCCAGTGTCCTCAGGTCGGGTGAGATTGCTTCTAGTACCTGAAGGACTCTTGTCCCAGAAGCACAGATTCCTGGCATTCTCTGACAGAACGAGATGGGAGATGGGGGCAGGGTAGAGGGTGCAAGCCCCACCTAGGGCAGTGGCCACAGCGGGAAGAGGGGCAGACAGAACCTGGAGCCTGGGAAGGAAGCACCATGCCAGCGGGGACAGCAGCTAGAGCCTGGGTGCTGGTTCTTGCTCTATGGGGTGAGACACTCCCAGCCCCAACTCTCCCCCTCAGCAGCCCTGCTCCCACCCCACCCCCAGTACCTCCCTGCCCCCTAGAAATCCCCCTGAACCTGGGCACCACTTTCCAAAGACCCTCACCCACCCTGTCCTACACACGCACACCCCAGCCCCACCTCTCCCCTTCCACCCTCCCACAATGATGCTATCACCCAGGAGCTGTAGCTGGTGGTCAGAACATCACAGCCCGGATTGGAGAGCCACTTGTGCTAAGCTGTAAGGGGGCCCCTAAGAAGCCGCCCCAGCAGCTAGAATGGAAACTGGTAAGCAGCCCCACACACACGCCTGGCCACTCAACCTCAGGAGTTACCCTTGAGGGTCCCCAGCACCCCACCCTGCCTAGGCAGCTCATCCCCAGAGGGCCCAGTCTGGTTAGGTTTTTCTCTTCTTCACAGAACACAGGAAGAACTGAAGCTTGGAAGGTCCTCTCTCCCCAGGGAGGCCCCTGGGACAGCGTGGCTCGAATCCTCCCCAATGGTTCCCTCCTCCTTCCAGCCACTGGAATTGTCGATGAGGGGACTTTCCGGTGTCGGGCAACTAACAGGCGAGGGAAGGAGGTCAAGTCCAACTACCGAGTCCGAGTCTACCGTAAGGGTCCCAGGCTAAGTCACTTTGCATTTATCAAAAAGCCTTCATGTACCCCCAACCCTTAACCCTGGTGTGTCTGGTCCTCTGATCCCCACTGCCCTTCCTCCTGTGCCCGAGTGTGAGGACCTCCTGGCTTATGACTGAATTTTCCCTCCAGAGATTCCTGGGAAGCCAGAAATTGTGGATCCTGCCTCTGAACTCACAGCCAGTGTCCCTAATAAGGTAGTAGAAAGCCAAGAAATTAGAGAGGGTCCTTTGAATGCAGATGTGTGCCTATATTGCCTTCCACAGAGACAGATGATGAGGTCTCCATTCTTTCTCCAGGTGGGGACATGTGTGTCTGAGGGAAGCTACCCTGCAGGGACCCTTAGCTGGCACTTAGATGGGAAACTTCTGATTCCCGATGGCAAAGGTGAGCGCCAGGGTACCCTGCACCCAACTACCTTCTTCCTGATATCCCTCCATACCATTATGGGTGTTTGATCTCATCATACCCACCACAGAAACACTCGTGAAGGAAGAGACCAGGAGACACCCTGAGACGGGACTCTTTACACTGCGGTCAGAGCTGACAGTGATCCCCACCCAAGGAGGAACCCATCCTACCTTCTCCTGCAGTTTCAGCCTGGGCCTTCCCCGGCGCAGACCCCTGAACACAGCCCCCATCCAACTCCGAGTCAGGGGTGAGTAGGGAGGGAGGCAAGAGTCAATCCCAGGGCCATCAAGGCTGGCTACCAGGTGTCCTGATGGACTTCATGCCTGTCCCCACCCAGAGCCTGGGCCTCCAGAGGGCATTCAGCTGTTGGTTGAGCCTGAAGGTGGAATAGTCGCTCCTGGTGGGACTGTGACCTTGACCTGTGCCATCTCTGCCCAGCCCCCTCCTCAGGTCCACTGGATAAAGGATGTGAGTGACTAGGAGAGCTAGGAATGACAGGCAGAGGGCTAAAGTGGGGAAGGCAGCCTGAGAGCTGGGTGGGGCAGGCTGGGAGGCAGACTGTTGGCTCTGCAGATGTGTGCACAGGGTTTTCCTTCCTTCCTTTCTCTTTCTTTCCTTCCTTCTTTTTTTCTTTCTTTTTTAAACTTACTTATTCATTTTATGTATGTGAGTACACTGTAGCTGTACAGATGGTTGTGAGCCTTCATTGTTGGGAATTCAATTTTAGGACCTCTGCTCGTTCTAGTCGGCCCCGCCCCCTCAGTCCCAAAGATTTATTTATTATCATACATAAGTGCATGGTAGCTGACTTCAGGTGCACCAGAACAGGGCGTTAGATCTCATTACGGGTGATTGGGAGGCACCATGTGGTTGCTACATTTGAACCCAGGACCTTCAGAAGAGCTGTCAGTGCTCTTACCTGCTGAGCCATCTTGCCAGCCCATGCACAGCGTTTCTAAGTCTCCTGTCTGTCTTCTTTCCCACCAGGGTGCACCCTTGCCCCTGGCTCCCAGCCCTGTGCTGCTCCTCCCTGAGGTGGGGCACGAGGATGAGGGCACCTATAGCTGCGTGGCCACCCACCCTAGCCACGGACCTCAGGAAAGCCCTCCTGTCAGCATCAGGGTCACAGGTAACCCCTCCCCAAATCCCAGGGTCGGGGACGGGGGACTGAGGTGAGGGACACAAGATGCCATCTCCCTACCCCACTCAGACATGAACCCCAGTAGCCACGCCACCCCTTTCTCAGTGCTTCCAAAAGCCCGTCCAGCTTTTCCACTAACTGAGGGGAATTGCCATTGGGCCCGAGCTCAAGTCTTCCCTCTGACCACTCTTTGTCCTCTAGAAACCGGCGATGAGGGGCCAGCTGAAGGTGAGGGACTGGACTAAAGTCAGAGAGGAGCATATGGCTGCCGCATGTGACTGGGTTCACAAGGAAGGAGTGGTGTATGCTAGAGCTATACCCTCAATCTTCCCTATGTCCCTACAGGCTCTGTGGGTGAGTCTGGGCTGGGTACGCTAGCCCTGGCCTTGGGGATCCTGGGAGGCCTGGGAGTAGTAGCCCTGCTCGTCGGGGCTATCCTGTGGCGAAAACGACAACCCAGGCGTGAGGAGAGGTGAGTGAGAGCCTGCAGGTTCCAGGCAGCAGGTGAGGGCTGTCAGAGAGGGGCAGCCGAATGCCGCAACACTGTTCCTTCTCAGGAAGGCCCCGGAAAGCCAGGAGGATGAGGAGGAACGTGCAGAGCTGAATCAGTCAGAGGAAGCGGAGATGCCAGAGAATGGTGCCGGGGGACCGTAAGAGCACCCAGATCGAGCCTGTGTGATGGCCCTAGAGCAGCTCCCCCACATTCCATCCCAATTCCTCCTTGAGGCACTTCCTTCTCCAACCAGAGCCCACATGATCCATGCTGAGTAAACATTTGACACGGTGTGTTGCCGGCTTGTTGTCTGTGTGCTGTGCAGGAGAAAGGCAATCTCACTCCTGCATCCTTGGGGGCCTTGCAGGGGAGGAGCTCATCCTATGCCTCCCACCATACCAGGCTGGTCAGAGTGGCACTGTCCTGGAGGGAGAGACTGGGGAGACTTCCCAGCAACGTGTTTCACCTTTATTTTTATTTTTATTATTATTATTATTATTTGAATTTGTAATTAAAGGAGGTAGTGAGGGATGGAAAGAGACACTTCAAGAGTCAAAATTCATATTAGACAGTGGGTAGAGAAAAATTAAATTAAGTCAAGTAGAGGAGTTGGGGAGAGCCCACCTTTAAACACCAAATCAAGAAATCTGGGGGAAAGCAAAGGATTGGTAGAACTGGACACCTGTCTGTCTGTCCGTCCTCCAGGCTGACAGTGTCTGTGCTACTGGGCCAGCAGTACACAGCAGCAGGCACTCCCATCTTAAGCAGACTGGTCACTCCTCGCCATGCCCTCCCAAGAGAGAGGCCTCAGCAGACAGAGATGGGTCATGGAAGTAAGGGGGTGGTCCAAAAGCAAGGAAAGGCCAGCACAGGACTCCCAATACTGATTCTCCTCTAGCTGGAGGTGGGCAGGGAGGAGACAGAGCTCAAATACTGAGCAGCCAGAAAAAGAAAAAGATGGCGAGGAACAGGAATAGGGAATCTTGCCAGCTGGAGGCTGGGTGACCCTGTCCCAGATCCACACCTGTAAGGGAAAAGAAAGCTTCAGAAACATGTAGGGCCAGGAGAGGGCGCGGGGAGACTTGGGAAAATCCTTACCTGCGCCTCTTCTGAAAGGTTCATGGGCATTGAACACGGTGGTGAAAAAGCCAAAGGGGAAGGCACCGACACCAAAGGAGAAGTGGAATCCCCCGGCATCACCAAATGGCTGGAACCCCTAGGGAGGCAGGGAAGATGAGGGAAGCCCATAGGCTTGGGCAAAGGAGGGACACGGCTGGACAAGGAGACTCACCCCTCTGCTCTCTGGAGCTGGTCGCTGGCCCTGAGGGCGGGGTGGAGTTTTCAATCTGAGAGGAAGGAGAGAGGCAGGCAGCACCTTTCACACCCTGTCTCGGGATGGGACAGAAGCCTGCAGCTCCCCTCAGCATCGTGTTGGGTCTCACCTGGGATCCTGTGGCTTCTGGCTCCCTCGCCCATAAAGAGGGACGACCTTCTCCCTGCTGATGCCAGCTTTACACACCGGGCATTCTTGCCGGTCTGGCCGGGTCTCCAGCCACTGCAAAGGAAATATGAAGTGTTTTCAAGTACAAAGAGCATCTCGGAGCTCCTTGACCCTCCCTGTTTCCCAGTCCACCTCATGAACACATACCTGGTGAAGACAGGGCCAACTGGATGAAAAACAAACAAAAAGCACACGTCAAACTACAGAAGAGAGCTGCAGACCCCAGAACATGGAAGCCCACCCACCACCTGTCTCCCAGGCACTGCTGCTCTACTGCTCCATTTCTCTCCATATTCCCAACAGCTTCTAGCATACTTGCTAACTTGACTTTTCCAGCTTCTTGCCTTTGATACTTGACGTTTAAAGGTACTCACATTGGGTCCTCAACATCCTCCACACATTTGATCCTTTTCTCTCTTCCGGTGTCTCCTCTCTGTCTCTCCCTGTCTGTCTCCCTCTACACACACACACACACACACACACACCTTCAACCTCCCCCTTTCTGCCTCCGAACTTGACTTCCCAATTCAACAGGTTTCCTTTCAGCCTGAACTCCATTCTTGCTCCTAATCCTCCAGACTCCCATGGTTTTCAGACACCCACATTGTTCCTCTCCTCCTTACTTCAAGCTCAGTAAAACCCCTCTCTCCATGACCCTTCACCCTCTCCATCTTGTCCTTACACAATGCCATTGTCTTCAGGTTTGACAAATCACCCCCTCCCACATCTCATCTTAATATGACCCACATCTAGGTCCATAGTCCCTAGATCTTCCCTCCTCCTCCGACAGGCACATCCCCTAAACTGAAAAGTCTCTCATCTATTTTATCTCAACACCTGGGTAGGTCTAACGGGGTACTGTGGTTCAGGTCTCGAATGGAGGAATATGCAGCGTCCCCCATTTCCCATTCCTCCTCATAACATACCATGCACCAGCTCATAGGACCCTCCCTGGAAAGATATCTCATTTGCACAGATGTGACCCTTCCCGCACCCCCACCCCATCTACATACATCAGCAAAGACACAAGTCCTCACTTTAGGCCTCCCCTACGTGTATGTGGGGAGGTGGGGTGGGACATATGCCCTCTGGTCATCTGAAAAAAACTGCATGGTCCCCGCTCTCGGCCTCCCCAGCACAAAGACGAACCCCGCCGCCTCACCCCAAGCCCCTGACTCGGATTCTCACCAATACAGGTGGCCACACACGCTGACCACAGCTTCGCGAGCTGTCTCCAGACATATATTACATTCGAAGGTCGCGCTCGCCCCGCCCCGCTCGCGATTTGGCCCTTCGGGGCCCCCGTCTTCTTCCTCCGCTGCTGCCATGGCAAGTTCTGCTTCGCCCCCACGTAGCCCTCAGTACCCCCAGGCACACACACATATACACTAACACAGGGCACACACACAGGCACACACACACTCACGCCCCAACAAAGCAGGTCCGCCTTCGGCCCAGGATCGTTGGGCAAACTTCAAGTTTTTCTCATCATTATTGGTCGAGGTACCTGCCAATCATATAGAATTCAAAGGACACGATTGATCCAAAGAGTGGGGGCGGAAAAAGGTGTGTGTGGGGCCCCTACCCTTGCACGATGATGATTGGCTGATAGGGCTTCAGTAACTATGCACTGCCGAGGGATTGGTCATAATGAGCTAGGCCTGTGTTGTCACTCAGCTAAAGAGGCTTTGATTCGTCAGTTCAGCTGCCAGTCATAACCAAAGCTCAGAAGGGATTGGCTCAGGCCTACAGAACTCGCCCACCATAAGCCTCTTTTTTTCCTTCTCTTCCTCTTTCTTAGAAGGTCCGGGTTCCTATTGGACTTTAGAGCGAATGGTTCCAAATCAAATGATTGGCTGGCATGACACGGAAGAATGAGCATGCGCAATAAGCGGGGGGGGGGGGCGTGGAATAGGCCAACCCAGACGAAGGCGGTGTCGACTCCAGTCCCGCCCCTTCACTCGCTCTCTCTCGTCACCATGGCAACCCCTCCGCTATTGGCGGGGCCTTAGGTTCAAAGGCCTCGACTCGGCCTTATCCGGGTCTTTCCGCCCGGACTCTCTCCGCTTGATTGGGCGGTTTACTCCGCCGCTGATTGGCCGAGATCTGGAGAGACGGTGCAGAGCTAAGGGGGGAGGGGGAAGGGCAGAAGTACCAGGGTCGCAGGGTTCAAGATGGCTCCGGCCTCCTTGGGTGACGTAGAGGGAAGACCTTGGGTCCGCCCCTCCCTCTCGGAGAAGCGGGGAGCAGAGCTGGGGTTAGCCCGACGCGTGGATGGTGCGGCCGTCGGTCTGTGGCGCCGGTGTTAACCCCACTCTCTCGGTTGGACGACTTAGCCTCTCTAGGTGATTCTCACAGCAGGACCGAGCCAAAGGCCCACCGTTGTAATGTGACACAGCAGACCACAGTGGACCCCCACTCCGTCCTAAACCTTACAAGCAGAAAAGGACTGGTTCCACCCTCTTGGGAGTGGGCGCCCAAAGGACAGAGGCCGACCCCTAGGTGACCCGCCGTAGAATGGGGTAGATCCGCCCCTTCCTTGTAGTTTGCCCTGCATAGATTTGGATCTTTTTCCTGGCTGGACGGCTGGCAGCTAGGGCCTTTCCAGCACTCAGTGACCCTCACTATGGCCCAAGGCCCAGAATTAGGTAACAGTCCTCGCATTCGCAAGGGCTCTTCACCAAGCCATGTAAATCACCCAGGGCAAAGGTGTCCATGGGCGGGAGACGAGAACACGCTAGCTAAGGATTATTCAATACCTTGATAAAGGACCTGTGTGACTGAGGAATAAAGAAAGGTGAGAAGCTGGGACTCTCTATAGGAGGAGGTACGGAGAAGCGAGGATCTGGAGTATTGAAGAGGTTTAGATGCAGAATAGGCGAATAGGAGGTAGGAACGATGGACTCGTCCAGAGTGTGAAGAGGGAAGTAGGGTTTGGCCAGTTAGATACGCGGCACATCCCACCATTTTATCACCCTTAGGAAGCAGTGTTTTATTGCTCGAATTCCATCGAAAGGACTTAGCTTCTTACAGGTCTCAGCTATAGCCTCAAACTCGGATACTCTTGCCCGAGGCTCTCATGTACTGCTGTTAACAAGCATACACCACCAAAAGCCAGCGGCCAGATCGTGTGTGTGTGTGTGGGGGGGGGGGAGTGGTTGGCTCAGATTGGGTGAATGAAGAACTAGGAAAGTACTAAGTAGGAAAACAAGGTTGAAAGGGAGAGAAGGTCAGAGGGCTCCTTTATCTTTAAAGACTAAAGGTGGGTGGAGGAGATGGAGACCCGGGACAAAGGGCAAGTGGACAGAAAGCTGGAGAGCTATTCAGGGAAAGCCCGAGGCCTGAGCAGAAAAAGGTGAGCCTACTGCTTGAATTCAGAAGGTACTTCATAAACGTTTGTGATTGAATGGGAGACAGGAAAGGCAGGAGGAAGTGTTTGGGGATCCTAGAGTTACATAGCGCTGGGGTTCAAAGAAAGGCAACGGGTTCAGAGAGCGTGCGAGCGAAGCTAGACGGGGCAGAGGAATAGAGCAGCGAGGGAGCCGGGGTCACCGGTGCTGAAACCGGTGGCCCGAGCGATGAGGCTGACCGAGGCCGCGAGCGCCACTGAGCTCCCTGGGGCGGGGCCAGCGAGAGGCCCGGCAGGCATGGGGAGGAGATGCGGGTCTCTGAAGAGGCGATTGGCGAGGCCCGCTGCCCATCATAGACCCCCACTTCCTGGCCAGCCCCGGAAGTCAGCAGGCGCTGGGAGGGGTGGGGGAGATAGCGGCGGCAGTAGCCCCGACCCTCAGAGAGCCGGCAGGGAGGGAGGGAGGGTGTCGGGGGTACTGCCCCCCACCATTCCTACCGATATGGGCCCAGCTTCCCACTCCCACCACCCCTCCATCGGCCGGGGCTAGGACATCCCCAAATCCTGTCGCCCCCTTGGCACCGACACCGAGACAGAGATACAGCCAGCCGCCACCACCGTTGCCGCAGCCTGGCTGGGGAGGGGGCCCGTCCCCCAGGCTCCCCGCCCCATTGAGGTGTGGGCGGGAAGGGGGTGGGAGGCTGTGGGAGGAGGGGGCCGAGAGGCACGGGGATGGGGAGAGATGGGGCCGGGAGGGCCGGCTGGGGACAGGGTTGCTGGGGAGAGGGGCCTGAGCGGAAGAATGGGAGCGACGAAGGCTGGGAACAGGCTCCGAGGTTGGGGGCCTTGCTCAGAGTGCAGAGGCGGGCGAGAGGAGGGATGGGAACTCGGAATTTGGGACGGGGGTGTGGACAAGGGGACGAGTCTTGAAAAGGGGATTCCCTTCGGGTTTCCCAGCCCTTCTGCTGCTTTTTGGCCCCACATGACTTCTGGGTGGCGGTGAGAAGGCCAGGACTGCTTCCTAGGAATTGCTGTCAGGCACCCGCTAACCTCTCACACGGAAGCAGCACTGATCTGGAAGCGGCCTTCCACCCAGAGCCCCTCACTAGCACACGAGTGGCCTGTGGGAGGTCCGGCGCCTTGGATAGGTTGCCCGGCTTCTGTGCAGCCCTGTGCTGTGCTTTCCATGGGCTGTAGAGAATGACGTTTAAAACCCCATCAGAATGGCTATCCGCTTTCACGCCCATTGCCCCAAGTTCAGTTTGTGACACGCTCCAGGGTCAAATCTGTGTGAGGACTTGGTATGTTTCACCTGTTGGGTGTTTCCGTGCGGCCTACCTGCCCTGGGGCTTCCCGTTTGCCTTAGCTTGGTCCCTCAGCCTCACAGGTGTTCAGTTCCAGAGGGTGCAGGGTTCTTCTGCCTGTGGGGTTCAGTGGTTCAGCCCTGTGACCACAGTAACCTGTTTAGTAGGTGTGGCTCTCACCAAAGATCTGCATGGTGTGACGACACATCGATGTGGCACAACGGTGGCATGTACTGGTTGCACCTGCCATTTATTTTGTAAATTCGTTGTCGGTGTGATTGATTGATTGTATGCTCATTAACCCATTTGCCATTCCAATGTGTTTATGGATCTTCAAACATTTCTGTCTAAAGACAATGCCTTCTTCAAACCAAGTGTTACACAAGTATTGTTAATTCTGCAAAGTATTTTTTGTTTTGTCTTGAGACAGAGTCTCAACGTAGTCCTTCCTGGCTAGCCTCAAGCTTGCCTGTCTTTGCCTTCTGAGTGCTGGTATGAAAAGTGTATGCCACCATGTCCAGCTAAGGATTCTTTTTCTTTTCTTCTTTTTTATCCCCCACCCCGGGGGCCTTGGCAGTTTCACATACCTTATGCTGGCCTCAGCTTGACATTTAGCCAAGGCTAGCCTGGTATTCCTTACATGCATGTGACACAACACCCATGTTCCAAAGAACCGTTCTTCCTTGGCTGACCACCTGACCTGTCTCTTCACATCTGTTTCTCTCCGTGGGCTGTATTTATATTCTGAGTCACATCTAATGCAAGTCTGTCCTGTGGCAAGCCTACAGTGCCCGTGTATATGGATGGACCACTCTCTGTGCCCCAGTCTTTGCAGGGTTGGCACGTTTGATGACAAGTGTGGTGGCATGTTGGTTCCGTGGTGCATGCTGTGTGAGATGGCATCTTCGCGATGTGTTTTCCGTCACTGTGGCTTCCCTGTGGCCCTGTATATTTACAGTGGGCTGCTCTAAGTCTTCTTGCTGTCGTCAGTATTTGGGGCGGGGGAGGTGACCTTTTCTAGTTACTATACCTAAAGAAGGTAGCCATCGATGACGCTGAGAACACTTGCCCAGCACAGAAAATCTCGGCACTGCAGAAGCAAAATGAGAGGAAGCAGAAACAAGAACCGCGCTGCCTAGTGCTAGCTGAACAACTGTGGTGGTGTCTGTGGCCAAATAATCCCGTCACCAGGGTTTGCTGAGCATCCTCTGTACCTGCTTCTGGTGGGCACTGAAAATAAGGTAGAATCCCTGGCCTGAAGTCTCCTACAGTCTGAAGGAAGCTAGGCAGAAAAAAAACCAGTGAGCATTAACCCAAAGCGTGTTATCACCATCAGTACTTGGCAAGACCATCGAGCCTCATACTTACCTGGAAGGCACATTAACATACATGTTGGCCTGGTGCCAGGGTCACGCTGTGTGGGTGAGGCACACAAGTTTATATTTTTAGGCCTTGACAACCACTGATCATACCAGTGTGGTGGCACACACCTTTGGTCCCAGCACTCGGGAAGGGCAGGCAGGAGCATAGTTAACGACCAGTCTGGGGATATGCAAGGGCAATCGAGAAAATTTGTAATGAAAACGTGGGCCTGTTCAGGTCCCAAAAGGCATTGGGAAAGTGGTGCCGGCCTAGGTGAGGCAAGAGGAGGCAGGGCCTGCCAGCCAGAGAGAACAGCGTAGTCAAAGCGCAGAAGCATGGAGGTCTTGTGGCAAATCTAGGGACGTGAAGTAAATCATTTTGGAGACAGGGTCAAAGAAGTGCAAGTCAACTTTCCAAGAAAGGTCTTTTGGAGAGACAGATGCTCAGACTGAGGTGACAGCATCTCTGGCAGCCATGTGAGGAGGGATGGAAGGCACACTGCCCACAAGCAGCGTACAGCCCAGGGATCAAAGATGCTGGGCAGAGCAGTTAGAAAGCCCACTGTTTGGAGTTCTGGGGGGTAAGGGTGGGGGCAGGCTTTCCTCTGAAAGGAAGGAAGAGCCTTTGGCCTACATGGAGAGACAGGTATAGAACTGCCTTTTTATCACCTGTGAGGCTGCCTCCAGCAGTGGAGCAGAGGGGAGTAAAGAGGAAGGGCCCAGAAGGCAGGTTCTGCACGCTCTCCTGCACCTCTTCCTGCTCGAGCCTCTTCCTGCCCTGGCAGGCATTAAAAGTTCCTTGTACTGTTTCCTTGATATGACCTCTCACACAACCTGCCCGCCCTCACTGCCTCCATGAGGCTAGAAGGGAAGACGGGAAGGTTGGGTTTCTTTGCCTGTCTGTGGAAGCACCTTGGTATGTTGGGGATAGGGGCACAAAGTTCTCCACCTGGGGAGGAAAGAGTTTTCTAGATATGAGCTTACTGTATCTGTCACCAGGTTTGATAGTGTGTGTAACTATATTAGTCTCAGCATGCAGAGACTTTTGTATCTGTGACATGAGCCTCAGGTCTTGCCACTTGAACCACAGCGTTTGTCGGGCACTGTTTCCATGTCTGATTTTGTGTGTGTGTGTGTGTGTGTGTGTGTGTCCATGCAGTGACAGTATAGTAAGGTTCGGGAGCACAGGATGATGTGTGTTTGTGTGTGTTTGTGTGTGTGAGTATTAGTCTCTACATTTGGAGATTTTTGTATCTGTGACATGAGCCTCAGTTCTTGCCACTTGAACTACAGCGTTTGTTGGGCACTGTTCCCATGTCTGCTGCGTGTGTGTGCTCATGTGTGTGTGTGTGTGTGTGTGTGTGCTCATGTGTGTGTGTGCTCATGTGTGTGTGTGTGTGTGCTCATGTGTGTGTGTCCGTGCAGTGACAGTGTAGTCGGGTTTGGGAGCACAGGAGGATTAGGTTTGTTCGAGGAGCTGCTGCCTAGGAGCTCAGTAGCCTGAGGTGAAGCTCTTTCCTGGAGCCATTTCTTGTGAAACCAATGGTGCAGGTTGTAAACGACTGTGTGGGCCATACATAGAGTTTAACATGCCACATAGACCAGCGCTGTCCACCAGACACCAAATGGAGCTGCCCTTGGTTAGTTTTCAACTTTTGATAACCACAGAATAAAAGGCAAAAAGAAACAGTGAAGTTCATTTTATTAGTCTCTTTAACCGAAGCCAGTAGAACCAGAAGGAATGGGTAAAAGATTAGGTCAGGTGGTAGAACTCTTACCTCGCATGCGCAGGGCCCCGCACTGGGAGGTGGGGCGAGTGTTATGGGATGGTTTACTGGCCTGTTTTTCACCCAGAGTCCTCACGAGTCTGGTGTGCATTTAACAAACTCAGTCCCTCTCCATTGGAAGTGAGCGGTACATGTATAGACTATCTGTTCAGAGCACGTTGTGGTGCCCCATACCTGTCCCCTCAGCGTGTAGGAGACAGAGGAGTGTCGGTCGCTATGAATTAGAAGCCAGCCTGGGCTACAGAGTTCCAGGTCCACTTGCCTCAAAAACCATAGTGCTTCCCAGCCACCGTGTTAGCCACCAGCATCGCTCGCTGCTGTCCCCCTTCACTTACCTGAGAATGTGTGCATTTGGGGCTCTTGTCTGTCTGCATCTAAGAGTCCTGGGGCGGCTGAGAGGAGCTGTCTGACTGGATTCCTCCCCATTCTGGATCCCTGGAACATCTTTGAGCCTTGCCCACTGTGCCTGGTTAACGTGGTTCCTCCCGTCCACAGGTGACCAGAATGGAGCTGTGGCCCGGGGCCTGGACGGCGCTGCTGCTGCTGCTGCTCCTGCTGCTGTCCACCCTGTGGTTCTGCAGCTCCAGTGCCAAGTATTTCTTTAAGATGGCCTTCTACAACGGCTGGATCCTCTTCCTGGCGATCCTCGCAATCCCCGTGTGTGCTGTGCGAGGGCGCAATGTCGAGAACATGAAGTAAGAGGGGAAGGGGTGAGAAGCGGTGGGTCTTGACAGAGCCCAAGGGGGAGAACGGACTGGAAGTGGAAGATTTGCAGGGGAAAAGAACCCAGACACAAACCCAGAGACAAGGATGGGGGAGAGGATACAGAGGCGGCCAGAATGCAAGGAATAGGTAGCGGGTATGGAGGTTGGCATGTGGACGCCAGAGAATCCCACCGGGCCTCCTTGCTGTGACCCCACAGGATCTTGCGTCTGCTGCTGCTCCACGTCAAATACCTGTATGGGATCCGAGTGGAGGTGCGCGGGGCTCACCACTTCCCTCCCACGCAGCCCTACGTGGTTGTGTCCAACCACCAGAGTTCCCTCGACCTGCTTGGTGAGGCCTCACAGGGCCCAGTCCTCTAGCAGAGCCTTCTGGCCCCTCCCATACCTGCTTTTCCCTCCTCTTGGATGTCATCTGTCCTCAGGCCTCCTTCCCCTGGGGTGGGTCTGCCCTCGGCAGGTGCACATACCTGTGCCAACCTCAGTTTCTCAGGCCTTTCCCATCCCACTCTTCAGTGTGTGGGGGTGGTGTCCTGGTGGGTGGCAGTGCCCTACGATGCTGCTTGTGCCCTGATCCACCCCCATCCCCCACCCCTGCCAAGGAATGATGGAGGTCCTGCCAGATCGTTGTGTGCCCATTGCCAAGCGTGAGCTACTATGGGCTGGCTCTGCTGGGCTGGCCTGCTGGCTGGCAGGAATCATCTTCATTGACCGGAAACGCACAGGGGACGCCATCAGTGTCATGTCCGAGGTGGCTCAGACCTTGCTCACCCAGGATGTGAGTCTTTCTCAGATGGGGACCTGGGGACCAGGGCATGAGTGGCTGCAAACCACAATAGTCAGTGCTGTGTCCTCTCAGTGCTGAGTTCTCTCAGTGCTGAGTCCTCTCAGCATGGCATGACCCCCCCCTTGTGTGTTTATGGCCTCCCATCAGGTGAGAGTCTGGGTTTTTCCTGAAGGAACAAGAAACCACAATGGCTCCATGCTGCCCTTCAAACGAGGCGCCTTCCACCTTGCAGTACAGGCCCAGGTGATCACAGCATCTGCCCGCCTGCACCCACACCCTCACCCACTCCTCCCTGCCCAGGACATGTGTGATCACTGCTGTCCTTCTTCCCAGGTCCCCATCATCCCCATCGTCATGTCCTCCTATCAAGACTTCTACTCCAAAAAGGAAAGACGCTTCACCTCGCCTGGTAAGTTTGCCAGGATCGACGCCTCTGGGCAGGGAGTAGCCAGGAAGTTCATAGGAGGCTGGGGATGTCCCTGAGGTGGGGGGATCCTAAGTACCCACTGGACATGCCAGGTAGTTAGTACCAGGCTCTCCTAGAGGACTGTTACGGTCTGGGAGGGACATGATGCTGGTGTATGCAGAACTGGACTGATGACAGTTTTGAACACAGGCCGCACACTGCAGTGTAGACAGAGGCCTGGGCAGAGGCCTGGGCAGAGGCCTGGGGGTTTTTGTCAGCTGTTGACCAGAACAGGGAAGGTGGAGGAAAGGCGCAGTAGCAGGATTGCCCTATGGTTGGCGAGATCCAAGAGTGCTGGTCACACATGATGCCGGTCCTCATCCCACCAGGACGTTGTCAGGTGCGGGTGCTGCCTCCAGTGTCCACAGAAGGGCTGACACCAGATGACGTCCCAGCTCTGGCAGACAGCGTCCGGCACTCCATGCTCACCATCTTCCGGGAGATCTCCACTGACGGCCTGGGTGGTGGCGACTGTCTGAAGAAGCCTGGGGGAGCGGGCGAAGCCCGGCTCTGAGCTCCACCCCCTTCTTCCTCCCTGTACCTCCCACCCAGGGTCTGAGGCAGGGCCAGGCCCTCTTCCCGGGTCCCCACTCCTTCCTCTCCTTTTGGAATCCTCAACTTCTGAAGTGAATGTCACTCCATGTTCTTTCCCTGCCCCACCCTTGGACTCTCCTGCGTGGGTGCAGTCTCCACTCCAAGCCCCACCTGCCATCTTGTCTTGTGGGACAGTTGCCTCCCCTCATCTCAAGTGGCTCATCCGATACAAGGGTGGAAGACATTCCATCCCACCCGTCCCTCAATGGTCTTTGTGTGGCCTTCTCTCCCTCTCCGCCCTACACTGGACAATGGACTTGTCTGTTGCGTTCTGAGGAGCAATCTATCCTTCACCCCCAAGTCCACAGCCTGATGGGGCTCGTCTCCTAGTGAGGACTCCTCATCCTGTGGCTGGAAGCTGCACCTGACACTCCTCACAGGCTCACCTGGGGACTGACTGCCTCAGTACTGTCACCTCCATGGGGCTGACACCCACCATGGGGCTGGCTCGTGTAACTCAGAGATCCCTGCCCGTGCCAGGGCTGAGCATACTCCAGATGCCAATTTCTGCTTCCCCCTAGCCTCACCCCTGCCCCAGGTAGTGGTCTTCAGGGTCCTGGCCGGGCACCATCTAACCAAATTCTGGAGAGGCAGACGCCAGAAGCTGCTCTCTGCTCCCTGGGGCCTTAGGGAGAAGAGCCTGACCCTGGAGAGAAGGAGAGGAGGGCGCTTAATTTATTTCTTTTTTTTTTTTTTTTTTTTTTTTTGAGGTACCTCCGTCTCTGAGCCAATTTTCATTTCCTCCCAGTGGCGTTGGCCACCCCTGCCTCCCACTCTAGACCCATTCCTAAAACCCAGGAGGTAGACTGGGGGGAAGGAGGAACGGGTGGGGTACAGTTTTGTGTGGTTGGTTTTTATTATCTGGATAACAGCAAGCAACTGAAAATAAAGAGAAAGAGAGACGTGGGGTTCTCTGCGGCCTGTTGTACTTCAGTGGTTGATATCCATATCTTCTGATCCCAGGTTAGCAGGTGTAGCTTCTGTGTAAGTTGGGGACCCCAGCTGCTGCGGGCATTCCTCGTCATCCACGCAGGCTTGGGCCCAGGCTGTTATCCTCACAGGCACCTGGTTAATGGCAAAGAGGCAAGGTGGCTGAGGTCTGGAGGGGCTCCCTGGCCAGGAGGGAGGGCCCTGCTAGTTTAGTCACCCAACAATATGCAAGTAGTCTGGTGACCAGGACAGTGTGGGAGAGTTTCAGGAGTGAAATGCTAACTTGAGGCTGGGTCTTCAGTCATGGAGGAGGAGCAGCAGGGGACTCACAGGCACCCAGTCTTTCCTCCAGTAGCAGCACCTGGTCGCTGAGGGACTCAATTCTGTCACCCCGGCCCCAAAGCTCAGCCACCTGTTCAGGCCGCAGCTCTTCAGGGGGCATGGGCAGCACTGCTCGAACCCAGGCCCCAGCCTGTGTGGCCCACTACAAAGAAAAGCAGTACTTGAGGATGCTGGCAAGGCCCCAGGAACACTGGCACCCATGCCTCTCCCAGCTGCTCACCTGCTCCAGCTTCTCCAGACGCCCACGAAGCTCTGCAACCTCCCACCTCAGGGCTCGCTCCTCTTCGCTGTCTGCTTCCCGAACTAGGACAAAGGAAAAAGAGAGTGTGGCCTTCCCCCG
Organism: Mus musculus; assembly: GCF_000001635.26. Lineage (NCBI taxonomy): Eukaryota > Metazoa > Chordata > Mammalia > Rodentia > Muridae > Mus > Mus musculus. The sequence continues at coordinate 933,695 of NT_187027.1, forward strand.
CAGCACAGACCAGGCCCACCCCACAGGCAACCCACACTCACCTGCCACACTGAGGATGCTGGCACTTGTCGGGGACTCTGGAGGCCCCCCTGCACAGGTGCGTCCATCGAGACCCAGCACCAGGGGGTGTGGACAGCTGCACAAGAAGCTGCCCAGTGTGTTGAGGCAGCCATGAGAGCAGAGGGTAAGGCTGGCCCTGCATTCATCGACATCTAGTTACCAGAAAGAGAAGAGAGCTCAAGGGGGCAGGCAGGATGCAGGGTGAGTGGGGCAGTCCCCATCTCAGCACCCACCCCCATTGCCCATGTGTGTGTGTGTGTATGTGTGTGACAGGGGGAGGGGGACCATCCTGCTCACCCACGTGGCAATGCTTTCCTCCCCAGCCTGGGGCACACTCGCACCAGTCTGGTCCAGTGCAGACACCTCCATTAAGACAAGGCTTGGAGCAGATGGCTGGGGTCCATTTGAGAAGACAGTTAAGACCCAGACACAGGGCCAGCTCCCAGCAAGCCTCCCACAGCCTGAAGTCCCAGCCTCCTCACCATCACAGGTGAGAGCTCCTGGGTGTGGCTTCTTCCAGCCCTGACAGCACACCACGTGTGTCTGTGGTACCTCCCGCCTCACCTCCCGCCAGGCCACACGGTATGTGGTCCTAGAACACAGAAGCAGGCTCATATCTGTAGGTACCCATCCTGGACTTGCCTCTTGGGGTCCCTTTGAGACCTGGGAGCCTTAGGGGCTTCACCTCTCACCTGTAGGTGCTACATATGCGCCTCCCCGCACACAGGGTCAGGTAGGGTTTGTACACCGGTTGACTATAGGACTCGTTGTAACGGAGAGGAACCAGCAGCGTCTGCTTGGAGCACACTCCCAAACTGTAGGCACACCAGGGAGGAGGAGGGTGTCGGGCCCTCAGCACCTCACACAGCTGAGACCAGGCGCCCCCCTCCCACCCTGGCATCTCGCCTTCATTCTGAACTTTCAATTTTCTGTCCCATGGCAAACCCCATCCCAGCAAAGCCCTCCCCATTGGCTGTCACCTCTCTTTGAAAGATCCTCCTCTGGCCCCTTCGCCCGTCATCAGCACCAGGAAGAATGAGAGTCCTCGTAGGGAAATGCACAGCTCAGCCCAGAGCCCCATGGCTCCCTCACTCTGAGGGCTGCAGACAAGTGGTTATTGGAGCTCTTCCCTTCTCCTTGGGTCTCTAGGTGAGGCCCTCCTAAAGCAATCTGACTTGGTGGTCAGGACACTGACTTTCCCAAGCCACTCCCATGGTCTGCAGTGGCCTGTACACCTAACCAATGTGCCCTGCCAGTACCAAGTCATGGTCCCTCCGTCCTCAGCCAGGCTCACCACTCTAAATGCTCCTGGCCAGCCTTCCTGCACATCCCTTGCACACTGCCTTAGAATATGTCACCTTCACAAGTGTACACACCTTATACCCCGACCCAAGCATCCACCGCTCCCCCACACTCTCATCATACCGACACCCCTCACTCAGAAGCCCTCCCCCTCCCTCGTCCCCACTGGAAGGTGAAGTGATGTGGGTTCTTCCCACCACTGACTTCCTCTCCCTACCTACCCACTTCTCCTCTTCCTACCTGTTTCCCTGTCCAGGAGGCTGCAGCAGCAACAGCCCCAGCAGCCGCAGCTTACACTGGTGGGTGGGCCTCTCTGGCTGAGAAGATGCAGAGGGGCTGGACCACACAGCAGTCTCCCTCCCACTAGCTCCTCAGACCCAGGCTGGTTGGCTCAGTAGACAGGCCCTGCCTTCCTCACCTTCTTCTCTTCAGCCAAGTGTTGCTCCAGCAGGACCTACACAATTTCGGAGGTCCCTGAATTATGGACCCCAAATCAGAAGTTCCCGGCTCTAATAGCAACCAGTACCCCACCCCCTTTCAGCCTAAGAGACTGTGGGATAATGTGAGGGCAGGGAGAGAGGGCGGGAGACAAAGCAAGAGCAGGTCATGGCCAAGTAGGCCAGATCGGCTGAGGAAAGAAAGCGGCCGTCACAGAAGGGCAGGGGCAGCCCAAGGCGCCAAGGGAAAAACTGTCTCCATCTCTTGATGGCATTTGTTGGGGGCTGAGGGGCACCACCCCCAAGCCAGAACAGACAGGGCCCTATTGTCTCAGTCTAAATTCCTCCTCCCAGGCAAAGGGAGATTCACTGTACAGCCCCTCACCCGGTCCTGGCCTCCAAAGGTCAAGGGGGATGACACATGCCCACTCTGACCCTCAGCCCCCTTGTCTAGTCCGGGGGTGGCATGTCAATTCCACCCATGAGGCCGAGGCACAAACTGGCAGAGCCTGGGGCTTAGCCCCCTAACCCTAGGCTGGGACAGGAAGAGAATTGTCTTCAGCAGGAAAGAACCCGCAGAGTCAGGAACCCACACAGAATGGGCATTGAGAGGAAGGAAACACCAAGGGGGTCCCCACCCCAGACCAAGCATCTGGGCATCCAGGCCCCAGGCTCTCTATTCCCACCCTCCTGGGGGAGCCCAGATCCCCTTCACCTGGGAATAAGCCAAGCCACGCTGAGGAAATGGATCTTTTATTTCTATAAATACAGGGACCACCCGCTCAAGGGTAGTTAAAAGAGGGGCTGGGGCCTCAAAGAACCTAGGCTCCCAGGGGATACCCCAACACTGATCATAGGGACTGGGGGATCCCCAAACCTGAGATGGGCCTTGCAGGCCACAGATATTCCCCAACACTGACACTTCAAAAGTGGAATTGTCCCCATAGGGGAGCCTCAGAACACCCCCTCTTTTGGGTGCCCCTCTTGGTGGGGAGGCTAGCCACAGGGAAGTTGAGAAAAGAGGGAAACGGGGATAACAGAAGCTAAAAATGTCCTGAGTGGCCTGGAAGAAGACCCCTGAAGTGGGCAGGGGCTGGGTTCTCCTCCGATACAGCCAGACCCGGAGAAGCAACAGCAGCGGTGAAGCCACAGTTAAAAACCTGGCACTTGCTTCCCAACCTCAGCCGTGGCAGAAAGGGAGAGCGTGGAGGCGTCCCCAAGTGAGGACATGAGGTAGGGGACCAGGACTTGTCATTCACAGAGGAGCAGGGGGGGAGGGGGGAGGGGAGCCCTGGTGGGGGTCGGGCAGTGTGGGAATGACAAGATGGTTGCAGGCATGCCAGAGCCTGGCATCTGCTTCCCAAGGCCACCGCTTGATCTCTGGGCTGGGGAATTCCTGGAGACCACTGAGGACATCTTCAGGAGAGCCACGGCTCAATGCAAGTATCGTAGAGCGTACGGTTAGAGTGCCACGTGGTGTGAGAGATGCCAGCCATGGGACACCTCACTATGGCCCCCCGGGCCAGAAGAGTCTTCAACCCAAAAGAATCTCGAAGATACACCTTCGAGGTGGGCCGAGGGCCATGGAAACATGGAAGAAAGAGAGACAGGAGTGAGACGCTGCTCATGTCCAGACCAACCTCTCCCTCCCTCATGAAGCAGGAGTCAGAGGCAGAAGGAGCTCCAGAGTGAAGTGGAGACAAAGGGAGGGGGAAGGCAAGTCTTTGGAGGGGCTTACCGGCTGCTCCTCCATCTCCAGAACTGTCTCATTGGCATCATAGAAACCAAAGAAGCTGCAAAGACATGTATGTGCATAGAGGTTATCAGGAGAACCAAGGAAAATTCATGTGCATTAGTGCCCCCACAGAGACTCATGGCCCCGGGAGACAGGCAGCCTAGAGCACACTCAAAGGCTAAGAAGTTAGGGGGCATCTGCGGTAGTACACGCCTTTAATCCCAGCACTTGGGAAGCAGAGGTCGAGGGCAGCCTGGTATAAAAAGTGAGTCCAGGGTTCTGTTACACAAAGAAACCCTGCCTTGAAAAACCAAAATAAATAAATAAATAAATAAATAAATAAATAATAAAGATAGAATTTAAGATCTAGAGAACTGGTTCAGAACAGCATAGCCAGCCACTCCTCCAGGGGAGTTGGGCTCAATCCCAGCACTCAACATGGCGTCTCCCAACCCTTTGTAGCCCCAGTTGCAGGACATCTATGCCATCTCATGGCCTCCCTGAATATAGGCATGCACATGATGCACACACAAGCAAACCAGTCATACACATAAAATTTTAAATAAAATAATTGCCTGGTGGTGGTGGTGCACACCTTTAATCCCAGCACTCTGGAGGCGGAGAAGCAGGTGGATCTCTGAGTTCGAGGCCAGCCTGGTCTACAGAGTGAGTTCCAGGACAGCCAGGGCTACACAGAGAGAGATCCTGTTCCAAATAAATACTTTTTTAAAAAGCAAACACCTTAAGTTTGGGAGCGGGAGAGACAGGTAAGAGCAGCAGGTAAGAGCAATGGCCGCTCTCCCTAGGATGCTTTATCTGCACGCACACAAATCCACATATGCACACACGCCTACACATGACCCAGAATAAAAATCCTTTAAAAAGAAATTCAAGAACCAAGTATGGTGGCTTCTGTCTATAACCTCAGCACTGGGGAGGCAGAAGCAGGTGGATCTCAGTAAGTTCAAGGCCAGCCTGGTCTACATAACGAGAGACCATATTTCAATAAAAGGCCCGGAGACTGTGGGAGTGAGAAGAAAGCAGGCTAGGAGTGAGTCCTGGCCAGGGAAGCAAGCCCTAGCCAAACAGGGCGACAAGGTGATACAGCAGGAACAGAAGAGCTGGGTTAGCAGGTGTGGGGAGTGGGAGTGCGGGACTCCAGCTCTGGCTATAAAACTCTGGGCTCAGCGGTTAAGAGCACTGGCTGCTCTTCCAGAGGTCCCGAGTTCCATTCCCAGCAACCACATGGTGGCTCACAATCATGTGTAATGAGATCAGATGCCCTCTCTTCTGTCGTGCAGGTGACATGCAGATAGAGCACTCATAAAATAACTAAATCTTAAAGCTAATGCCCATCATCCTGTGTAAAAGTGCTCCCCCTCGTGGAGGGGAAGGGAAACGCTATGGACAGTCTGCTCTTACCAACTGCTAATGCAAGCGTAGGCAAGCCTGAGAGTCCCTGTCCCATGGGTCCTGATAAGGCCAGCGACTACCGCCCCCAAGTGAGCAGCTAGGTAAGGGAGGGGCTAGCGAGATGGCTCAGCACCTAGTGCTCTTTCAGAGGATGCAAATTCCATTCCCATACCCACAAAGGTGGTGGGGGATGGGAGTAGTGCTCACAGCTGCAGGTAACTCCAGCTCCAGGGGATCTGACACCTTCTTCTGGCTCAGCAGGTGAAGGTGCCTGTTGCCAAACCTGACAAACTAAGTTCAACCCTACAGACCCACATAGTGGAAGGAAACAAGCCAGCCTCTGATTCTCCACGTATGTTCATATAGACATATGTACATGAGCATACTCAAAGTATATCAATATATGTAAACTGAAAACTAATAAATCCTAAAAGGGAGAGGCTTGCAACAGACCATATGCTATTTAACCATGAGCTATTACAACCATGGCGGTTTTTTTTTTTTTACACATGAAATGCCATTGTGTATGTAAAAGCCACCCTTACTCTTGCACTGTTTTTATTTGGGAAGGTTGTCACTCCTTCAATCCTCCTAACATCTTCCAATCCCACCTAGAATATTTTATTTGTTGTTGAGACAGAGTCTCACTTTGCAGTCCTGGCTGTCTTAGAACTCATTATGTAGACCAGGCTGACTTTGCACTCCACGATCCACCTCCTAGTGCTGAGATTAAACAAGTGTGCCACCATGGCCAGCCCAGTCTATTTTTATTTATTTATCTTTTTTTATTTTATGTGTATGGGTATTTTGCCTTCATATATGTATGTGCACCACAAGCATTAAGTGTCTCTGTGAGGCGCCATGTGGTTGCTGGGAACCAATCCTGGGTCGTCTACAAGAGCAGCCAGTGCTCTTAACCACTGAGCACCTCTTCAGCTTCTGTATTTGTTAAAAAGCAAGCACACTGGCTGTCAGGAGTTGGAGGAGGGGAATGTTTAAGGAGTGTGAAACTTCAGTTTAGTGGACAATGTTTTCCAGAGGGATAAAGGTTAACTTACACAAGTGTTAATGAAGCTAATGCCACAAAACTAAACCTTTAAAAACCATAATTTCTAAGGTTGGGTATGCAGTTGGGCTGGCAGAGTGACTGCCAAGCATGCACTGGGTTCTGGGTCCTATGCCCAGCATTATATAAACTTGACATGGTAATAAATATCTACATCTGTAGCTGTACAACAAACTTGAAGCCATCCTGGATTACATGCTACTCTGTCTCACAAAAGCTAAAAAAAATAAAAATTATAACTTCTGCCTACCTATCTACTACAATTCTGTCTATCTGTCCTTCTCTCCTCCTAGTGCTAAAATCAAATCCAGGAGCCACGTGTGGTAGCACAGGCCTTTAATCTTTCAAGAGGCAGAAGGATTTCCGTGAGTTCAAAGCTAGCCTTGTCTACAGAGCTACTTCCAGGCTAGGCAAAGAAAACCCTTTTTCCCAAAACAAGCAAGCAACAATTACAACAAAAATTGAGCCCGGGACTTCAGCGTGCTGACCAAATACACCCTCTCAGCTCATTATTGTTTTGAGTAGAGTCTAATTGGTAGCCCAGGCTGGCCACCGTCAGAAATATCCTTCTGCCTCTGCCTCAAAGGTCCTGGGATTACAGTTGAGCAGACTATGCTCAGCTACAGTTTGTCACAATAAAAAACAGCTCGAGGGCCTGACGGCTGCTGCCTCTTACTGCCTTCCCCAATCCTCACAGGGATGGCCTCCCATGGCATGTGCCTTCCCTTACTTCCTCAGGCCTGCTCAGATGGCAGCTCCTTCAAGGACACTTCCCTCCCCACAGACTCCACCAGACCTGTTCTTTCACCGCACCTGCCACCAGTATTTCTGATCTACTGTCTTTAGGGACGTTCTTTATTGCTGTTTCCCCAGAGCCCAGAACGGCACCTGGGCACACACGGCACTCAATAAATATTTGCTTGAGTAAATGTCAGGCTCCCAGATCAACTCATGACGACACACCAGAGACAGGTGTGCAGTGCTGCGGAGCCATCAGCTTTCCTGCGGAATGAGATAAGATGGCGGACCCTCATTCTTACACTGTAGTGACATCAGAGTCCTGACTTTGGTCTTCTGGAGATTTTTGTTTGGTGTTTTTTTTGTGTGTGTTTGTTTTTTGGTTTTTTGTTTTTGTTTTTGTTTTCCGAGACAGGGTTTCTCTGTGTAGTCCTGGCTGTCCTGGTACTCACTCTGTAGACCAGGCTGGCCTTGAACTCAGAAATCTGCCTGCCTCTGCTTCCAGAGTGCTGGGATTAAAGGCATGCGCCACCACGCCCGGCTGGTTGGTTTTTTTTGTTTGTTTTTTTTTGAGACAGGGCTTCTTTGTGCTGCCCTGGAATTTACTATATAGACCATGCTGGCTTTGAACTCAGAGATCTACTTGCCTCTGCCTCCTGAGTGCTGGGATTAAAGGTGTGTGCTACCTCACCCGGCAGTCTGACTTTGATACAATGTTCTAGTTACCTACGATATGGCCTCTAGGAAAATCTCCAGAACAAGCACAGTACCATGATAAACCATCTCTCAACCCTCCTAAGAATCCGTGATCACTTCAAAATTATGTATGTATAAATATGTAGTTTGGGCTGGCGAGATGGCTCAGCAGTTAAGAGCACTGACTGCTCTTCTGAAGGTTCTGAGTTCAAAGCCCAGCAACCACATGGTGGCTCAGAACCACCAGTAATGAGATCTGATGCTCTCTTCTGGGGTGTCTAAAGACAGTTACAGTGTACTTACATATAATGAATAAATCTTAAAAAAAAAAAAAAAAAGTGGTTTTTGAGGTTGGGTCTTATGTAGCCCAGGCTGGCCTCATTGTCACTAGGTAGTCCAAAGATGACCTTGAGTTTCTGACCCTCCTCTTACCTCCTGGCATGTGGCCCCTGTGACTGAATGTGGGGCCTCAGGCATGATAAGCATGCTACCAGCTGAGACACACCTCCAGCTGCCAAAATTTTTGGCAAACTTTTTATACCAGTTTGCTTGCTTGCTTGCTTGCTTGACTGCATTGGTATTTTGTTCTGTTTTGTTTTGACAGTCTCACTATGTAGCCTGAAACAGAGATCCACCTGCCGCTGCCCCAAGTGCTAGGATTAACTATTGCTGGCATTAAATATATCTGTTTTGCGGGGGGCGGGGGGTATTGGGGGACTTTCAGGATAGTATTTGAAATGTAAACGAAGAAAATACCTAATAAAAAATTGGAAAAAAATATCCGTGTGTGTTTTAGTGAAGCGATCTCATTGTCTTGCCCACACCCATACTGAACTCCTGGGCTCAAGTGATCTTGCCTCAGACTCTAATTTCTAATTTCAAGTATGCAGAATACTTGCCTAGCATGTGAAAGTCCCTGGGTCTGATCCCCAGCCCTGCCAAGTAAGAGTGGGTGTGGTTAATAATGCCAGTCATTTGGGACACAAAGACAAGAGGTCCACCCATCAAGCCAGAGTTATGCACTGGGACCCTGTCTGTCTCTAAAAGAACATCTGCTCTAGGGGCCCCTAATAGGCCAGGTTTGGGAGATCAAGATTAGTGGGGGTTAGAGAGCCAGTCTTCAGCCTCTATGATCCCACATTACCTAGATTGCCAGGGAGTGATAACGCCATCATCAGGACCCCCAATCAGCACCAGACGGCCCACGCGAAGGAAGTTCTTCCGCCATGCTGTAGAGACAGGGGAGAGATGAGTCAGCCATAGGCGTCAGGCCAGGTTTAGGGAGGAAGAGAAGAGGGGACACAGGTGGAAGTGGCGGTCTTACCAGTGGCATTGGGATGGTCTCTTTCCCCATTGATGAGGGCCAGAAAGCTGCTGGCATTGAGGTACAAGTCATCGTGGTGAGGATCTGAGTAAAAAACAACAGTTAGCAGGAGTTGGGAAGGAACGGGTCAAGAGCCTGCCCGGTGCGCCCGAGGCCCTGAGTTTGGACCTCAAGTATCACAGGAACCAGGAGGCATGATGACGCACACCTGTAATCCTAGCACTCAGGACGTTAAGTCAGGAGAATCACAGTTCATAGTCATCCTCGGCTACATAGAGTTCAAGGGGGCTGGCTGTTCTCCCAGGACTCAGCACACAATGGTCTGATGCCATCTTCTGGTGTGCAGGTGTATATGCAGACAAAATACTCACATACACAAAATACATAAATAATCTAATAGTGAAGCTAGGCATCCAGCCACACCACAGAAGAATAAAAATAACTTCAACGTAATGGAAGGCAGTTCTGAGGTTTGTTTTGTTTTGTTTTTTTGAGACGGGGTCTATTTAGTCCTGGCGGTCCTGGAACTCCTATGTAATTCAGGACAGCCCATGTGGCTTCTAACACAGAGATCACCATGCCTCTGCCTCTCAAGTGCTGGGATTAAATGCATGGACCACTCTGAGCGGGCTGGAAGGCACTTTCTGGTACCCTGTATGGGCCAGTGGTTAAGGCTGCGTGTTACTCTCATTGATTTAATGCTTACAACCACTTCCCGAGGCGCATGCTTTATTATTCTATAGGAGGAGACTGGTTCCCAGAAAGCTAAGTAAGGTACCCAAGGTTACCCAACAAAATCAGGCTAATGTGGCCCCAGCATCTACATTATACTATAACACACTGTATTATCCTAGAGGTTGGCCAAATCCTGCCTGTAATTTGTTTCTGTAAATGAGTGGGGTGGCCACTCATACTCATTTATAGGGCCCATGGTCCACAGTGCAGCAGCTGAACTGGGACCCACAGTGGTGGAAAGAGAATAGACTCTCCATATTTTAGACATGAGCATACACACACACACACACACACACACACTCACATACACACACACTCACACATACACACACATCCTCACACACACCCTCATACACATACACACACACATACACACACACATATACACTCACACTCATGCACAAAGAGAGACTGCCAGTAAAGATAAGCTGCCACACCAACCCCAGTAGAATCTGTGTGACAAGTTCCACAGAGTGAGGCAAAAACTTCAAAAGGAGGCCTCCTTGAACCTGTTGTGGAACTCTAGGCTGGAACAAAATATCTGTTTTGTTTTCTCTTATTTCTTTTCTTATTTACATGTTCCTGGAAATCTAGGCCAAGATCTTAAGCGAGAGTAATGGGTAGGAAACCATCCCTTGAGATGGGGACACTAACATGACCTTATCCCCAGGGAAACCAATGCTTTACTTTACAAATCATTTATAAAGTTATATAACAGCATCATGACAGATAAAAACTTTCCTAACGGGCTGGTGAGATGGCTCAGTGGGTAAGAGCACCCGATTGCTCTTCCGAAGGTCCGGAGTTCAAATCCCAGCAACCACATGGTGGCTCACAACCATCTGTAACAAGATCTGATGCCCTCTTCTGGAGTGTCTGAAGACAGCTACAGTGTACTTACATATAATAAATAAATAAATCTTTAAAAAAAAAAAAAAAAACTTTCCTAACAGTAAAATTGCATATCGCTGCATGTGTGTCATCGGAGGTGGGCTTTCGTATATGGTAAAGAAAGCCGCCGGGCAGGCATGGTGCACACCTTTAATCCCAGCACTCGGGAGGCAGAGGCAGGTGGATTTCTGAGTTCGAGGCCAGCCTGGTCTATAGAGTGAGTTCCAGGACAGCCAGGACTACACAGAGAAACCCTGTCTCGAAAAACCAAAAAAAAAAAAAAAAAAGACAGGGTCACTCTGTAGACCAGGCTGGCCTTGAACTCAGAAATCTGCCTGCCTCTGCCTCCCAAGTGCTGGGATTAAAGGCGTGCACCACCATGCACGGCTTGAGAAACCCTGTCTTAAAAAACCAAAAACCAAACAAACAAACAAAAAAATCAGGCATTAGATGTTAAATAATTGACTATAAAGATTTATTAACCTGCTCTTGGAAATATGCCACTAGCCTTGGGTGGATGCCCCTCTGAATACATCCTTTCAGAGTTGTTACGCTTGGATGATTTCTATTAATCATCACATGTTCTGTTTGTGAGTCAGTGAATATATTTTTTCAGAGTTCTAATATTTGTTCTTTTAATGTATAAGATCCCCTGCTTGAGAGCTGCAAAACACTCAGATTCAAACTGCCTCTGTGTTTGTTTCTGTTTGTCACTACCAAATCCTTACCCACCTAGGCTTCGAGGACCCTCATTTCAGGGACCCCCTATACCAGACTGGGGTGGTCCATGGCAATAAGCCATTTTTTTTTAAATTTTTGCATCAGACTACACTCTTTGAGGCAACTGGCTGGTTTGCACACCACATTCTGAACAGTGTCTATTTTATAAGTGTTAAATGGAAGCGATTGCTTTGGTTATGTCAGATTGGGAGCAACAGGCCTCATCCTCCGTAGCACCCCGACCACGGAGGCCCACTCACCGTGCCAGTAGTTGCAAATGGAAAATTCCTGGCCCCAAGGACTATAGCAGACCCGATAGAGGTTAGACCGCATGGACGTGGGGAAGAGCCATTTCAAATAGTCCGTGTCTGAAAGAGAACCGCCATGCCAAGGGCCATCAAATCTCTGTGCCCCGAACACACTATACTGCCTTCTATGGCACCCACAGTGCCCACTCACCTCCATACTGGCCCATCTGTGGGGAGGAGAGGGAGATGAAAGAGTCCACATTGTGGTTATCCATGACAGACAGCAAAGCACGGCACACCAGGCCCCCTGGAAGCAGAGCACCAGTGTTGGAAATGGTCTTTTAGGTTGATTGATTTATTTCATGTATATGAGTGCACTGTCCCTGTCTTCAGACACACACACCAGAAGAGGGCATCAGATCTCATTACAGATGGTTGTGAGCCACCACATGGTTGCTGGGAATTGAACTCTGGACCTCTGGAAGAGCAGTCAGTGAGTGCTCTTAACCGCTGAGCCATCTCTCCAGCTCCGAAAGGGTCTTAAGAATAGCCACTGGAGTGATCCTTACTTCCTGTCTCTCAGAATCCCAGGCCTCCGATACACTCCATTCCAGCACGGGTCACAGGTCACATGATGGAGCCATGGTGCGAGTTTAGGCCTCTGACCAACTGAAATGCTTTTAGCTGCTCTGTAATTCCTTAAATCTAAGAACCATGGCCAATGAGCACAGAAGGAACCCTCCCTCCCACTCAGGACACAAACGCCAGAAAGTAGGCCTTAGATAAGGGTCAAGCTCAGACGGGGGTTGGGAGTTAAGAGTGTGCGTTGCTTACCCTGGGAGTAGCAGATGAGGTGCACTCCTTCAGGGGCCTTTTCCATGATGGGGACCACAGCCTCTCGGAACCCTTGTACCTGTTCCCACAGGGGCCGCAAACTCTCTCTGCCATCGAAGAGATCAAGCACTGTCACCACAGTCCCGGTGTGTGTCTGTGGGAAAGGGGCAATGCGGCACTAGGTTGGACAAAGTGTATTCACTGTGCTTGCAGGAACCCCCATCCCTCAGCTCTCCCCGTGCGGGGAGCAGTACCCTGAAAACTAGCCTAGAGGGGCTGGCTGTCTTTCATCTGCCCACGCTTCCTCCCCCAGCCACTTTATATCCATTCAGTATCCCCCACAGACCTCATTGATATAGTCCAGCAGGTGGCGGAAGCTGTATGAACTGTCAAAGAGCCCGTGCACCACGATCACGGGCTTGTAGGACCCGCGGTGGGCTGCGGGGGCTGCGGGCATCAGCAGCGGCAGGAACGGCAGGAGAAGCAAAGCCCAAGCCGAAGGAAGCCTCTGCCTCCATAGCCCCGGCATGCTCCCACCTGAGAAGGAACGAGAGGCCGTGAGGGAGACGACGCCTCTCCACTCCCAACAGACTCACAGCAAGCAACTCTCCGGCCTCCGCTCCTACTCCTGGTCCGTATGAGGGAAGGCTACTTTTAACTTACTCCATCCAGATGGCTCGGCACAAACACCTACCACCTCCATGCACCAATGCTCACCCTAAGTCCCGCCCCCAACTTGGCGCCCAAGGGACTTTGTCCCAAGGCCCAGGATCTCCCTTAAGCATCACCTCGGCCATTCACTACTCTGGGATCTGCAAAGGCCGGGGAACAGCGGCCCAGGACACACGGAGAGTGGAAACTCCCACCTGGTCTGTGTCTGGAGGCTTCGTTCCGCCAGCTGTTTACTTGTACCTAGTCTGTAATCCACCGGATACGGGGATAGGGGGACAAGGAGAGCGCGCAGTGGGATGACGGACGGGGCGCGGGGCGGGGGGGGGGGGGGTGCTGCTCGGGGTCGCGCAAAGCCGTCACGTCCGGGACTTTCCCTGGCAACAGGGCGAGCGTCCCCTGCAACGCGGACAGCGGACCGGAGGGGCAATGGAACATTCCATTGCACCCAAAGAACTGGGGAGGAAATAGACAGAGCGATCCATTTAGCCGGATGGGGAGAGGCAACAGCAGAAAAAGATAATACTGGGTTTCTAAAGAAGGCATTCCTAGGCTTCAGCTGCATCCAGCCACCCAGGGGTGCAACTTCCCCTCCTTAATGCGGCCCACTTTCCAATCCAGGCTGTCTGGCTTCGTAGCAGAGCCCAAGAAAACGTGCGAGGGGGGAGGTTAGGACTGACGAAAGGCGACTCCCGCTTCTATCGCTGGACGCCAGGCTTGTGTTAGGCCAGAGTGCCAGGCCGATCACAGCTGAAGAGCCCCTCTTCCCACTCCTGCCTGCCCTCCCGCTCCGGATCAGCGCCTTACAACTCTTCACTTTGAAGTGCGTGTTGTGCCCTTGTCTCCGGAGACGCCGAGAGTCCTCCAGGCCCCTCAAGTGAAGTGCAGCCTGACCCAGTTTCTCTGGCCCTACTTTTATCTCCGCATTCACGACCCACCCTCCCGGACCCACCTTATATGGGCGTGGGGCCCCGTGGGCTTCAAGGACTCACCACAGGATTTCCACCAGTCTTTCAATCCTGAGCGACCCCGACAAACTGCTCCTCAGATCCCTGCGGGCTGCTGGCGACACAAACCCTGCCAGTGCAGGCAGACTTCCTCCGCGCTGCGGGCGCTGGCACCACTCGGCCTACCCGTGACCCCTACGGCGCGCCGGAGTGCCAGGGAATGGCCTTTATCCGTCAGTGCTTTTACTTAGCAATTAAATAAGTTTGCAGGGTTTCTGAGCTTCAAGGCCTGTACTCAGGGACTTTGTTTAATCTGAACTTAATAAAACCAGAAGCGTGTATTGAAGATGGTGTGGGAGGGATGGGTCCAAGGTTCCCTCTGATCCATGCACGGTTGAAAAACCAGAACCACCGGTATGAGGCCGTGGGTAAAAATTTCTCAGACCTGGAACGGGCTCAAGCCAGGGCTTTGGAGACTGCTCTCCAGGACGCCACCAGAGGGGCTTTGTCCTAGAGCAACTGTCTCTGGAGAGAGTTGGAAAATCCTAAAGGGGTGTTTCTGATTCTCCTGCTAGGTTTCTGCAAAAAAGGCTCAACTGGTGTAACCTCTGTAGAGGGCCTATCCTTACCCCACCTCCCCACCCACGCCCTTACAAGACACAAAAAGCAAATAAAAAGAGTGGAAGTCACCGCTGTGTCTTGGGTTGACTCCGGGGGTGGATCTGCGTCTTGGGGCAGGAGGAGGGGGGAGAGAGGGAGTGCTTTAAGGAGAGGTTGTGACTGCTGACTGGACCAAGAACTCTTCAGCCCCCAACAAGCACGCTTTTCCAAACCTGCCTGTCACAAACAAGCAATTAGAGCTTGCTTCCCTCTGATGAAGCATTTCAGCTTCTTATAACCCTAGAGAAAGAAGGTACCTGTGTACCCCCACAGGCGCTTTCTTTTTCTCCTTTTCTTTAGCCACAGTCAGCATCTTACCTCTATTGTCAGGCTGTATATGGGGGAGGGGGGGTCTGAACCTCTTGGTTCCACTCTTTGTACAGTTCTGTCTCACACCTGGAGAAACCTAGAACTATCTTGCAGGATGTTCTGAGGGAAACTGAGGGAGCAACCCCATGGATGAGCAGGGACTGCTTGAACGGGGTCTGGAGATAAGTGTGGTAAATCCATTGAGCTGGCTTCTTCCCACAATATAATCACTACAGCGAGTCTTTGCGGGAGAGGCTCTAGAGATTTCTCCCTCCCTCCCTCCTTCTCTTAGTCCCACCCGCCTTGCCTGGTCTTGCCTCCCGGTTTCCATGACAACTCCAAGGGAGCTAAACTGGGGGCTTGACTGCCAGGGTGAGAGGAGGAAAGAGGTGGTCCAGAAGCAGAGAGAAACCGAGTTTTTCGGGGGGAGACTTCTGAAGCTCTCCCCCATCCCTGCCTCGGTCCCTTTAAGCTCCCCCCCAGCCACCCCCCCCCCAACACACACTGTCTTCATCTCTCCATTTCCGCGCTGCTGCTGCTACCGCCGCTGCGCCATCCCGGACTGAGACACTAAGACTCCTGCGCCAGCAGTCAGGGGGCCCTGACTCCAGCTTCAGAGACCCTGTCCCAACGATTGCAAACATGTCGTCAGAAAAGTCAGGTAAAAAAAAAACTATATATATATATATCCCTCCCCCAACCCCCTCTGTCATCTCCTACCTAACCTCCACTTGCCCTAATCCCCTTCTTTGACCCCCTCTGGGATGTTGTGTGGCTCAGTTCCATTCCTTCTCTCCATGCATACCCCACCCCCTCCCCTTTCTATATCCCATCCTTCTCTTCCTTCGGGTCAGTCTGCCTCTGTCCCTTGGTCCCTTGTCAACAACATGGGGGGGGGGTGCAGTTTTGAAATGGAAAGGGAGGCGGAGCCAGGTTCTGCAGGGACATCATCCCTGGGAGTGACAGATGGACAGTCACCGGTTCAGTGGCATGGAGACACCCAGTGGAAAAATAACGGAGACTTAATCAGACTGGGTTGTTGGGAAAGTAATATCTAGAAGACAATTTTTTTTCTTCTTTGAGATGAGATTCCCCTCTGTAGCCCAGGCTGGTCTTGAACTTCCCAGTTCTTCACCCTTCCCCGGCTGCTTCACAAGTACAAGGATTACAGGCATGAACCACTATGCCTAGTCCCAGAAGCTTTGTCATGGACCTTAACGGAGGCCCATGAGATTCCCAGGTAACTCCACCTGAAGCAAAGTGGAAATGTTAAACTGAGCGTGCATGACCCCTGTGACACGACCACATGTGCAGGAAGAGGGGACAGCTGGCTCAGAGACAACCCTGAATGAGGGTTGTGGTTGACAGCAGCGGAGCCTGGGAGGAGCTGTGACAGTTGTGACGGCAAAACTAGATTGGGGCCAGGTGGCCTACATACAACCCCTTCCCTGACCCCAAAATGGGAGATGTCGTCTCGGCTGTATCTCCCTCGCTCTTTCTCCATCTCTTGCTGTCTCATGTCTCTTACCCTTCTGATCTCTGCTGTCTTCTCTCTCCCCTTATCCTCTCCTCGGCTTTTCCATGGCCAGGCCTTCCAGACTCGGTTCCCCACACTTCACCGCCGCCCTACAATGCCCCCCAGCCACCGGCCGAGCCCCCCATCCCGCCCCCACAAACGGCCCCATCCTCACATCACCACCACCACCACCATTACCACCAGTCTGGCACCGCCACCCTCCCGCGCTTAGGAGCAGGTGGCCTGGCCTCTGCTGCGGCCAGTGCTCAACGCGGTCCTTCGTCTTCCGCCACGCTACCGCGGCCCCCCCACCATGCCCCGCCCGGCCCCGCCGCTGGGGCTCCCCCACCCGGCTGTGCTACCTTACCCCGCATGCCACCCGACCCTTATCTGCAGGAGACTGGCTTCGAGGGTCCACTTCCCCCACCACCGCCTGCGGCCGCCGCCCCGCCCCCACCAGCGCCTGCCCCGACGGCCCAAGCCCCGGGCTTCGTGGTTCCCACGCACGCGGGGGCGGTGGGCACGTTGCCGCTGGGGGGCTACGTGGCGCCGGGCTACCCGCTGCAGCTGCAGCCGTGCACTGCTTATGTCCCTGTGTATCCGGTGGGCACGGTGAGTGTGGGGCTGATAAGATCTAGGAGGACGGGGAGGCAGGTGCAACAGGGACACGCGGGAAGCTGGGAGAGAGTGAAACAGAACCAGATCGACCGCCAGCCGTTCTGGTAACAAACCCTAGTCAGAAGAGTAGAAAGAGAAGAGACAGTGGATAGGAAGGTGGTGGACCTGGGGCGAGGGGTGGGGAGAGTGAGGGGGCAGGTTGTCAAAGGTCAAGGTTTGGGAGGTGGTTCAGAAGGCAAGAGGAGGTCTGACTTGACTTGGAGGGAGAGGAAGAAATGGATCCTGGGAAGCCAGGGGTAGAAGGGGGCAGAAGCCTGAGCCTGGAAATGCTAACGAGGATGGAAACAAGACCGGAAGGGCAGGCAGACCCAAAAGCTGTACCTTGTAAGACAGTGTGGGAACTTCCACGAATATAGAAGTTAATGATACCATGAAGGGAGGCCTAGGCCGATTTTACTGTCAGAAAGGATAGGGGGTGGATTCTAACCCCCTTTAACCTTAGAATGGTGTTTTTAAAAAAACCTCTCTGCCAATTGGCCAAGCAGCAAGACTGTAGTGTGACAGTCCCTTTCCCCCACTGTCCTTGCCACAGCCCTACGCAGGCGGGACCCCCGGGGGTCCTGGAGTGACCTCCACTCTGCCCCCGCCGCCCCAGGGCCCAGGATTGGCTCTGTTGGAGCCCAGGCGTCCGCCACACGACTACATGCCCATCGCTGTGCTGACCACCATCTGCTGCTTCTGGCCCACAGGCATCATCGCCATCTTCAAGGCCGTGCAGGTGTGGGGTTGACCAGGGTTTTCTTAGTCTGGGGCATTCTGGACTTATTCTCAGAGGGGAGGCTGTGGCGGGTGAGCAGTGGCTCTCTGACCCCCCCCCCCCCCGTTCCCTCGCCCCTCCCCGGTAGGTGCGCACGGCTTTGGCCCGCGGAGATTTGGTGTCTGCCGAGATCGCTTCACGCGAAGCCCGGAATTTCTCCTTCATCTCCCTGGCCGTGGGCATCGCAGCCATGGTGCTTTGTACCATCCTCACTGTAGTCATCATCATCGCCGCCCAGCACCACGAAAACTACTGGGATCCCTAAAAACGTCCCCATCTCGGCCCCACTCCGTGCCCCCCAACCTCCCAGGCGCGTCGCGCAGTTCTGCCGCCTACCCAACGCGCGCCCTGCACAGCCTCCTGAGGCGCCGCTGGACGTCCAGACATCATAAACTCCGCCCCCACGGAACCTCTGGCCCAGAGAGTACGCTCAGTTCCTCAGGAACCCCTCTAACACCCACATCCTCAGCGGCACTGGAATCCGCGCCAAACCCCAATCCTCCAGTCGCCCTAGTTTCCCACCCCATCAAAGTGCAGTGCCAGGGGAGGAGCTCTCCTCGTCTCCTCTCCCCAGTAGGAGTCAGGTCCCAGAAGCCCTGCCTCATCTATGAGCTCCACCCCAACTCCCACAAACCCCGCCTCCAGGTCAGCAGGCCCCGCCTTCTTTTTCGTCTTTTGGGGTGTTCAGTCTGATGATTGGGTCTGTGAATCCAGGCCCAGCTCACATACAGACGGACTCATTCCCCCTACCTCCCTAAAAGGACTCAGCCTTGGGAGAACTACACCCCCACTCTGGCTCGGATTTTTTGCCAGTGAGGATTTTTCTTTTCCCCCCACCCCATCTCTGCCTATTTTCTTGCTAATTACAGAACTTCCCGTTTTGCTGCTTTTGGAGTGAGATGTGGGAAGTTCCTGGTTTAGTACCCCTCACCCTGGAAAAAGAACCAAGTCCCTGCAATGTAAATACCCTTTCTACCTGTGCCAACCCCTGGTCAGTGGGGGCAGAAGAGAATCCAGGGTTAAAGGGAGGGAGTCGACGCTCCCCGGCCCTCCCCTCAGCCCTAGACTTGTTTTGATCTGTGTGTGCCGTGTGTGAACTTCCACGAGACAGTATTAAAAACATTTTAGTGGATTTATCACCCGCAGTTCCAAAGACCACAGCTCAGAGAACACCCAGCGTTCTGTTCCCGGTTCACTTTTCATCTTGTCGTCCCCCCAAACCGGTGGGGGGGTGGGGGTGGGGGGTGGCGTGGCACCAGCAGAGAAAAAAAGTCAGAGGAGATAGTTTCCCATGCCAACAGAGAAAAGAGGGACCCCCAAGCTTTACTGTAGGTCCTTAGCCCTAGCATCTGGGAGGAGAGTCAGGAGTTCAAAGCCGTACTCTACTCTGTAGAAAGTTAGAGGCCAGTCTGGGCTACAGTGAACCCTGCCACCAAAAAGAGAGAGAAGGAACTGGGCTGGAGAAGACCTAGAGTGTTACTACCAAGGGGGTTTCCAATCCCACTTCTCCCTCCCTCCTACACTGGGCTTGGGGCATTGGGGAAGAGGGTCTTGCGAAGATGTGGATGATGGCAGACCACAGTGAAGAAGCTAATCGAAGATGGGGTGCCTGGAGCAGGGGAAGAACAGCAACTGCTCAGTGCTCCTGGCCTGAGGCTGGACAACTTACATCAGAGTCCCTCATGAAGGCAAGGAGCAGAGAGCCCTGGGAGCACCTGGGAGGACGGTCAGCAGAGCCTCTAGTCTACCTGGAGCAACCGTAGCTAACCCTAGGCCGGGAGAGAGGCCTCTGTGAGAGGGGACTGGGGAACAGGCAGGGCGGGTGTCCTGTTTCACTGCACACAGAGCACGATGTCACTCCAGGTTTGTTCATTCATAAGACATGGCCATGACACACAGGGTGGCTTGTGAGATGTGCCCAGATCAGTCTCTGACCCTGAATCCAGACAGAAAATCTTTCATTGAGGCTGGGGTAGGGTACAGATATCACAGGTTGGGACACTCCAGGTCTCATGTGTCTTTTCTAATCATAGTTCCTACAGATTTAATTTATGTGCATCTATGTATATGTTATGTGTTTGCTTGTGTATATATACATGAGGATGTGCACTGATCCCCAAAGAGACCGTCGGGGTACGCTGCAGCTGGAGTGACAGGGGTTGTAACCACCTGCTGTGGGTGCTGGGACCTGAACCCAGCCAGGCCTCTGAAAGAACAGCAAGCGATAACCACTGAGCAGCCTCCACCAGCGTGCTTAAAGGATTTCATGTGTAACATCTCCTTCCTTGTCCCCTGATCAGCTTTCCTCTTGAGCTGGAAAGTGCTACCGTGACAAGCGCGTCTGTGTGTGACGCCTCTCTTTCAAGTCTACTTTCTTGATTCCTTGAAATCCCCTTCAGTTCTTCACACTGTTGAATCTCAAAGATTCGAAAAACCAGTGATTACAAAAACCAGTGATGTTTTCAAAATAGTTTGCTTGTCCCAGCCCTTTTGTGCCTGTCTTGTCTACCCACCCCCACTCTTTATTTATTTACTTATTTAAATATTTGAGGCAATGCCTCATCTACCCAGTTAAACTCAGCAGGTAGCTAGCTGAGGACAGCCATGAACCTGTGAAATACTGCTTCCACCTCCGAAGAGAATGGATGATAGGTGCTAACAATCCTTGTCTTTCTCCACTTCCCTGTATCTGTCTCTAGGTTCTATTTTTCTTCTCTGAGGCTCTTCTTCAACCACTTGTCAGTGGTGGCTCACACCTTTAATCCCAGCACTCAGGAGGCAGAGACAATTGGATCTCTAAGTTCAAGGCCGGCCTGATCTACAGAGTGAGTTCCAGGACAGCCAGGGCTGCACAGAGAAACCCTGTCTCAAATAAACAAACAAATAAATAAATAAATAAATAGCCGGGCGGGCTTGGTGGTGCACGCCTTTGATCCCAGCACTCGGGAGGCAGAGGCAGGCAGATTTCTGAGTTCAAGGCCAGCCTGGTCTACAAAAGTGAGTTCCAGGACAGCCAAGCCTACTCAGAGAAACCCTGTCTCCAAGAACAGACAGACAGACAGACAGACAGACAGGAAGGAAGGAAGGAAGGAAGGAAGGAAGGAAGGAAGGAAGGAAGGAAGGAAGAAAGAAAGAAAGAAAGAAAAAGAAAGAAAGAGAGAAAGAAAGAAAGAAAGAAAAAGAAATCTCACCCATTCAACCACTTTATCGTCTGTCTGTCTGTCTATGGAGACAAAGGTCACAGTATGTAACAGACTGCAATCATGCTACTTCAACCTGCCACCATCACCACCCACCTCTTCCACGCACCCCCAACCCCCAACCCCTGCTGGCCACATCCTAGGATTTCAGGTCTATACTACCAAGCCAGGATACTATTTATTATTTTTCTGTTGTTTTGGTTTTTGAGATTTTGGGGGAAAAGATGTTTATGGGGGGGGGTTCATGCTTGGTTTAGGTTAGTGTCTGTTTTTGTTTCAAGACAGATTTCTCCCTGTAGTCCTGGTTGTTCTGGAACTCACTCAATAGACCAGGCTGGCCCCGAACTCAGAGATCTGCCTGTCTGCTTGTTCATTCTTTTTAGTGCTAGGTTAGCCGCTGAGCTGCGTCTCAACCACTGACCCTCCTCTCTGAGCCAGCTCCTGCGATATTCTCCAGAAGCTGTGTGCTTTCTCAGACTGGGACCCTGCCAGTGGGCCTTCCAAGCCAACGTGGTGAAGTGATACTATAGCACTCTCCCATCCTTGTGCCTTTAATGACAACACGTCCCAGCTATCCTTCTCTACCCATCTTGTGCCTGCTGTATCAAGATATACTACTGAGCTGAGTCACCTCCACAGTCATAGTGTGCTTTCCTGTAGCCCTTCCCCAGCCCTGGCCAGAGCATGACTTCATCCTGGATTATTGCAACAGCTTCCCCGAAAGGTCTCCCTACCTCCTACCTCCCCCTACTCTAAGTCTCCCTCAACATAGCCTCTCTAGACCTGGCTCTTACATAACTAACTCCACAGCTCCAAAGTCTTCAAGAAGTTAGTTAGGGGGCTGTGTGTGGTGGTGCACACCTTTAGTCCCAGCACCCAGGAGGCAGGGGGGACTTTGCGAATTCCAGGTCAGCCTCATCTACATAGTGAGTTCCAGGATGGCCAGGACAACAACAAAAGCTTAAAGCCACACACAGCACAGAGGGTGATCGCTTGATCCGAAGAGATCAGTCTGGGGGTCTGGCAGTCAACCCCAGACCTCAGTCATTGAGCTACATCCCCACCCAAAGAGGCAGACATAGAAATGAAAGGATTTCAGAAGCCAGGTCTGGAGGTATAGGCCTGTGGTTCTACCCACTGGGAAGGCGGCAGAAAGAGGATCATGAGTTTAAGGCAAAATGGTGGTGCATGCCTTTAGTCCCAGCACTTGAGAAGGAGACAGGTTTATCCTTTTGAGTTCAGGCCTGTCTGGAGTGTGATGAGAGAGCTCAAAAGGTAAAAGCACTGACCAAGCTTCCTGACATACATATATATATATCCCCCAAGGATCAAACTTAGGTAGTGTACACACACACACACACACACACACACTCCCAGGACTCTTCTTGTGGGAGAGGAGGTGGAGACAGGAGAATCACAGGGAAGTTTCCAGGCCAACTAGCCAGAAACACGCAGCCCAGCAGACTCAAGAGAGACCCTGCTTCAAAGTTCTATTCTCCACACAACGTAGCAAACAGACACACACAAATAATAACAGCAATGAGCTTTTGAAGGAATCTCTGGATTCCAGGGCAATTTCAAAGTCAACGGAAACAACCGGTGAAACCCTGTCTCAGAATTGAAAGTGGGGAAAAGGGATGGGGCTGGGGAAATAGTCAGGTGACAGGGCATATACTCCACACTGCACTAGACCCTGGGGTGGGTTGCTTTGTTTTATTTATTTGTTTGTTTGACTTTTGGTGTTTTGAGACAGGGTTTCTCTCTGTGTAGCCCTGGCTGTCCTTGAACTCACTCTGTAGACCAGGCTGGCCAAATCTGCCAGTTCCTAACTCCCAAGGGCTGGGATTAAAGGTGTGCACCACCACACCCAGCCCTAAAAACCCACCACCTGGGCTGCAAGAGCAGGAACCTTGCCTGATACCGCTACGTCAGCAGCGCTGTATCAAGGCCCTAGGTTAAATCTCCCCTAAAGGGTTGGACAGATTTCAAGGCTGTTTATTTGCCTACTAGGATACTTCCCACGCTACAGTCTGTCTGTTCACTCCTCTCATAGTTTAAGCAGTGCACTGTTCCTGTTCAGCCCAGTTTTCAACCAGACTGTACCCCTCGACATCCCCACCTCCGCAGCCCCTAACCCCAGGCCTGTGTCTCTAGTCTCGGCTAAGCACGAATCAAACTGCTTGGTGTTTACCCTGACTCTCTGACCACCTCTAAACTCTAGGCCACTTCTGGGCTCTGCCCTGCCCCTGGGCTCTGCCCTGCCCCTGGGCTCTGCCCTGCCCCTGGGCTCTGCCCTGCCCCTGGGCTCTGCCCTGCCCCTGGGCTCTAGGCTTTCTCTCCTTTCTCCACACACCTGCACTTGCTTCTGCTTTTTCCTGTCCTTCGAGGCTCACATCAGCTCACCCCTCTCTCCTCCACACTAGGTCCTCTAGGTTGGATCACAGCAACAGGGCGTTCCTAAACAGTCCCAGGCATTCCATGGTGTGATGGTTTTCCCTGCTGGCACACATTAGAACTCTGAGGCTGGAGGGGGCGGGTATTTTTAAAGCCCAAGCTCCTTGGGCAACCTTTGGGTGGGGAAACTCAAGTGCCAATATTGTGACAACCCCAGGGGATGACAAAGTGCACTGAAGGCTGGGCGTCACCCAGAGACCCTGTAAGGTGCTCCAGCCAGGGCAACCTTCCTTAGGGGAAAGTCTCGGCGCCTGAAGCCGGCATCTGCCCTTCCCCGGTTCTTCTTACCTGTGGTCTGGATGTATACACTTAACCTGAAGCAGCTCTTGGATGCGGGTGCCAAATCTTGCTTCTGTATGGTTTTCAGATCCTCATCTGGCAAAGTCTCTTCCACTAATATTTGAACTCTTTGAAAGTAATTAGGAGAAGTCAGTAAATACAAAACGAAACAACAACAAAAAAAATGACTTCTCCTCTCTTCCCCTCCCCCAAGATTCTGCCCCTTCTAAGGGTGACAAGAAGCTCCCAGGTTCCTGTTGCTCTTCTCCTGCCTGGCCTCAGCTCCCCTATATACAGAGCCCCAGTTCTTGCACCCCTGTGGACAGCCTGAATCCTCTGGCAGGGTCTCTGCTCCCCTCTTAGTGGCTACTTGGATGCTCCCTCCCTCTGGCAAGGGTACACCTGGCTCAATGTCTCTGCCTCTTCTTGTCTTCCAAGTTTTGTTATGCTGTTGGTATTTTGTCCATGTGAATGCTAGGAACCGAAGTCAGAACTCCCCATGTGCCAGAAATGCAGTACTGGGGATCTACATTCTGGACCCCTCATCTTGTTATTTTTGATGCCTTTGATAGCCATGCATATCACCCAGGATTGAATGATCTAACCACCCACCCTCTCCTACCCTGCACCACCCACCCACCCATCATGCCTTCAACCAGATCACTACAGTGGCAGCAGCCCTTCCAAATATCCCATTTATAGTCCTTCCATGTCATTCCCTCAATTCCACTTGAAAAATTCTCAGCTCCGTTTGGACTGCCCACCCATTGACTCTATCACTTTATTATTACTATTATTTTTTAAATGTATATGCTTGAGCGTTTCGCCTACATGTCTGTCTGTCTGTCTGTCCGTCCGTCTGTCTGTGCAACACTTGGCTGGTACTGATGGAGCCAGAAGAGAATATCAGATCCCTAGAGCTAGAATCACAGGTGTTTGTATGGGTGCTGGGAATCGAACCACAGGACTATGGAAGAGCAGCCAGTGCTCTGACTGTTGATCCTTCTTTCTGACCCATGCCACTTTTATTTTTGTTTGATTTTCTTGGTTTTTCATTTTCTGACCAGGCTTGATGGCTCATTCCCATAATCTAAGTACCTGGGAGGCTGAAGCAGGAGGATTTCCACGTGTTCAAGGCCAACCTGAACACCCTATTTCCAAAAAAAGAAAGAGAGAGAGAGAGAGAGAGAGAGAGAGAGAGAGAGAATAAAATCTCATTCTCCTCATTTCTCAGTTACACTCCTGTCCTGGCTAGTTTTATGTCTACTTGACACAATCTAGAGTCATCTGAGAGGAGGGACCCTCCACTGAGGGATTGTCTCCATACAATCCAGCTGTAGTGATTTTCTTAACTAGTGATTGATGTGGGAGGGCTCAGCCCATTGTGAGTGGTGCCACCCCTGGGCTGGTAGTCTTGGGTTCTTTAAGAAAGCAGGCAGAGCAAGCCATGAGGAGCAATCCAGTAAGCAGCACCCCTGCATGGCCTCTGCACCAGCTTCTGCCTCCAGGTTTCTGCCATGTTTGACTTCCTGTCCTGGTTTCTCAGTGATGGGCTGTTACCTGGAAGTATAAGCTGAAATAAAACCTCTTCTCCCCAGGTTGCTTTGGACAGCTTCCAAAGTTGGATGCTGTGAAGACTTCCAAGGTCTTACCCTATTCTCTTGGCTCCTCTCCCTTTATACAATTTGCCTCTTGCTCAATTTCACCCTGCCTGCTAACACTTCACCCACCAACTGAGTAGGGCCAAGGGAAATGCACAGTCACCCTGGATGGTTTGTTTCCTGTGAACCATCTGTGTAGCTGCCAGCTGCCATTTCTTTCTTCAGTGATCTTCCCCATTCCGAGACCACAATTTCACAAGATGGTAATGCTTTCTCTAAAGAGAGCAAGAAAATGGACTTTCCATCCAGAAAAGAACTTCCCTATGGCTTCACCCAGCACTGCTGGGGACCTCTGCTGCATACAATTGCTTCTGGCCTAGAGACCCCAGGCCTTCCACCTGCCAAAGCTGGGATTTCTTGAATCTTCCCCTTTGTCTGCGGAGCTGCATCATGGATGTTGGAGGAGCCCATCGGGGCCCACCCCTGCCAGAGAGACTGTTGGCAGCTGACGACTGTTTGTGGAGGAGGGCTTAGTCTCTTCAGTGTTGTAGTCAGGCTAAATAACCTCTGGCCCACACTCCCTCCATAGCACGCATGTGGAGTTAAGGTGAGAATTTATACTCTATGGCGAGTAAGTCATATTAAACCCGGTGGATCACACACTGAAAGATCTTGTGGAGAACAGTTCCAGTGGAAGAGGGAGTGGGGAGGGGGATGAGGCAAAATGACTAAAGGTCAGATTATATGGATATATGAGACTAGCATGGGAGAGCAGTCCTTTAATCCCAGCACTCAGGACTCAGAGGGAGGTGGAATCTCTCTGAATTCAAGGCTAGCCTGGTCTACATAAGAGAGTTTCCAGACTAGCTAGGGCTACAAAGTGAGACTCTGTCTCAAAAAATACATTTTAAAAAAGATTCATTTTATGCACATACGTATTTAGCCTGAATGTATGTATGTGCACCATATGGGTGCCCCGGTCTCTCAGAGGTCAGAAACAAGAACTAGATACCCTGGAACTGGAACTACAGAGAGTGTGAGGCTCCTCTGCAGGAGTAGCTGGTGTGCCTAACCACTGAGCCACCTTTCCAGTCCCAGTTAATAAAAAAAAAATATTAAACTGTCGATCAGAGCCAGGAATATGGCTTAGTAATAAAGAGCATGCCAAGGGTGTACAGAGCCTTGGAATTGATCCCCACCATTGCAAAGGGGAAAGAAAGAATGGATGGATAAACGGAGTTACTCTAGGAGAAAGTGAGGTAACACATTAATACACATGAGCTAATACACATGAGCTAAGACTATTTATTGTCCCTTAGCACAATGCCTGCTATTGCTGTTGTGACTCATGATCAGGCTTGCTCTGGGGGCACTTCCTATGCAATGTTCCACCACAGAAAGTCTTTTTCGTCACCTCAGGGTTTCCTGTTCCCTGCTGGCCAGGCAGGCATGGTCCAAAAACTCTGGGAAGGAAAGAGAACAATTTTGACACAAATCCCAGGAGAACCAAAACCCACAGAAACCACCAAGACTAAACAAAAGGGGATATTTGTTTAACCTCCAGAGGGGCTAGAATTTTGGTGCTGATGCTAAACCGTGAGAGCAGCAGAGCATAAGGGCAGCATTTGGTTCCTTGCAGTGTAGAAGGTGGGGTGCTTGACGGTGTGAAAATCTCCAGCTGGCTCCAGACCTTGTGACAGGGTAACAGGCACTTGGCTTGGAATGGCTTGGACAAGCTGACACTGAACCAAGAGTGCATAAAGCTGGGTGGACGGAGCTTTGTGCTGCCTCCTGCTGCCTCTTCCGCAACAAATGTCCCAAATCTCTGCACGGCAAAACAATGGCCAGCTTTCAAGGCTCAGCAGTCTGATTGCCTCCGTGCATGCAGCCGGTCCAGATGGCGCTGAGCTGGAAAGCACAGAGGCCCTGCCACCCAGCTCACTTTTTCTGGCATCTGGAGCATTTTGAAACAAGACACTCACCCGCCACTGGTGGGGCTTTCTGCATTTGCCTCCATCCCTCATTGATAAATCCTGAGTATTTAGTAAGGATTTAAGGGTGGTACTGGGCCTTGAACAGTGTGCACATACTCTGGCCTTGAGGGACGCCCCATCCCTCAGTAAGGATGACTGTGGGGCTGGAAGGATGGCTCTGTGGTTAGGGGCTTGCTGCTTGTGCACAGGATACACTTCCTAGATGTGGTTCAGCCTTCAAGTAACTGATTTGTGTAGTGAGAATTCTGGAGTTTTGGTTTCTTTCTTTTTTTCTTTCTTTCTTTAAAGATTTATTTATTTTTATTTATATGAGTACACTGTAGCTGTCTTCAGACACACACACCAGAAGAGGGCATCAGGTCCCATTACAGGTGGTTGTGAGCCTCCATGCGGTTGCTGAGAATTGAACTCAGGACCCCTGGAAGAACAGTCAGTGCTCTTAACTGAGGAGCCATCTCTCCAGCCCTGGTTTCTTTTAAAAAGATAGGAATACTATAAAAATGTGCTTTAATTTTAATCCCAGGTGTGGGGGACGTGGGCTGCTCGGGACTGTCTGTAGCAGCTGATTGTGGTTTGCTTCATGCACTAGCAGGGGCATGGTTTTGCCAGCTGCAGATAGTTTCTGCAATCATGTGACTCTGAAATTCTGGGAATTTTTCAGAGGGTAAATAAATGCTAGGGATGCCAAGAGGCAGTGTGGGTTGGGGAGGTTGGTTGCGTTTTGCTAGTAGCTGTGGTCCAAGAGGAAATGAAAGATGTAATGTCTACTCTCTACCTCTCTCTCTCACCTCTGTCCTTTCTCTCCTATCTAGTGATAGAGGGTGAAGCTGGGGGAATAAAGGGTAGAAAAAAGAAGAAGCCGAAAAGTAGCAAACACCCACCACAGATCTGTCCTCTGTGTCATTCATGTAGCCCAGGCTAGCCTCAAACTCATTCACTATTTTGCTCCTTCCTCCATGTCCTAAGTGCTGGGGCTATAGGAGTCATCACTCAAACTCCAGCCCATTCTTTAGATGTCAGCAAAACTGTTGCCACAAAGAATGTCTACTCCCTGTCACAGCTCGCTCTCATAGCACATTATACTTGGGATACCTCTGTGATTGCTTTCTGTGGTGAGGCTATAAATCTCATGAGGGTAAAGGCTCCCTTCCTCTCATCTCAGTATCCCGGGTCCTAGCATGCTGCCCGGATACAACAGGTGCTCAATGGATACCTGCTGAAGGAGTTACACACACACACACACACACACTGCCTCGCACTATCGAGTAACAGAGAATATGGGTTTCTTTGTCCAAGGATTAAGGTGTAAACTTCTACACTTCCTACTTTCCTTGAAATCCCTCAGAGGAAAGGGGAGGAGAGAGAAGATGGATTAATTCTCCATAAGATTCCACGGATTCCCAGAGCCACAGCATGGTGTTGGGGATGGGGAAGTGGACTAAGATAATGCTGACTCAAAACCAAAAATAAAATTTTTGAGAGGGAGAAGAGAGAGAGAGAGAAAAAAAAAGAAGGTCAGTGACCTGTGACCTGGAGTGCAACAGAAACAGAGAAAACTGGGTTTTGTTTTACCTTTTTTGTTGTTTGTTTTTCCGAAACAGGATTTCTCTGTGTAACAGTCCTGGCTATCCTGGGAGTTGATTTGTAGACCAGGCTGGCTTCAAACTCACAGAGATCTATCTGCCTCTGCCTCCTGATTTCTGGGATTAAAACCATGTGCTATCACGCCTGGCTTACAGGTGTCTTTTAAATTGCTATCCCAAATTACGTTTTTGGGTTTGTTTGTTTGTTTTTCTTGGGGGGGGGGGTATACAGCAAGTGTTACAAAAGCAGAAACTGGGGGTTTGGTTACCCCTGAATTACATTCTCTGGGCAGTCAAGCAGATTTACAAAGGCAGATGGCAGCCTTCCTGATCTCCTGGCTACACTTTTCTGTGTCATTAGGAAGCCCAGCAGTTTCTATTATCCTTAAACCAACTTCACTTTCTGAGCAAGTTGAAGCCCAAGGTCACTTTTCCAAGGCAGGTTAGCAAAGCCTGGTAAGAGGAGAGTTTCCGACAAACAAGTGGCTCCAAAGGGCAAAAGACACTTAGATTTCAATGAATTCAGGTGTGTAACTATTTACTTGTCTTCCTAAACTGCTACGCAAAGCTCGTTTGTAGGCTATGTATGTTTAAGTAAGAGTTGGGTCAGAGCCTCTTGGTTTAATTATTTATTTAATATCTCCGAGGACGTTTGTTAGTACACGTATTCTTTTTATATTCTAATCAGTGTAAAACTTGTCAGTATTTCTTTTACCCTGTATCATCAATGAAGCTCTGGGTGTGATCCACAGTACCACATAAATCAGGCACAGTGGGGCATGCCCGTGGTCCCAGCATCCTCTTCTACATAGAGTTCCAGGCCAGCAAGGGATACACATGACCCTGTCAATAACACCAAGAACAACATATGCCAAAGTAAGGTGCTTAGATAATAAGGGGTTCTCGTTCCCGGAAGAACTGTGCTGGTCCAGCCGGTGCAGGCAGTTTGCCCAGCAAGGCTGAGTCACAAACGGGATCTATCTACACCTTCTGTAGGGAGGAGGAGAGCTGTTCTCTGCCGCTCCTCTCACTGGAGCATGGGATACCAGTTACACACGAAATATATAGGACAAACTAAGCTGGTGCGGAATGAGGTCACTGAGGGATCACACTGCTAGCGGGCTGGAGCACTATCCAAGAATCGCAGGCTCCATCTGAGAGTTTCGAAATCCAGGTCTGCAATTTAATATATTTTCTCATGATGGACATGCTCATTCGAGTTTGAAAAACACTACGATTCTGGATCAGGGGGCTCAGTTGAAGGGCAATGATGGATATGTGGCAAAAGTCAATCAAGGATGAGCCAAAATGGACAGGGGTTGATTTCAGCTAAGATCTCTGAATTTGGGTATAATAACAGGGGAGGGTCTGAAAGCAGCTAAAATCTCAGCCTTTACATTTGAACTGAAGCTCGAACTTAGGGTCTTTACGCATGCTTGGTAAAGCTCTCTACCACTGCTCTCTCTTCCTCAGCCCAAGTTTCCCATTTCTGGCCTTTTTACATTTTGACTAAACCAGTCAGCCAGATCTTTGTCAACCTCGGTTCGATTTGGCTAATTCTATTGCTTAGGTCTAGTCCGGTTGCTAAGGTATGGCGCTTCACGGTTGCTAGGGAAATGGCGTCACCATAGAGGCGGGACAAGGAACCTCTTCGTGCTCCTGATTGGCCGTCGTGTTAGGGACTAGCTTCTCCGTCTCTGAGGGCTCGAGAGCTGATAGAGACTCTCAGCTGCTCCCAGGCTGCCCTTCCAGGCCTCAACATCATACACAATGCAACAACTGTGACTTAGGCCGTCCTGCTATGCTCCTTGGTCTCTCAGGTACTTTTTGACCCGGTCAAGTGCCCATAGTTGGGGCGACTACCCGAACCATGGGGAATTACAGAATTTATAGTTCTAAACTAGACCTGGGTGGATTCTAGCTTGGGAAGGGGGGAAAAAAAGGAGAAACTTTTAGCACTACGAGGAGTCTTAACTAGGAATTCTGGAATTTACATGGTTTCGGTTTTTTGTTTGTTTGTTTGTTTGTTTTTTTCACCTGCTCAGGTCTGAACTACACTTGACCCATCACTTTCCAGACTAAACTGTTCTTTCCTTTATCTGTTGTGGAAGGGATCAGGAGATCCAATGGAGACCTCACCTATCAGCCCAATGAACGAGAAGAACACCGCTCAGCCGCAGCAGCGGGAAGAGAACGCCCAGCAAATCTTAAATACAGCCATTCCGTTTAGGCAGCGGTCCCCAGGTCTTCTCCCTGAAGCCCTGAAGGTGGGAGTGAGACCGGATCCAGCCAATCAAATTGTAGAGACTCAAGAGATTGAACATCCCGTGGCTGGATTTGAAGGTGACTCTGATCAATTTCAAGTCTCAACCAATGAGATGGCAGAGCACCTCCAAGCTTCTGATCTTTGGTACTGTCCTGATGGGAGTTTTGTAAAGAAGATCATAGTCCCTGGCCATGGCTTAGACAAACCCAAGCTAGGCTCCAAATGCCAAGTGTTGGCTTTGGGATTTCCTTTTGGATCTGGGATGCCAGAGGGCTGGACAGAACTAACCATAGGCATAGGACAATGGAGGGAAAAAATGTGGGGGGAACTCATGGAAAAATGCCTGGAGTCTATGCGTCAAGGTGAGGAGGCAAAGATTCACCTTCCTGGATCCTCTGCACCTCTTGCTAAACTCAGACTGGATTCCTTCACCAATGGCCGGGACTCCTGGGAGATGGAGGCTATGGAGAAGGAGGCTCTGGCCAAAGAAGAACACAGAAGGGGTACAGAACTGTTTCGAGCTGGGAACCCTCAAGGGGCTGCCCGATGCTATGGACGGGCTCTCCGACTGCTGCTGACGTTGCCCCCACCCGGCCCTCCCGAACGAACTACCCTTTATGCCAATCTGGCTGCCTGCCAGTTGCTGCTAGGACACCCCCAGTTGGCAGCCCAGAGCTGTGACCGAGTGCTGGAGCGGGAGCCGGGCCATTTAAAGGCCTTATACCGAAGGGGGGTTGCTCGGGCTGCCCTCGGGGACTTGGAAAAAGCCACTGCTGATTTCAAGAAAGTGCTAGCAGTAGATCCCAAAAACCGTGCAGCGAAAGAGGAGCTGGGGAAGGTGGTCATTCAGGGAAGGAAACAGGATGCAGGGCTGGCTCGGGGACTGCGCAAGATGTTTAGCTGATTAAAGGAGACAGGAACCCGCGAACTGTGGTCTGTGTTGTGGAATTTTCAAGGGCCCCGAAGGAAGTTGTTTGAACTCGTATCTCGTTCTGACCTACAGGGAGTTAGCGACGGTGTCAGTGAGCCACTTGGTGGAGGGAGTCCCGGGAAGCGTATCCACCTCCGAGGATAGGAGAGGTTGTCTATTTGGGACTGGCTGTGGCAAACGCCAGAACTTCCGGATGTCAGGGAGTTGCATCCCAGGGAGGTGGAGTTACAAGTGGTTGCGTGTCGCCAGGTGTGGGTGCTGAGAATGTAATCCAGACCCTTATAAGAGCAACAAGCACTTTCCTTTTGGGTGGGAGGGTTTGAGACAGGGCTTCTCTGTGTAACAACCCTGGCCGTCCTGGAGCACACTTTGTAGACCAGGCTGAGATCCGCCTGCCTCTGCCTCCTGAGTGCTGGGATTAAAGGCGTGCACCACTACCGCCTAGTCGCAATAAGCAATATTAAACTGCTGAGCCATCTCTTATCCTAAATGCTGGAACTTTGCTCATTCGTTTATTCATTAATAATTCATTCATTATGCGTGTGCCTTCATGAGTTTATGGGCACCACATGGGTGCAGATGTTTGCGGACAACTGCTCAAGCATGAACACTCTAGCCCAGATGCCGGAACCCTAAGTGCTAGGAACTACATTTCCCACAATGCTAGTTTCTGGGGCCTGTACGGCGCACGCACAGTCTCGCCTGGATCGGTAAAGCGGCTGACCCGTGCCATTGGCCCGGCATGCACAGTCATTGCTCCTTCGTGTCACGTGTTCACCAACTAAGCCTCTGACTGGTCATCAGGACTTCCGGGACGCCGGTTTTCCTCAGCGAGCTCATGGATTTGCCGCGGCCGGGAGGAGGCGGGCCGGGGAGCCGGCTCATGGTGGGGGGTGGGGGGAAGATGGCGGAGCTGATGCTCCTCAGCGAGATCGCCGACCCGACGCGCTTCTTCACCGACAACCTGCTGAGTCCGGAGGACTGGGGTGCGCGGAGTGGGGCCCCGGGGGAGGAGCGGGCTGAGGCTCGCCATGGGCCCGAGGCACGCGGGAAGGCAGCAGAGGGTGAACGAGGAAGGCTGGGCGGACGCCGAGCCCATCCTCCGAGGGAGAGCGCAGCGGGACTCGCGCTTCCCCGGGATGCGGGAGGAGGGAAGACCTTGGTCTCCCGTGGGAGCACGGGGCTGCCCGGGGTCAGGGGAGAGGGGCTGGACGCCTTAGGGTGTAAGGCTGAGCGAGTGGGCGGGCGGTGGGTCTGGCCCGGCCGAGCCAATGAGGGATGGAGCCGGGGCTGGCGTGCCACCCTCCTGACACGCGGGCCTCCATGCAGACAGCACCTTGTACAGTGGCCTGGATGAAGTGGCCGAGGAGCAGGCACAGTTGTTCCGTTGCGTGGAGCAGGATGTCCCGGTATTGCTACCTCAGAGTTTCTCTTATGACCCTTGGTGGTGGGAGGGCGACCCCAAACTTGGAGTCATCGCCAAGCCACAGAGCTCATCAGGGTGTCACCCCTGCTCATGTTAAACTCGAAAATTTCGAGGAGAAAGACCAGTTTCAAAAGTCCATTGGTCTAATTGGCTCAAGTTTTATTTTAGAGGCGCACCCGGGACTAGCCAACTAAGTCAGGATTTTAGAGAGCAGCCCCTTCTGGCCTTTTGGGATCCTTCTTATGGGGTACAGATAAAAGACTGACAGCTGTGTGTCTACAGGGGCGAGAATAGGTGGTTAGTGGTTGTTAGTAAAATACAACGAAAGCAAAAGAGAAACATTTTTTTCTGTAAACTATGGAGCCTTGACACAGTGGGCGTCTTAATTTGCAAGCTGTGTCGCTCCTGTTTTGCTGTCGTACTTTCTCACCTTCCTGCCCGCTAATATGTCCCACTGCTTAGTTTGACAGCAGCTCTCTGGATGTGGGGATGGATGTCAGCCCCCCTGAGCCCCCTTGGGACCCTCTACCCATCTTCCCAGGTAAGGCGCCCTTAGGATTCCCCTCATCTTTCCAAATGCCCTTCTCTTCCCACTGCTTCCCAGAAACTAACATCCCTGTGTGCTCCTCCCTGTGATCCCTGGGGTGTTGTCTGCCCTTACTCTCCTGCCCCACCTCAGCACCACGCTACAGGCAATGCTAGGCTCTGCTCCTCCGTTACTCATTTCTGCAGTGTTGGTTTGGCACAGGCAAGACATGGTCTCAGCCCCGAGCCTCGTCCCCAGCCTCCCTGCTTACCTCGGAACTTTTCTCCCCCCCAGATCTTCAGGTGAAGTCCGAGCCATCCTCTCCCTGCTCGTCCTCCTCCCTCAGCTCAGAGTCCTCACATCTTTCCACAGAGCCCCCCAGCCAGGTGAGAGCCATCTCCCCTCTGGTTCTCTGTGGCTCCTCTCATAGGTGCTGAGGTACTGTTTGTGTGCTGTGAGTCATGAGGCGGGTGGCAGTCTCTTTTTAGTCACCGTCCCCTCGCTTTCTGCCCTTCTGGTCTGGTTGTATAGAAGGGAAGACAGGGGCCTTTTGAACATGCAGAGAGACGGCAGGTGAAGGGCTTGGGAAAACAGTTGATGAATGGCTGAGACTTTGCAAACTGTTCTTGCCCAGGCCTCCCACTGTAATTCGATATTTGTGATCATGAGAAGATAATCGAACAAAGAGCCTGGGCAGGCTAGGCGGCGTGTCAGGACCACTTAGCGCAGGGCACATTTGTTTGGAGGGCTGGAAGCTCTGGGGTCTTCGTTCTTACTCTTCTTGGTTTCTTTCCCTCATTCCTTCCACCTCCCTGCACCACCCTGCCTCTCACAGGTCCCTGGTGTAGGCGAGGTGCTGCATGTGAAGATGGAGTCCCTGGCACCCCCACTCTGCCTGCTGGGGGATGATCCAGCATCCCCCTTTGAAACGGTCCAGATCACTGTGGGCTCTGCCTCTGATGATCTTTCAGGTAATCACAGCTTGTCACTGACCTTGTGCCTGCCAGGGTCCAGGTGGGGGTGGTGCACATCTTGAACCCCAGCACTCGGGAGGCAGAGGCCAGAGTACAGAGAGAAACAACCTCCAAATAAAAAAGGAAGTGAAACCATAGAAACAATAGTACTGAAAGCGAGGACGTGAGAAGTGTTGTGCCAGCACACGGGAGGCAGGCCGGCCTGGTCTACACACTGAGTTCCAGGACAGCCAGGGCTGCACAGAGAGACCCTGTGATGAAAAGCAAAAACACAAAAACGAAAGAAACAAACCAAAAATAAAATAAGAGCAAAACCCTCCAGAGGGGAGGGGGCTGGAGAGACGGCTCGGTGGTTAAGGGTACTCACTGGCCGCTCTCCCAGAGGACCCAGGTTCAATTGCCAGTGCCACGTGGTGGCCCACAAGTGTCTATGCCTCTAGTTCAGGGGGTCGTCTTCTGGCCTTGTGCACTTCCAAATGCGTCTGCGCATGAAATAAAGACCTCTGTGTGAGCTCTGTGACTGCTGAGCTGCCTTGGCTCGGAAGCCTGCCCCATCGGTGCACAGGGTCTGTGAGAGAGAAGTAAAGACGGAAGGGGAGAAGGCAGCATGTGTGCGTGTGTGTGTGTGTGTGTGTGTGTGTGTGTGTGTGTGTGAGTGACAAGTTAGGGAAGCTGCTGAAGTGAGAGGAGGGTCGAGGTGGGAGGAGCCTTAGAGCCTTAGTCAGCTCACAGTCTCTCCTGAGATGCCTGCACTATGGCGTCCAAGTAAAAGGAG
Organism: Mus musculus; assembly: GCF_000001635.26. Classification (NCBI taxonomy): domain Eukaryota; kingdom Metazoa; phylum Chordata; class Mammalia; order Rodentia; family Muridae; genus Mus; species Mus musculus. The sequence goes on from NT_187027.1 coordinate 969,439, forward strand.
GACTAACCCTCGTCTCCCTTCATCTTCAGTATTTATCTGCCAGCCAACTGCTGCTGCTTTTATGATTTGTTTATTTTATGTGTTGGGTAATTTGCCTGCACATGCACAATGTGTGTGCTCGATGCCTCCAGAGATCAGGAGAGGGCATTACTGACAGCTGTTAGCAACCATGAGGACTCTGGGGTCAGTCTTCTGTAAGAGCAGTGAGTTCTGTCTACCAGCGAGCATCTCCTCAGCTCCTGTAGCCAGCACTGGTGTCTTCTTCCTGCCCCCTCAGATATCCAGACCAAGCTGGAACCTGCCTCTCCGTCTTCTTCTGTCCACTCTGAGGCCTCCTTGCTGTCAGCAGACTCTCCCAGTCAGGTGACACACCTTGCTCTCCTGAGCATCCTTCTCCAGGGGTGCGGGAAGCTCTCCCTTGACCACCTGCTCCGTACCGGCACTCCTAACTAATGTCTCTGGGCTGCCCTGCACAGCCTTTTATAGGAGAGGAGGTTCTGGAAGTGAAGACAGAGTCTCCGTCCCCTCCAGGGTGCCTCCTGTGGGATGTCCCAGCCTCTTCGCTCGGAGCTGTCCAGATCAGCATGGGTCCATCCCCTGATAGTTCCTCAGGTAATGGGGTCTCCTGACCTCTGGGGTCCCTGTTGAGAGGCCTCACAGTGTTAGAATCCCTTCCTTTCCCTTCCCTTCATTCAGGGAAAGCTCCGGCCACTCGGAAGCCTCCACTGCAGCCCAAGCCTGTGGTACTAACCACAGTTCCGGTGCCACCTAGAGCTGGGCCTACCAGCGCTGCCGTCCTCCTGCAACCCCTGGTCCAGCAGCCTGCGGGTGAGGAAGCTAGAGAGGGGCCTGGGAGTGAGCTCACTGCCCCCGAGGGCCCTGGGCCTTCAGGGCTCGTGTGTGAGATTGGACACGGGGTCCTGACGTCACCCTCTCGGACATCCTCCTGCTCATCTTTTTAGTGTCCCCAGTGGTCCTCATCCAAGGTGCTATCCGAGTCCAGCCTGAAGGGCCAGCTCCCGCAGCTCCCCGGCCTGAGAGGAAGAGCATTGTTCCAGCCCCTATGCCGGGGAACTCCTGCCCGCCTGAAGTGGATGTATGTGCCAAGGAGGTGGGGCAGGCTCTGTCACAGGAGGCCAGAGAGCAGTCTGTCTGGCAGGCAGCAGAAAAGGGAGCTAGTGTGCGGGATGGAAGGCTGAGGGTGTGGGGGGGCTCTGCTGTACGTGGTGTTAGGTATGTAGGTTGGAGGGGCGTCACGTTTGGTTGTAGGTTTAGCACATAGGGTGGCTTCCCAGTGGGAAGGCAAGTCAACTGTTCTTAGCTGTAGCCCGTTAACTTAGGGCTCGGAACAAGAGCTTGGGAAGGAAGTCCTAAGGAGAGGATTAGCCAGCACTGTGGTCCTCCAGTTTCTCCTGTCCCACACATGAGGACTAGGAGGGAGGTAGGAGAGTGGCCGTGAGCTGGCAGTGAGTCCCTGGGGCTGGGGCATGATCTCTCTAACTCATCTTCATTCTCAACCTCACTGGTGCAAGGCAAAGCTGTTGAAGCGGCAGCAGCGGATGATCAAGAATCGAGAGTCGGCCTGCCAGTCCCGCCGCAAGAAGAAAGAGTACCTGCAAGGCCTGGAGGCCCGGCTGCAGGCTGTGCTGGCCGACAACCAGCAGCTGCGCAGGGAGAACGCTGCCCTCCGGCGGCGGCTGGAGGCCCTGCTGGCAGAGGTCAGCCTGTGCTACCCTTGGAGAGAGGGCTGGGAAGGCAGGCCCGAGACCACACTCACCTCCTGTCTTCCTCTGCCTGCAGAACAGCGGGCTCAAGCTGGGGTCTGGAAACAGGAAGGTTGTCTGCATCATGGTCTTCCTTCTCTTCATTGCCTTCAACTTTGGGCCTGTGAGGTGAGCCCCTCACCACCTCCCTGCAGCCCTGGATGGAGCTGAGCCTCACAGATGAGCTGCTCAGTTGTCTGCTCAGCCCCGGGCACTGTGTTCCACTTACACAAGCATTCCCGCCCCTGCAGCCCAGATGCTGTTTCCATCAGCCATTGCTAGTGTGTACTGTTTCCCTCGGAGGAGGTGCATTGTGGGTGGGGGGTGGCGATAGTGTTAATGAGAACTGACCCCAGGAGTGGGCCAGGTGCTTGGCACCCCACCACCAGGACATACATTTGATCCCTGAACCTGAATTTTGAAAAGACTGGATGTGGTAGCATGGACAGCAATGGGAAGACAGAGCCAGGCAGGTCCCCGGGGCTCATTGGCCCTTGATGAATGGCAGGCTGCTGAGAGACAGTGTCAAATAAAGGAAGAGGGTGGGTCGTGCTGAGCAGTGACTTTTGTATGCACATGTACATATGTGTACATAAGTACACACAAACCCCTGCCCCGACACACCCGTGTAAGTGGCTCACAGGCTCCCTGGCTATGAGGCCTTAGAGTCCTCGTTCTCCTTTCCTATTTCCTGGACCTGTGAGATTGGCATCCTCTCTACTCCCCACTCACTGAAGAGAGATGCAGCCATGTGGAACAGGTTATACCTTCCTCAGTCTGCAGAGTCCTGACTCGCACTGCACCAGACAGCTGAGAAAGCCAGAATTCTTTCCCTCCCCGCTTCCCTGCCCACAGCATCAGCGAGCCGCCTCCAGCTCCCATGTCTCCTCGGATGAGCAGGGAGGAACCTCGACCCCAGAGGCACCTGCTGGGCTTCTCAGAACCAGGGCCAGCTCATGGCATGGAACCCCTTCGGGAAGCCGCCCAGAGCCCCGGGGAGCAGCAGCCCAGCTCTGCAGGCAGGCCCAGCTTCAGGTGAGAAGCAGAAAGACCCCTCCTGTAAGAAGGAAGGAGTCATCTTCCTAAAGCCTGCCCTTGCAGGGTGTAGAGCCAAAGTTGCTCTTGGCCCGGGGGTTTGATGGTGTCCTGTGCTGGGCAGTCTCTCTCTGGTCATTGCCTCCTCTGCTTCACTTCAGAAACCTGACGGCCTTCCCTGGGGGAGCCAAGGAGCTGCTGCTGAGAGACCTGGACCAGCTCTTCCTCTCCTCAGACTGTCGCCATTTCAACCGAACTGAGTCTCTGAGGTGTGCATAGTCTGTCCTTCTGTGTGGAAGTGCCAGCTCCCCTGCCTTCTCATGCCTGCTTGTGGGCATGGGGCATACATTTTGGCCTTCCTTAGAGCTGGTGGTCTGTCTCCCTAGGCTTGCTGATGAGCTGAGTGGCTGGGTCCAACGTCACCAGAGAGGTCGACGGAAGATACCTCACAGGGCCCAGGAGAGACAGGTAGGAGCCAGTGGGCGGGCCAAGGAAGGTGAGAGCAAGACAAAGCTACTGTCCTGGGGATTCCAGGTGGACATTTTAGAGAGATTTCAAGGGTTCTTGGGGGACATGGAGGAGTGGGTGTGAGATGGCACCAGCTTCCAGGGACCGCCTCTCTTTTTCCCTCCTCCCTTTACCCTCTTCAAATCTTTAGATACTTCTCCTTCCAGAAGTCTCAGCTACGGAAGAAGTCTCCTCCAGTGAAACCTGTCCCCACCCAACCTCCAGGACCCCCTGAAAGGTAAGTGCTGGGTAAGCACTCGTAAGTGAGGTCACTAGAGAGAGCTGTACCCCAGGAGGACACTGCTGTTGTTCCGGAGGAATCTGTCACCCTTTCCACCAGGCTTCCTGAGTCTGTTCTCACCTGCCTAGGGACCCCGTGGGCCAGCTGCAGCTCTACCGCCACCCCGGCCGCTCGCAGCCGGAGTTTCTAGACGCAATTGACCGGAGGGAGGATACCTTCTATGTTGTCTCCTTCCGAAGGGTGAGCTCCCCTCCCCCTGTCATGTGCCTGTCACCCTGGGTCCCCAGCTGGGGAACCTGTCAGTGTGTCTTCCCCTGCCATCCAGCATGGCCCTTCTGCTCCTAGGACCACCTGCTGCTCCCAGCCATCAGCCACAACAAGACATCCAGGCCCAAGATGTCGCTGGTGATGCCAGCCATGGCCCCCAATGGTAATTCTTCCCTCTGGCTATGGAGAGGGTTCTGAAATCTAAAACTGAGGAAGGAGGGAGTTCTCATAGAGAACCAGCAGGGGGCGCTAAGGGAAAAAGTGCGAGGAGGGACTTGGAACCAAGGGGAAGAAAAAGTGGGGAGACAAGGGCCTGCAATTGAGCATTGAGGGCTCAGGAGTCTGAGATGGGAAGATGGGGAGTCTGGGTTGCACAGTGAGATCCTTTCTCAACCAGACCAAAGCTGCTCTGATAGGTGGCGGCTAGGCTTTTCTTTCTTGACCTCCTGTCCCATGTGCCCCTTACTTGTTGTCACTTACCTTCCTACGCCAGCCCTCTGCCCGCCTCACTCGGCCTGTGGGCTGCCTCTGCCCTCCTCCTCTTCCCAACTTTCTAACCATCTTCCTCATCTCACCCCACCCACCACTGTCTGCCTCCCCTTCCCCGCTTCCCTCTCTCCTTCACACAGAGACCGTGTCAGGCCGGGGCCCCCCAGGGGACTATGAGGAGATGATGCAGATCGAGTGTGAGGTCATGGACACCAGGGTGATTCACATCAAGACCTCTACGGTGCCCCCCTCGCTCCGGAAGCAGCCGTCCCCATCCCCGGGCAATACCACAGGTGGCCCCTTGCCAGGCTCCGCAGCTAGTCCTGCCCATCAGGCCTCCCAGCCCCTCTACCTCAATCACCCCTGACATCCTCACCTCACAGTGACTTAGAACCGGGTTAGGGAACCTGATCCTGGGGCTCGGGGGCAATTGTAAAGGAAGACGGGGTGTGGGGGTTAAGCACTTAGTGGGACTAGGGTGGGTGGTTCACCTCTCTTCTCACTCTTTCCAGAAATATAGGGCTCCTCTCATTCCTGCACTCCCAGTCCTCTTTCCCCGAGGGTACCTCGTGAGGGTTTCCCCCATATCCTCTTCATTCTCTCCTTTATCTGTTTGGGAGTCAAGGTGGGACTAGGTCCCCAGGTGGGACAAGGGATGGTTGTGGGTGGCAGAAGTCAGTTTATGTGTGTGCGTATCTTTTTTTTATTATTATTAAATAAACAACGTGGAGGGGTGTAAAGGAACGGCGGCCACCTTCCTAGTGTGTGACGTGTATAGGGCCAGCATCAAAGGAAGCAGCACTGAGGATGGCGTGGTGGGGTGAGAAGGAGCCAGACCTCATGTCCCCGTCCCCCCTGTCCCAGCCCAGCAACTCTAGGGCATGTCTGTCTAGCTGTCTGTGGCGTGACAGCAGATAGAACATCTCACCGGAATGTGTCTGAGTAAACAGGAAGGACAGGACAGGGGCCCCACGCCCTTGAGGGGGTGCAGCAGCTCCAGCCCTTGCTCTGCTGCAGGTCCCCCCTGGCTTTCCAGGATGAGCTGTCCACACAAACAACAGGCGTGGGGGCCAGAGGGCTTGAAGCCCAGGAAGGCGGGGTCACAGCGGAGGGGGCCTGGTAGGGAGGTGAAGAAGGGGGCACATTACAGGACATCCTCTAGGCCCTGAACTGAGGAAGACAGACCTGAGGGAGGCCCAGATGGATGGAGACAGTGGCTCAGGCAGATAGGGCCGTGAGCTCCGAGTGGGAGGAAAGGGACCAGATCCAGATGAGGGCCCCAGTCTGCCTGGCTGCGAGTCCCCTGCAGTCACTCCCATTGCAGCAGTGCCTTAGGCCTGACCCTACAGGAGTGGCCCGGGTCAGCTGGAGGGTGTGAGCTGGACCTGGGCTCCGAGCCCAGATGACTGGACAGGGGCTGCCTGGCTCTAAGCCCAGCCCTGAAGGAGGGAGGAAGAACCTCACGTGTCCAGCCAGGCTTTCCCCTCCTCTCTTCACCCATCCCTACTGTGTTTGGGGTGAAAACAGACTGGGGAACTATGGCAACCTGGAACTAGGGCTCCCAGGAACTCAGCCTCTCCTCCCTCCAGAGGGCAGCTCTGGTCCACAGCCACTTCCTGTCCCAGGATCCCTGAGCACCTTATCCAGGGAGTAAGGGAAGCAGATGGCCTGGTCCTGGGCTGCTTCACGGCCCTGTACTAGCTGATGTCCTTAAACACCTTGGGCTCGTCCTCTGTAAGATGTGACCCTCCTCCTGACTTCCGAGGGTGGTACTGGGAAACTTGGTCCTTGGACAGGACTATTAGGCACTGCCTCCGTCCTGGGTCTGCTTCACCTTGTACCCATCACGTCCCCGACCCATTTGAGAAGGTGCTCCAAGAGCTGGCACCCCCACACTGAGGACTCTGGGATGGTTCCCTTGCACTTCCAAGTGGTGGAAGACTGGGACCCTCAGACATGGGGGAGGGGCATCATGGGGGCCAAGGAGAGACGCGGAGATGGGGTTGCAGGGTCACAGGTGCAAACGGGCTTGTCTGTTGCCCTGCAGGCCAGTACAGGCTCCCTTCTGTCCAGTCTGCTCTGTGGTGCCCCCTCAGCATGCCAGCCCGCTGTCACTCTGGCACCTAAGCAGCCCCTTCCTGCCTCAGGCCCACTGCTTCCTGGTCAGCTCTGGGGTCATAGTTGGGGGTCTTCACCCTCTGCCCACCACTCTGTTGGCTGCTTAGTTCTCTCTCTGTGTCTCTTCACAGTTTACCCTTCCTCTGCCTTGTCCTGCTCCTTGGTCTTCACATCTCTTCCCGCTGGCTGTGTGCAGTGGTCTCCGTTCTGTCCCCTCTTCTGTTCACACCACAGTCAGACCCCCTCACTCTGTCCCACCGCCTCTTCTCTCTCCCTCCATGCTTCCCTCCCTCCCTGCGCCTCACTCCAAGCTTAGTCCTCTCCCTGGCTGTGGGGGCCAGGACTGGGGAGCCCAGTGTTTGCCTCATCATTCTGCTATGGCTTCTGGATACAGCACATCTGGATCCCGGGGCCCAGATGTGTGGTTGCCACAGCGACCTCAGTCCCTCTGGTAAATACAGGCGCCCACCCGCTCCAGAGCAGAGAACAAAACAATTGTGTGACTTTCTTTTGTCACGAGATAGAAATGTCCTCCCCTCCTCCTCCCGTCTCCCCACACCCATGTCTCTAGGCTGAGAGTTTGAAGGCCCCAGACCCTTCTTGCCAGGGTGTTGGAGCCCTCTAGCCTTGTACTTCCATCTTCTCAAGCCATTTCTTTCCCAGGTTCCCCATCCTTAGCCCACATCACTGAGCTCTCCCCCCCATGCATGTTGGCCACCTCCCTCCCCCACCGCACCCCCACCGCATCTTAGGCAGTATCTTGTCTATACAGTAGCAGGGCAAAAGGAGATATTTCAAAAGTCCAAATCCTTCACCATTCCTCCTCAAAACTTTTGAAGAGGCCACTCACTTCAGTCCTTCCCAGAGCTACTGCTGAGGGAGTGAGGACAGGCTCTGCCTACTCTGTCCTAGCCAAGTGGAACAGCACCCATGAGCCCTGTCTCCTCACTGAAGGATGAAGGGAAGCCTGTGCTGAGAGCTAGGCCACCACACACAGAAGCCAGGTCCTGTTTCCTTCCCGACACTTCCTCAGCTCACCCTCTGACCTCTCTTGACTCCCTTCTGTGCTTTTAGGCTCTGCCCTCAGTCGCCCTCACCCTTCTTAGTCATGTTCTCTCTCCCTTTCCTCTTCTCCATCTTTGAACTTGAAGGGTCATTTAAGGATACTGTGCTCAGAGCCAAAGACCCCTAGAGTAAGGATCCTGGGAACAGCAAGCACACATGTGGTTCTGGACAACGCTGTGACCTTGCTGCCCCCAGGACACCTCATTGAAGCCACTTAAGCTCCTGGCTTTCCTGTCCCCTCCCGGGTACCCATGGGATAGTTGACTACTGGGTTATTTCTGCTCCAGCAGCCTGGCCCCCTGGGGAGGCATTCTGCTCGGGCTCATACTGCTGGTCCATCTTCTCCTCTGCACTCTTTCTTTCTTCTTTCCACCTCATGGTCCCTACCTGTGATTTCCCCCCCCAGCCTCATAGTAACTCAAACTACACCTCTTTCTATTCCTCCCAGTAATTGGCTATCCACAGTTTTATTTAACCAATACTTTTAACGTGAGGGGCAAGGCGTTTACATAGCATCATTCAGTGTATGTGAGGATCTCCTCATGGGGGCAACCAGGTCTTGGAGACCACTATGTAGCATTTGGATAGCAGCATAGCAGTACCAGACCAACCCCCGAGATTTCAATTTTTGTCTACATAAAATGTCTCTTTATCTTACAATAATAAGCAATATATAGTAAGAACAATTATGAAGCAATTATGTTGCCTCCCAAGTTATCCCTGACTGGTTAATAAAGATGCCTCCAGCCTGGGCTGGACAGAAGAGAGGATGGGGGTCTGGGTCGGGGGCAGAGTGAAGATTCTGGGGCTTGGAGTCTCAGAAGGAGAGTGAGGAGGAAGAAGGAAGTTGCCATGGGTTAGGTGGATTGTGAGCTCATGGCCATGAGGGCAGGCCTGGTGGAGTAGGAGCAGCCCACACAGGATATGGCCAGTGATATCTCGGAGGACACCACAGGTTAGTAGACAAAATAGCATAGATGGTTGATACCTGCCCAGCTTTAGTGCTTTGGTGCTTATTATAAGTCTAAAGGTTTCTGTGTCTTCTTTGGGATCTATATGCTCTAAGTAGGGGGTAGAAACCTCTAATAAATATTTAAAGGGGTTTTTAACAATCTTCAGATTAATATCCACTACAGTTGGCCTTCATCCCTGACAGTGAAGCCAGGCAAGGTTTGCTGCTTTTCTGGACATTGAAAAGACAGGATTTCCCAGGAGACTGGGATCCAGGAGGAAACGGTTCTAGACAATCATGACTTGACACTTGGAGCTGTGTCAGCCCCCAGTCCCTTCCCAGAGGTCCCGTAAGCACCTAAGCCGGAGCCCTGCATTCCTGTGTAGAGACCCCAGCATCCAGCCCCCAAGCTGTTTCTGGCTCTAGATTTGGTTGACTTTCCTGGTCACTTGCACAGTCAACTATTTAATGGTGACCCTACTTCCTGAATAATAAAGCCATGGATGGGATGAAGGGAAGACACAGGTATGTCTGGGAGCATACTCTAAAACAGGGTTATCAAGAGCCACACTGCCACCTGTTCTCCCTGCAAAGGAATGCATCTTGAAGACCCCCTCAATTCCCTGGGAACCGTCACCTACTCATGGCTCTGGGGGACTCTGGCCAAGGCAGAGGAAGGAAGCTAAGTCTAGCTCTATCCCAGATGCTGACTTCATCTTCCCCATCAAAGCCAGGAAAAAAAAATCCACACACCCAAACACACGGGTACACCCATGAGGGAGGTCATGCGTGCTCCTGGTCTCAGCCACATGGTGCTGATGGTAGTGACCACAGTCACATGCTGTGCCGGCCTGCTTCCTCTCAAGCACACCTGTGACTGGAGATGTGATCTGTGATGTAGACACCCGTGCCATAACGCACAGGTGTAGCCAGATACATGTGAGTCCCTTCCAGTGCCTTCACCATTGGCTGACTTGGCTAAGGTGTGTGTGTGCACCTTAAGGATGCGGTTCCAGTGGAGTAGAGATAGCCCTGTCCTCAGTGTGGAACCCGAGTGGGAGGTGGCTTCCCCTCAGACAGTCAGTCCTCCAGTGGCTGATGTCCTATCAGTGCCTTGCTGGGGAAGTGCTTGGCTAGACATCACCATGTCAGTTGCTGCCTCTGGCTGCTTGATTACTTCAATTACAACCTCCTGAGCTTTCTAGCTTCCCTTCCTTATCTCCACACACCCCCTCCTACTTTCCCAAGCCGTATGTCCTGGTGTTCGGCCAAGCCTCTGCCCAGCCTGTGCCCAAGTCTCACTTGCTATTTCTCTAGGAATTTGCTGAGTTGGAAGAATGGAATAGGGCAGAGAACCGAGCTGAGAATCAGAGAGGGGCTGGGCAGAACGGGCAATGTCTGGCCACTAGAGCCTGAGCAAGAGAGAACAGAGGAAGGGGAGATGGGGTGCAGCAAGGGGAGCTCCGAGCTCAGGGAGAGATCTCATGTTAGAGAGGCTTAAGCTTAGGTGTGTGGGTGTCTCTTGTTTCCACCTCTGCTCCCCGCACGGCACAACCATAGGCGAGCTTAGGGATGAAGAAAGGGGCACTGAGCAACACCTGGGTAAAACCCAAGTTGTAGCAGCAGCTAGGAGGTAGTGGAGGGGAGCTTGGTGATAGGAGGGATGGAGACCAACCTTGAGGTATGGTGCTGGCGGAAAAGAGAAAATGGACTAAAGAGAAGGGGGCAGAAGGTAGGGGAGAGAATGGATGGAGAATGTCAGGTTGCTCAGAATCTAGGGTGGGAGGAGGTTAAAGTGAAATAGGCAAAGAATATGGGGGACGTAAAAAAGAGGCAAAGGGGTTGAGATGAGGGTATGGGGGGACACTCTGGTCATGGACAGGGAGGGGCTGGTGGGAGGGGCTGAAGGGGTGAGAAGGCCTGCCCTATCTCCGCTCCCCTCCCTGACCTCACACTGGTCCTCCCCTTCTCCTCCCCCTGCTCGCTGCAGGCTCCCTGCCTTTCTGTCGAGGCTGTGAGATCAACAGTCCTGGCAGTGGCTCCCAGAGCCTCTGCTGCAAGGACCAGTGAAGGGTTCCCCCCTCTGCACCCCCAAGAGTCCAGGGCTGCCAAGGGGTGCTTACCCGGCCTGAGACGCTTCTCGTATTGGGGTTGGGACTGTGCAGGTTCAGAGGTGTGGCAGCCAGCGCAAGCCACCAGGCTCTCCAGGTAAGTAGCAGAGCTCTGGGGGAAACCCGAGAAGGGAGAAGTGGAAGATTTCTCTTCAGAGCCGCTCCACAGCTGAACATGTGGCGGGTGTGCCTTCCAGGACTCTCTGCTCAGGACAGAGAAAATGCAAGTAGACACTGGAGGTGTGTCCAGGCAGGAGAATTCAGTGTGTGGTGTGTGTTGCATGCACCAAGGTTTGGAGGGGATGCCGGTAGCTGAGATGGCCAGGGAACTGTGGGACCCCAGGAGTCAGGTGGGCACTGCTGCTGATCAGGAGGTGTTGGGGCTGCAAGGAGGCTGGGCTGAGCTGTCCAGCTGCACATTGAGGGAAGCATGGTAGATTTTGAGTGCTGAGGCTGCAGTTGCTGAACCTGGTATTAGGATGGGGCAGAGGAAGCGGTTTCTGCATCCTAGATGGGGCTTCTTCAGCTAACTGCAGGAGTTACAGGGTCGAACAAGATCTGGGAAGGCACGGGACTTTCAGAGGTGCTGAAACGGAACCCAGTGAGGACTTGTGGGCTGGGAAGGGCTCAGAGCTTGCAGAGACGATCCCATAACTTGTTCTTGGCGACGGTTGTGCACCCATGACTCACGGTTCAGCGGGCCTACAGAGGCTGGCTGATGTCCCCACAGGGCACAGGGCTGTGTCTTCATTTGGTCCCTCTTCCAAGGCTCCCTGCTTCTGTGCGCCTGAATCTTCCCACCCACTCCTCAATACACGTGACAGGCCTCGGGTGGGGCGGGCGGGGCCTCTTATCTCGCCTGGAAAGAATTTAATGGCTTAGAAACAACTGGAAGCGGAACTGAGGGGGGCTACTGGGAAGCAGGCGAGCGACCAGGAAACAGCCTTCACTGCAGCCCCGCCCCTGCTTCCCGGATCTCAGCCCCTTCCCGCTCTCCCTGGCTGCTTCCAACCCCTGGAGACCTAGCACTTCCATTAGTCAAACTTTCTTCTTCTCAAGCCCTAGCCTCTGGTGCGGGACCAGAACCCATTTTGCTTTCAGTCATAGAGGGTCCGGAAATCATTTCTCTTAATTTTTCTATTCCCATGCTTTCTCCCCAGAATAAAAGGCACTGGGAGCTCCTTCTCACTGGGAGCTCCTTCTCTCTGGCACCCTCTTCTAAATGTCTTTCAGCCCAGTATCTGAGACACCCCATTTTCTCATGCCTCCACCTCTCATTGCCAGACTTTGCTGGGAGTGGGATGGCAGGAGGAGCCGGATATGACACTGGAATGGAACCGGACCCCATATCTGGAACACTTTTCTTTCTTTCTTTCTTTTTTCTTTCCTTCTTTCTTTCTTTCTTTCTTTCTTTCTTTCTTTCTTTCCTTCCTTCCTTCCTTCCTTCCTTCCTCTCTCTCTCTCTCTCTCTCTCTTTCTTTCTTTCTTTCTTTCTTTCTTTCTTTCTTTCTTCCTTCCTCTCTCTCTCTTTCTTTCTTTCTTTTTTCCTTTCTTTCTTTCTTTTTTCCTTTTTTCCTTTCTTTCTTCCTTCCTTCCTTTCTCTCTCTTTCTTTCTTTTTTTCCTTCCTTCCTTCCTTTCTTTCTTTCTTTCTTTCTTTCTTTCTTTCTCTCTCTCTCTCCCTTCCTTCCTTCCTTCCTTCCTTCTTTCTTTCTCTCTCTCTTCCTTCCTTTCTTTCTTTCTTTCTTTCTTTCTTTCTTTCTTTCTTTCTTTTTTCTTTCTTTTTTCTTTGTTTTTGTTTCTCTGTATAGTCCTGGCTGTCCTGGAATTCACTCTGTAGACCAGAAATCCACCTGCCTCTGCCTCCCAAGTGCTGGGATTAAAGGCATTGCCACCACTGCCCGGCTATTTTTTTTTTAACACCTTTCATAGACATGTGCTCCTTTCCCACCCCATCCATGGTCCCCAATGAATAAAGTGTCAAAGTTGGCCCCACACTGAATACCAAAGGTGCTGAGTCACAGTTTGGGAAGATGCCCCCACCCTGCTAGCCTTCAAAGATTGGGAAGATGCCAAGAGGGTGAGGCCAGCCCCCCAACATAGTTCAGAGAGGCATGGGGGAGACACAAGAAACACCCAATTCTTTGTTTGCCCAGTGCCAAGAGAAGGGTCAGATTTTTCCAAGAGTTGGGAAGGGAAACAGGAAGAGTGCTGATGTTGACAGAAGAAGGGATGGGAAGGGCCTGAGAAAGAGGCTCTGGGGTGTGGTCTATGGGGCCACACCTGTCTTCTCGATCAACCCTGATGAAGCCAATGGGGTTTCCATACTTTTTCCTGCTATAGAGAGCCTCCATGAGAGAGAAAATTCAGTTGCTCATAAGAGACTGGACATCTAGATGCCCCCGGGGTGTGGAGGGAGCAAGAAGTGTGTACCCTCTGCTCCCCACTTGGAAAGAGCAGCTCCCGTGCTGCTCACACTACAGCTCAGTTCTCAGCTGCCCTCTGTGCCATTGTAACCCACTTTCTTAGCCACCCACCAGCAACCAGGCGTGGGGCAGCCATGGGGGGAAATGGCTTGCCTAAGTGGCTCACAGGCCTGCAGAAATACCGCCTCATTCCCGTTGCTACGTGCATGGGTGCATAGGTACACTCATATCTCTGTCTGTGGACATACACGGGTGGCTGTATTCACATAAGCCACACATTAGTGTGTGTGGGCACCCGTGCCTGGCAAGAGAGTGACAGGTGGGGTAGGCCAGAGCTCCCTCTCAGAAATGGATGTTCCCTCAGAGGGAAGCACAGCCTTGAGTCTGGTCCTCTTGCCAGGGGCAGGCACTTCACATGGACACAGTCTGTCCCTTGTCTCTCCCATCTCTTTATGTTAGTCTGTGAGACAGGGTCTTATACAGCCCAGACTATTCTTAAATCTGCTGTGTAGCCAAGCCTGCCCTTGGCCTGCTAGTCCCTCTGCCTCTATCTCCCACGTGTTGACATTACAGGCATGTGCCACCACACCTAGTTATGTGATTCAGGGGATCATACTTAGAGCCTTCTGTATGCTAGGCAGGCACCCCAGCAACTGAGTAGCATCCTTCTGTCTCTTGATCACCAGTCATGGAGAGGCTATGCAAACACCTTCCTCTTTGGCCCAGAGGAACCTAGGATGTGTGTCCATTGGGAGAGGGGGAGTCACAGTCCTTCCTTCCTGGCCAGCCAACACTCCCACTGTTCACTCTGCCTCCTGCCCTCTCAGCCTCTCTGTTTCAGAGGATCTGGGCACCTGCCAACATGGCACAACTCTTACCCCAGTTCAAACCTACCCTGTCTCTTCCTGCTCCCTGTTCAAGCCCTCTCTCCTACCTCATACATTTCTTCTCAAACTGTCTCTCCAGTTTTCCCAGAGAATTCCACAAGCGCACCCACAGGAAGAAACAAGGAACCTCTGAGTCTAAACCCCATCACTTCATTTTCTGCCCCACAAAAAGTGCCTTGGCTTATGGCTCAGAGAGGGAACATTCACGTAGCACATACAAGTCCCAGAGCTTGATCCTGGCACAATAAAAACCAATTCAAGGGCTGGAGAGATGGCTCAGTGGGTAAGAGCACCGACTGCTCTTCCAGAGGTCCTGAGTTCAATTCCCAACAATCACATGGCGGCTCACACCATCTGTAATGGGGATCCGATACCCTCTTCTGTTATGTCTGAAGACAGCGACAGTGAACCCACATACACAAAATAACATGAAATAAATAAATAATCCTTTCAAAAACAATTAAAATATAAATAGGTGTACAAATAAATAAATACCTTCAAGAGCCAGCAAGATGGCTCAGCAGGTAAAGGCACTTGCTGCCGAGCCTGATGACCTGAGTTTGGTTTCTGGAACTCACACAGTAAAAGGAGAGAAGGACTCGCAAAACTTGTCCTTCAACCACCATATTTTTAGAGTGGCATGTGCGTGTCCATATACAAAATAAATAGATGTAATACAAATGAAAAAAATAAGACAGCCTCCCTCCTCATGTCTGTGTCCCTGTCTGACGTGCTGACCCCAGGCTGGCACGCTGCCATCGACCTTGATCCCCGTCCTTTTTTTGGCTTTTATTTTTAGATTGATGTAGAAGACAGTGAGTTTCACATACAAGGCCATCTGTATCACTGTACTTCTCCCCTATTTGCTCCGTCTCTATCACTCTCTCCAGACCTTGGGTTTTTGAGATGGGGTCTTACAGTGTAGCCCAGACTGATTTTGAATTCCTGCATCTCCCGCCCCAGCCTCCCAAGTCCTGAGATTACAGGTGTAATCTCTGAGCCCAGCACAAAAGGAAACGTTTTTAACACTCCAGAAAACCTGCATCAATGCCTCTTCTGGTCACCCTCTTCCAAGAACACTACATCCCCAGCTCAAAACTGCAGGTTTATTATCATCTCTCTTTGAGAGATGCAGCCCTGGCTGGCTCCCAGCTTACAGAGATCTGCCTGCACAGGTACGCACTACCATACTGGCTCAAACATTCTTTAATAGATTACCCAGCACACTTCTTCTCTGTCTAGCTGTCTTAATTGATTAAGAGACGTCCACAGCATTGCACTTAATAGTACGTGCATAGTTTATGTGGTGCAAATAAGCCAAAGTTAATTCATGGAATCTGCTGACAAGAGACACTTTGGTAGTTTCCCACAGGGGCTGTTGTAGCCAATTCTGCTATCTTATCCTACAAGGAGTCTCTATAGGCTCATCAGCTCTGCATATGTCCAGCTTTACGCCATCATATATATTCTGCCTGTTTCCCAGAAATGCTTGTACCACCTGGTCCTTCCAGCATCCTCCCCTCCTGGCTGTTGATTCTTGTAGCCTGGCTACTATTCCTATTGGACTTCTAGACTGTTCTTGACTCTGGCCTTAGTGCAAGCCCCGGGCTTAGATTGGACTTTACAATCATCATTAAAGTCAGTAAATATTTACAGAGCACATGGATGTTTTAGTTAGAGCAGCAGATAAGAATAGAAATGGGTAGTGTAACAAGGAGCTCAAGAGGCAAGAAGAAATCAGCAGTCCCACACTTTGCCCACAAGACCACAAATCGTCACAGTACGAGCCAGAACTGTGTGGAGTGTGTCATGTATCCTGAGGGGGCTCCAGTCTGGTCAAGGAGGCTTCTCTGGGTGATGTCAAATTGAGGCCAGGGGGCGAAGTGAAGAGCAGACATATAGTCCACAGAGAGGGGACCATATATACAGAGGTTCAAGTTAAGTGAGGAACGTGGAGAGCGAGGTGTTTAATGAAGTAATAAATGAAGTTCTTATCCATTATGGGGGGTGGGTGGTGAGGTGGCTCAGTGGGTAAAGGCACTGAATGCCAAGGCTGATGACCCGAGTTCAATCTCCAGCACCCAAACGGTGGAAGGAGAGATGGCTGCCATATTGGATATCACGTGCTTCAAAAATGAAAAAGGCGGCCAGCTTACTAATTTTGTGGAATGTTGAGTAAGGTGAAGGCAGATATCCCCTAGATTTTTGTGGGAGACCACAGTGGGAATTGTTTGGTCATTTTGAAGGTGGTGGGGAAGCCATTTGGAGTGGATTGAGGCATTCGTGCAGAATAGGGAAACAGGAACAGAAAATGTAGAAAAGTGTGATGTTGGGCAAGGATTTGTTCTCAGTCACAGGGTTTGACTTTCAGACAGTGCTCTGTGTGTGGACTCTACACACATCCATTTCACCCCCACCCAGGTCAAGGTACAGGACATCCCAGAAATCTTCCTCCTTCTCCTTCCAGGCTGTAGCATCCCAAGTGTAATCCCACCTTATCTCCTAAGAACACAATTTAGGGGTTGGTGAGATGGCTCAGTGGGTAAGAGCACCCGACTGCTCTTCCGAAGGTCCAGAGTTCAAATCCCAGCAACCACATGGTGGCTCACAACCATCTGTAACGAGATCTGACGCCCTCTTCTGGTGTGTCTGAAGACAGCTACAGTGTACTTACATGTAATAAATAAATAAATCTTTAAAAAAAAAAAGAGCACAATTTAGCTCTGCCTGTTCATGTGCCCACATAAGTACCATCATTTAGAACATTATCTTTCTGCGTCTGGCTTCCTTTGCTCTGCACATGCACGAAATCCATCTGTGTCCTGTGTAGAAAAGAGGAAGGGTTTTATTGTTGTTGTTGTTTATAATATTCTGCCTCTGCCATCATTGATCCAGTATAGTTGGATTTCAGAAAATCTAAATAAACCTTGTGTGGTGGTACAAACCTGTCACCCCCAAAATGTAGGAGGCTGAGGCAGAAGGATCAGAAACTTAAGACCAGCCCAGACTACATAGTAAGATCCTTTATCAAAATGATGACAGAAAAAGGAAAGAAAAAAACCCAACCCAATTCAGTGGTTAGGAGCGACTGTTGCTCTTGCAGGGGACTCCGGTTGGTTGGTTTGTTATTGTTTAGTGAAAGATTTAGATTCAGTTTCATTTAGTTGTGTTTGTGTGTGCATGCACATAAGTGCAGTTGATCCCCTAGAGCTGGAGTTACAGGTGGTGGTGAGTTGCCCAGCCTAAAGGCTGGGTACCTAACTCAGATCCTCTGTAAGAGCAGCGCACACTCCCAACCTCTGAGCTAGCTTTCCAGCCCCAGGAGTTTTTATTTTAGATCTTATGTATGCATACGCTCATGTGACTGCACGAACACTCAGAGGCCAGAGTTCGACCCTGGGTGTCTTGTTTCTCTCCACCTTATTCTTTGAGGCGGAGTTCCTAAACCTGGAGCTCACCCACTGGGCTAGACTTGCCATCCTGCCTCCAGCTCCTGCGGAATGGGCGTATGGGCACACACATAGCTTCTGGGGAATGGGCTTATGGGCATGCACACAGCTCCTGGCTTTTACTACCAAACACATCATTTTCTCCCAGTCTGCAGCCTGTGGAGTGTCTTCTTATTTTTTTTACAGATGTCATCTGATGACCAGATGTTTTTAATTCTTGAGCTAGACATGCAGTCCCTGGGGAAGAGTCCTTGCCCATCATATTCCATCCCCAGCACAGAGGAAGTCTGTCTGGGAGAAAGGTTATCGTTTCCCTACAGGAACCATTGCTTTCCCTTTTGTGTTTAGGGCCACGATCAATCTCACAGAAGTTTCTGTATTTGCATATAAGATAGAGTCCAACTCTTCCCCCATCAACGCAACAATGTTTACATATTTGATTTAGTTGCTGTTTTATCTTTATGAGCACATGTTGTACCTGCATGTGTGTCTGTGCACCACTTGTGTGCAGTGCCTGCCGAGGTCAGAAGAGGGCATCAGATCCTCTGGACTTATAGCAGGTTGCGAGCCACCGTGTGGATGCAGGGAACTGAACAGAGGTCCCCTAGGAGAGCATCAGGCCCTGCCCTTTCTCTTTAAATTCCCATAGTATCTTAGTTGTTAATAACTGACCACACATACACAGGTCATCTTTGAATCCTAGTCTTCTCACTCCACTGTACGTCCCCAGCATTGCAAGCCTTGGTATTGGACAGCTCTGAGGGAGGGTTGTAGTACAACTGCCTTAGGCTTCCCCCCACGAGCTCACAAATAAATGAGACGCAGACTGTGAACGTTTTATTTGGCTTTGATAATTCCTGGGGGAGGGGTCACCCCTCATCTACTCTTCTATCTGCTGGCCTGGCTGCCTCCCTAGCCGTGCATCCCAGATACTCGCTGTTTCTCCTGGCCATGTGCTCAACTTCCGTCTTCTTTCATGGCGACTTCTGCCTCTCCTCTCTGCATCTCACTTATTTGTAAGCTTGTTAGGGATAAGCTTCAAGTGCTTTACTACAGAGAGTTGTGGATTTTATTTTATTTATTTATATATTTTTAAAAAATATTTAATTATTTATTATTTTATGTATATTAGTACACTATAGCTATACAGAGCCATCATCTGGTTGCTGGGAATTGAACTCAGAACCTCTGTCCTCTGTTCGCTCTGGCCCAAAGATTTTTTAAAAGATTTATTTATTTATTTATTTATTTATTTATTATATAGGAGTACACTGTTGCTGTCTTGAGACACACCAGAAGAAAGCATCAAGTTCCATTATAGATGGTTGTGAGCCACCATGTGGTTGCTGGGATTTGAACTCAGGACCTTCAAAAGAGCCGTCAGTGCTCTTAACCGCTGAGCCATCTCACCAGCCTGTGTTGTGGATTTTAATGGGAGACATTTGAGCTCATTAAAAACAAAACAAAACAAACAAAAGGTGCCGGGCAGTGGTGGCGCATGCCTTTAATCCCAGCACTTGGGAGGCAGAGGCAGGCAGATTTCTGAGTTCAAGGCCAGCTTGGTTTACAGAGTGAGTGGGCAGCCAGGGCTACACAGAGAACCCTGTCTCAAAAAACCAAAAAAAAAAAAAAAAAAAAAAAGGTGATGGGCTTGGAACCCTTTCTTCCTATTGGGCTCTGGGTTGCCTGCCTCATCCATCTCTGATATGAGGATTTGTGCATAGTCTCATTGTAACTTATTGTGCTGCGTTCGATTTATATCCCTGGAATGTCTGCTCTTTTCTGAAGGGAAATGGAGGAGTGGATCTGGGGGAGAGGGGAGGCGGGAAGGACTGGGAGGGGTGGAGGGAAGGGAGGCTGTGGGTGAGATGAAATGTATGAGAGAAGAATTTTTTAAAAATTAAAAGGCAAGATGGGTGTGGTGGTGCATACCTTTGACCCCAGCACTCAGGAGGCAGAGGCAGGTAGATCTTTGAGTTTGAGGCAGGCCGGGTCTACAAAGAAAGTTCCAGGACAGTCAGCACTACACAGAGAAACAAAAAACTAACCAACCAACTAACCAACCAACCAAACAAACAAAAAAGTGATTGTTGGCTGAGCATAGTGGTGTCTGCTGGTCATCTTGGCTTTGCGGAGGTAGAGACAGGATGATCAAAAGTTCAAGGCCATCCTGGGCTGCATAGTGGATGTGAAGCTAGCCTGAGCTACAGGAGACCTGCATTAAAGAAAGAGAAGGAGAAGGAGGAAGAGAGAGAGGAAGAAGAGGAGAAGGAAGAAGAGGAGGAGGGAGAAGAGGAAGAAGAGGAGAAGGGAGAAGAGGAGGAGGAAGAAGAGGAGGAGGAAGAAGAGGAGGAGGAAGAGGAGGAAGGAGGTGAAAAGAAGGTGGAGGGGAGGAGGAGGAAGAGGAAGAGAAGGAGGAGAAGAAGAGGAAGAGAATGAGGAGGAGGGGAGGAAGAGGAAGAGGAGAAGAGGAAGAGGAGGGGGGAGGGGGAAGGGTAGAGAAAGGAGTGGGATGGACTCACTCTCACCCCTACAGGAGTCTGTCAGGCTGTGCACTGGGCACTGGGGAGCTGGTCCAGGTGTTTGGGGAAGGCCATGGCCTCTGTACTCATCGGCCAGACTCCCTTGGCACAGACGTGTTGGCACCAACCTTATCCAGCAACTTTTCATGCTAAGCACATGCAGCAGAGTGGGGTCAGGCGAGGTACCTGTTCTCATGGGATGCTGAGTGCTATGTGGAGCGTGGGCGGGTCTCTGTGATTGGGAGGGTGGGGACAAGCGGCTCTGCCCGACATGAGGATGGCCTGAGTAAGGGCAGAACTGTTAAGATGTCAGCTTGTAGGCGTCAAAAAGAGCATTCTAGACAGAGGGGGCAAAGCACAGAGGCCTTAGGGTAGTCTTTGCAGAGCAAACAGAAGATGGGTTTGGAGCATAGTATCGGTGAGAGGAACACGGTGAAGGAGGGAAGACAGTGAGCAGACGACATCAGAAAGAGACAGACCAGAT
Organism: Mus musculus; assembly: GCF_000001635.26. Lineage (NCBI taxonomy): Eukaryota > Metazoa > Chordata > Mammalia > Rodentia > Muridae > Mus > Mus musculus. The sequence continues at coordinate 989,753 of NT_187027.1, forward strand.
CTGCCCAGAGAGGCCCTTCTTCAGCTTTGGATTTTCATCCATGTGTGAGCTGAGTTTGTTGCCAGTAGGTGTTCTGCTGATGTGTGCTGGAGATGAGGGGAACTGACCTTTACTGAGTCAGTTCTCACACGGGTGTTTTTCCCCCCCTCCCCCCAGCCTTCTGAACCATGGCAGCTCAGTGCACCCCGTCTATTCTGACCATCCTGGTGTTGCTTGGCTTAGCCAGAGCAGGCCCATTCTCTCCTCGGTCTAATGTGACACTTCCGGCCCCACGGCCCCCTCCCAAGCCCGGTGGTCCTTCTTCTCAGCTGTACGAGCATACTGTGGAAGGAGGAGAGAAGCAGGTGGTGTTCACCCATCGCATTAACCTGCCCCCGTCAGCCGGCTGCGGCTGTCCCCCGGGCTCTGAGCCCCCGGTGCCTGCTTCAGAGGTGCAGGCCCTGAGGGTCCGCCTGGAGATCCTGGAGGAGCTGGTAAAAGGGCTTAAGGAGCACTGCACAGGAGGATGCTGTCCCACTGCGGCCCAAGCTGGCACAGGTGAGCCGCTGGTGGGGTGGGGGAGGAGGGGGGGGAAAAGAGGGTGGGGATGGGAGAATCGCCAAGCAACTAGGAGCTAAAATGACCTTTTGAAAATAAGATGTCCATAGGACACTTACACGGGCTGGGTCTCACTTCTTATTGCTCCAGGCCAGACTGACGTGCGCAGCCTCTGCAGCCTCCACGGTGTCTTTGACCTGAGCCGCTGCGCCTGTTCCTGTGAGCCTGGCTGGGGTGGACCCACCTGCTCAGACCCTACGGACACAAAGACGCCCACCTCATCGCCGCCCTCCAAGTCCTGTCCCGAAGACTGCAACGACCAGGGACGCTGCGTCCGAGGACGCTGCGTGTGCTTCCCCGGCTACAGTGGCCCCAGCTGTAGCTGGCCCTCTTGCCCTGGAGATTGTCAGGGGCGCGGGCGCTGCGTGAAGGGCGTGTGCGTGTGTCGCGCGGGCTTCTCAGGCCCTGACTGCAGCCAGCGCTCTTGCCCTCGCAACTGCAACCAGAGAGGACGCTGCGAGGAAGGACGCTGCGTGTGTGACCCCGGCTACTCCGGTGAGGACTGTGGGGTGCGGAGCTGTCCCAGGGGATGCAGCCAAAGAGGCCGCTGCGAGAACGGCCTCTGCGTGTGCAACCCCGGCTACTCTGGCGAGGACTGTGGGGTGCGGAACTGTCCCAGGGGCTGCAGCCAGAGGGGTCGCTGCGAGGACGGCCGCTGTGTGTGCGATCCCGGCTATAGTGGCGAAGATTGCAGCATGAGGACCTGCCCATGGGACTGTGGCGACGGAGGGCGCTGCGTGGACGGTCGCTGCGTGTGCTGGCCCGGGTACTCGGGCGAAGACTGTAGCACGCGGACGTGCCCGCGTGACTGCCGTGGCCGGGGCCGCTGCGAGGACGGGGAATGTATCTGTGACGCAGGCTACAGTGGCGACGACTGCGGTGTGCGGAGCTGCCCCGGGGACTGTAACCAAAGGGGCCACTGTGAGGATGGCCGCTGCGTGTGCTGGCCCGGGTATACTGGAGCGGACTGTAGCACGCGCGCCTGCCCACGGGACTGCAGGGGCCGCGGGCGCTGCGAGGATGGCGTGTGCGTGTGCCATGCGGGCTACAGCGGCGAGGACTGCGGGGTGCGCAGCTGCCCCGGGGACTGTCGCGGCCGTGGGAGCTGCGAGAGCGGCCGCTGCGTGTGCTGGCCCGGGTACACAGGCCGAGACTGTGGCACGCGTGCCTGCCCCGGTGACTGTCGTGGACGCGGGCGCTGCGTGGACGGCCGCTGCGTGTGCAATCCGGGCTTCACTGGCGAGGACTGCGGGAGCCGTCGGTGTCCTGGGGACTGTCGCGGACACGGCCACTGCGAGAACGGCGTGTGCGTGTGCGCTGTGGGCTACTCTGGCGACGACTGCAGCACTCGCAGCTGTCCCAGCGACTGCAGAGGCCGCGGCCAGTGCCTGAATGGGCTCTGCGAGTGCGACGAAGGCTACTCTGGTGAGGACTGTGGCATAAGACGGTGTCCCCGCGATTGCAGCCAGCACGGCGTGTGTCAGGATGGCTTGTGCATGTGCCACGCAGGCTATGCGGGCGAAGACTGCAGCATTCGCACCTGCCCGGCCGACTGTCACCGGCGTGGCCGCTGTGAGGACGGGCGCTGTGTGTGCAACCCAGGCTACACCGGGCCCGCATGTGCCACTCGAACCTGTCCAGCTGATTGTCGTGGCCGTGGGCGCTGCGTGCAGGGAGTGTGCATGTGCTACGTTGGCTACAGCGGTGAGGACTGTGGACAGGAAGAGCCTCCTGCTAGTGCCTGCCCTGGGGGCTGTGGGCCGCGGGAACTGTGCCGCGCCGGACAATGCGTGTGTGTTGAGGGCTTTCGAGGCCCAGACTGTGCCATCCAGACGTGCCCAGGTGACTGTCGCAGCAGGGGAGAGTGTATCCAGGGCAGATGCGTCTGCCAAGAAGGCTACGCTGGGGACGACTGCGGGGAAGGTGAGCCAGGCACCTTCTCCAATACTCTGGGGCAAGAGCAGGGATTCTGGTAGCAGGAGCCTGAGGCATAGGGACCTGGAGGAAGAATGGAGGGAGTTGTATAGTGAGGGGTCCGTCAGAAGGACCCCGACCACCAAGGGTAGTGGAACCACAAGCACATGCCAGTGGAAAGTCTCATCTTTAGATCTTTTTAAAGCTTCTGTGTTCAAGACATGGGGAAATTTGAGGGACCTGCGTTTGGGTAGTGGGAGCAAAGATGTGCCCTTCAGTGTGGCCCTGAGTGCCTCCTCGGAGAGCCATGGGGATGCTGCTCCCGGCTAATCAGCTTGTCTTGTTCCATCCTGGGCAGAGATACCAGCCATCCAGAACATGAGGATGCATCTTCTAGAGGAGACAACAGTCCGGACAGAGTGGACACGAGCTCCCGGTCCTGTGGATGCCTATGAAATCCAGTTTATCCCCATGGTGAGGCCAGATGGACAGAGTTGTGGGTGAAAGGAGGGGAGGGCTTGCCTTGTGCAAGAGACTCCTGAGACTCCAGATGACGGGCACCCGAGTCTGCTCCAAATGCCTTCTTAGGCTGCCCCAGCCTGGCACAGAGGCCTCATCATTGGTCTGTGGAAGCTAGGTGATAATGATGATAATGATGGTGATGATGGTGATGATGGTGATGATGGTAATGCTGAACTCGATTCTCCTGGCTGCTCAGTGTATGGCAGTCATTGATAGGGGCTTTTGTTTGTTTTTGAGATTTATTTATCTTACGTATATGAGTACACACACACTATCTCTGTCTTCAGACACACCAGAAGACGGCATCGGATCCCATTACAGATGGTTGTGAGCCACCGTGTGGGTGCTGGGAATTGAACTCCTGACCTCTGGGGCAGCAGCCAGTGCTCTTAACCACTGAGCCATCTCTCCAGCCCTGCTGTTAGTTTTTGTTGCTGAACTCACATCAGCTCCCATTCTGCACCCGTCCATTTGCCTTGGCCGGGCACCAGCATCAGGGTACATGGTGCTGTCCTTGCTTCCTATGCTCGGGGTTCTCAGCCACCACCTCAGACTCCTCAGGAAAACCCCCACCCTCTCCCCCAGCCCTGTGCTCTGCTCTCAGACTCTTTACTGATCCATGCCTCTGCCCCCAAAACAGGGAGATCCAGGGGCTGACTTGGGACCCATGACGTTTTCTCAGTTTCTATGTATTGACCTGCACTCGACACAAACTCTCCGTGGTTTTGGTCATGTTTGCTTATCTTTTTATTGTAAATCTCATGGAAGCCCAAAGCAAACAGAACATTGAGAATTGATAGACAAGCAGGCCTTTAATCCTAGCACTCGAGAGGCAGAGACATGCAGATCTCTGAGTTTGAGGGTAGCCTGGTCTACATAACTAGTTCCAGGACAAGCAAGGGCTATGCAAAGAAACTCTGTCTCAAAAACAAACAAACACTCCAAAACAAATAAATAACACCCCCTCCAGAAAAAAATAAAAAAAGACAAAAATATAGATAAGCAAAAAGGAAGGAGATAATAAAGGAAAGAAAAGAAGGAAGGAGGAAGGGGGAAGAGAAAGATGGAGGGAGGGAGGAAAGAAGAGGGAAGGAAGAAGGGAGGGAGGAAGAAGGAAAAAGGGAAGAAAGGATGGAGGGAGGGAGGAAGGAAAAGAGGGAGGGAGGAAGGAAAAGAGGGACAGAGGAAGTGAGGGAGGGAGGAAGGGAAGAGAGACAAAGGGAGGGAGGAGAGGGAGGGAAGAAAGGAGGCATTCGGTGCCTGTCCCTTTAGTCTATATATAGGCTTCTCCTCGGGTTCTGTTCAATGTTATCCTTCTTGGTTTAGGCCAAGCTGTCTGGGCTGTGGCAATAACTCTAACCGTGAACTTATTTTCCCAACCCCGGCCCCTGCCCTGTGTTTCTCCCGGCATCCTTCCCTGCCTCTAACTTGCTCCTTTAGGAGTTCAGTGAGGATGAAGATGACGCTGTAGCCTCTCCTTGGGGACCAACGGGACACAGTCTGTCATTGCCTGTCCCCTCTCCCGCTTCTCAGTCACCTGGCCTTTCCCACAAACGGTGGGCAAGACCACACTTGCATCTGTCAGTCCAGATAGGACTCCAGACAAACACACTCCCTGTCCCTAGAGCCTCAGTGCTGGGGCAGAGAGGAAAGTGCCAAGGTGTTGGCTGCCATCCTTACCCCAGGGCAGGTCCCACGGGAAGGTCTCCAGCTGTATCCCAAGCCCCAGTCCCTACTTGGTGGCACAACCAAGATAGTCCCCCTTCTCCTGTTTAAACTTTTTTATATAAAAATAATTTAATCGGGAGACAAGAATCTGGCAAGTGTCGAGAGGAGAAAACTGGTAGCTGGCCCCATGACAGGGAGACAAGTGTGCTGACACTTTATGAAGTGTTCGTCCACTCTGGGGTGCGCGTGCTTTATTTACATAGCTCTGGTCAGGAGGGTGAGACTTTCAGAAGGAATTTTCCTATGAACCTTTGGGGGAAGGAGAAATTAAATAAGCAGTTGAGATAAGAGAAGCCCTCAGGCACTGTTGTCTCCTGTTCCAAACACACACATAGCCCCATCTTTGGGTGTTGTCAAGGGGTGTGGTGGTTTTTGCCTTTGCTCTGAACAGGGTGGTGTACTGCATTGTGCGCCAGGCCAAACCCCACCCCCACGCTCACCTCTGCTCTAGGATGGGACCCTCCAGGTCCTCTGTGAGGTTGTGTGTTAATCAGACATTCAGCTCATACTCAGGCCTTAGCCCTTCTTCATTAGCTCTGTGGTGACTCTTGGTTGGGCCTGAGGCTTCCACATGGAGCCGATTCTCCAGACCCTAGTCATCCTCTGCCTTCTCCCTCTAAGCCTGTCGCTCCCTCGATCCTGCCAGCTCCCCACCCCCACCCCCCAGAAACACTCCTTTCTCAGAACCAGACTCTGCTATTCCTGGCCAAGGGCACACTTTTCAGAACTTAGGACTACCCCACCCCTCCCCTCCTGTGTGTGTGTGTGAATTGTCACGGTGACTCTGTAGCTCTCAAATGCTTTCTCCACCTCAAGATCTGAGTGAGGGCTGTGGGGGTGGGGCAGGAACCCGTTGGGGAAAAGAAAATTCATGCTCACTGCTCCCTCTCTTCTACAAGATGTGAGAGAGTCTGTGACCCGAGGGACCTGAACACTGAATTAGAGACCCTTGGGTGTTCCTTGTCAGAGTGTTCTCTGCAGCCTGGAAGTGGGCTGTACCAAGTGCTCACGGGAACACAGACCTGGGCCTTGGAGGGCTTTTTCTTGGGTCTCCTGTGAGAGGAATGATAAAAATGGAGTCCTTGCCAGGGACCGTCCAAGTTGGACTTTGCCTGTCGGACCGTGAGGCTGACAGTGAGAATCAAGTTAAAGGTTGCCAATAACAATCAGCAAGGAGCCAAACTTTACCAGGGAGCACTGCCAGCCGCCAGCATCTGCTTCACACCGGCATGATGGGGCTGGGCAGTGTGGGTGAGACTGGCAGGGGGACTTCCAAGGCTCTGCTCTTGAGCATGTTGTGGGAGGAGCCAAGATATAGAGATTGATACAAAGAAAGAAGAACTCAGAATGGGTTTGTCCAGGTGAAAGATCTAGACTTTGTGGGTGTATCATAGAAGGAGAGACAGATTGGAAGTGATGGCCAGGCAGGCTCCAGGAGGAGGAAGAGTGTCGTATGTGCTAGGTGAAGGCCACCCCAAGACCACGAAGAGAGGACAGGATTCTCCGTACCTGGGGGAACATTTCCACCTAGAAAACAGTGACCGAGTTTAGTTCATCTTCACCCAAGCATCTCTGCGTGGCTTCTCATCTGGTTTTGCACTTTGGTATTTACTATGCTTTCTTGGTTTAGGACAGCGCCTTTCACATTTTCCAGCCCCATCTGGCTGAATGGAGGTGTCCCTAACCATGGCCAACATAGCTAAGCAGGACAGAGTGTTCTCAGCAGCAGCTGCCCTTGCTGAGCCCCAGGAGGTGTAGGCTTGTTAGAAGGCTCGCAGGCATCCAACCCTCCCACCGCCACGCTGCGCCCAGCCCGCGGCAGCTGGGCCTCTAGGAACCTGCGGGGCCACCCTACACAATCTCATAACTTTAAACACACGCCCTGAGGAGAGCTTGTCTTCTCGTGGGTGTTTACCACACTTCAAGATTGGGGAGGGGGAGGTCTACATTGGCTACTAGGTTATGCCCAACCCAGGGACAGGAATGGCTGGTGTCTTATTATTTGAATCTCCTACACAAGGCATGCATGGTGTAAGGTGTAACAGCACTCAGGAAATGCACTAATGGCACTTTGAGCAGGTAAGCCTTGATTTAAGGGGGGCACCAGGCCGCTGAAGAGACAAGAAAAGTGTCTAAGGGGACACACAGTCCATGTCCCAAGCCACATACAGGCAGCCCTGCTCCCATTGGAAGAGCCAGCTAAGCAGGCATGGGAAGAGTGGGGATGCAGGACATCTCTGCTGTGCCTCCTCTGTTCTGAAAGAGCATGTTTAGGTATCTGGGGTCACCAAGGGAACCGGAGGGGCCCTGGGTCATGTGGAAATCTGGCAAATGAGCAGGGATTGCCCGTGAGAGGAAAGCCTGGTTTCTTATATTTTAAAGATTTACTTCCCTGGTGTGGTAGTAAACGCCTGTAAACCCAGAACTTGGGAAGCAGAGGCAGAGGCAGAGACAGACAGATGTCTGTGAGTTCGAGGCCAGCCTGGTCTATAGAGTAAGTTCCAGAACAGCTAGAGCTACACAGAGAAACCCTGTCTCAAACAAACAAACGAACAAACAAACAACGACAAAACAAAGCAAAACAGAAACAAAAAGGGATTTATTTTGTTTGTGTATGCACATGTGTGTCTAGGTGCCCATCGAGGCCAGAGGAGGGCATCAGACCCCCTGGTGGTAGAATTTCAGGCAGTTGTGAGATACCTCATGTGGGTGCCGGGACTCAACTCTGATGCTGCTGCTGGTGGTGGCAGTGGTGATAATAGTTGCTGCTGCTGCTGCTCCTCTTCCTCTTCTTCCTCCTCTTCTTTTTCTTCTTCTTCTGTTTTTGTTTTGCTTCTGTTTTTCAAGACAGGGTTTCTGTGTGTAGCCCTGGCTGTTCTGGAACTCTGTAGACCAGGCTGGCCTCAAACTCAGAGACCCACCTGCCTCTGACTCCGGAGTGCTGGGATTAAAGGTGTGAGCCACCACACCCAGCTTGGCTCCAGCTTTCTGAAGAAAATTATTTTATGTATAATGGTGTGTCTGTGTGTGTTTGTGTGTGGGGTGTGCAGGTGAATACAGGTGTCCGAGGAGTCCAGTGGTGTGGAAGCTAGAGTTAACGTGGTTCCGAGCTGCCCCACGTGCGTGCTGGGAGCTAAGTTCTTCTGCAAGAGCAGTAAGCCACCTCTGCAGCCCGGCTTCTGTTCTCCTGTTGTGCACATTGTCAGGCTCCTTCTCAGTCCCCATCTGTCCTTGAGTGAGCTGACAGACACAAACCACAGAGAAGAGCTGCTGGCCAGAGCGAGGCTCTAGTCATCTTGGTTCCCCTGCTTGTATGGAGGTCAAGTCCCATACAGTCCGATGCTGATACCATTTGAATTGTTTAAAAAAAAAAAAAAAGAGACTGAGGAGCAAGGAACGGAGCTCTGACACATCTGCTACTCTCTTGCAGACCGAGGGGGTGAGTCCACCATTCACAGCTCGGGTGCCCAGCTCTGCCTCAGCCTATGACCAGCGAGGACTGGCGCCTGGACAGGACTACCAGGTCACTGTTCGTGCTCTACGAGGGACCAGCTGGGGTCCTCCTGCCTCTAAGACCATCACTACCAGTGAGAGCTGGGGCTGGAGGGGCAAGATTTCTGGATTTGACAGGCAGCTGGGAGTCAGCTTGGGGTGGGGACTATACCAGAGCAAAGAGGACTCACTACTGAGCCCTCTTCTGTCTGATTCCACTAGTGATCGATGGTCCTCAGGACCTCCGGGTGGTAGCTGTGACCCCGACCACACTGGATCTCAGCTGGCTGCGCCCCCAGGCTGAGGTGGACCGATTTGTGGTGTCCTATGTCAGTGCTGGAAACCAAAGGGTGCGACTGGAAGTTCCCCCTGAGGCAGACAGGACTCAGCTAACCGATCTGATGCCTGGTGTGGAGTATGTGGTGACTGTCACTGCAGAAAGAGGCCATGCAGTCAGCTACCCAGCTTCTATCAGGGCGAATACAGGTACGGTGGTCCTGGCATTCCAGATGTTAGGGAAGAGCCTGGTTTCTGAGACTGGGGGTCCTTTCCTTGGGCACCCAGGCTGGAGGGTCAGAGATATCTGTGGCGATCCCAGAACACCTGCTACAGCCTTGCTCTCTTCTAAAGTCAACAGGGAAACAGCCTTTAGGTTCTCAGAGTCCTATAGGAAGCTTGAAGGTTAGACTGTGGGAAGGACCGCCTCCTGGGAAGGAAGCAGTAGACAGAAGATGCTGTGATCCACCCAGGGGACGGCAGGTCTTATCCTAATTTAGTTACTAAGTGGACAGCTTGATGTGGGTACTAGAGTAAGTCATAGGTCATGGTCCTGCTGATTTTTGGACTGGGGTTGTCTGGGGTTGGGTCTCAGAGCGATCATTTCCTACCAACACTCAAGGTTTCTTAACAGACACTCAGATGGATCTTTCTTTGCTTTTCCTGGGACATGGCGACACCCTCGGCGTAGCTCACGTTTTCATCCCCCTTTTCTGTTCTCTCCATCAGATACACGCCCCACCTGCTGGCTTTTTTTTTCTTTCTAGGGTACCAACAGTGGCAGGCTTGGAAGGCAAAGGAGTGGGTGGGGCTTGGGGACGCTAATTTCTCTTTTTAGGTGGGACTGGGGCTCAGAGAAGAAGCCTCATCCCCAGTTGGGGGAGCAGAGCGGTGCGGTGGGGGAACCTGACACTGACCCACTGTCCCCTCCCCCTTTCTCGCTTGGCAGCACCAGGCCACTACAGTTACCCGGAGGTGCGCCCCCCAGCCCCGCCCCCCAACCCCCGTCCCCGGCCTCGATGGCCCTCCCGGCCCTTGCCGTCCCCAGAGACGGACGAGAAGGAGTGGCATCTCCGGCCGAGACTGCCCCAGCCCCCTCGACGGCCGTGGGGTAACCTGACGACTGAACTGAGCCGCTTCCGCGGCACAGTACAGGACCTGGAGCATCACTTGCGAACCCACGGCTATCCACTGCGCGCCAACCAGACTTACGCATCGGTGGCGCGCTACATCCATGAGTTCTTGAAGCGTCATCAAACAGCGGGTGCCCCAGCATCCCAGCCACGTCACCCTCACCCCACCACTAGTCCCACCCAGAACACCAGGAAGCGGGACTCGGAGCAGGGTGCTGTGGGCCCAGCATCCGATGGTGCACACCCGGTGACTACAGCGCGCCACCCGAAACCGGAGGTGCTGGGCAGTGCAGCCGACGGCTCACTGATTGTGTCCCTGGACGGGCTCCGTGGTCAGTTCGAGCGCGTGGTGTTGCGCTGGCGGCCACTGCTACCAGCCAAGGGCCCCAGCGGGGAGCTGACTGTGGATGGTTCTGAACGCACTGTCCGCTTGCCGAACCTCAGGCCCGGGACTACTTACCACGTGGAGGTCCATGGGGTACGGGCAGGACAGACTTCCAAGTCCTACGCCTTCATCACCACCACCACCACCACCACCACCACAGGTAGTGTGGGCTGGGGCCCTGGACTGCCCACCCCCTGTCTAGTGTCACCTGCCTTCAGGATTGTACTTGCTTATTCCTGCTACCTCACTGCTTAGGCCTCCGCCCCTCACCATGCCCCCCCTCCCCCACCCCCCAGTCTACCTGGCCCAGGCTGCAGGATACTTCCACAGACAGCTGCTCTCCACTGTCACAAAAACCTACCCCATCCCAGGGTCCTGGCATCCTCCTGAGGATAATCAAAGCCAAATAGACCCAGTTTGTGGAGTTCCCTGGCTCACACGTGGGTTCCCAAGCTCTTTGGCAGCGCCTGCTATTGCCAGGCAAGTTCAACATCTTGACATAGCGACACAATATTGTCTGCAAAATTCATACTCAAGTACCTTGCACTTGAGTTTTTTTTTTTTTTTTTTTTTTTCCCTAATTGGGAAAGGGGAAAGAAAAACAAAATAACCTAAAACCACAAAAAGCACCATCTCACAATGTTTAGAGCAAGTTAGAGTTTTGTGTAAGGCTGCACTCAGAGCTGACCCGCAGTTAGGACGCTTCCCGTGCACACAGCAGAAGGCCTCGCGGTGGCGTGTGCCGTTTCAGTGGATGGGGTTGAAACCAGAGATTCCCACTCTGACTCACTTCGGCGAGGGTGCCTGATGCCTGTGGTCTGTGGTTATTTCTCACAAGTTGGCTTTGACCTTGACGGGATGCAGCAGAACGGCTTGAAGGGTGGCCTTGAAAGCCATCGGGGCCGCGTGTGAATGGTGGGAGGTGAAACCACGGGGTTTCCTGAACCGCTTTCCCAGACTTGGCTCTCCCTCCAGCTGGTTTCTCCCACAGGACTGATGCCTGGCCCAGGGACAGGGTGCTTTGTGGCTGCAGGGTCGGGGTGGACCTGTTCTTCCTCCTTAGGGCCCAGATGCCACAGGAATTGGACCTCCGTCCACCCTCGCACCCTGTTTGCGCTCCACCCTTTCCTTCCTAACAACACAGCCCCTCCTTTCTTGCAGGCTCTCACTACAACACTAATGGAAGGTGGAGAGACACCAGTGGGGGTGGGGGTGGGGGTGGCGGCACGGACATTTGGAGCTTGAGGTCGGGGAAGCCTCTAGTAGGGAGGGAATAGCAGGTTTTATCTGTCACTGCCTGGCTGCTCCGGAATGAGCTCCACGGGGAGGACTCCATTTGGAGGACTCGGCCAAATATGGGAGAAGAAGGCTGAGGAGCAGCTTGGGAGAGGGGAGGGAAGCCTTCTAGCTCTCAGAGGCTGGGGGGCACACTTGGGGACTCCGGGTGCCCTTCCTAATCTCATGCTCCACTCTCCTGTTTTTTGTTTTGTTTTGTTTTGTTTTTTTCCTTACCCGCTCTGCTCCTTCCCAGGGTCCTTACCCTCTGGCCTTTTGGAGGCTACTGATGAGCCTCCTCCCTCGGGCCCCTCTACAACCCAAGGGGCCCAGGCCCCTATCCTGATCCTGGAGCACCACCCGCTGGGAGAGTTGAAGGTGCTGGGCAGAGACAAGGCAGGGCGCCTCCGTGTGGCCTGGACTGCCCAGCCTGACAGCTTTGCCCACTTCCAGCTGCGTATGCAGGTGGCCGAGGGGCCCTGGGCTCACGAAGAACTGCTACCAGGAGACGTCCAGCAGGCTCTGGTGCCCCCACCCCCTCCCGGAGCCCCCTACAAGCTATTCCTCCATGGGATCACCCCTGGGGGCAAGATCTCTGTTCCTATCACCTACCAAGGCATTATGGGTACATTCTGGACTGTGCTTGGAGCTGTGCCCTGAGACTGGGGGAGGAGCTGGGGCCATCTCAGGACTCTAGAGGTAGGCTAGGACTTAAGGGGCCTCGAAGGGCAGGCCTGACTGAAAGATAAGAGAAAGCAAAGGAAAAAGAAAAAAGTGAGAGTTCAGAGGGAAGGCAGACAGAGGAGGCATTGGAGAAGACAGTGCCACGGAGAGGAGTCTGAGGTGGCATAGTGACCCATCCAGGAGAGTCTATGTGTGCCTCACTTCCTGGTTGTTCCTCTACTCTGCCCTGGGCTGTAGAGTCCTAGGTAGATAAAGCTCTGTTCCCAGCATGGGACCCTCAGATATATTTTCTCCTAGGGACCATACCTGTGGTTGCATTAGTCAGTTTTGTTGTTGTTGTTGTTGTTGTTGTTTTTTGTTTTTTTGTCACCTGGGGATAAAGTCTTAGTGTGTGTGTGTGTGTGTGTGTGTGTGTGTGTGGTGTGACGAGGGTACCCACTGCCATCAAGACTTTAGAAAAGGGTAGGAAAGGACAAGGCTTGGGATATCTAGCCATCACATCCGCCTTGGCTCTCTCTCTTTCTCTCTCTGGGACTAGGATCATTGACTCTTGGCCCAATTCTAGAACAAGTTGACCACTGGGAGAGGGTAGCAAGGGAGAGAGCAACTCAGGAGGCTAGGGAGCCTGAAGACCACTCTGTAGTAGCAGTGGGGAGGCTGGGAACTCTCAAGCAGTACCACAGGGGACTCAAGACTCTCCTTAAAGTCTAAGGGTACGGGGTGGGGGGAGAGGGTAGGGACATGAAGAGAGGACGGAGACTTAGAGAAATGCCTCATTCCCAGGAGGGGCACAGATAGGATGAATGAGGCAGAGCAGAGGGTAGAGACAGGGTGAAGGGGAGTGGTTGACCCAGCATGCTTTGCTTTCGTCCCCAAACCTCAGACAGGGCTCAGGAACAGCCTGGGAAGCCATCAGTCCAGCCACGCCTGGGTGAACTGACAGTGACAGGCCTGACCTCTGATTCCCTGCTCCTGCACTGGACTGTCCCAGAGGGGGAGTTTGACTCCTTCCTGATCCAGTACAAGGACAAAGACGGGCCCCAGGCGATATCCGTGGAGGGACCCCAGCGTTCTACACCCATCTCAGGCTTGGAACCAGGACGCAAGTACAAATTTATCCTGTATGGACTCGTCGGCAAGAAGAGGCATGGCCCACTGATGGCTGAAGCCAAGATCTGTGAGTGACAGCAGGCACCCCTGCCCCACACTCTGTACAGTGCTGAAGCAGGGTGCCCCAGGGAGATTGTCTGTGGCCCGTGGCAGCTGTGTTAAGTCCCGAAGGGAAAGCAGTGGGCGGCTCAGAGGCGAGGGTGTAGGTGAGGCAGAGCAGTGGTCCCCAGAGAATGCACAGCTCTCTTTTGGCTAGAGAGCAGAACTATGTGTGGAGCACTGAAGGGCCCAGTCTCGGGGTTCTGTGTGAGCTGGCCTCGACCTGATTTGGGAATCCCAAGGAACCTCTGAGAGCCTTTAAGTGCAATTGTGAAATTATGACCTCTAAAATAGCACACTGTCTGCTGCAGGGGCATGCTAGGGAAGAGAGCCAACAGCTGGTGAGACTGGTGGCTGATGCTGGCCTGGAGTATGGCAGTGGGAGGAGAGCCTCGAAGTCCAGGGTAGCCCAACGTCCCCAGGCCAGCCACTTCTGTCCCCTAAGCAGCAGCAGGTGGGGAACAATGGAGGCTGAGACACTCGGGGAAGTATGTTCTGTGTATTTCCGGAGCCAGTGAGCTCAGAGCTGTGCTCAGAGCATTCTTGAACTAACACAGGTTCTTACAGCAGCTATGAGTGGCACTGCTATGTCACAGGTGAGAAGAGCTGAGGGACAGACAGAAGGTGCCTGACAGAGGTTGGCAGACCTTGGGGTTACACTGAGTCCCGGTAGCTGTGGGGAGCATCTGAGAGAAGCAGAGGTAGAGAAACAGCAGGGTAGTGTCCCAGATGTTAGGAAACAGGGTGTGGCCAGCGGTGAGTCAGAGTCCTCGGGAGTGGGTTAGGACTCTCAAGTGTTCACAGGACTTAGTAATGGCAGGCTACCCGGAGCTGCCTGGTGGAGGTTATGGGGTACTCTGGGAACTGTGCCAAGATGGGAGACGGAGACAGATACACTGGGAAAGTGGGTGGAGCCAGGGACAGAGCAGAGGAGGTGTGTGGGTACCCCAAAGAGGAGAACCCAGTGTGGGGCTCTTTCCCACATTGACACACTCCAAGGATGTTCTGTCTTGGGAGAGAAACTGGCTAGAAGTTAAGCTGAAAGCGGGAGGCTGCCTCCGGGAGATTTCCCTGGCTGCATATGTGGAAAGGTTGGAGTGTGTGTGTCAGGGATACCCCTCCCCTTCTGGAGCCTGCTTCCCTTGGCTGGAAGTAGCCACTGCAACACTACAGTGCTGGGCCATTTAGAAGGTATCACTGCTTCCTGTAACCAGGCACAGCCCCTGATAGAGCTCACAGCCCAGCAGAGCACACCCGCTGCACAGGACGTCCTTTCTCTCGTGACCCCCGTTCTCTGCTCCCTTTTCCTAGTGATTCAGAGTGACCCTGACCCAGGATCCCCACCCCGCCTGGGAGAGCTATGGGTGACAGACCCCACTCCACACTCATTGCACCTCTCCTGGACTGTTCTCGGAGGCCAGTTCGACTCCTTCGTGGTCCAGTACAGAGACAAGGAAGGCCAGCCCCGTGTGGTACCTGTGGAGGGGCCTGATCGCTCAGTGGTGATCTCCCCACTGGACCCCAATCGCAAGTACAGGTTCACTCTGTTTGGGATTGCCAATAAGAAGCGGTACGGGCCCCTTCCTGCTGATGGCACTACTGGTGAGTGACTGCCACCTAAGCTCTCTCTCATGTGACCTGTTCTTGCTCTACACACACACACACACACACACACACACACACACACACACACACACACCCTCAGCCAGAAGCCAGCTGAGCCTCCCAGCAAAATGGCTGATCCCAACACTTTGGCCCTGTTCCCAGGCTGAGGGGCAGCCAGCTTTTCCTGCGCAGCTAGGCCCCTTCCACCCCATTCTGCGTGCTCTCTAAAGCCCAGGAGGTGTGTCGTAGTCTCTCTGTGCCCCTGCTTCCCAGGGTTTTAGCGCTCACAGTTAAGAGTGCTAACTCCCAGGGCTGAATCTGAACCCCGATCCCAGGTTGCTGGTTCTGCACCTGGCTCACGCTTCTCCACTACTTACAGCTGCAGAGACGAAAGAGGAGTCCTCAGAGCCACCCCGCCTCGGCGAACTGACTGTGACTGGTGTGACCCCAGACTCCCTGCGCCTGTCCTGGACAGTGGCCCGGGGTCCCTTCGACTCCTTTGTAATCCTTTACAAGGATGCACAGGGCCAGCCCCAGAGTGTACCCATCGAAGGTGATGAGAATGAGGTCACTGTCCCCGGCCTGGAGTCCAACAGGAAGTATAAGATGAACCTCTACGGGCTTCGTGGCAGGCAGCGTGTGGGGCCGGTATCAGTGGTGGCCAAAACTGGTGAGTCAGAACCCCACATGGCTCCCTTCACTGCTGGCCCCAAGCCTCCACGCTGGGCCTGCCCTAGCCCCACCTTCCCTTTCTGCGGAGGCCTCTGCCTCCTTCCTCCTGGGCAGTTCTTATGTCCTCACATCCCAGGACGCCTCACCCAGGCCCCAGATCCTCAGACGGCTTCCACGTTCATTTCCCCCTCTTCTACGCCACACCTTCCCCAGAGGCCCTCTCCTTCAGCCACAGTGTACTGCGGCTTGTACTGAACTCCCTCTGGCCCTGATTCAGTTCCTGGTGTTTCTGCTAGCCACCCCTGCATCCTCTCACCAAAGCTGCTGCTCTGTGCAAGGGCAGCAGACTCAGGGGACCAGGGAGCCATGTTGCTCCAGTCTCTTCACAGGTGGAAAGGGCTCCTTTTAGCCCCCCGTTCCTATAGCCCCAGTCAGGCTGGCCCCAGGTCTCATCTATCATGTTTCCTCACGCGCCCAGCCCCGTCGCTGTCTGCGGGTCCTGTACTGCTACTGAGCAGAGCGTGTGCTTTGGCGGCAACTGGCTGGCTCTCAGTGCTGGCTTCATAACTCACTGCTCACAGGACCTTGGACCAGTCACTTAACCCCACTGTCCCCACCTTCCCTTCTGCCAAGAGGGGGGTCCTGATAGCGACACCCCCATAGGGCTGTTTCTCAAGTTCAAGACAGGCATACTAAGACACAGCTAAGACACGGTAATCACAGCTGAAGCAGGAGGATTGTTGAGTCCTAAGCCATCCTGGGCTGCACAGTAAGACCTTGCCTACAAAAGAATCAGTAACTAGAGGTGGCTCCTGCTCAGAGCACCTGCGTGCAAACTGCTGGGGTGCAGCGCCCCTGCCTCCCCGGGACCCTCCCTTTGCTCCTCACCTCCCCACCATTGTCACATCATTGTCACAGGTTGCTTCTTGTCTGCTCCCCACCAACCACCCCAGGGTTCCTGCCCCTTGTACCTCAGTCCCTCCATGGAACCACTGCAGGCAACCAGGGGCGCTGTCTCAGTGATGCATTCCTTCCTTCAAGACTGAAGGGTCTGGTGCACGGAGGGAGCACGGTACCCAAACGGCCCCAAGAGCTTATGTTTCTTATTGTGCTATTTTTAGTTTTTATTCTCACAGTTACATCCTGACCACAGTTTCCCCTCCCTCCACCTCTCCCAGCAGCCCCTGCTTCCTCTCTCCCCTAGATCCACTCCTCCCCCGACCCCAACCCCAGCTAAGAGCAGCAGCTTTCCAGGGATCTCAACCAGACACGGCTTAACAAGTTACAATAAGGCCAGGCACAAACCCTCACATCAAGGCTGGACGAGGTAACCCGACAGGAAGAAAAGGGTCCCAAGAGCAGGCAAGAGTCATAGACACCTCTTCTCCCACAAACATCCCAAGCTAACCAATCACAACATACATGCTGAGAACCTAAGACCGTTTGATGCAGCGTCCGTGATTGCTGCTGCAGTCTCTGTGAGCCCCTTTGACCCAGCTTTGTGGGTTCTGTGGACCATGTTCTCTTGGTGTCCATGACCCCTCTGGCTGCAGTTGCTCAGTTTATGATGTATCAGGGACTGGATGGTGAATGACAAGGCCACGGGAACTCTAAGCCTTCAATGGAGGAATATACATAATGATATGCCTTGGTATCCCCATTGATGAACCAGTCACCATTAATGCCTGATACTCAGATCTCTTCTCTCAGCCCCACCAGATGTTGTAGACCAGCCCCTCAGCCCCCCAGAGCCCAGCACAGAGGCCCCAGAGCCCCCCGAGAAGCCACTCCTGAGAGAGCTGATCGTGACAGACACCACACCCAACTCCCTGAGCCTCTCCTGGACAGTCTCCGAGGGACAGTTTGACCAGTTCGTGATCCAGTACAAGAACGGGGATGGGCAGCCCAAGGTGGTGCGGGTGCCAGGACACGAGGACCAGGTCACCATCTCCGGCCTGGAGCCAGACCACAAGTATAAGATGAACCTGTATGGCATCCATAGTGGCCAGCGTGTGGGCCCCGTGTCTGTTGTTGGTGTGACAGGTGAGTGGACTGTGGGACCCATCAGGAAGTGGGACCTGCTGTTCTTTGGTGACTAGTGACTAGGAAACAGTGGCCAAGGATTGGTCAGACCCACAGGTCTATTTTGGCTGAAGCCATGACCGACTATTATGTGCGCCGCCCCTTGAGCTGACCTGTCTCTCTGGGCAGGAGGGCTGTAGAGTCCGTGGCTATGTTGGTGGCTGTCTATGTCCCCTCAGCTGACCCAGGAGCTTGGGCATATTGGCCAGCTGTCAGATGACCAGGGACACCGCTCCTCATGGAGCAGCTCTAAACTGAGCCTAGGTCCCCTGGGAGCTATTGTTTCGGCCTCCTTCCCAAGGCCTGAGGACATCTGCTGGGGACCCTGCTCACCTCTCTGTTTCCTTCTCAGCTGCAGAGGAAGAACCCCCCAGCCCCACAGAGCCCAGCACAGAGGCGCCAGAACCCACTGAGGAGCCGCTCCTGGGAGAGCTGACAGTGACAGGATCGTCCCCAGACTCCCTGAGCCTCTCCTGGACCGTCCCCCAGGGAGACTTTGACTCCTTCACTGTCCAGTACAAGAGCAGTGATGGGCGGCCCCAGGTGATGCGTGTCGGGGGCCAGGAGAGGGAGGTCATCGTGAGAGACCTGGATCCTGGGCACAAATACAAGATGAACCTGTATGGACTCCATGAGGGGCATCGTGTGGGCCCTGTGTCCACTGTGGGCACAACCGGTGAGTGAGAACTGGGATCTGCTTCTGTCCCCCTTCCTGCTGAGTCCCATTGTCCCATGCCAAGGAGCTATTGAGCTGTGGACTATTGGTACCTTGCTTCCTTGGAAAGACCTAGACAGAGCGAATCACCAGGGACTAGGGCTGCTATCAGCTTTGTTGTAAATCCCTTTCCAGTAAGCCCAGGCTGACAGCTAACAAGGACTTGGTGAACCCAGATATGCATATATGTTGTGGCTCTTGTATTTGATGTGTGTGTGTGTTGGCACATGTACACAGGACAGCGCTGTGGGTCTGGTCCTCTCTTTCCATGGGTTCTGAGATGGAACTTGGGTTTTCAGTCTTGCTTGAAAGACTTTTACACCAGATGAGCCATCTTGCTGGCGCCACATTCATCAAGTTGCTGGTGAATCTTCTCGGTAGATGGGTGTTTCTTTGATGCAGTTTTGTGCACAATACTCCTAGGACCCTCTTCTAGCAGACCATTTCTGTCTCAGACAAACAACCAGAAGAAAAGCCCCCCCTTGAGCCACGCCTGGAGGAGTTGACAGTGACTGGTGTAACCCCCAATTCTGTGAGCCTCTCGTGGATAGTTCCTGAGGGACAGTTTGACTCCTTCGTGGTCCAGTACCAGGACAGGGATGGGCAGCCCCGGGAGGTACCACTGACAGCAGAACAGCGTGAGGTCACTGTCCTTGACTTGGACCCTGCAAGAATATACAAAATGAACTTCTACGGGCTACACGGTAGACGACGTGTGGGCCCCCTCTCCGTATCAGCAATGACAGGTGAGTGACAGAGCCAGGCAGTCCCCATCCCTGGGTATCCATAGCCCTTCCTTAAAACCCTTGCCCCAGCCTTGCATGGGACTCTTATCCATCACCCCACAGTCTCTGTGTCAGTGACCCTACAGGCCTCACTCCAGACTCACAGACATCCAAGTCTCCAAACCTTTGGCTTTTCCCCAAGGCTGGAACCTTCCCACCCTCGGTGGCTTCCCTATCTGCACTCCAGTCCTGACCCTGCCTCCCATTTGGCCTCTGTCCCTCTCTCCCTCCTCTCTCCCTCCTTTCTTTGACTTGGCACAGCTGTTTCATTTTTCCTCCCCTTCTCTTGATAACTCAACTCGACTTGAGCACAAACACCACCCCCTTCCTGTCCTTCACGGGGGTCAAGCATCAGGACCCCTTTGAGGTCCTGGGTGCCTGTCCAAGTCACAGCCCCTTCTGGTCCAATCCCACTGCTTCCTATGGGGAAGCCACCCCTCCCTGGTCTCCTGCCTACATCTCTCTCTTCCTCTCATCTCTTCTGGGCATCTGGAGGAATCCCCAACAGTGCTCAGAACACTGCTGCATTAACACCTAGAAAACAGAATTTCTATGATGGTGAAGGGCCCTGCTCAGACTGCTATAGCCAGCATTCCACACCTTTAGGGTATACATGCAGATGTAGGCAGAAGATAGACAAAAACCATAACCTTTTACATGTGTGTGTGCACACATGGTCATACGTGTAGATGTGCCCAGGTCAAAGCATGGCAGGAAGTCAGAGGACAGCTTGATGGGAGACAGTTTCCACCTGCCATGTGAGTCTCAGGAATTGAGGTCAGATTGTCACGTTCAGTGACTTGTGCCTTCACCCAAACCAAGAAAAAAATATCCTTTCTCGGGACCAGGGAGATAGCTCGGTTGGTATTAGTACAACATGAGGGCCTGAGTCAGACCCTCAGAACCCATGGAAGGTGCTGGACATGGTGTAATCCCAGCACTGGGCGGGGGTGGGGGGGGGGGCAGAAATAGGAGAATCCTTGGGACTCACTGGTGAGCCAGCCTTGCCTAAACAGCAAGCTGCAGAACACAGTGAGGAACTGTGTCTCAGAAGAAAATGAGGTGGACAACTGCTCAGGAATAGCACCAAAGACCTCTACGTGCAAACACACACACACACACACACACACACACACACACACACACACACACACACGCATGCAGGCTCACCTGCACACACGTGAACACACACATGCATGCATGCTCACCTGCACACACATGGACATGGATACATATGTGCAGGCTTACTCGCCCACACATGACCACATGCACACATACCTGCATGCTTATGTGCACACACATGAACATGTACACACACGTTCATCTGTAGTTACCAACCCGTTTCATAGTATTTGCCTTGCATTGGGCATGGTAAGTGACTTGGAGAGGATTTAAAGTTTTCAGGATATGCAGAGACTGTCATCCCATATGACGGGATTGAACATCTTTGGGCTTGAGATCCTTGGAGGCAGGTTATAAATACCAGAGACCAGTATGCCATCATCAAAAAAATTTACTGTCTGATTTATGACTTGGCCATACCTGGACTTCTTTGTCAGCTCACATAAAGCTGACAAGTGCAAACAACGCTTTGGTGTTTCTGGATCACTCTAAGGCCATGGGAAAGCGTGCCTTTCTGTTAGTGACATTCCTAAGTGCTGCTGATACCATGCTGATCATGGAACACCAGGCTGGTACGGCTACTGAAGATTAAGAGGAAAGTCTCCTGCTTCAGTGGTAGCCCAAGACAGGCAGAGCCAGGTCTCTCCTCCAGCAGCTTAGACATGATCTCTCTTCTCATCCTAGACTCTCTCTCACCAGCACCAGCTCCAGCCACCGAGGCCTCCAAGCTGCTCCCAGAACCACGACTGGGGGAACTAACAGTGACAGATGTGACCCCGGACTCAGTGGGCCTCCTGTGGACTGTCCCTGAGGGTGAATTCGACTCCTTCATGGTCCAGTACAAGGACAGGGATGGCCAGCCCCACGTGGTGTCTGTGGCCTCAGACCTACGGGAGGTCACCATCCCAGGCCTGGAGCCCTCTCGCAAGTACAAGTTCCTGCTCTTTGGGGTCCAAGATGGGAAAAGACGCAGCCAGGTCTCTGTAGAGGCGAAGACAGGTGAGGACTGCATGAGATCTGGCTTGAGCCCCACCTGAGGCCCTGGCCTTCCCTGAAGTGTTTGAACTTCCTGCTAGCCATCTTTTCTGTTTACCCACTCCAGTCCATAGCAGTTAGAGACCCAGCAGGGGCGGGTTCTCAGACCTTCTCTCTTCCCTCTGTTTGTTCTACATGCTCGGCCTTCACAGGGTGATGGGCTGTGGGGATCTGAGGCCTCTTGGTGAGGAATGAAACTAACCAGGAGCCCCTCCTATCACCCCAGATGAGACTGTCCCAGCCTGAGACGGTTGCTTGTCTTTCTAGCTCACACCCTGACTCCCATCCCTCTGCCCCACATCTACCTCCAGGAGAGGCTCACCTTCCTCTCTCGAGTTCTTGGAGCCTGGGAAAATGGAAACCAGAGAAAGCCTACCCAGCTGGTCCCTTTCTTGGTCTAGGCCCTCCTCTGCCCCCTGGGGCTTCCCATTGCCAGAAGTCTCTCGCAATAACAATTCCGTCAGTGGCTTTGCTGTCCAGGAGGGCAGCGGGCCAGCGCTTTCCCAAGTTGGCTCCTTTGGCAGTCATGGGATTCCTTCTCTGAGTTTTCTTCTGTGTTACCCCCAACACTAGTCCGCAGAGCATGTCTAGTGCAGTCACCCCCATGCCTCCTGGGGAGTCAAGGTTCTGAGTCAGATGAGAAAGAAAACAGGAAGTTGGGCCACACTTAGCCGCCCCCCACCCCCCAGCATCCCGCATCCGCCACTTGTCTGAATCCCACCATGAGCCTCTACCCTCTAGGAATTCGCCAGGGACCAGTCAGGTCACTCAGCTGGGGCTTCTGAGAAGAAAACTAGACAGAGACAATCATCACAATGAGATGTCCCCTGTAGAAAGAAAAGTCACTAAGGGATAGAGAGCCTCCTGTCAGGGAGGATAAGATGAGGGAAGTTGGGGTGAGCGTTGACAGGGTTGAGTCAGGACAGAAGACCCATCCCACAGGGGTCAAGTGAAGGAGGCTCTGGCTAGATGAGGGAGTGGACTGGAGGCTGATGGAAATATCCGGGGGTGGGGTGGGGGGCACTGACCATTTGGGCCACTCTGGATTTTTCCAGTGCTGGGAGGTGGTCAAAGAATCGGTTTTTGGAAAAAAATAAACACAAGAACGTTTCTCTGTGTCAGCTACCCATGATGACGCCAGCCCAGGGGCCCCTCCCCGCCTTGGAGAGCTGTGGGTGACGGATCCTACCACGGACTCTCTGCGCCTATCCTGGACAGTTCCCGAGGGCCACTTTGACTCTTTTGTGGTCCAGTTCAAGGACAAAAGTGGGCCCAGGGTGGTGCCAGTAAAGGGTCAAGAGCGGACAGCCACTATCACGGCCCTGGATGCTGGCCGCAAGTACAGATTCCTCCTCTATGGGCTTCTGGGAAGGAAACGCTTTGGCCCCCTCACTGCAGAGGGCATAACAGGTGAGAGCTTCCCGGCAGGACAAAGGGCAGAAAGCCATTGCTGAGGCTACAACCTCTCCTTTCTCTGCTCTGCCCTTGAAGGTCACAGCCACGACCAGCTGTGCTATGTCTTGCCTCTGTCTCCATCTCAGAGCCCACGAATGCTGCGGACCACACAAAATCTCGACTGGGAGAGGAACTGCGGGTGACTGGTGTGACTCAAAACTCCGTGGACCTCTCCTGGACAGTCTCCGAGGGCCAGTTTGACTCCTTTGTGGTCCAGTACAAGGACAGGGATGGGCAGTCCCAGGTGGTGCCTGTGGACGGAAGCCATAGAGAGGTTAGAGTCTCTGGTCTAGACCCAGGTCGCAGATATAAGCTGCTACTCTACGGCCTCCGAGACAGCAAGCGTGTGGGTCCCCTTTCAGTCATTGCTGTGACCGGTGAGTGTGACAGGCCACCTAACTGGACCACTTCTTTTGGGGGAGGCTTTATCGAGGCAACATTTACATATAGTACCAAATGGGCTTGGCAAATGTATAAGTCACAGAACGATGGCTCAGGGAGGCACAAGAAAGTTCCCTCACCCCTGTATCCAGGATCAGTAGACCAAAGAAACAGATAAGAAGAAAAGAGTGATTTATTCACTGTGGCCATGTTGGGAAGAGGAGCAAAGAGTGAACCCCTCAAGTCCATCTTTGAAGTCTTGGCAGGCATGAGGTTTAGTTTTAAATGGATATACATGTATATATGTATATACATATATATATTATGCACTCACACATAATATACATATACATATATACACACATATATGCACATGCATAACATACACAATACACATATATGCATATATGTGTACATATACATATATATGTAAGCAACCCCTGGCAAGAGGCGGTTCCACCCATCAGCTCCGCTCTCCTGCACGGTGGGCTGATGAATTGTGAAATCTCTTTCCTGAAGACATGTTTCCCCTCTGACTGTACCAAGCTTTATTCCTCCCCCCATGAGATTCCTGCGTAACTTGGCATGGACTGGGTGGAGTTTGTTTCAATGGTCTGACGGTCCATTGGATGGGCACAAGGTCCCACTGGGATGGCTTCATTCCTGCTGGGAGCTTTCGAGGTCCTCTTTGCCCTCACCTCCCCAGGCCCTAGCAGACACTGAGGTGCCTTCTGTCCTTCAGGGTTTGCCTGCCTCTGCATCTCATTTTGGAGCATCTTCTACTTCAAACGCTTTTGCCAACCCTCCGGCCTCTGCCTCCCTCCCTTCTTCCCCACACCCTTTCTCCCTCCTATCCCCCACCACTCTTCAACATATCAATTCTGCAACAGAGCAGCCATTTCTCTCCATGTCTCTCTGAACCAGACCCCAGAGAAACAACAGAAGCTTGGACAGAGGTCCCCACAACTTCAACTCCTGCAGCTGTGCCCCGCCTCGGGGAGCTGAGAGTGGAGGAAGCCACGCCTCACAGCCTGCATCTCTCCTGGGTGGTGACTGAGGGAGAATTTAACTCCTTCGAGGTCCAGTACACTGACAGAGATGGGCAACTCAGAGTGGCCAGTACAGAGGGTGACCAGACTGACATTACCCTTACTGGCCTGGAATCGAACCACAGATACCTGATAACCCTATATGGCTTCCATGATGGGCAGCCTGTAGGCTCTGCTCAAATTGAGGCCCTGACAGGTAAGTGAGAGAAACTCTTAAGTCTGACCTTCTGAACAGCTGCAGAGATCTAGAGGGTGGCAATGTCCCCATGGCCATGTTCCTCATGTCATGTTCAGTGCCGTGGGAGGAAGAAGAGGAGGAAGAGGAGTCCACAGAGCCACCCACCATGACTCCTGAGCCCAGGCCACAACTGGGAGAGCTGACCGTGACAGATGCCACCCCTGACTCTCTGAGCCTTTCCTGGACAGTCCCCGAGGGACAGTTTGACCAGTTCGTGATCCAGTACAAGAACGGGGATGGGCAGCCCAAGGTGGTGCGGGTGCCAGGGCATGAGGACCAGGTCACCATCTCTGGCCTGGAGCCAGACCACAAGTACAAGTTGAACCTGTATGGCATCCACAGTGGTCAGCGTTTTGGCCCCGTGTCTACTGTTGGGGTGACAGGTGAGTGGACTGTGGGATCCTCACAGGGTGGGGGACTCAATGGGGAGTGACTTCAGGTTAGATGAGCTGGAACTGATAGGTCAATAGTGACTGAAGTGTTCAGTAACAGAGCTGCTGTAGCTGAGGGTGTAGCCTGTGTGTCCCTCCTGTGGTGGGCCTATCTCCCTGGGCAAGGGCTTCCACAGAAGCCGTTGCTGTGCTGGTAGCTGCTCAGGTTGCATCAGGTCACACAAACTCACACACCCAGAAAAACTTGAGCATGTTGGTCAGGTAAACAGGGCCACCAGACTCAAAGAGGGCTTCTCTGAAATGACATCGGGACCCATCTGGTAGCCTTAGCATCTTTCATCTTCTCAAGAGTCAGGGACATCTGCTGGAGACCCTGCTAACCTCTCTGTCTCCTCAGCTGCAGTGGAAGAGCCCCCCAGCCCCACAGAGCCCAGCACAGAGGCCCCAGAGCCCACCGAGGAGCCACTCCTGGGAGAGCTGACAGTGACAGGATCATCCCCAGACTCCCTGAGCCTCTCCTGGACCGTTCCCCAGGGAGACTTTGATTCCTTCACTGTCCAGTACAAGGACAGTGATGGGCGGCCCCAGGTGATGCGTGTCGGGGGCCAGGAGAGGGAGGTCATCGTGAGAGACCTGGATCCTGGGCGCAAGTACAAGATGAACCTGTATGGACTTCATGAGGGGCGTCGCGTGGGCCCCGTGTCCACCGTGGGCGTGACTGGTGAGTGTATGTTCTACTTCTCAGGCAAGTAGAACCCTCAGTATTTTCTACAACAGAGACTGAGGACCTCAAAACTCCTCAGACTCTAACTCATCCCTGACCTCCAATGCCTAAGGTCAGATGGAAGCTGGGGCCGGGATGCCTCTTAGGAAAAGGTCAGGCCTGGAGGAATCTGCTGGGTCCTGACACCTCTGAGGCATGTTTTAGACTTGTTCTCCCACAGGAACTCTAGAGAAAACAAATTCCATGAACCATCAGCAAATCCCACCCTCAAATAATTGGTTAAGATTCCAAAGGTTGGGGTTAAAGCGAGACCCCAGTGATGTAGAGTGCTCTGCAAGACTCATTGGTCTTGCAGAGGATTCAGAATCAGTTCTTAGCATCATGTAGCTGGCTCACAACCAGCTACAACTCCAGTTCCAGGGGATCTGCCACCCTCTTCTGGCCTCCACGGGTGCCAAGCACACACGTGGTGCACGGACAGACAGGCAGGAGACACATTCACATAAAATAAAAAGAGTAAATCTAATAAAAAGGCTTTCTTTTTTATTTTGAAGTTCAGAGGTGTATACAAGGGAGAGGATGTGATGAGGCCAGTGTGTCCGTGACTCCTTCAATCAGGTACTCACTGGCCTGTGTCCCGCCCTCTCCTCCCCCGAAGGAAAGTTCTTCATTAGCAGCTGCATTTAGACCCAACTTAGGTGCCATCAAAATAATCTGTGTGAGGTGCACCAGAAACACACTTGCACATTTTCCTAGCATGGACCCCCACAGTCTAGTTTCAGGACTTTTGTTCTGACACCCCCAAAAGAAGCATTTGATCTGGCTAGGCATAGTGACACACACCCATTATCCTTGCCCTTGCAGGGCAGAGAGAGCAGGAGGATCAGGAGTTAAGCCTATTCTGTATCTCTTCAGCAGAAGACCACCTTGGCTTATGTGAAGCCCAGCCTTAAAAAATAAAATAAAATAAAATAAAATAAAATAAAATAAAATAAAATAAAATAAAATAGCGTAAAGGAAGGCTGAGCTACGATATGCCAAGGCCTTGAGAGCCAAGGTGACCTGACCTGTCTGATTTCCAAAGAAGACCGTGGAGAAGCCCTGGTGATTATAAACAGGAAGAGAACATGACCAGGCCTAGACACAGCCTCCTTCTGACCCATATTTAAGAGCGTTGGGACTTGGAAATTCCTTCCATAAACAGCAAAGATTCTGTTTTACGTCTTCCCCAGACCCCAAAGAGGAGCCTACTGATGCCTCTTCCCTGAAACCTCGCCTGGAGGAGCTGACTGTGACAGATGCCACCCCTGACTCCCTGAGCCTCTCCTGGACAGTCCCTGAGGGGCAGTTTGACCAATTCGTGATCCAGTACAAGAACGGGGATGGGCAGCCCAAGGTGGTTCGGGTGCCAGGGCATGAGGACCAGGTCACCATCTCAGGCCTGGAGCCAGACCACAAGTACAAGATGAACCTGTATGGCATCTACAGTGGTCAGCGTGTGGGCCCTGTGTCTGCTGTTGGGGTGACAGGTGAGTGGACAATGGAAAACTCAGGTAAAACTCAAGAGGAGGTGACCTTAGCTCCTTGGTGACAGGAGTGGGGATGAGGGCCATGGACAAGTATGTGGCCTACTTCCTTTCCCCTAGAGCTGGCCCCTTCTCCTAGGCAACAGGAAAATGGATGGTTTTATTGTGCTGGTAGAATCCAAGTCCCCTGGTAGCTATGGTTTCTGCCTCCTTCCCAAGACCTGAGGACAAAGAACCCTGCTCAGTTCTTCTTCTTCTTCTTCCTTTTTTTTTTTTAAATTTAAGATTTGCTTTATTTATGAGTGCACTGTCCCTGTCTTCAGACACACCAGAAGAGGGCATCAGATCCCATTACAGATGGTTGTGAGCCACCATGTGGTTGCTGGGAATTGAACTCAAGACCTCTGGAAGAGCAAGTCAGTGCTCTTAATGACTGAGCTGTCTCTCCAGCACCCCCTGCTCACTTCTCTGTCTCCTTCTCAGCTGCAGAGGAAGAGCCCCCGAGCCCCACAGAGCCCAGGACAGAGGCCCCAGAGCCCACAGAGGCCCCAGAGCCCACAGAGGAGCCACGCCTAGGAGAGCTGACAGTGACAGGATCATCCCCAGACTCCCTGAGCCTCTCCTGGACCATCCCCAAGGGAGACTTTGACTCCTTCACTGTCCAGTACAAGGACAGTGATGGGAGACCCCAGGTGATACGTGTCAGGGGCCAGGAGAGGGAGGTCATCGTGAGAGACCTGGATCCTGGGCGCAAGTACAAGATGAACCTGTATGGGCTCCATGAGGGGCGTCGTGTGGGCCCTGTGTCCACCATAGGTGTGACAGGTGAGTGTGAAGTGGGGCTATAGAGTATCTCCTTCCTCAGGGGTGTGTGGTCACCTTCTCGGTTGTTTTCCCTATCCCACAAGGCTAAGATTGAATTCCCCTTCACAGCCTTGGACTTTGTTCAACAGCTGCCTTTGCCTTACTCTGTTGTGAACACAGACACACATGCACACATAATCACACACAGACACACACATGTACACACATGCACATCCATGCCCATACTCACACATATGTACACACATATGCACAGTCACACATGTGCATGCAAACTCACACATGTACACACACACAGTCTCACACACACACAAACACACACTCTCACGTACACTCACACACCACTTCAGTACCTTGATGGCCCCATGCTCTGTGGCATTGTTAGGTGCTAATGGGAAGTAGGGTGGGCACTTGGCGGGGAAAGCACTCACTGTGGACATTTTCTTGGACCTGTTTCTTGGCCTGGACTCTCCTGGATTTCTTTTCTCTCCTCCTGGCCGCGGCTGTGATGTGCGCTGCTCTGTTCCACTGCACCCTCCTCCCCACCCTCCACCATACCCTCCTCCCCACTATAGTGGGCCTGCATCTCTGAAAGTGAGAGTCCAAAAGTAAAAAGCAAGAGGAGGGAGAGAAGAGGGACCACAGGCCGAGAGTCCTATAAGGGTGCTAATCACAACCAGCCGGCAAGCACCACACTGTGGAGAGCCAGAGGAAGGGAGTGCGGCCCACAGCGCCCACGGCAGTGCTTTGTGAAACAGAATGTGGTGTTGTTCTGAGCACTGCTGGGCTGCCTTTTTTTCTGGTTTCGTCTGTTCTGCACTGTGCAAATGTTCCAACATGGCAAGCATTTCTCCTTCCCCTCCACACATTCCTTTTATAATCACAGAAAAACAGAAAAATGCAGTGTCTCTTCCTTAGCACCCCATCTGTCTTCCTGTCACCCTGGCAACGCGGTTCATTTCTAATTCTCAGAAAATTAAATTTGCCAGTCCCTAAGCAGCGAGGGAACAAATCACAATGAGCACTTGGGCCCCTGGGTCGTTGTCACACAGCCTGCTTTACCGGAGATGTCAAGAGCAGATCACTGTGTGGGGCAGGTCAGGCTGCTCAGCCACAGAGCAGGCAGCCTGTGGCTCTCTGTGCCTGTGACCGTCTAGGTAGAGGAGTCATATCTCACAGTCCCTGGCTTGACAGGTCTTGTTTCTGCCTTTGCTCTCAGCAGACTGCAGGCTTGTGGGGCATGGGGTAGCTAGAGTTTGCGACTGGGGGTAAACTGTTCCTTCTTACCCTTGGCTCAGGATCCTGTCTCTTTAAGTCTTGTCATTCCTCATAAGGCCATTCTCAACTCACGGCAAGAGGAGTGGCCCATAAGGGACACATATCTCCTGCTTTCCCATATCCCCTCCCCCAAGTCCTTCGCCCATTTTCCCACCTCCCTCACTGTCCGTTCCCATCTCCCTCCCACTTACTGATATGATTCAATAGTCTCTTTTCAAGCCTGTATTTTCATGGTGTGAGGGACATGACAGGATATGCAAAGCCTGAAAACCAGCGAGTGAGAGGCTCAATCTAGCGTTTGAGCAGTAACCACCATTAGCAACTGTGAGTGCTTATCTATCCCATGAGGCCTTGGGCACCATTCCTGGCACACACACTACCACCACCAAACCCACAGAAGCTGAGGTGTAAGCTGTAAGCAAGCTTCCTGCTCTGCACTCTCAGGCTGCACATTAAGTCTGCAGCCTGAATGCTCCCACACAGCCTAAGTGATCCCATACAGCCTGAGTGCTCCCATGCAGCTGGCTGTGCTCCCATGCAGCTGGCTGTGCTCCCAAGCAGTTGTCTCTTACTTTCTGGGTGCCAGTTGGATGCTAGTCATTTACCTTGTGACCACACAGTCTTCACTAATCACCATTTTAATGGTCATTTGATGCTTTTTGGTGAAAGGCCTGTAGGAAAACCAGTCATCATCCATTGTGGGTCATTTGGGTCCTGACACATTTTACTGTCATGAAGAATCTTGTTATGAATTCTTCCATGGTGTAACTTTCCCCTGCTTTTAATAATTTTCTTAGGATAAATGCCCAGAAGTGAGACTATTGGGTCAAAGGAAATGAGCAGTGCTTTGGCTCCTGACACACATGCTCCAGTTGCCTCCTGAGGATCTGGAAATGGGCAGTCTGACTATCAGATGGGGCGGCAAGAATAACTCAGTCCTCTCCAGCCTCCAGTGACCAGATGGCTGCTTTGAGGCCACCTGAGTCCCCAAGCCTTCTACTTTAGCTACTGGGTGTACTTTGGGGACCCAATTCTCTCGAGTCGTAGGACCCTGAGAAGGAGATCCCTGTGCAGAATCCCCAGAGAAGCCACTCCTGGAGGATCCAGTAATGGCAGGATCACTACTCCCCAGACTCCCCAGGACGGCCACTTTGACTCTACAAGGCTAGGGATGGGCGGCCTCAGAGGTACAACCTGGAGGCCAGGAGGACTGTGGGGAAACTGGAGCCCCAGTCACAAGTTCAGAATGTACCTGTATGGGTCCATTTGGGGCCTTGAACCCCACTCTGTCCATCATGGGTACATCCAGCCTGGACTAAGAAGCTGTCACCTTGTCACCAGCTACCTGGAAGCATTTGTTCTTAGCAAGCACTTCCTTGTGCCTGGGTCACACCACAGAGCAGGTCAGATGTAACCAGTCCACCTAGAGTCTATCTGCATTCCTATCAAGCTACTCTGTCAGCCTCATTCTAGTGATAGTACTGGACATAATCAACTGAGAGAAGTTTTGCTTTCACCCAGGTTTTGATGGGCTGGCCTTGCTCGTTCAGAACCTGTCATGGATTAGCAAACACCTCAAAGCAGACTGGAGAAAAAGAGGAATCTCAGTCTCCCCGTCCTTTTCAATGGCACATCCTAAGCAACCTGGGGAATGTCTACCAGGCCACACCTCTTAAGGGACCCTGCTTCTGCCCTGTCACCTTAGAGACCAGTCATTTAATGAGTAGCATCTGAGGGACAGATGATCCTGACTGTGAGGCCAGTGCACAGCTGAGCCTTGAATAGCCCAGCTTCAGACAACAGAGATGTTGGCACTCCCTGGGAATATGTGACCCAGGAGTCCTCACAGAGGCTCTGTCTCCATGGAAACAGTGAAGGAGGTGCTAGGATACAGTTTTACTTAACTGTACACCCATCCTGTGTATCAGCAAAGTTACAGGTGATGGATCCAGGTGCAGACTGCATCTAATGAGCCTTGAGCCTGGGAGACTGCCAAGTTCCTGAGCAATGGGTTTATTATAGTCACACCAAACATGAGCTTGTGATAGGGAAGACTAGGGACAAGAAAGGACCTAGAAGGGTCACCCAAAACCAGCTTGCTCACAGAGAACTAGTGAGACTGAAGTCTAATAGGCATGAGGTCAGGAGCAGCTTTAGAAAAAGTGAGTCCAAACTTGTGCAGAGAGCAGCAGGCTATAAAAGCATGGTCCAGAAAGAACCAGATTTTGTATGACAGCCTCTGAGATCTTACGACACAGTCGGGATATCCTGGGAAGCCCTGGGTTCTGTGCTGAATGCTGGCATCTGGCATCAAAGATGGGTATATGCAAATCTTGGGCTGCAAGGTGGAGCAAGACAAGAAGGGGCAAGGAAGGAAGGTAGTCTAAAGGCAGGAGGGCTAAGTGTGGGAGATGTGCTGTGCTCCCATCCAGCCTCAGTGCTCCCATCCAGCCTGAGTGCTCCCACGCACCAGGGGGTTCCGGGCTGGTGAATGAGGCAGCCAGGAGGGGTTTAGCAAAAGTCTGGAACATTCCAAGTCTGGTGGCAGCTAAGTTGGGGCAGGTCCACTTTCAGAATGGGGACAAAGACCAGAGCCTAGTGAGGAGGGAGATTGCAGGGAGAGCCATCTCAGGACAGCTACATTTTGTAGCCCTGACTGGCCTGAAACTCATTACACAGATCAGGTTGGCTTTGAACTCACAAATATCAGCCCGCTACTGCCTAGTGCTGTGGTTAAAGCCTGTGGTGCCACACACACAAGACTCTGTTTTTATAAATGTCCTTTATGTGGAGACTGAGGACAAGAAAGACTTAACTTGTTCCTGTATGTTTCCAGCTCCAGAGGAGGAAGCTCTGACCACACAGGCGGTGCCCACCACAACTCCTGAGCCCCCTCCTAAGAAGCCACACCTGGGAGAGCTGACTGTGACAGATGCCACCCCTGACTCCCTGAGCCTCTCCTGGACAGTCCCTGAGGGACAGTTTGACCAATTTGTGATCCAGTACAAGAACGGGGATGGGCAGCCCAAGGTGGTGCGGGTGCCAGGGCATGAGGACCAGGTCACCATCTCTGGCCTGGAGCCAGATCACAAGTACAAGATGAACTTGTATGGCATCTACAGTGGCCAGCGTGTGGGTCCCGTGTCTGTTGTTGGAGTGACAGGTGAGTGGACGGTGACTAGTAGGTAAGGAATCAGTGACCAAAAACTGTTCAATACCACAAGCCTGCTACAACTAAGGCAGTGGTGGCTCCCCTGGTCCTGGCTGGTCTCCCTGGACAACATGGCCATACAGACCTTTGCTGTGCTCGTGGCTGTCCAGGTCCCCACAGCAGGGACATAGGAGCTCGGGAATGTTAGGGATTCTACCTCACCCCCTCTGTCTCCTTCTCAGCTGCAGAGGAAGAGCCCCCGAGCCCAGAGCCCAGCACAGAGGCCCCAGAGCCCACAGAGGCCCCAGAACCCACCGAGGAGCCGCTCCTGGGAGAGCTGACAGTGACAGGATCATCCCCAGACTCCCTGATCCTCTCCTGGACCATCCCCAAGGGAGACTTTGACTCCTTCACTGTCCAGTACAAGGACAGTGATGGGCGGCCCCAGGTGATGCGTGTTGGAGGCCAGGAGAGGGAGGTCATTGTGAGAGACCTGGATCCTGGGCGCAAGTACAAGATGAACCTGTATGGGCTCCATGAGGGGCGTCGTGTGGGTCCCGTGTCGACTGTGGGTGTGACTGGTGAGTGACTGTCAGATAGCTCTGTTTGGAATGATACAATTTCTTTTATTCATATGAGTGCTTTGCCTGCACATATGTCTGTGCACCACATATGTGTGCTTGAGGAAGTGGGGAGCCTCCACATGGGTGCTGGGAATTGAACCCAGGTCCTTTGCAAGACCTACAAGTACTCTTAACTCCTGAGCCAATTCTTGGCCCCAGTGATGACCCTTTTCTACCATCTTTATGGTAACACTTATTCTCACAGCAGCAAGACTGTGTGAGTGCTTCACTTTTCCTAGGGATACATATCTAGATAGGATACTGACAACTAACAAGATATGCCACACAAGTCTGACATCTGAATCAGTAGATTACTTTAAGAGTATGGGTGAAGGGTTACTTGGAGAAAATATGGGTGACCCAAATGCAGGTGTATTATATAAAAGTCAACCTCCTCATGAATAATCACTCACAAAAGAGCCATCCTTGGAGCTTTCTCCAACTCTCCTGAAAGTAATTGCTACTGTTTAGCTAGTATTGGGACAGACTCTGAGTCTTGTAAGTTTCAGGAGTTTCCTGAGACTTGTGAGTTTTCTTTACTTCTTGAGTAAGCTTTTGTTTACTTTCTGAATATTTTGCTGTGATTTGTTTTTGAGAAAAGGCCTCTCTACATAGCCATAGCTGTCCTGGAACTCACTATGTAGACAAGCTTTACTTGGAACTCAGAGATCTGACTGCCTCTGCCTCTCAAGTACTAGAATTAAAGGCACACACCACCACAGCAGACTACTTCCTGAATTGTAATGAGCTTTTCTCTGATAGGAAATGCTTCAGTTCTGAGGAAATAGCTACACAATTCTGTCTTCCTTCTTCTGGCTTTCTCTCTCTCTCTCTCTCTCTCTCACACACACACACCACTTTTCTGCAGTGTTCCCTGAACCTTGGAAGGAGGGGATAGAAATGCTTCATTATTTTCTTCCATCTATTGCTGAGTATATGACAGAGCAACTGTCATTTTGTTTCAGTAATTTCACCAGTTGAGTCCCTACAGTCTACCTCTAATTGCAAGAGATGTTTCCTTCCATGATAAATTGGCATTGCTAGCCACTGTAATCCATAGATGCAGACAGATTTTAGAAGGCCATTGCATAGGCATATTATATCCATTTAATAAAACAGCAGCTGCTGCCTCCCCATCAGGGCCTATATCTTCTCCAGCCACAGGCTTCCCCCCTGGTTTACAGTATGAGATGTAAATTCCCTCCCGAGGCACAGACCTAATTATGTTGTCCCCATAAAAGCCATGCCTCTATTGTGCTAGTTGGGCCTGCATGGGTGGCTCTGCAGAATTCAGGGGTCACAGACAAGCAAGACTGTTGGTGAGAATTTTTCCAAAAGCGCCCTTTATGGTGCCTGTCTGTAATATAAATGCAGACCAGCAAGAGGGGACCTTCCAGTCCAGTGTCCATCTGGTTTCTCCATGTTCTGCAGCAAATGTGCAGGGTCTTCGGCGATAGAGATGTACTATCTAATTTAATGTTGCAACCAACAGTCTTAGCTTTGGGGGGTTCTTAACCTCAACCTCATAGGAAGGTAGCCTGATCGATCCTCCTATTGGATTTCCACTCACCAACCTTATAGCTTCTGGACATCCCCTTTCCCGTTGATGGAGGGCATCATCCCTAGGCTCTTGAACTTATGACTTTCCTGTTCTTCAGACGGATTTCTAGATAGTCAAAATCATTCAGAGATGGGCATGATGTTATCTATGTAACCCAGTGCTTTCATAGAGGTGGACTGAATAACAACGAGGGATCCCAAGACCAAAAGCAGGACTGTAAGGACAGCCTTGGGGGAGTGCTCTGAAGATCCCCTGTTGAGCATTCCGAATGAATGCAGATTGACCTTGGGAGCCCAGCAGCAAAGGTGGTAGTGAGGAAACATTGCCAAAGCTCAACACAGTACAAAATGATCTGATCGTTTTCACTTGTCGTGACCAAGAGAGGTATGTTAAGAACATATAGATAGAATAGGTGTACCATCCTGCCTGGCCTTGCGTAGCACACAGACCTCTTCCATAAACTGTCCTCCTCATCCCAAGATACTGTTGCTTTAAGACCGGTGTGTACCTCTTTGTGCTTGATGGTCTTGGAGGACCAACTCAGGCCCATAGTTGTACTCCAACCTACCATGCCTTCAGTTGGACTGGGTCCCTAGTTCTGACAAGCTCCTGGCCAGCAGCAACATGGGCTGATGTAGTTTGTTTGTTTGTTTAATGGTTTTTTTTTTCTTTTTTTGCAGGAGGAGGTTGGTTTTTTTGTGTGTTTTGTTT
Source organism: Mus musculus (assembly GCF_000001635.26). Classification (NCBI taxonomy): domain Eukaryota; kingdom Metazoa; phylum Chordata; class Mammalia; order Rodentia; family Muridae; genus Mus; species Mus musculus. Next base: position 1,024,895 of record NT_187027.1, read on the forward strand.
TGTTTTTAAGATTCATTCATTTATTTGATGTGAGTATACTGTAGCTGTCTCTAGACACACCAGAAGAGGGTGTCAGATTCCCATTATAGATGTTTTTGAGTCACCATGTGGTTGTTGGGAATTGAACTCAGGACCTCTGGAAGAGCAGCCAGTGCTGTTAACTACTGAGTCATCTCTCCAGCCCCTGAGTTTAACCTACACCATTCATCATCCGTCTTCTGTGGACTGCTGCTTGGGAGTAAAACCTGTCATGAGTTCACTCACTAGTGCAGCATTTGGCTTTCTGTTCACTTTCCCCATAGGAATTGTCTGTACACTAATATCAGCACATTTTCTTTTGCGTGACCAGAACAGATCTTTGGTCTTCCTTGTCTTTCTCTCATTCCCTCTCAACTGCTTCTGTGTTTTATAAAAGTCATTTACATACTGTTCAGAGTCATTCTGAGTTCCCAGAGACTCTGACTCAGGAAGACCACATCCCATCCCCGGTCCCCACAAGCCACTGAAGCACTGTGTAGCTCTGGCTGACCTAGAGTTTGCTATATAGAACAGACTAGCCCCAAACTCACAGAGATCCACCTGCCTCTGCTCCTTGAACACTGCAATTGAAGACATCTGGCTGCAGGTCTCTTTCTTAGCTCTCCTGGGAACACACTTTTATCTGACTTGATGGGCTGGGTATCAGTGTTGCTTCTCTTACTCCTGGTTTCTTCCAGCAACACCATCTCCATTCTGTTGCCTCCAAGGCCCTGGTATTTATGGGGACTAAGTGTCCCTGTTGGCTCCTGCGAGCCATTTTCCCTGTTTTGCCTTCAGTTATGAAGCTTTTGTCTTGGGGTGGGATTGGCTGCTATAATGCTGTTTCTCCATCTCCACTCAGATTAATCCCATCTGCCTCTGTTCCCAGCCACACAAAGCAGGGCTGTTGGAAGCTTTCAGTTTAAGTCTTTCCCAAGCTGTTCATGTGCTGACTGGACTCAGTCATTACTAATGAATGCCCTGCCTGCATACTGAGCCACAGATTCTCTTCCTCTCTTCATGGTGAGACCACTCACAGAGGTCAGACCTAAAGTCTGTTGTCTTCCACCCTTCCCTGGCCCTTAATCATCTAGTTCCTGCCAGGGCATCTGAGATTTTGTATCCTACACTAGGCTCTTTATCATGGGTCCAATCTGCACTCTCTTTGTCTTGCATCCTGCCATCTGTAAGAGACAGTCAACAATGCCTCCATCTTGTCTTCTTTTCTCTACTTCCCCTGGCCCAAGCCAGAGACTCATGAGCAGAGAGCATTGCAATTCCTCCCTTGTGTGGGCAAGTTCTTTTGCAGAAGGCAGCTGAGTTTCAGTTTCACATCTTTGCCTATGAAGAGGTCACTCAGCTGACACTGTAGCTTGCTTACCATCTTTCCTATGTGTTACTTTTCAGAACTGGAATACACCCTCTAGTCCGTTGACTGTTTTGCAGACAAGCTTATATTTATGTAGTGCAAACCATTCATCAACCATATCCAACTTAGGAAAAAGGAATCCCAAGTTTCTCACTTGGATGCTCTCCAGTTATGTTGGTTGGCTGTCCTGGGGAGACCTGAATCTACTCCCACCACATGAGGCACTGAAAACAGACCCAAGAAACAATTCAACCCAAGTCTAGCGTAGTAAACCAACGTGCCCAGAGGGGTCAAATGTAGGAATATGATGATACCAGACTGAAAATAGATAATCACTGCAAACCTAACTCCAACCGAGGTTACAGCCCCCACAAGCCCTTTCCTTTTTTCCTGGAGTTCCTGTGCAGCTTGCACCTGCCAGATAGTTACAATTGTTATGCTTCCTTAACCATGCTGAGGCCTTTTAAATCCTGTAAGCTTCAGGACTTTCCTGAGAGAGACTCAGAGGGGATGTTTCAGTTGGGAGGAAACAACTACACCAACTTCTGCCAATCCCACTCAGACCCAGCAGGGCATCCAGAGTCTGCTATCCAGTCAGGATCCCAAGGAGCAGGCTGCCTAGAAAGGCCCACAGCAGAGGCAGCAGCCTTGGAATTGTCCCTGAGCATGCACTGTCCCAGGACTCCTTACAGAGACTCTGTCCTTGTCCGGTGCACCCAGCCCACGAGGGAATAGCAAAGAGCCTGGCGTTTCACTGTCACCTATAAATGCACTCCATTGACTTAATTTTGTTTTTAATTTTTGATTTTCAAGACAGGGTTTCTCTGTATAGCCCTGGCTGTCCTGGAGCTCACTCTGTAGACCCAGCTGGCCTCCAACTCAGAGACCCGCTTTGCCTCTGCCTCCCAAGTGCTGGGATTAGAGGCGAGCTCCACCATATCTGGCTTACTTATTTTATTTCATTTTATTTTTGATGCAATGTTAGATTTTAATTCCAGTGCATCAATTAGTTCACTCCACAAAGAACCCTATGCCCTGATCTGGACGCTCTGGAGCCAAGTGTCAGTTGTTCCCAGCCAGAGACCTCCAACAACTAACTCATCTGGAAGGACTGTGTCTGGGAGGGGTGGGTCAGATTGCTAAGGAGCTGTTCCAGCCCAGACTGGAGCAAAGTTGTGAATCCAGTGAGGAAGGAAATGGCAAGGAGAACCAGCAGAGGGAGGCACAGAGCAGTGGCCACATGGGGTACAATCACAGGCATCAGGTGTTGGATCAAGGGAGAAATCACGTGGGCATGGGTGGACGGAGCAGGAGTGGAAAGCCCAGGTGGGAGCTAGGAATGGCAGGGTAGAAGGCACAGAAAAGAAATGTCACTGTGGCCAGTGCAGTTCTGCTCCTCGGAGCTTTGATTTTATAAACGTCCTTTGTATGGGAACTTAGGAAATAACCTGTCCCCGTAATTGTCTATAACCAGAGGAGGAAGCTACGACCACACAGGCAGAGCCCATCGTGACCACTGAGCCTCCTCCTAAGAAGCCGCACCTGGGAGTGCTGACTGTGACCGATGCCACCCCTGACTCCCTGAGCCTCTCCTGGACGGTCCCGGAGGCACACTTTGACCAATTCGTGATCCAGTACAAGAACGGGGATGGGCAGCCCAAGGTGGTGCGGGTGCCAGGGCATGAGGACCAGGTCACCATCTCTGGCCTGGAGCCAGACCACAAGTACAAAATGAACCTGTATGGCATCTACAGTGGCCAGCGTGTGGGCCCTGTGTCTGCTGTTGGGGTGACGGGTGAGTGGACTGTGGGATTCCAGGGTGGGGTCCACTAGAAAGGACCACCAGCTCTGAGTGGGGATCAATGACCTAGGACTGGATAATCCCCCAGACCAGCTGTGGCTGAGGCTATGGCCTATGTGCCTTTTCCTGGAGCTGGCCTATCTTTTTTTGTGCAGGGGATGGGGACATCAAGACCTTTGCTGTGCCAGCACTGTCCAAGTTCTCTTGGCTAACCTAGGAACTTGGGCATGTTGGCCAGCTATCAGATGACCAGGGACATCAGACCCCAAGAGGGGGACCTCCCTGGTAGCCATAGCCTCACCTTCTTCCACCTAAAAAGCCAAGGACACTGGCTGGTGACCCTGCTTACCTCTCTGTCTCCTCAGCTGCAGAGGAAGAGCCCCCCAGCCCCACAGAGCCCAGCACAGAGGCCCCAGAGTCCACGGAAGAGCCACTCCTGGGAGAGCTGACAGTGACAGGATCATCCCCAGACTCCCTGAGCCTCTCCTGGACCGTCCCCCAGGGAGAATTTGACTCCTTCACTGTCCAATACAAGGACAGTGATGGGCGGCCCCAGGTGATGCGTGTCGGGGGCCAGGAGAGGGAGGTCATCGTGAGAGACCTGGATCCTGGGCGCAAGTACAAGATGAACCTGTATGGACTCCATGAGGGGCGTCGCGTGGGCCCCGTGTCCACCGTGGGCATGACTGGTGAGTAAAGAAGTTTCTAAACGTGGTCAGGTCAAAGATCTGAGCCCAGCAAGAAAGTCCATCAAGGAGAGCCAGTTCAGGGGAGACAGGGTAGTGGCTATGTGGAGCATGTTCAAAAAAGATAAGGAATGGAGAGAGAGAAGTCACATGGGTGTTGGCAGAAATTTGGGTGTGTTCTAGGAATGGAAGTCTGGAAAGACAGAGGAGATGTGGTGGAGTCACTGCTGCTCGTATTGTTTATAAATGCTTCTTTATATTCCAAGATCAGAGAAGAGCTAATGTGGTGTGTGTGTGTGTGTCCATCTCCAGAGAAGGAAGCTCTGACCACACAGGTGGTGCCCACCACAACTCCTGAGCCCCCTCCTAAGAAGCCACACCTGGGAGAGCTGACTGTGACAGATGCCACATCTGATTCCCTGAGCCTCTCTTGGACAGTCCCTGAGGGGCAGTTTGAGCAATTCGTGATCCAGTACAAGAACGGGGATGGGCAGCCCAAGGTGGTGCGGGTGCCAGGGCATGAGGACCAGGTCACCATCTCTGGCCTGGAGCCAGACCACAAGTACAAGATGAACCTGTATGGCATCCACAGTGGTCAGCGTTTTGGCCCCGTGTCTACTGTTGGGGTGACAAGTGAGTGGACTGTGGGATCCTCACAGGGTGGAGGACTCAATGGGGAGTGACTTCAGGTTAGATGAGCTGGAATTGATAGGTCAATAGTGACTGAAGTGTTCAGTAACAGAGCTGCTGTAGCTGAGGGTGTAGCCTGTGTGTCCCTCCTGTGGTGGGCCTATCTCCCTGGGCAAGGGCTTCCACAGAAGCCGTTGCTGTGCTGGTAGCTGCTCAGGTTGCATCAGGTCACACAAACTCACACACCCAGAAAAACTTGAGCATGTTGATCAGGTAAACAGGGCCACTGGACTCAAAGAGGGCTTCTCTGAAATGACATCGGGACCCATCTGGTAGCCTTAGCATCTTTCATCTTCTCAAGAGTCAGGGACATCTGCTGGAGACCCTGCTAACCTCTCTGTCGCCTTTTCAGCTGCAGTGGAAGAGCCCCCCAGCCCCACAGAGCCCAGCATAGAGGCCCCAGAGCCCACTGAGGAGCCACTCCTGGGAGAGCTGACAGTGACAGGATCGTCCCCAGACTCTCTGAGCCTCTCCTGGACCGTTCCCCAGGGAGACTTTGATTCCTTCACTGTCCAGTACAAGGACAGTGATGGGCGGCCCCAGGTGATGCGTGTCGGGGGCCAGGAGAGGGAGGTCATCGTGAGAGACCTGGATCCTGGGCGCAAGTACAAGATGAACCTGTATGGGCTCCATGAGGGGCGTCGTGTGGGTCCCGTGTCGACTGTGGGTGTGACTGGTGAGTGAAAACTGAGACCTGCTTCTTCTCAAGACCCTATCTTTCCTCCTTCCTGTCTGCCCTGTCCTTCCCTCTCCCTTTCTTCCAAGCTGTCCCTCTGGTGTCAGACACTAAGCTTCTGATCCCCTCACCTAGAATATGGGTCGGTGTGGCTGCCCTCAGAGCTGTTCTTGTCCCCTGTCCTTCCCCATACAGCCTTCCTCCCTCACTCCAGAGCACCACTAAGCCCCACATTCCTTCATTCCTGGCTGTCTCTCTGGGTATCTGGTGACTCGTCAAATGCTCTGCATTTGGGTCCTGGTCTGCCTCCAACTGGACTATGTGGGTTTTTATAAAGCTTTTCGCATGTTGTGTCTGCTCCTGCAGCAGAGGGACATTCATGGTGACACCTGCTAAACCAGTGATTCTCAACCTTCCTAATGGGGTGACCCTTAAAACTTCTCTAAGAACTTATTTATTTAATGCATGCAAGTGCTCTATTTGCATGTATGCCTGCATGCCAGAAGAGGGCATCAGACCCCATTACAGATGATTGTGGTCCACCATATGGTTGCTCAGAATCGAACTCAGGACCTCTGGAAGAGCAGCTGGTGCTCTGAACCACTGAGCCCTCTTTGTGACCCTTTAATATAGTTCTTCATGTCATGGTGACCCCAACTACTGTTTTTGTTTTGTTTTGTTTTTGCTTGTTTGTTTTGTTTGTTTGTTTGTGTTTGAGACAAGGTTTTCTGTATAACTTTAGCTGTCCTGGCACTCTTTCTCTTTGTAGACCAGGCTAGCCTTGACCTCACAGAGATCTTCCTGCCTCTGCCTCCTGAGTGTTGGGATTAAAGGCATGTGCCACCACCACGTGGCTAACCTCGCTATTGTCATGAATCATAATGCAAATATTTTTGGAGGTTTGTTATTTTAAAGGCAAAGATGTTTTGGAGGTATAATATTTTAGTTTTTCAAGGCGTCTTGACCCACAGGCTGAGAATCTCTGTGCTAAACACACTTGGGAGATTCTCCTAAGTGTGAGCCGCCTGCAGCAGTTGCGGGGCGTCCATGGCTGGGGTTGGGTAGAGAGTTAGAAGAGGCCCTGAGAAGCTGCTTTGCAGCCTAGGGACTGCCTGGTCCCCATTCCTCAGTCTCATATACTCTCTTGCAGCCTCTCTGACCACAGAGCCCCCCATAGAGCCCCGCCTGGGAGAGCTGGCTGCTGTAGAAGTGACTTCCAGTACAGTGCACCTGTCCTGGACTGTGGCCCAGGGCCCCTTCGACTCCTTCCTGGTCCAGTACAAGGACACACAGGGGCAGCCCCAGATGGTGCCTGTGAGTGGAGACCTGGGTGAGGTCACCGTCTCAGGTTTGGAGCCAGCCCGAAAGTACAAGTTTCAACTCTTTGGACTCAAGGATGGGAAGCGCCATGGCCCTGTCTCCACAGAAGCAAAGACTGGTGAGTGAGGGCCTGGCATCAGCCCCCGTCCACCGCTGCACCCTTGTGGCAACTGTTGGAATTTCACATTTCAGTGTCCCACATTCCAAACCTTTGCTGACCCATTTCTTTGTCAGATCTACCCAAATTCATACCTCCCTCTGGTCCTTCTCCTTACTGTCTTCAGAATGAGGAAGGCACACTTGCCTCCTTTGCTGGAGGCTCTTTTACCCCTACCCCTGCCCAATAACCCACCAAAACCAGAGGACCCAAACCAGAGCCCGTCACCCCTACAACTGCTCTACACTCTCTAAGCAGTCTCCTCTCCTCTCCAGTCTCTGATGCAAAGCTGCTTCCTCGTCTTGGGGAGCTCACCGTGACAGACACGAACCAAAACTCCGTGGGTCTCTCCTGGACTGTTCCTGAGGGTGAATTCGACTCTTTCTTAGTCCAGTACAAGAACAGGGGAGGGCAGGTCCAGGTCGTGCCTGCAGCAGCAGACCAACGTGAGGTCACCATCTCCAGCCTGGAGCCCAATAGAAAATACAGGTTCCTGCTCTTCGGCCTCATAGGCCTCAAACGGCTGGGGCCTGTCTCCGTGGAGGGCACCACGGGTGAGCAGAGGGCCTGCCTCCCGCCTTGTGAAGCTCCCATCCCCAGGGCCTTCCAGGGACTAATCTTGTCTTCAGTCTGGGACTAAAGGTCTTATCAGCAAAGGCAAATCTCTGCTCCTGGGCTGGGCAGGACCTCAGCATTTTGTTCACACTGTTTCCTTCCACTTCTGCTGCCAAGGGAAAGCAGCTTTTAGGCTTGGCTAACCTGGGATCAAAGACCAGGCCAGTCCTTGCTAGCCACATGGTATGGGTAGGCCACCTGCTGTGCATCACTACCTACCTCCTCCCCTGTCTGACCTGCAGCCCACTGCTCACTGTGTGACCTGCAGCCCACTGCTCACTGTGTGACCTGCAGCCCACTGCACCCTGTGTGACCTGCATTGCTCCCTGTGTGACTTACAGCCCACTGTCTTCCCTGTGTGACACTCAGCCCAGAGCTCCCTGTGTGACCCACAGCCCACTGCTCCCCATGTGACAAGTATCCCACTGTCTTCCTTCTTCCCAACCCTAAGTCAGGAGATAGAAAGGGAGGCCTTGGCTGCAGAAAGTCTATGGAAAATTCTGGTACTTTTGTGCCCATGACTCAGCACCAAGGAAGGGGTAGGGTGGGCCCATGACCCAACTCCCAGGTCCGTGATTCACCCAAGCAGACTTCAGGGCCTGGAGCCCTCAGATACCATAATTCTGCCCCACCAAACCCTCATTACACTAGCTCTTCCAAGCATTGTCTGTCATCTACGGGCTGGGTGTCTGTCCCCAAGGCTACACATGTATCCTTGCTTTCCTCTGAAGACTGTGAACTGAATCTTCCTACCCTCCTCTCAGCTCCCGTGGAGAAGACACCACAGCCCCGCCTCGGTGAACTGTCAGTGACAGAGGAGACCTCTGACTCCATGCACCTCTCGTGGTCTGTGGTCCAGGGTCCTTTTGACTCCTTCCTGGTCCAGTACAAGGACAGGGACGGGCAGCTCCAGACGGTGTCCTTGGCTGCAGACCAGCGAGAGGTCACCATAGAGGGTCTACAGCCAGGCAGGAAATACAAGTTCCTGCTCTATGGGCTCACTGGAGGGAAGCGCCTGGGACCCATCTCTGCCTTGGGAGTGACAGGTGAGGCTGTCCTGCCTGGTCTGAAGACCACGGAACTGACTGGAGTGGACAGGAGGGAGGGGGAGAGGCCTGGCCAGAGCCAGAGAAGGGAGAGTTTGTGCCCACCCCACTCCAGGTGTTGATCAGTCATTTGAAAGAACAGGAGAAGCCAGGCCAAGCAGGAAGGAAAGGCCTTGAGGATTCCCTGCTTTCTCTCTCAAGCCCAGCCATCCCCTCAAGGGCTGCTTCCCACCACACTGTTGGAGCAACTTTAGCTCCTCACAATGTAGGCTTGCCACATCAGCACACACCTCCCATGCTAGTGAGCCAGAGATGTTTTCTTAAAGGGAAAACCACTGAGAAAGCCAGTGGGCAGAGGCCACTGACACCCACCTTAGAAGGGCACATGGCTAGTGTGTCTTGCCAGGCACGTACACCAGTCGGTGCCACCTTCAGCTGCTTTCAAAAGGCTCTATGGGTGGGGCCACTGCTGAGGCGGGCTTGATGTGCCCAAGGCTGGGAGAGCAGAAGTGAGTCTCAGGTCCAGATACAGTGAGAGGTAGAGGAAGGACCAACAGCTTCCCAGACAGGAGACAGACCCTGGGGCTCTTCTCAGAGAGGTCTCCTAGGGCACACTGCTGAAATGAGTTCAAGAACTGGAAGGTTCTAGATGATCTCCTCCCTCCCTTTCCTCTCGTGGGCTGCTCTGCCAGGACTGTGAGGTGTCACCAGTCTCAAGCCAGCCTTGCCAGCTTTCCTCTGAAGGGCAAGATGGGAAGGGAGGGCCCCATGGCACCCCCGCGTAGATTCTGCTCTGGTTTCTCCCATGCAGCCTCAGAAGTTGACATATCAGCCCCAGACCACACTGAGCCCCCTCATGCTCCCGGCCTGGGGACGCTGGCAGTGACAGAGGCAACCCCAGACTCCCTGCGACTCTCCTGGGCTGTGGCTCGTGGCCCCTTTGACTCCTTTGTGGTCCAGTACCAGGACACAGAGAATGAAACCCAGGCCCTGCTTGTTGATGGAGACCAGGACAAAGTCCTCATCTCAGGCCTGGAACCCAAAACTTCCTACAAGTTCTTCCTCTATGGCCTCCGTGAAGGGACACGCCACGGACCTGTGTCTGTAGAGGGCACCACAGGTAGGGCCAGGCCTGTACCATCCTAGTCTGGGGTAGGAAGGGTGGAAGGTGGCACCCTAAATTGGCTTCCACAGGAAAGGCCTGTGGAGTTTTTCACCCAGAAAGAGTTGAGGCCATTTGCCCTCCACAGCCCCTGCCTCTGCTCCCATGTCGGGCCACTGAACACCCCTCCTGTGGCTCTGTTCCTCACTAGCCCAACTTTACTGACCAAGAGGATCAGGATAAGATGACAAAGGGACATGCTCTAAACCTTAGAACTGGCATCATGCATCTGTCTCCAAACCCTTTTCTCCTACCCACTTCACACAGATCCAGTTCCTGCTGGTCAGGGCCCAGGGGACCCCGGGCCCCGCCTGTCCCAGCTCTCAGTTTCAGATGTGACCACCAGTTCTCTGCGGCTAAACTGGGAAGCCCCGCTTGGGGCCTTTGACTCTTTCCTGCTACGCTTTGGGGTCCCCCTACTGAGTACCCTGGAGCAGAATCCTCGCACTCTGCAACAGCGAGAGCTTATGGTGCCAGGCGTGCGGCGCTCCGCCATGCTCCGGGACCTGCGTCCTGGGACCCTGTATAGTCTTACTCTGTATGGGCTGCGTGGGCCACACAAGGCAGACAGCATCCAGGGCACTGCCCGCACACTCAGCCCAGGTGAGGGCCCGCAGGAACACCAAAGAAAGGGCTTCCTGCTTTGCGGGGTGGGACCCAGCATGTAACAACCTGTGTGGTAATGGTGGGGGTGGGGGAGGGAAGGGTTGAAAACATGTAGAGAGTGACACCTGTCCTGAGGAACCTACCAGAGAAGGTAACAGGCCTCTCTGGAGCCAGAGCACCCAAGGAGAAAAGGCAGGAGCCTGCCTATCCGTGCCTTAGCCGCTCTACCCATCCCTTATGCCCCCAGTTCTGGAGAGCCCCCGGGACCTGCAATTCAGCGACATCGGGGAAACATCAGCCAAAGTCAAATGGGTGCCGCCAACGTCCAGGGTGGACAGCTTCAAAATCTCCTACCAGCTAGCAGATGGAGGTGAAGACCCCTTTCCTTACCCTCATGACCTCCTTGGCTCTCCTCTCTTGCCCACTACCACCCCTGCACACTGCCTGCTCTCTAGCTGTTCTCAGGCTCCGTCCATGTTTGCAGGAGAGCCACAAAGTGTGCAGGTGGATGGCCGGACCCAGACCCAGATCCTCCAAGGGCTGATTCCAGACACTCGCTATGAGGTGACTGTGGTCTCCGTCCGTGGCTTTGAGGAAAGCGAGCCTCTCACAGGCTTCCTCACCACAGGTAAGAGAGACAGCCCCCAGCACGAGGAGAGGTAGAGAAAAAGAAAGCAAAAAAGGGGGTAAGGGTGTAATGGGGGCAGAGGATCCCCGGGTTCCAACCTCCAATGAGGGAGAAGCCAGCAGGGTCGGGAGAGTTAGGGCTAGGGATGCCTCTGAGCTCCCTGTTCTTGCCCAGTGCCTGATGGTCCCACCCAGCTACGGGCATTGAACTTGACTGACGGATCTGCCCTTCTACACTGGAAACCCCCCCACAAACCAGTGGACAAATATGACGTCGAGGTCGAATCCCCTGGGGGTGAGTGAGAACAAACCTCCTCTAAAGAAGACTTGTTTGGGGTGGAGAAGCGGGTAACAGGGTACAGCTCAGATGGATAGGAGCTGATGCCCCTCCCACTCCTAGCCCCACCCCTTCAGGCCTCAGCACCTGGCAGCGCTGTGGACTACCCACTGACTGACCTGGCACTCGACACCAATTACACAGCCACCGTGCGTGGTCTCCGGGGTCCTAACTTCACCTCCCCAGCCAGCATAACCTTCACCACAGGTATAGCCACGGCTGCGTGTGGGTCACAGGAGATTGAGGAGAGTAGACATGGGCCTCATTTTTGTCTCTTTCCATCCTTCTCCTTCCAGGGTTAAAGCCCCCCCAGGACTTGGAGGCCAAGGAAGTGACTCCTCGCACGGCCTTGCTCACTTGGACTGAGCCTGAAGTCCCACCCACAGGCTACCTGCTCAGCTTTGACACCCCTGGAGGACAGATTCAGGTACCCCACTTCACTGGCCATCAGCATTCCACGCGGCTTGATTTGGAGGTGCCTCCTCTAGCTCTCCTAGAGAGTCTCCATCTGGCCCTCCACTAACATGTCTGTCCCTCGTCTGTCTCCAGGAAATCCTGCTTCCAGCAGGAACCACCTCGCACAGGCTTCTGCGCCTCTTCCCCTCCACCTTCTACAGTGCCCAGCTGCGGGCCATCTGGGGCGAGAGCCTTACACCTCCCGTGCTCACTTCCTTTACTACTGGTACTGGCTCTGGGGTTTGAGCTTCGCGGGGGGTGGGGGGCTCTGGGGTCTGAGGTTTGGGGAGGAGAACAGACAGACTCTCCACCTCCTCTCTGCAGGTGGGCTGCGGATCCCCTTCCCCCGGGACTGTGGGGAGGAGCTGAAGAATGGGCCCAGTGCCTCAAAGACCACCACCATCTTCCTCAATGGCAACCGTGAGCGGCCTTTGGATGTGTTCTGTGACATGGAGACTGATGGAGGCGGTTGGCTGGTGGGTTCCATTCAGAGCCCGGCTCCCTGCTTATCACTGTGTAGCACAGGAGACGATGCAGGGGAACCACAGGCTGACTTTGGCCTTGACTGCTTTCCAGGTGTTCCAGCGCCGCATGGATGGACAGACGGACTTCTGGAGAGACTGGGAGGAGTACGCCCATGGTTTTGGGAACATTTCCGGGGAATTCTGGCTGGGTCTGTGCTTCATAGGGCTGGGGAGCCAGGGAAGGGATGGCAGTCCAGTGAACCCCAGTACCCTGATGAAGCATGCTCCACCCCAGGCAACGAGGCCCTACACAGCCTAACACAGGCTGGAGACTATTCTCTGCGTGTGGACCTGCGGGCCGGAAAGGAAGCCGTGTTCGCCCAGTATGACTTCTTCCGTGTTGACTCAGCAAAGGAGAACTACCGCCTACACCTTGAGGGCTACCATGGGACTGCAGGTAAGTGTGGGCACAGATGATGTGGGGGCGGGTGGGCACGAGGCGGGGTGATCCTCACTATGTCTTCGCATGCCCTGCCAGGCGACTCTATGAGCTACCACAGTGGCAGTGTCTTTTCTGCCCGTGATCGAGACCCCAACAACTTGCTCATCTCTTGCGCTGTCTCCTATCGTGGGGCTTGGTGGTACAGGAACTGTCACTACGCCAACCTCAACGGGCTCTATGGGAGCACAGTGGATCACCAGGTGGGGGCCGTGGGGACCACAGGACTCCACATTGGGATCTGGGTGACCCGAGCTGAAGTCCTCTCACATGAAGGGCTGAACTCATGCCTCAGAAGCTCAACTGTGAAATGAGACACTCATGCCAACCTTGCTGAGGAAATCTGAAGAGACCATTTATTACTGGGCAGAAGGCACCAGCTCAGGGATCATGGGGGAGATGGCTGGACCCTGGGAGTCACCTACAGGAGCAGGGTGGGGCTGGATTAGGTGGCATTGATATGGCACTGTCTTGACTCTCTTCCCTTGACAACCCTCTCCTCAGGGAGTGAGCTGGTACCACTGGAAGGGCTTCGAGTTCTCTGTGCCCTTCACGGAAATGAAGCTGCGACCCAGAAACTTCCAGGTCCCCACCAGGGGCACCTGAGCCTGCTGCCCACCTCACTCACACCCCGGTATGACTGCCGAGCACTGAGGGGTTGTGCCCAGAGAAGAGCCAGCATGCCACACCAAGGAGGCCTTCTCTGCCACAATCTCACAGCACCATGTTTACAGGGGGGGAGGGGAGGGGAAATGGAGCAATAAAGGAGAAACTGAGGCACTAGGCTCATCCTATCCTGTCAAGGATTTCTCACCCAGTTCTTGGGCTGCCAGGTTTCTGGGCTGCAGCCGCACCTGGAAAGGAGGAATCAGGAGATTGATGCCAGCATAAAGCTGGGGCTGCAGGGAGGGCAGGGTTCCATCTGGTGGAGGCAGCAGAGTGAAGGCCTGCAGCAGACGAGCCAGCACCACAAAGAGCTCCAGCCGTGCCAGAGGCTCTCCCAGGCACACTCGTGCCCCACAGCCAAAGGATGGTGTTCTGGGATTCTTGCCAGGTTCCAGGAAGCGATCTGTGAGTAGTAGACGGAGAGCTAGAGAAGTTTGTCCCAGCAGAGGCCGGCCCTCTCCCGCTCCCTTTCCTGTCTGCCTCATACCAGGCCAGAACTTGCTGGGCAGTTCCCAAACCATCTCATCCAGGTTGGCGCCTTGGATGTTGGGGATGATGACCCTATCCTTAGGGATGTCATAGCCGGAGATGCTGAGGGAAAGGTGGAGTCAGGAGCTGTCAAGGTCTTCCTCCCTCAACCCTTACCCCCAGGGAATCACCTGCTAGCCCTAGTTGCACGATGGGGCAAGGCCAAGGGCACCACAGGCCGCAAACGCAGCACCTCGGCAATGGTGGCCATGAGCAGAGGCAGCTGCATTCGGTTCCTGTACAGGAGCTGGGAGCCTGGGCCCAGCTTGAGGTCTAACTCTTCCTGCAGTCGCTTCTGGATCTGAGAAGGAGGGGCAAGGCTGAGCTCTAGGGACCAGACTTTGCCCAGGTGGCTCACAGCTGCCTGCCCAGGTGGCTCACAGCTGCCCAGCCTGCAGCTCCTCCCTCCTGCCATCTAGCTGACCCTAGAGCCCCCTCTGTGAGCATAGCCCAGGCCAAGCAGTCAAGAGCAGGGCAACTGGATCAAGGTTCCAGAAGGAGCAGTCTTCCCACAGTGCACCTCAGGGTGGTGAAGCAGGAAAGCCACAGCCCAGGAGAGCGTGGTAGCCGTGGTCTCGGTGCCGCCGATGAACAGGTCCACCACCGACATGTGCACGTGCCCCTCGTGGAGCCGCTCTTCGTCTTTGCCATCCCTTTGCTTCTCCACTCCCTGGAGCATGTAGTCAATCATGTCTTTCCATTGGCCTGCAACCAGGCTGTCCTGCAAAGGCAGGGGAAGCTGTGTGTCCAGCAGTGGTGGCGGTCGGTGGGGGTGGGGGTGGCAGGCACATCACTGGCTGAGGCCAGAGGAGCTGGTGCCACTGCAACGCCCACCTTGTGCCGCTTCAGCTGCTGCTTGACAATATGGTCCCGACTCTCTTGGATCTGCTTCAGCTTCTGGAGGCCTGGGTTGGGGAGGAACTGGGGCAGGAAAGAGAGTCAGCTGCAGGGTGGAGACTGGTGGTCCCCTCCCCCACAACCCAGGGGAGACTGGGCTGCAACTCCTCACCCTGAGAAGGGGAATTATCGTCAAGATTTGGATGGACCAGTGGTTCCAGGCTTGCAACAAGTCCTGGACACAGTCGTGAAGGGTCTGTACCAACATGCTGTCCTGCCGGAACAGGAGGGCATGCTTTGAGTTCAAGACCCGCAGAGGGCCAGAGGGGGCTGAGGGGTATGCAAGAGGGTAACATGGACCTTGTCTCCAAAAGTGAGGCAGGAGATGATACTACAAGTGAGGAAGGAGAATTCCTTATGGATGGCCACGGGGGTGCCAGCCTGGGCTCGCATGCGCTGTGGAGGAGAGACAGGCTGCAGAGGCTGTGGAGTCAGAGGGGTACTGGCGGGAGAGGGAGGCTGACCCCAAGAGGGTCAGGCTACAAGAGCTAGCCTCACCTCACAGAACTCCTGGGTCAGCTGCTCTATCAGAGGCTCCATGGAGTCTCACATGCCCAGCATCAGGGCTGAGCGAGAGAGTTTCTTGTGGGCCTTCCACATTAGAGAGTAATCCCCCAGGGACAGGTCCAAGTCCATCTTTCCTGCAGGAGAGATGGTAGAAAGAAAGACATGACCACAAGCAACCAAGGAGATCAAAGGCCACACCAGGTGGATGTCTTTGAGTTTGGGACTAGCCTGGTCTATATAGTGATTTTCAGCCCAACAAGGGCTGTATAGTAAGATCTAATCTTAAAGAAGAAGAGGGAGTGGTGGAGGAGGAGGAAGATAGGAGGAAGAGGAAGAGGAGGAAGAGGAGAAGGAGAAGGAAAAGACGGAGGGGGAAGAGGAAGAGGAAGAGAAAAACTGTGTCCCAACTCTTACCATTTAGCATCTGCGGTCGGCCAGCAAAGTCCACTCACTTTTGGATCAAGGCCTCCTCAATGGTTCTGTTAGAATTTAGTGCCACCACATCTGAGGGGAAAGGACAATGTCAGGCAGGGAAGAGGGGTCACACCAAGACAGAAGACTGGCTTACCTTGCAGCCCCAAGCGGATCCTGTAGATGGGCCCGAGTTTCTGAGTGAGGCCAAGCAGGTAAATGGGAAGGTTAGGCTGTAGGAAGTGCAGAAAACCTGGGGCCAGAGGTGGGAGGTGCAGCTTCCGGAGGTTCCATTGGCCCCACAGCCAGCGGGTGCCAGCTAGCAGCAGCAACAGCAGCAGCAGCCCAGGTAGCAGCATGGCCCAGCACTTGTGCAGGGCCCTGATATGGCCTTTTATAGCCCCCAACTCTAGTCCTTTGTTCTGCTGTGGCTCTGACCTTTGCTTCAGGTCCCTTCCTGTCCCCAACACAGAACAGTATGTTTTCACAATGGCACAGTCCCCATCAGCCTTGGAGAATCTGTGGATCAAAGATGGGACCATCCATCAAGAAGAAAGGAAGGGATGCAAGACCCTGACCTCTCTGTATCGCAGTCAGTTTCCTAACTCTGTTTCAGCCAAGTAGGCGGAGAGTCCACTGGAGCCGGCCCCTCCCACCATACCTCCCCTTGGACCAGCTGAGTGGAGTGCATTTGTTCTAGAGAAAAGAAATGAATAGCAGTCTCTGCCCAATACGCCTTTTGGATATTTTATTTTATTGATTTTATTACCACTACTGTTAACTTTATTTTTGTGATGCCTGGCCAGTCCTCCACTGCCAGGTGCATCCATAGTCCTAGACCCTCTTTTGTTAGTTTGAAAAAGAGCCTCACTAAGTTGCCCAGGGTACCTTGAACTCACCGTGTAGCTCAGACAGGCAGAAACTTTGCACCTTCCTTCAGCTCCCCAAATAGCTGGGAATGCAGACATGAGTCACCTGGCTCCTTGTGCAATTCTTTGTTAGATTTCCCTTTGGTGTGATGCCTGGGTGGGGGTGGGGTGTGGCAGAGGGTGTTGTGCTTGTGTGTGGTAACCACAGGTCAGCCTCAGTTGGTCTGTCCAAGGGACAAGACCCCTGAGGGCTCATTTTCCTGAACCTCCCTGATTCATCCAGGCAAGCTGGCCACTGAGCCCCCGCTATCTTCCTGCCTCCTCTTCACCATTTATGGAATGATGAACTTATAACACAGGGCTGGCGAGGTGGTTCAGTGGTTAAGAGCCCTGGTTGCTCCTGCTGAGGACCTGGGTTCAGTTGCCAGCACCTCTGTGGCAGCTCATTACCTTCTGCAACTCTATTTCTGCAGTTCCAGTGCCCTCTTCTGGCTGCAGAGGTGTACTGCATATGCACAACGTGCACATTCATGTGTACTAACAAAACACAGAGGGGTTTCTTTGGTTGTTTAGCGTTACATTTACTTTTATTTTATGTTGTATGTATGTGTAAAAGTAAACAAAATCTATGTTCCCCCACAACCACAACCAGACTTTCTTCTTCTTCTTCTTCTTCTTCTTCTTCTTCTTCTTCTTCTTCTTCTTCTTCTTCTTCTTCTTCTTCTTCTTCTTCTTCTTCTTCTTCCATAAGAACCCTGAAGCTGGGCCTCCACTAAACTGTGATGAGCTGGCCGGCACCCAATGACCCGAGAGAAAACCACACCTGATGCAAACTGCAAGAGGTTTTATTATTAGCTAGCTGAGGATGAACTCCTTCAGCCATGCAGGGCAGGGGAGTTCGACCCTGAGCGGTAACAGTAGGGGTCTTTTAACAGGTAGCTGAGGAATTGGGAGGAGAGTTGGGAGGAGTTGGGAGGAGTGTTCTTCTCTGTCCTTGGTAAAATTACAATTATCACATCTGGCTGTAAGGCTCAGAAACAAAAAGGCTTTTTGCTGGCTATAGAGAACAAAGAGCTTCTTTCTGGCTGTATTTTTAGAGATCAGGGAAAACTAGCTTGGGGGAATGTTTTAGGGGCTTTACCTCTCAGGGAGAAACGCTCCAATTCGGGGTCTCACATTCTCCACTCCTTCTAGTGCATAGTTCTAATCTTACAACTAGGAAAATTAAACCTCTGTCCCAGCTGACAAATAAAGCCAACATGAGGTCGCAGCTTTAGGATGTGTAACATTGAGAGCCTCAGAAACCCCTCCAATGAGACTAAAGAGTCTCTCGCCAGTGGTAGGAGGGAGGGAGGAGGTTCTTGTGCAATGCCTGGTAAGTTCGAGCAGGGCTGGCCCAGTGGGCTGCTTGTCAGAAGCACTAGGTAGGGCCCTTTCCATCTGGGTTCAAGGTTACCAGAACGGTGGAGCCGGATCAGGACAGGATCCCCTATTTGAAATTTATGTGGCACCTTGGTGGTTCCTGATTCGAACGTTTTTTTTTTTTTTTCAGCAATTCCCAGGCGTCTTTTCTGACCAGTTCTAGGGCCTTCAAGTGAGCTAGCAGGGTTGGGAAAAAGGAACATCAGGGTCAAACATTTCCCCTGCTTCTGTTAAGGGGGGTGGTCCCCCATGGAGGAATTCAAAGGGTGTAAGTTTAAATTTCCCTGGGGTGTTCTGTACTCGGAACAAGGCAAAGGGAAGGAGAGCTGTCCAATCTTTTTCGCCGGTCTCTAAAGCCAATTTAGTTAAGGTTTCTTTTAATGTTCTAGTCATCCACTCTACCTGTCCTGAACTCTGGGGTCTATAAGCACAATGTAACTTCCAACCGATCCCCAATTGTCTGGCTAACTCTTGACTTACTTGGGCAACAAAGGAGGGGCCATTGTCCGATGAAAATACCTTAGGGATGCCAAATCTTGGGAAATTTTCCTCTAATATCTTCTTTGCCACGATATTGGCAGTCTCCTTCTTAGTGGGAAAGGCTTCGACCCACCCTGAAAAAGTGTCTATCAAAACTAATAGATATTTATTACCGTACTTGGTTGGATTAACTTCAGTAAAATTTACTTCTCAGTATGCCCCTGGCCACTCACCACTTAGCTGCCTTCTGGGGGCATTCTTGTGGTGCCGGGCATTGGGGAGGGCACAGGCTTGGCATTTATTAACAATCTCCTGGGCAAGGTCGGGCAATCTTATAACATAGTAGTTTGAGCTCTTAACAATTTCTTTGAGCGTCTTAGTTCAAAGTGTGTGAGCCAGAGTAGATTGGCTCCATATTGTTGTCCTTCTTTGGTGGGCAGGACCAAGTGACCATCTTGGGTCTTAGCCACTCCCTGGGGAGTATACCCACATATCTCAGGTAGTTTGTCTATTAGTTCCTGATCTTCTGGAGTGTAGTCAAAGCCTGTGTCTTTGAGTTCATAATTGTCTTTAAGTTCTTTTTTTTTTTTTTTTTTTTTTTCTCTAGCTACGAGGATCATAGCTCCTTGGGCTGCCTGTTCGGCAGCCAGGTCAGCCATCTGATTTCCCTTTGCTATGGCATCATGGCCTTTCTGGTGACCAGGGCAATGTATGATGGCCAGTTTTTTTTTTTTTTTTTTTTTTTTTTGGCAAGTGTACGGCTTCTAATAGGCTCAAGATTTCTTCTTTATTTTTAATATCTTTCCCAGCAGATGTGAGTAGCCCCTTTGTCTATAGATTGCCCCATGTATGTGAGTGGTGGAGAAAGTATACCTGCTGTCTGTGTAGGTATTAATGTTCTTCCCTTCTGCCAGCTGCAAAGCTTGGGTGAGTGCGATTAGCTCTGCTCTCTAGGCTGTCGTCCCTTCAGGCAAGCTGCTGGCCCAGATGGTTTGTTTTCCGTTGACCCCGTTGACCACTGCTGCCCCTGCTTTTCACTTACCTTCAACCAAAAAGCTGCTACCATCCGTGTACCAGTTGGGGCAGCCTGGCCATGGCTGGTCAGTGAGGTCTTTCCTAGTTCCAGTTTCTTCTGCCAGGATATCCACTCCTCCTCCTCCTCCTCCTCCTCCTCCTCTTCTCTCCCCTCTCCCTTCTCTCTCTGACATAGGTCTTACTATGTAGCCCTGACTGGTCTTGATGTAGCTAAGGATGACCTCACCCTGACCCCTCCTTTTCCATCTCCAAACGCTGGGATTACAGGCATATTCCACAATGCCTGGCCTGGTAGCATTGCTTATATGGTCTCTTTCAGTTTCATAAACATGTAGAGTTAGGTGTGGTGGTGCTTGCCTATGATCTCAGCACTTAGCAGGCAATAGCAGGAAGACTGAGTCTGAGGTCAGCTTGGGCTACATAGCAAGACCCTATCTCAGAAGAAGCAAGGTTCAGTGTTAGTGTTTGCCTTATGGTGAGAGGCCCTGGGTTCTACCCCTGCACCACACAAAAGGTGCTCAGAAGACAAGGGACCACGTTTTGGAACAATGTGTACCAGCTCCTACCTGCTTTGCTCTGCCCCCACCATGGCTACCATGACGCACAGTTACACCATATACCACTGCCCCAGTTGTTTAATGAAGTCAAGGCTGAAAGAAAATGATCAACTGGAGTCGACTTATCAAAAAAAAAAAAAAAAGCTGAAAAACCACAAATTACCACAGTTGTGAAGGAGTTTGAGAAAACCTTAAGAGGAAAGGAGAAAAGGAGGGGGCCTTGCTTGTAGGCCAGAGGACAGGAATGAGAAAGAGGAGAGGGCTTGCTATATGCTTGCTAAGGCAACCTTGAGGGTCAGGGCCCACAGGTTACCAGCTCAGGAAGAAGATGGCTCCCATCATGATAAAGACAGTCCTCCAACCTCAGCTGCCCCAGGAGGGACTGGGAAGACACGGCTGGGTCAGAAGTTACAACTGTTAGAGATGGGGTTTCCCCAGGACCACCCCAGGGGCACTTGATAAGGGGGCAATTGGGAACCTCATAGAGTATCTGGGGTGAGAATATTCCAATTAGGATGGTGGAGCTTAAGGAGATAGGTGACAAGTCCCCCAACTGCCTATCCCCAGACTTATAGACAGACCCCCAGATCAGGGGGTCCCCCTCTACTCCAAAATTCCTGCAAAGCACAGCAGTACAGCAGGATGCCCAAGGTGAGAATCCAACTGTGCTACCCACAGCTGGTGAGCTGACAACTGACAGATCCTTGTGGCAGAGGCTCAGGCCCAGCCTGTATCGCAGCCTTGCCCCAGGAGGTAGAAAGGAGGGATTTCTCAGGTTGGGCAGTAACAGCAGCATCCTCATTATAGGTGACCTTCCAGACCCAGGCTACAGCTGAATCCCTGCTCTGGTGACAAGTTTGGGGGATGCAAATGTAAGTCTCAGGACCTTGAAAGCAGGAGACCTGATCATCTGAAACACCCAGGAAGACCAGAGCTTCCCCAAGGTCCCCACATGAGGGGCTCATTTGATGGGGCGACCTAGAAACCTCACCATGCCTCCCACACCTCCAGATACAAATTCCAGCGATGATAAGTCCCAAATATGCTCTGCCCCAACCCCGGCCTTTGTACAGTTCTCTTTCTCTGCTTCAAACATCCTAGCTCTCTCTGCCAAAATATTGCCCCTTCCAATTAGAGACTAGACACCACATGTGCTGGGATGCACCTGTAATTCCAGGGATGCTGAGATCAGGAGTTCAAGGCCAGTGTTGGCTACATAAGACCTGGTCTCAAAAAGTAAAAAATAAACAAAATTAGAATTTTTTTTTTTCAGGGATATGGTACGGTTCGAAAAATACTTGCCTGGTGTGCACAAAACCCTTGGTTCAATTCCTACTGCAGCAAAATCCTTGGTCAAATGTCTAGGCTCCATAGTAAGTCTGAAGCCAGGCTGGGATGCATTTTAACCAAACAAAGCAGAAAAACACGTGAAATATTCACGATCCTCTGATGCTCTCCTCACTGATGTGAGCTCTGACATCTGACCTCCGCAGGGCACAGGAACTACCTGGTCCATTGTGTTCCCCAGTGATGAGCCTCTGCGATAAGAGGCTATGGTTCTGGTTGTGGTACCACTCACTGGGCAGAATGGGGAAAGAGACAGACCATGGATCTCTGCAGAATGGTCAAATGGCAGATTCGTCTGACCTCACTAAATTTCCTTGGTAGAACTAGGTCACCCTTGAATAACCAAAGATAGGCAGACAGGGTGGGGAGAGTTGACCCTTCAAGATATGCTTCCCCTTGAATATTCAGGAACAACACAGTCAATCTTTGTCCTGTCCTTTGCCTGGATGATCACCTGGTCAGACCTGAAGGTTGCACAACTCTAGAGAAGTTGCCTAAGGACACTGATAACAGAGTCAACAGACCATGACACAGTTGAAGCCACCAGACCCCAGGACTCCAAAGGCACTAAGACAGTAGGCTAAAGAGGAGAGATGGCCTGAGGGTGCAGAAACAGTGACACCCAGCAACAGGCTCCTGGGGCACTGGCTACTGGGCCCCAAGATGGCATGATTCCTAGGCAAACCTCAGGGAGGGTCAGGCAGAGCTTTCTGGTCCAAGGCTCAGGCCTGAAAATCCTGGGTGGGTGGCAGACTGCCGCACCTACAGACGGACACGCAAGAGGATTTGGCTGTCAAAAAGCTTTTCTTTTATTTACCCTGTAGAGCAGAGCCTCTAATCCAGTGAGGCCCTAACCCTGAGCTGAGCTCAGAGAGCCAGAGTCCTAAGGCCTCACACCTGGCACCCCCGGCTGCTGAACTCCATCAGGAAGTCTTTGAGCTGGAAACAGGCTGCCCGATGGCGGGTGCTCTTGCACATTTGTTCTGAAGGCATCTCCTCAATCCAGGTATTTGAGTCCAGCAAGTACTGGGGGCTGCAGGTGACATAGTAGGGTCAGGACATGTACTCAAGGCGTTTGGCTTTGGAGAGGCAGAGCTAGGTGCCTAGGATCTGTCCCCAAAAGAAAGGTCACAGGTATGAGGAGAGCAAGGGAGGGACTGGGGGACTCACTCTCCCTTGTTGTCACTGGTTTCCCCGTCCATCCCCATGATCAAGTACTCTTTGTTAGGCTCCAAACGAAGGCGGCAAGAGGCCCGGCTCAGGAAGTTGCGGGTCTGACCTATGGAGGCCATGGTGTCCTTTCCTGAGGGAATAAAGAGATGGAGCCATCAGAGGAAAAGAAAGGGCCAGGAGAAACCTTGGGCAGGACTCTGTGTAGATCCTGCTGTTTAAGCCACGTTGCTTCCTACAGAACTTGTTGCTCACTATGAGCAAGCCCAGGTTCCTAATGAACAGGGGCTGGGGAGACAACAGGATGGTGGGGGTCATATTCAGACATTGAGATTTCCCATTTCCAAGAGGCCCCACACCCAGACCTCAGCCTCCACCACTCCCTAGCCTGCTTGTCTGCCCATTCCTCCTTCCTACTGAAATGCAGGACTTGGGTGATCTTGGACTCAAAGAGACGGAAGGCAGCTCTGCCATCTTCTCGAAGAACCTTAACCGTGAAGCCTGGGAGGGACAGGGAAGGGGGAGGCAGTCAGGGCAAAGCAGGGAGGCCACAGGTGGGGTTGGGGGAAGAGCAGGCAACCCCAAGAGCACAAGGAGCCCATGCCAAGGGGAATAGAGGCCGAGGAGGGACTGACCATACTCCACTCGGGGATAATAGCAGGCGAACCTCATCCGGTAGCCATCCTTGTCCTCCACCCTTCGCTCCAGTGACCTTAGCAGTCGAGGGCACTTCCCTGCAGGAAGGTGTCACATGAGACCAGCTTGCCCTCCCAGCCAATCCCCTTGGCCCCCGACCTGGGTCTCCTCTCACCCTCAGCGCACTGGCATACATCTCCAGAGCACAGTGTGGCCAGGAGCTGGCTCTTGGTGGGTGCAGCATAAAACACAGAGCACTTGTGATCTAGAGAAAGGCGGCAAGACATGAGGGCCTCTTGGAGCCCAGGCCTCCCCCACTCCGTGGTGTCCCCGATGAGAGGGCAAACCCTCCGGCCCCCCCCCCCCCGCAATTTTGCTTGCCAAAGCATCCCAAGTGCTCACCAGGGCTGTAGTAGTCATACAGGACAGCACTGGATGGCTGCACCAGTCCCACAACCACCTCCTGCGAGGCTCCGAAGCCCACACACTCCCGGGTGGTAGGGACCTGGCCCCAGGATGGAAGATGGAAGTCTGCTCAGGGCCAAGCCAGGGCTGCCTTCAATGCCTTGCCTTGGACTGCTCGCCATGGCCTTGTCTCCAGGATCCTTCATGCTGTCACTTCTCTGCCACTAGACTCTAAAATCTGGTCCCCAAGGCCTCTGATGACTTCACTGCCAATAGGGAGACCTTGTCCCAGGACCTCTGTGTGCTACAGGCACTTCCTGTGAAACCCTCCATGATGTGGGTCAGACTCTGAATCAGTCCTGCCTCCCCTGCTCCCTCCTTTCCCAGGAGCAGGTGCCTGAGCAGGCCCTCAGAGTCTCCCAGTGAGTGTCCACGGTGGACTCCACCTCTCCGTGACTCTCCATAAACCTTGCTAAGCTGAGGTCACAGCCCCGGCCTCGTGGTGACATGTGGGAGAAGCTGTGAGTTCTCTAAGGCCACCTGCCACATGTGACCCTTATCATACAGACTCAAAAACCCAGTGTCTCCTCCTGTGAAACTTCTCTTTACTCACCGAGTCAAAGTACAACAGGACATGGGGCCCGTCAGTCTCAAAGTGACTCACGTAACGGTCAGAGAGGGAGGTCAGCTGCAGGAAAGAGGAGGTAGCCACAGGTCAGGGACCCCGGTCATTGTGTGACTGGGTTTGACACTTGGGGTTGCTACAAAAAGGGAGGTGGGCTCCAAAGGATGGAGAGGTGTCTATGGGTGACTGTACCTTCTCCAGGTCAGCCCTCAGGGCGTGGAATCCACTTAGGAGGGTGATGTCTGCGATGGCCATGCCAGACAGCCCCAGCTTGCCATTTCGCCTAGTGGGAGGAGAAGCCAGATGTATAGATTCTCAGACTGTGCCACACCCCGCCTCTTCCCACCACCATTCTCCCCAGAGCTCTCTGCACTCACCAGATACACACAGTGTACTGAACTCTGGACTCCCGCTCTTCAGCCACCTTGGGGGCCTCCCTCCTGCGGCGGCTCCTACGACCCTCAAAAAGCTGCAGGGGCGTGACAGGCTGCAAGGGGACGCTGGGGTCATCTGCGGCTGGCATGTCATAGTAGTCTTCGTAGTCTTCATTGGCATCCCCTGTGTAGTACAGTGGTGAGGAGGCAGAAGCCCCTGTCAGACCCCCCTGCAGGGGTCAGTCAAGGCCCCCTGACCCCGGGGCTTACATGCATATTCCACAGCGCCTGTGACCTTCACTTCTATCTGAAGGTCCTGGCATGTGGTGTTCTTCATGTCCAGGACATTGTAGGTACGAAGGATCTGCCTCAGTCAGAGAGGGGGAGAGAACACAGGACACATATGGCACAGACTTGAAGGGGTGCCTGGGCTGAAGGATCTAAGGTCCCAGCTCCTCCCTTGCCCCATCCCCGATCCCAATGAATAGCAGCACATGAGGCAAGGGGTGAGATGCAGCTGCAGTGAGGTGTGGGGCTGCCCTGAGAGCCCAGCCTGCCAGAAAGCTGCCTGCTCCTGGCTTCTCTCATAGCCTGGGCTCACACTGGGCACAGCAAAGATGACTTTGGGCCACTGATCCTCCTGACTCCACTTCATTCTGGAAGGGGCACATTTCCCCAGGCTGTCAGCCTCACTGCCATGCTGGCAGTGATCAGAGGGTTAGTGTGACAGGAGGCAAGAGTTACCTGGGCCAGAGGAGGGAGCTACCAAGACATCTATGGGTGCCCTGGGTCAAGTGAGACATAAAGGAAGAAACGGGGGAGGGGGGGAGCTCATGGGGACCTAGGTCTGAGGTACTCGGGATGGAGCTGAAGGAGACGACAGACACCCAGAAATGGAGGGAAACCAGACCAGAGCAAAGATGGAGGCTCAGGGAAGGAACAGGGGACACCAAGCCAGGAGATGGCCTCCTCCTCCCCAACACACATGCTATGCCACAAAGTCCCAGTCAAGGCCCAGCTCCCCACCCCACCCACTGCCCATGCCTACCCCTGCACCCCACACCTCCACTCCACCTCTTCTCACCTAGCTGCCCTACCTCACTCAACCCTGGTACTCCATGTCCAACTCCCCAACCTCACCCTACATGCCCCACCCTTCCCCATTCCCTACACCCTACTAAAGCCCCTGTACACTTTACCCCCTTACCCCACACTGCCCCCTACATCCTGCAAGCACCCACCCCACCCCAGCTCCCCAACCCACACCACAACCCAGTACCCCTCACTCCTCTACCCCTCCACCCTCTCTCTCACAGACCAAAGTCCCTCCTCCCTTCCCCACCCATGCACCCCTCTCCTGTCACCTTCAAGGTGCCTTTGCTGTTTCCTTCCACCTTGACACTGATTGTGCTGCCCAGGGAGAACTGCCAGGAGGGAGAGGCAGCAGGTCAGATGGCACAGGGGAGCAGACCAGTAGTAGCCCCACACACAGAAACTTGTGCTTGGCTACAGTGTCAATCTCCAGAACAACTAGACCAGCGGTTCCCAACCTGTGACCCTTTGGGAGTTGTGTATCAGATATCCTGCATGTCAGATATTACAATTCATAACTAGCAGAATTAGGGTCATCAAGTAACAATGAAATATATTCATGGTTGGGGTCCCCACAACATGAGGATCTGTACTAAAGTGTCACAGCGTTCTGAAAACTAAGAAACACTGACCTAGACCCTGGTGTGGAATCTATAGACACCCTGTTTACAGATGAAGGAAGAAGAGCCCAGAGGTTTGACCAAACGGCCAGAAGAAAGTCAGTCTCCCCACCACACCCTCAGGAGAGGGCTGGACTGGGCATTGGACAGAGGCTTCTGACCTGGGCCCAATACCCCAGCAACCCCATCAGGGATGGAGGAGGTCACCTTTAGCTCCTCCTCCAGGCCCTTGACTTGGTGGTTGTTCAAGTGTAGCCCGTGGGTCTTAAGCCCATTGCGGCCCATGGAGCTGAGCGTCACGTTCAGTGCTTTCTCCTCAGTGGTGTGCGAAGCGATCCAGTAGGCAGACAGGGCATCCAGGGTGACCACAGTGTCCTGAGGAGGTTAGGGTGGGAGTCGGACACTTGGTCTCAGAACCAACCACCCACCCTGAGCAAGCCCTGTGGCCGCCCCTACCTGGGTACTGCGGAATGCCCCATGGAAGCTTCCCTGGTGGGTGAGCCAGGATGCAGCCTTGTCAGCCATTTTTCCCTTTCCCTCACGCAGAAGCAGGTGGAGCAGGGCATAGGCTGTGGTTTCGATCCACAAGGCTGGGGCCTGGGGCACAGGTTCTGTAGGGCTACGGGGGGCTGTGGGGCGCAACACAACTTTGTCCTGAGAGCCAAGGACTAAGCCCCAGTAGAGGTGTTCTAGAAGGGAGAGAAATGCATACTGAACAAGGAAACTACAGGTGATGAGCTGAGCCACCAGGATCTTGGCGCCCCCTGTCAGCAGCCCCTGCTTCCACTCCACAGCCATGAGAGGCCCCTTCTCTTCAGCCCTTTTCAGGCAATCCGAGGGCCCCAAGTCCCAGGTGCTCTGCCAGGGTGCCCTCGCCCTCACCCCCTGTTTCCTCAGCCATGGCCATCAGGCTGTTGTGGGCAACATTCTGCAGGTCCTCCGAGGCCTTGGTCAGCGTAAGGGCATAGGCTGTGATAGCGGCGGCGTGGGCACCCAGGAGCCCAGCACTTGCCTTCTGCCCCAAGAATGAGTTTGCCTTGGTGATGGAGGCTTCCTAGAAGAGAGCAGAGGCCTGAGCCTGCATGCCCGGGCTCCCGGGGCAAGGATGGCCGGGCAGGAAGGACAGAGCACGGCTTCCTTACCACTCTGTTCTTCAGCTGCTTCGCATCGTCATCCTGGAAGACGTCCAACCCATGGTGAAGGGCAATGACCACAAAGGCGGTCAGTGCCACTGTCTCGTCAGACCCCACCAAGCCCCCCTAGTGAGGAGAGAGAAAGAGAGGCTGTCAGGCCAGAGTTGTGAGGAGCCCGTCTTCCTGCTGACATCCTACACGTGCCTCCAGCGTGTTCACACCTGCATTGCTCTGTGGATGACTGGACATGGGTCGTGGAAGGAGCCATCACCCAGCTGCTG
Source organism: Mus musculus (assembly GCF_000001635.26). NCBI lineage: Eukaryota > Metazoa > Chordata > Mammalia > Rodentia > Muridae > Mus > Mus musculus. The sequence continues at coordinate 1,052,479 of NT_187027.1, forward strand.
GGCCAGCAGCCAGCTAGCCGTCTCCTGCAGCTTCTCCGGGGAGTTGCCCACCTGTTCCTGGGCCAAACTCAGAATCTTCAGCACGAAGGCAGTCAGCCTAGAGCGGAGGGGGCGTGGCTGGAGAAAATGCTAGTCTCTCAGGAGACCTGGCTGGTTGCTTTTTGACCTCTGGCTGCCCTGAACAGAGTCCCCAGCCTCACCAGGTGCTGCTGTCCCGGTGTAACCAAGCCCCAAAGGAGCCATCATTCTTCCGAAACTGCTGGATCCTCATGTATCCTGGGAAAAAAGAGGTGCCAAGGTTCCTACTCTCCAGCTGTTTGGGCCAGGGCTGTACTCCCAGCGCCTTACCCTTGACCCCAGCTTCTCTCTCTAGGCTCCTGGCTGCCTTTCATGCCCTCCCTGGCTCTGACTCCTGCTTTCCCTTAACCCAGAACCTTTTTGGATCAGATCCACAGCATGGTCCTTTGTTTCAGGGGACAGTTTGCTCCACTGTTCTGTCCTGTCCAGGTAGTTGGAAGCAGTCAGGGTAGGAGCCAAATAGATCATGGTTTGCTCTGCACAGCCCTGGGGAAGCCTCAGGAGGGAGGCCACACCTCCTGGGGACAAGGCACCTTCAGAACCCATAGTCTCCAAGGGTTCCGAGGCTAAAGGACAGAGAAGTTGAAGATGAGACTAGGTCTACGCACTCAGCACCAGAAGACTATAACAGGGTCCATGGACTTCAGGTGAATGCAGGGGCTCGTGAAAAAGGTCTGGACCAGCCACCCACCTGTAACCCTGACTAAGCTGCTGAAGTCTCCGTCAGGGACGATGTTGGGATCCGAGCTGCCAGGAATCTCCAAAGTCCGACCCAGGTTATCTAGGCAGAGGAAAGGAGCTGGTGGGTGAGCCCCTGTGCCCCATAACTCCACTAGGGTACTGGTGGCTGGGTCAGGGGATACTCACTTAGGGGGTCGAGGTTGTAGACTAACTCTTCTCTGTGGATGGCTCCTTCCTTCTGTCTCAATTGGAAAATACAGTGGGGGATTAGCCAGGGCTACAGCCTCCCCTCTGGGTGAACACCCCAGGGTCTTGGCATGTGAACTTCCCAGTCAGAAACAGGGACTCAGCTCACTTCTCTACCATGTACAAGGTCCTGGACTTAACCTCCATGACCACAAAAATAACATAAAACAGAACAAACCGTTTCAGAGACAGCCGGCTAGGTGTGACAGTGGTGCCTGTAGACTAGTAATTCCAAAGGCAAAGGCAGGGGGATTACTGAATGTTCAAGGCCAGCCTGGACTACAGCCTGGGCTAGCCTCTGTCTCAATATAAGTAAACAATTTCTGGGACACAATTGAGTCACAATAGTGGATTGTAAGTTTATCCATGCACTGGGTTTGAGTGCAGAGACATGGCCTGGCCAGTAGAATGTTAAATGGCTGGGAGTCCGGGGGGCGGGGTGGCTAGATTTCCAGGCAGTCACTCACCTCAATTTGGAGAATCTTAGACACAGCATCCCCTAAATCAAAAACCCCTCGAGCCACCACCTTCAGGGGCACGTTGGCAGCAGCTGTGGGTACCACAGAGAAGGCCACAGGCCGGGCAGAACCTGCTGGCACTGTCACCTGCTGGGCCATCATTCCACCACCAGCCAGGCACAGCCCCTCAACTGGGGTCACATGGACACTCACCTGGGGACAGGAAACAGGGATGGCCAGAGATTCCTAATTGGATCAGGTCCACTGCCTGACCTGACCTGTCCCTGTTTGCACCCCTCCCTATGCCCACCCTGGATGCTCAGGCTCCCCTACGGTCTCACAGCCACATCATCATTCAGATAGTTGTAAAGAACAGGCCGTAATTCAAACTGCTCAAAGCGGCGGATGGAGATGGGCAGGCGCAGGTGCAGGTGGAATTTTCTGAACACTCGAACACGAGTTGGCTTGGCTACACACAGACCTGTGGACAGGGAGATGGGGCAGTGACAGAGATGGACCTCAGGCCTCGGGGAGGAAGGGTTCTGGAATGACTGCCCTCTGCTCTTGCCTGCAGGCAAGCCAGTGAAGATTTTCCCCAGATCCATGCAGAGAGCAGAGGGAGGGTCAGAGCATGGAGGGATGAGAAGACGTCTGGACAGCACCGCCTCACCTTTGCTTTTGGACAGGCTCACACCATGAATCTCCCATGTGGTCATAGAATCAGGAAGCCACACTGTCAACCTGTGGGAGGGTCGGGGGGAATGCAGAGAAGCCCTGTTGCTCACAGCCTTGTCACTCTCCCCAGACCCAGCCCAGAGGCAAGATCAGGCATGCCAGGCCCTCACAGTTTGGAGCTGTCTACAGGTTCCACTCTCCAGAGCCAGTTCTCTGGGAAGGAGGTGCGCACAAGAATGTCGTCTTCATCTATCAAGTCTTCCTCCTGCAGCATGTTGTGGTTGTCTGGGGGCAGTGGGGAAGGCATTGAGGAGGGAATGTGTTGCCCTCTCAGGCGTCACCGCCCATCCCTCCCTCAGCTTCATCTGGCTGCTCACTTCGGGCAAGGTGTGCCTGGCTCCTGGTCTGGTTCCTGCGAAGGTCCTCAGCAAACTTGCAACAGGACAAGAAGGGCTCACGGCAGGCCTGCTGAGGCACACGGGCAGCCCGCTGCTCACAGGTACGCTTCATGGGCAGCTTCGTCATCCCGTCTTGGCAGCAGCGCTTGGCATCTGGAGAAGAATACTGGCCCACTGCTGGGCCAGGGAAGGCTAGGCAGGTGGGAGGGACTGAAGCCTCAGCATCCATCAAACCTAGAACCACCAGCACGTGCTCGGGGAGAAGTCAGCAGGCCGATGGACTGCACCAGCCAGCCTCCACCCTCAGCCCTTGGCCTCCTCACCCTCCATACCACAACTGGCCAGGGGGCTGCAGAGGGCAGAGAAGCAGATCCCACCCTGACCCCAAGACATGGCTCCCAGTGCTCCATGGGCACCCACAACATACACTTCTCACTGACAGCCTTCTGGAAGTTAACATTTCTCTTTTGCCGACTTTTCTTCTCCTTGGGACAGCTCAGGTCTGGTAGAGAGCAAGAGAGTCGTCAAGCCTCCTCTTTCTCCATCCCTCAGCCCACCCAGCCTTTAGACCCCTGAATCTCACACACAGACACACACATACACACACACACTGTACTGGCTAGTTTTGTGTCAACTTGACACAGCAGGAGTTATCACAGAAAAAGGAGCTTCAGTTGAGGAAATGCCTCCATGAGACCCAACTGTAAGGCATTTTCTCAATTAGTGATCAAGGGGGAAAGGCCCCTTGTGGGTGGGACCATCTCTGGGCTGGTAGTCTTGGATTCTATAAGAAAGCAGGCTGAGCATTCCAGGGGGAAGCAAGCCAGTAAAGAACATCCCTCCATGGCCTCTGCATCAGCTCCTGCTTCCTGACCTGCTTGAGTTCCAGTCCTGACTTCCTTTAGTGATGAACAGCAGTATGGAAGTGTAAGCTGAATAAATCCTTTCCTCCCCAACTTGCTTCTTGGTCATGATGTTTGTGCAGGAATAGAAACCCTGACTAAGACACACACACACACACACACACACACACACACACACACACACACAGACATACACACACAGACACAGATACACACAAACACACACAAATACATACACACAGGTGCACACACATGCGCACGGCCTTTTCTCCTTCTTCTGCTCCCACTCACTACGTTCTTACCCTCTCTGGTTTGAGTTAGTCGATCACCATCAGAAAAGGCCAGACCAGCATCCTGGAACACCTGAAGGGCATCATCCCCACCTCCAGGACCACAGCCAACATTGTAGCTGTTGATTACTTCAAAGACCTAGCAGGAAAAGGCAAGAGATGCTGGGAGATGTGAGCAACTGAGGAGCAGGATCTGCCACTCAGCTGAGGGTATTAGGGTATGGCTCAAAGATGAGAGAAGCGAGTGGGGAGACCAAGAACATCTAGGATTCAAGGGAAGACTGGGAAGAGCCTATAGGGACTGAGACTAAAGAACTAAGCCCCAGACCTTAAGATAGGAGGAGGAGGAGGAAGAAGAGGGAGAGGAGGGGTAGGAGGAGGAGGAGGAGAGGGAAGAGGAGAGGAGTGAGGAAGAAGAGGAGGAAGAAGAGGGAGAGGAGGAGGAGATAGAAAAGGGGGAGGAGGAGGAGAAGGAGTAGTACGAAGAGAGGGAGGAGGAGGAATAGAAGAAGGAAGAAGAATAGGAGAAGGAGGAAGAAGAGGAGGAGGATGAGAAAGAGGAAAAAAAGGAGGAGGAAGAGGAGAAAGAGGAGAAGGAAGAGGAGAAGTTTGAAGAGGAGGAGGAGAAGGAAAAGGAGGTGGAGAATGAGGAAGAGGAGGAAAAGGAGGGGAAGGAAGAGGAGGAGGAAGAAAAGAAAAAGGAGGAGGAGGAATAGGATGAGGAGGAAGAGAAGAAGGAGGAGGAGGAAGAAAAGGAGGAAGAGGGGGAGGAGGAGGAGGAGGAAGAGGAGGAAGAGAATAAGGAAGAGGAGAAGAGAAGGGAGAAAAGGAGAAGGAAGAGGAGGAGGAAGAGGACAAGGAGGAGGAGAAGGAGGAGGATGAAGAGGACAAGGAGGAGGAGAAGGAGGAGGATGAAGAGGACAAAGTGGAGGAGGAAGAGGAGAAGTTTGAGGAGGAGGAGAAGGAGGAGAAGGAAAAGGAGGAGGAGAAGGAGGAGGAAGACAAGGCAGAGGCACAGGAGGAGGAGGAGGAGAGGAGAAGGAAGAGGAGGAGAAAGAGGAGGAGGAGGAGAAGGAGGAAAAGGAAGAAGAGGGGAAGGAGGAGGAGGAAAAGGAGAAGGAGAAGGAGGAGGAAGACAAGGCAGAGGCACAGGAGGAGGAGGAGGAGAGGAGGAAGAAGAGGAGGAGAAAGAGGATAAAGGATGCATGAAGAAGGTTGGACAAACCTTGCTCATGTCGAGGGGTTTGTGAGACCGACCACCCACAGCATACAGAGCCGTGTCCACAGCTCCCAGTGCCACCAGGGCTTTGGAGTCAGTTTGAATTCGGAGCTTCATCATGTCCGCATTACGATACTCCTTGGCACCATCCACCTTCAATTGCAGCTGGCAGAAATGGGAGGAAAAAGACAATCAGCACATGGAGAGTGGGCTGGGGACATGGGTCAGTAATTAAGAGGTGTGCCATCCATGCATGAGGACTGAACCCCAGAATCCAGGTGGGGGTGAGGGCATGCCTGTCATTCCAGCCTGGAAAGGCAGAGACAGGGTGGGTGGGTGGGATCCCCAGAACAAGGTGGTTAGAAGATGAGGCTTATCAGTGAGCTATAGGCTTGAGTGAAAGAAACTGCCCCAATGACTAAGGCTGAAGAGTAAGACAGATGACCCCCAGCTCTCTACAAGCACATGCACCCATGCAGCATGCAAAATGTGCACACACACATGCCCACCTCACATGCATGAAGAGGAAAAAAGAAAAAGAGTGAACTCTCACCTCCAGCCCCATGCACACTCAGTGGCTAAACCAGTCATCCTGTCCTCCTCTGAACCCCTGCGTGCACATGCACACTTGAACATGCACACACACAAGCATACATGCACACCTGCATAGGGAAGTACACATGCATTCAAGCACACATGTACATACAGACATCTGCACATGTGTACACACATGCACATGAATATGCACGCTAACAGGCATGTGCACACACATGCACACAAGCACACACACACACACCACAGCCCACAGACCCAGTCACCTTGCCCTCACAGTCCCTGGATTGGATGTTGATGAGCAGAGAGTTGGCCACCGGGTGTCCTTGGTGATAGAAGTAAGCCACAAAGTAGAACGAGGGAGCCAGCTGATGGTCCACCAACACAGAGACGGAGGTCACAGTCTTCCGGGGCTCCCGACCCATAGCCATGATCTGGCCTCTGGAGATGATCTGAGCCATGGGGAGGCAGTGAGTGGCTTCCTGCTTGGTATACACCCTGCCCCGAGTCCTACACCCAGCACTCCTATACCCCAAGTCCCACATACCATGTAGTAGTAATGAGAGAAGGTAGGTGCAGGGATGCCCACAGGTTGAAGGTTTAGGATAAAGGTGTCCCCCACACTAGGGGACCGAGGGTCTAGTGGCTCAATAGAAAGAAAGCCAGTGCCTCTTGAAGGTGGGGCTTGCACGGTGAGCCTGGCTATGGCTGGGTAGAGGGAGCCCGCAGACACCTGGAGAGAAGGCATGAAGGGCAGGGGATATGCCAAGGACCCAAATGTGCCACCCCTTCCACCAAACTCCACCAAAAGCACCCAGGAAACAACTCATGCACCCTCCCTGCCTCCATGCCCATCCCAGTCCTCAGAGAACCACTACCAAGAGTCGAAGTTCTGTGACAGTTGGTGGGATGGGGAAGGAAATGCTGACTTGGCCAATTCCATTGGTGCTCTGTTGAATGTCAAGGACTTGGGAGTCAGAGCCTGACACCAATGTGGCAGAGACTTTAACAGGAACGTTGGAGGCTTCAGAGCCTGACATTTCTTGGACCAGAGCCTGGAGGAGACAGTTAGAAAGAGGTGTCATCAAGACTGTTTGGCCCACACCCTCTCCCCTCCAGCCCTGCCCTTCCAAGAGGAACCTGCAGCAGGAAGTGGGCCCCAGGCACAAGATGCCTCTTAGTGCGGCTGAGATCCAAGGAGAAGGCAGATGATACAAAGCGCCAGGACGTGAGTTCTGCCTCCTCCATCTCTCCTCCTGCAAGACAGAGAGCAGAGACATAGAGGGCAGAACCCAGGGAAGGGAACCAAGAACTGGTTGTGCACTGCTTCATCTGCACATGTGTGCACGGCCTATCAGATGGTGAACCAAGAGGAGAGTGACTGGAAACAGATAAAAGGAGACAGGAAAGGACAGGACTGCGATGGGGGGACCTGGGTCTGTGTTGGCATCAGGAGCTGTACTGGATGGTGAGGACCAGAGGCTGTCTGATGGTGCCATTTGCATTTTTAAACTGCCCCTGAGGGTGTTCTCAAGGGCAAGGCTTGAAGTGCCAGCAGAGGGAAGCCACCCACCTGGAGACTCGATGACAGCTGTAGCAGCATAGAGACGCAGCCCCTCCAGGTCTCTGACCCCAATATTGATTTTATCCAGGGCAGCCTGGAACTGGTCCTTTGAGATGGAAATGTGGGTCCGGCCTTCCACCAACTAAGAAGAAGAGAAAAGGCTGTGAGTTATGCTAGGTCCCCACTTCCCCTTGTCACCCCCTTGACGCTACCCTACCTTGGCCTGCGTCTCTAGGCCCCGAAGGAAAGTCCTCTTCCCTTGCTCATCCATGAGCGCAAACCGTGTGTATGCCACGCCCTGCACGGGCTTCCCATAGATGTACCTGTTGTCATGGGGAGACAGGAGGAGAGCTGAGGGCTGGAGCAATAACTCAGGTGGTAAAGTGTTGCCAAGAAAGCACAAAGACCTGAGTTTGGTGCCCCAGGATCCCTGTAGAAATGCCCAGAGATGTGACAGCCTCCTTGTGTGATCCTAGCATTAGGAGCATGGAGGTGGGGGTTCTGAGGGCTGCCAGGCCAGCCAACTTAGCCCAGTCAGTGAGTTCCACTGCAATGAGTGTGTGTCTCCAAGGAAGACACAAGAGGTTGTACCCACACACATTCCTCTGCACACATAGGCACACACATGCACATCTCTAATCCCAGCACTCAAGAGGCAGAGGCAGATGGAGCTCAGTAAGTTCAAGGCCAGACAGGACTACACGGTGAGTATACAGTGGGTGTGAGACTCTGTCTCAAAAAATCTCAAATAATAGATCAAGAAAAAGAAAAGCCAAGGGTGCAAGGAAGCTGGGCTTTGCAAAGATGGAGGAGTGAGGCAGGGCAGGAGGGTGGGTACCTGGCCTGGATGTCTAATTGGATTTCATCACTGTTGCTGGGCACCATCAGGATATATGGCTTCCAAGGAGTAATCTTCACCTCGAAGTTGGGAAGGACTGAATAAGGGTGAAGAGATGGGTGGCCAGGTACTAGAGACAGGGTCCTCCCCTCAGGCTGCCCACCTCACCCTCCTCTACCCCGTACTTCAGCACTCACCATACTTCTTCACTTCAAAGTGGGTGCTCCTATTGGACTCCAGTCCATCTGAGAACCTAGCTGAGATCTTCCAGGTCCCAGGCCTGAAAATGGACAAGGGAGGGAGTTGAGCTACCCACCGACAGACAGCCATGGCCTGAGTGAGTCCAGGCTACCCACCCATAGACAACTTTAGTGTGAGTGAGTCCAGGCTACCCACAGACAGCTATGGCCTGATTCCTCCAGAAGAAAGCTGAGGTATGACCAGAGATCTGGGAGGGGCAGGGTCAGAACATCTGGAACGTGCCTCTGTCTGTCAGAGGTTGTGGACAGTGCCAAGGGAAGCAGGCCTTGGGGTGGTACAGATAAAGGGAAACCCTAAGGTGGGAGAGCTCACTCTGAGATGTCTGGAATGGTGAAGGCATCTTGGAAGATGGATGTGGAAGTAAATATCTCCTTCTTGAGTACACGGAGGCCATGGGAGTTCTGTGAGGGGAGTCGATGTGGTCAAGTGGGAGGTCACATCAGTGCACAGTGTCGGGAGGGTCAGAGGTCAGACACTCACCTCCACTGTGATGGTGAGGAAATCAGTGGATGGGCGCATCTTTTGATCCAGTGCAAAGACCCGATAACGAACTAAGAGAAGGATGAGGGAAGGTGGGGGTGAGAGGTAAGAGTCCTGAGCAAACCGAATGGAACTGCTGCAGGGAGACAACGGGGACTTAACTGCTAATCAAGCCCCTAGGGTGGCTCTATCTGTGGAGTTGCCTTACATAGAAGGCACCAAACATGCCCTGAGCAGCCTGGGAGAGACAGAGCAAAGGCCCTGGGGCTGGAGGCTCACCCCGCTGCCCTGGATTATAGATAGGCTGATCGGTCTGCACAAAGATGTGGCCTCGTCGGGAAGAGAAGAGCAAGTTGACACCCTGAGTCTCTGTGGCTTTGAAAGCTGTGTTCCTTAGCCACGGAGACTGAGCTACCAGCTGGATGTGGGGGGCTCTGCGCAGGTCAAAGAGGCCACAGCTCCTCACATCTTCCAGTGGGACCTATCAAGACAGAAGGAGACTATCAGACAGAGCAAAAGGAACCCAATACAGAGCCTAAGGTAGGGACAGCAAGGCCATTGTGCCAGAGGAGAGAGAGGCAGGAAGTCATTGAGGGGGATGGGAAGGAAAAGGCAACAGAAGTGCCAGGCACAATGGCTCCCGGCTGTAATCCCAACACTTGAGAGGCCCACAGTAGGGTCACTGAGCAATTTCAACCAATCTAGGTTACACCCTGAAATCCCATCTCAAAAGCAAAACTAAACAATAAAACAAAAGGCAACAGGCAAACCAGGTGTACTTGTAAATCTTAGCACTTTCGGGGCTGAGGCAAGAGGACAGCTGTGAGTTCAAAGCCAGCCTATGTCACATAACAAGCTCCTGTCTGTTGCTAAATAAGCAGACAATGGGGTGCAGCAGAGAGACCTGAGAAACAGCAGGGGTGCTGGTACTGGTTACCTCAAGGCTGAGCAGCACAAAGTCATCTCCCGAGCTCAGCTTAAAGTCCTTCTTTGGGGAGCAGGAACCACCCTTTGGGTTTCTGAGGAACACTGATCCTTTTACCTCCTGTCCTGGAGGGGCATCCAGGAGCTGTACCCCCACCGACAGGGGGGTCCCCAAATTAACCACAGAAGGGGAAAACAGGAGCAACCTAGGAGAACAGTGAGGTACATCTTCAGACCCAGCCGAACCCCACCACCCCGCTCTCCCTCACCCCTGGCCCACGCAAACGCCAGTGTCTTCCCCGGGACCTGGGCTTCTGCAGGGATGAGGCACAGAAGCTGAACACCCAGGCCAGCCCCCAGAGGAGCCGCATGGCTGGAGGATCCAGGAAAGGTCAGACCTGTCTGGTCTGACTGTCTGCTCCCTTCTGATCAACCTAGGGTTGGGGCAGAGTTTGATCTGGACCTTGCCCCTCCCTTTGCCCCATGAGCCGGGAAACCACGTGATGGCCAAGAAACAGAACTGGCCCTAGGCCCAGAGCTGGGGAGGCAACCCAAACACCAGGGTCTCTGTAGAAATCTTGGCCCCAAAATTGATCTGGTGCTTGTTTATTCCCAGTACCAGGGACTTCCCCTTGTGTGTGTGTTTGTGTGCGTGTGCGTGTGTGTGTGTGTGTGTACGAATACATGTGCTTGTCCATGTGTGCGTGTATTCAGCTCCAACATGACACATAGATAAGACAGGTAAAGGTCCTAACAAAACTAGAATGGGTTCCCCAGTCGATGGCCTCATATTCAAGGCAGCCTTCTGCTTGGTATGGCTCTAACAGAAAGCCTATAGCTCAGAAGATGAGGTACACTCTCACCCCAGACAGGGAAATTGGCCTGAGTAAGCCTTGTTCTCTCTCTAAACAATGATGAAATGCTCAGCCCCAAGTTGGGCTTCACACAGCCGTACATACACCACACTGAACAAAGGACACAGAAAGAAGTACAGGCACAAGTATTTTATTTGGCAATTTCAGCCTGACGTGAAGGGCAGAGTTTTCTACTCCCTGCTCCAGTGTCTCTAGCAATCCCACCTTCTCATCCCCTTGGCACGGCTCCTGACTCCACACGCACAGAAGCAAGAGCTGCAATGCCCACAGCCCGGCTCAGGTAGAAGCCCAGCTTGCAGCAGTAGAGCCTGGCACCCACTGCGGTGACTTGCTCAGCCACCCTGGGGTGGCACTTCCAGGAACCTCACTCAGTGAGTTGCAGAATCCAAGCATTGGCTCCTCATGTATCTGGCAGGCGAAGGAGGGTTCCAGAAGTGGTGGGGACACTGTGTAACAGAAAGACAAGACTGGAGCCAGCTGCCTAGACCCAAAGTGTGCAAATCCAGAATTTAGTCCAGTCTTCTCCCGAGTCCGGGAATGAGAGAATCTTGGCTTCACTGATGACAGAAGCAACACTTAGGGGGACACCAACCCTGGGTCCCTGCACGTTTCCCAAGTCTCAGGACTAGACTCACCAGTCCACCAGCTGGGCTCCAATGAGGTCGTGCACATGGTAGGCAAGACCTAGCCGCACTGCCAAAGGGGCCCTGCGGCCCAGGAGCTCTGACAGGGCAAGCTCCCAGTACTTGGCCTTCCACACCATGCTCAGTACAGCCTGGCGCCCTGGAGGAGAAGGTCCAGGAAAAGGAAGAAGTGAGTCAAATTTGGAGACCTAAAGACCCCCCATGGGTGTTGCTCCTCAGGCACCATACCTTTAACAAAGCACTTGATGAATCTCCCAGCTCCAGGCACAGCCAGCCACCAGCTTCCAGCATCTCGGACAGTGAGGACCCCAGCGTTCACCAGGTGCCTGCAGGTGGTAGGCGGCCATGATGATGCAGCCTGGGCTGAGAACCCTCCCTTCCCCTACTGCTGATGCATGGACCTTGAGCTTCCAGAAACACAGGCAACCCAAGCAGGGACCCACTTACCCTGTTGGGTCCACTACTGCTGCCTGGGTGTGAAGTGGGGTGGGGTGGGTGTGGGTGTGGGTGTGGGTGTGGGTGTCATATACTGTCTGGGCAGGCACACAAGCATGTAGAGGCTACAGGTTTACATTAAGCATGTGCAATAACTGTTGACTTCTAAAAAGACACTTTTTATGTGTATTCGTGCTTTGACTACATGTTTAGCACATGCATGCAGTATCTGTGGTGGCCAGAGAGGGTACAGGATCCCCTGAAACTGGAGTTATAGACTATTCAGGGCCATTTTGTGGGTGCTAGGAATTAAGCTTGGGTCCTCTAGAAGAGCAGCCATTGCTCTTAAACATTGGGATATTTATTTCCCTTTTATTTTTTGAGGCAGTGTTTCTCTGTGTAGCCTGGCTGTCCTGGACCTTGCTCTGTAGACCAGGCTGACCTCAAACTCTGAGATCCACCTGCCTCTGCCTCCCGAGTGCTGCGATTAAAGGTGTGCAACATCACACTTAGCTGGACCTTATATTTGTGATAGCGACTCTCACTGAACCTGGAGCTCATTGGCTTGGGTGCACTTCGCTAGCCTCTCTCCTGACTTCCAGTACGGGGGTCCCAGGAACCTCACTGTGCTCAGCTTATGGGGGTGTCAGAACTGCAGCTCGCTCAGGCTCCCATGCTCACACAGCATGGACTTTCTTAAGCAAGCCAGCTCCCCAGGCCTCTTGGTAGAGACTGTTTGTTCATAAAACAGTGTCCTTGGGAAGCCCTCCCTGAGCAAAGGCTCTGAAATGTGCCTGAGGAGTAAGCGTCATCTCTGGGCTCACCATGACCTATGAACTCTCCCCACTCTGTCCCTGCTACTTCCCAGGGGAGATCAGTGAGTTCCCATACCAGCAAGTTAGAAAGCAGGAGGCCTGACACAGGTGTGGTACCCTAAAATCCTTCTGTACTGAGACCTTGCCTAGTACTTTACAGGGGACCCTGTGAACTTGAATCTTTAGGGATCCTGTAGCCTCTGCCATTTTCTATTCTCATGGCATTGTCAGGCATAGCTCCAGCAAGGCCTCATATTGGGCAAGCCTCTAGCTCTGCCGATTTCTAGTCCAAGGCTCTCTTGCAGGGTGGAGTACATTTCACTTTACAGAACAGAGGCTCACTCAGAAACGCTGCTAGAGGCCTGACTTACTGACCCCACCACATCTCACGTGATCTCTGGGTCCCTGAAGCCGTACGTCTGTGTCATCTGATCCTGCTGGAAACTGAGGTCCCCACAGGCTGGGAGCACTGAGTCCAGGAACTTCTGTACCACCCCAGCACATGGTAGGCCTTGAGGACCTAGAACCAGAGTTGATGTCGGTAGCCAGCATGAGCCCATCCCCCACCATGGCTCTCTATCTCTGACTCCCTTCTCCTGGGTCCTTCCACTTCCCTTTTTCCCTGCTTCCTTCTTCCCTCCCCCACACTTCCTTCCTTCCTCCCCATCTTACTAATTACCAGAACTCTGTGCCCTCTATGAGATGTGGGTTAGACATAATGTCAGTTATTTCTATGCCCAGCTTCCCTCCCGAGACCACCACACTGGTGTACTCCCCACCCCCACCCCTCCCTCCCTTCTCACAGACCTGGGTCCTGTAGTCTTCTTGAAGACAATTCCATGAGCATCCAAGTCAAAGCCTAGCTGGATAATTCGGATCTCTCCGAGCTCTTGAAGCTCCTTCTGTCTCCACAGAGATGAGAGGGGAAAGAGAAAGACAGGGTAAGACAAGCAGCCATGTTCTGAGCTCTGGGGCAGAGAATCTGATTTCGGGGAGGGGGTGATGGGGAGGGAGGATTAGGACATTTACCACGGAGACACTCAGGTGACCATCAAGCAGCTGCTTCCAACCAGTCACCTACCCACCTTATGAGCTGCTAATAATCAATATACATATTTTCTAACATCAGACTTATCAGTCACTACAATAAAACAGTGATGCCGGTCTTGCCTTTAATCACTGCACTTGTGAGGCAGAAGCAGCCTGGAATGGTCTACTGTCTAGCCAGGGCTACACATCTTGTCCTTGTTTCAAAAGGACAAGACAAATAGTGATAAAGACAGATCCTGCCCCCGAAGACTCATCAGTCTAGATGTTGGGTGGAGGTGTGTGAGAAGCACTGGATAAAATACTTAAACAATAATGGAGCTGGCCATGATGGCACATGCCTATACTCCGTACTGGATAGGGGAAGTCAGAACTTGTGAGTCTGTGGCCAGCCTAGGCTATGAGATCCTGCCTGAATGCCAGGCAAGCAAACACGAAGTAAACAAAAACAACAAACCCAAATAAACAAACTATCCAGAACTTCTGTGGGCAGCAACACAACAGAAGCCAGAGTGGGTAAAGACACCTCACCAATCTGTCGACCTCAGCTCAGGCCCCTGGACAAACACGCACTCTTAGTTAGGGTTTTATTGCTATGAACAGACACCATGACCAAGGCAAGTCTTATATAAAAAAAAAATTTAATTGGGGCTGGCTTACAGGTTCAAAGGTTCAGTCCATTATCATCAAAGTGGGAGCATGGCAGTATCCAGGCAGGGATGGCACAGGCAGAGCTGAGAGTTCTATGTCTTCATCCAAAAGCTGCTAGTGGAAGACTAACTTCCAGGCAACTAAGGTGAGCATCTTAAGCCCACACCCCCAGTGACACAACTATTCCAACCAGGTCACACATATTCCAACAAGGCCACACCTCCAAATTGTGCCACTCCCTGGCCTAGAATATACAAACCGTCACACATGCTGTAACATGTTTACATGCAAACACGCACATAAAACATATCTGTCTAAAAAATTCTTTTGAAGGGGCTAGAGAGTTGGCTTAGCAGTTAAGAGACTAGCTGCTCTTCCAAAGGATGCTGGATCGATTCCTGGCAACCATGTGACAGCTCACAACTGTCTGTAACTCCAGTTTCAGGAGATCTGACCCTGTTCTGACCTCTATCTGTTCTGAGTGCTACGTCCACTCAAGTAAAGTCTGCTTGGTAGGCCTAAAAGCCTGGATGCAGTCTTGAGGCAAAGAGTTTCATGGAAACAGCCTCCTGCAACCTTGGCATTCCAATGGCCGATATACGCAAACCCTGTCCCCGCATTAGTCTGGTGCATGGATCTGTGTGCTCTCTTTCAGTATTATCTCATTATAAGTGCCTTTAAGAATTGACATTGATATATACCTAAGAATCCACTAGTGTTCCAATGGTTCCTAGAAAATCCTTGAAGCTGACCCTGAGCTTGGAATTCAGTAAGAATATTACCTATTCAGTAACATTCAAATTCTCTTCTAGTATAGACAGTGAAAGTAATTAGGCATTATAATTTACTCGAACAAAGCTAGAAAAGCTCATGGCTAGTCTGCATAGTAATTACTTAGGACAATAGCCGAGTCACACCCAAACACAGGAATACACAATGACCTAGGAAATAGGTGGGTTGTCCCATGAAAGGGTTAGTAGAAGGGAATTCCCCTGGTGCAGATTTTTTCACTAGACCCAGAGGAATAGCAAAATCAGGTATTTAATAAAGAACCCCTGGTGGTGGGTTTAATAATAGATTAGCATTGCATCAGAGGATTCACCTGGCTCCTGTGTTTAGCTGATCTTTTTAATTAAGGGTTGTTCCTATTTTCAATGGTAAACGCGGCCTGGATCCTGCCATCTTTTTATGTATGCATTCTTTTTGTTTTGTGTCAATGTAACTTGGCAGATGTGTTCACCTGGCTTTCTTGGTTTTCTTCTGTATTAAAAGTACAGTGTTCCTTTGGACAAATTACATTCAGATTTAGCACTCCCTTGTGTCTGCAACTATTTGTCAGTTCTCACTGACTCTTTGCCCATCTGTCTGAAACCCTGATTCCACACAGATTGAGAGAGGCCGACTGGGCCAAACAGGGACTTCAGGGCAGGTAAGACTTTATCTTTTTTCTTTTCCTTTCCTTTTTCTTCTTTATTTCTCAGGCAAGGATAGGATCTCATCTTGGTGCTTCAGACCGACTGACAAAGGCTCATCAGTTTGACGGGTAAGTTTTTACCATGGGGCAGTCTGACATTAAAACATATTTAGACATCTCATTGAGCCGTAGTAAAGGTCTATGCTGTAGTGATAAAGAGACAGAAACTCAGCACCAATTTTAAGAACACCTTTGAGAATGAAAAGTGTTCTCAGGGAAATAAAGCTGCGTGTTTCAGTTGTAAAAAACCGGGACACCTGAGGAAGGGTTGTAAAAATCCCTCGGGAAACATGAAGAGCTTTTCTCCAAGTCTCTGCCCACGCTGTGGTGGAGAGAACCTTGGAGGAATGATTGTAAATCAAAGTCCCGTAAAGACGGGGCTCTGCTCACTAAAGAAGCAGGTAAGATGAAAAACCTAGCTAAGGGGCAGCCTCTTAGCTCCATTCAGGAACTGTGGACCTCCTTATAGGACACAGCCACAGTTATAAGAAAAACTTCAAGTTGTGGATTCTGATACTTTAGATAAAATTAAAAGTTATGGTTAAAGTATAAAAAGAGACTTTCATAAAGGTCAAAATATAGCTCAATTCTTACTGTTACTTTATTTGCAACTTCCCAATCCTACATTGTGCCATAAATTCATAGATAAGGCTTTATTGGACGTTAGGAAATCATTTCCTCAAACACATATAATTCATTTTGTGGATGGTGTTTTTGTTCATTACAGAAGGTGGAGAGCGGGCAGAGCAGGTTTTTCAGATGGCTGTAAAATGTTTGACTAAGTGTGGCTGATGGTGGCTTCAAAAAAGATTCAGCATGGTAGACCTTTAGGCTATTTGAGACATTTAGTGTATAGAGATTGTGTGTTTTCTCAGAGAATTGCCCTCAGATTAAATAAATTGGAAGTTTTGGATGCTTGCAAGAAGCTGTTAGAGAATTTTGGGTTTTAATCTTGGTTTGACAAGCTGCTGCTTACAAGAAGGAAAGGAAAGGAGAGGGGAAGGGAGGGGAGTAAAAGGGAGGGGAGGGGAGTGAAGAGGAAAATGCATTTTGGAACTCTCCCAGGGACAGGGAGAAATCGGGAAATGTCCTGTTAACTCTCTCTGGCCCCTACAGGAGAAGTTCTCTACCCTCTTTGTATTGTCTATGTCTGGTGCACCAATCTGTCCACATGTCAATTCATGTATGTTTTTGTTTCGTTGTCTGAATGACTGACTGTTCTGTTTCATGTTGGAAAAAAATGATTAAAACTCTATCTGCTGATTCAGTCTCAGTTTGCACAATGGAGCCTGAGAGTGGCCCACACTTTAGCCAAGAATCAAGCACAGCAGGAGAGTCCCTGCTGAAAAACTGTTTTTAAAGAGGAGTCTGCAACCTCTTAGTTCTAAGGCAAATAAGCTGATCATTGTTTTTGTTCCTAAAAAATTCTCTGCAATTGTGATTATTGGGTTCAGCAAATGACAAAGTGTTCTTATCTTGAAATTATAGCTAGAAAAAGTATAATTCTTTGATTGGTATAAATATATAAGATTTGTGCAGCTGCTTCATTTGGTTTTTGACTGGTCATAAAGGTATAAATATACTCTGCATGTCTTGGTCATAGAGTATTGGTTTATAAGTTATTGAGTATGATTAAAAAGGTGTAACATTCGTAACAAGAAAGTTAGTTTTATATTGGTAACTCAGGGTTGTTTTAAACAACACGTGGCTTAAAGCAGTCCAGAAAACCAGACCTCTAAGGATACTTCTAATTGAGATAATATTTAATGTGATTCTTATCCTAGAAAGTAGACTTATAAGAGATAAGATTTAAAACAATGTCTCTTTAATAAAGCATTAAAATTTACACTGTCATGCATTCATGAATTGGCAGCCAAACTTCGTAACATGATAGTGATGTTTCTAATATTGATTTTAAAGATGATCAATTGTTTAAAATTAGGTTTTGCTTTCCCAAAGTTGTAGATATATATTCTAATGTTGCAAAAGAAACTCAAAAATTATGGTTAAAGTTTCCAATGTTCCATTGATTGCAGTTTGCAGTTTGATTGCAAATTTAAGATTTTTTACTCACCCATATATTGTTAATTAAGATTATTACAAGAGTAATCATCTTATGAGAGCGCTAATGCATCTCATTGATTGTGGCCATCCAGCCATACAAAGTAAAGACAGACTTATCTATATATATTCATCTTTGTGCATCTTAGACACTCACACAATCAGTTTGGCTATGGTTGCAGCCTTACAGTACCATAAAAGGTTATAAAAAATGTTTTAAGTATAAGTCATCTTAAGAAACACTGTCAAAATTAGAGGCATAGACAGACAGTTGAATTGTTCCCCTGGAATCTGTCCTCACTGCTGGGCAGTGGTGGCATATTCCTTTAATCCCAGCAATTGGGAGGCAGAGACAGGCAGATTTCTGAGTTTGAGGCCACCCTGGTCTACAGAGTGAGTTCCAGGACAGCCAGGGCTACACAGAGAAACCCTGTCTCAAAACAAACAAAACAAAACAAAACAACAAAAAAAAAAGAGGAAGGAAAGAGAAGAGAAGAGAAGAGAAGAGAAGAGAAGAGAAGAGAAGAGAAGAGAAGAGAAGAGAAGAGAAGAGAATGAAAGAACTCAGTGGGGAAACCCCCACTCAGCTCCCGATTCGGCGTGCACCCAAGAATCACGAATAGAACACAACACCTTGATGTAACAACAAGAGGTTTTTTAATGGCGGAGCTCTGGGTCGAAACGTATCTCACACAACAGGAGACAGTGGATTCGACCACGAGGCTTGGAAGCTAGGGGTTTTTATAGAAAAGGAGTGGGGCTGGGGGAGGAATTGGCGCGGTTTCACATGATTGGTCCATTTAAACATCAGCAGCCTGTAACATTTAACTTAGGTCAGAGGGGTGGGAGCTAGGGAGGCGATGGGCCTGCCCGGGCATGTCCTGGTCTGTTCTGCTATGTTCTCAGCCCCAGGTTTCAAAGCTCACAAACAACTCTTTGGGCTATTTAACATACATTACATGAATTACAGTTTTATTTCCTTTCATTCCCCTCTTCTTCTGTTTAGACTAATTCTAATCATAGAATTTTAGAGATTGGTGTCCCCTAACTCTTCATCTACCTGAACTATAGGTTGATATTGCCTTTGAAGAACCATGAGTTTTACTGTATCAATTTTACTCTGGATGAAAGCCATTCCTCTATTTATTATACAAGGGCTGAAAACTAAAGCTAAGCATATCATAAGGATTGGTCCGGCTACAGCGGAAATTAAAGAAGTTATCCAAGATGGTCGTGATTCAAACCACGACTCAAACCACCCCCGTTGAGCATCCCGTTCCGGTTTCCTTCACTCTAATTTTTCTCTCAGTTTCTGCATAGAGTCTCTAACTATTCCTGTATGATCTGCATAGAAGCAGCACTCTTCTTTAAGGGCAGCACACAGTCCTCCTTCCTTGAGGAACAACAAATCAAGACCTCTCCTGTTCTGCAAAACTACCTCAGACAGGGAGGTCAAAGATTTTTTTAAAGCGTCAATGGACTTCTCTATTGCCGCTAGGTCTTCATTGACAGCATCCCTCAAAGACTGAATTCCCTGTCTTCCTTCTATCAAAGCTGACACTCCCGTCCCCACTCCTACTGCCATACCTATTCCCATGAATGCAGCCAGGGTTAAAGTAGTTGGTTCTCTTTTTGACCTCCGGCCAGCATAGCTTTCTTCTAAACTGGATGCAGGGTGATAATATACGTGGGGTAACAGCTGTATCATGACACAAAAATCATGAGATGAATTAAAAACCTTAGTTGATACACAGGGAGTAAGTCCTGTATTGCAAGCCCACCATCCAACCGGGGAAGGTACAAGATAGTAATTAGCTTCTGTTCTGGACATGGACTGAATTTGTCCGCATAGGTGTTTGTGAGTGGAAGGTGGGGTGCCTATACAGAGACCTGGATTCCTCACGGATACTTCAGTCAGGGTCAGTTTTTGTCCTGTTCCCCAAGAGCAGGAAGTATGGCTGCTGATTCTGTTGAAATCTCCATTGAAGGCGATTCCTTCATAATAAGGCGGACCCGAGGACAGGCATAGCCAGCAGTCCTCAGTAGCGCTTGGATCAGTTCTGTTAAGGGCATAAAAGGCTCCTCTCACTAGGTTAAACATCCTCTGTCTTGAAGGAATCGTGGGGGTAATAGTTAGAGGTACCTGAGGAGTGGGAGGTTGGGTGATAGCGGCCATATTAAGGGGGTCCGCAATCACTGGAGTAGGCTGAGTAATTGTATGGGTGAGGGGTGTGAACTTGGTTGGGGGGCCTAAAGGATTGTAAGGGGTCTCTATTTTTAATCTGATAGTGAACAATAATCCCTCATCATATCTTTCCTTGTAAATCCTAAGACCCCAGGTATACCCTCTTGTCCATCCCAGAGCTCTCTTCCCTGGTTCAGTGAAGGTGACACGGAGCAGATGGCACCAGTCAGTACACTCGTCTAGGTCAAATCCTCCAGGTACATAAGATGCTAGGGAACAGTTGGCTGTTACTCTAATATAGTCCCAGCTCGAGGAGGGCTTCCAGCGGGCTGTACCTGAAGTCTCACAACCCCAGCTCTTGCAAAAGAAGTCAGCCTTACCTCCACACGTTGGATTGAGGGACTGACTTCGGTGGGGCCCGGGGCAGACATAGAAGGGATGGGTTCGAAGCATACTTCTATCCCTTTGGTTAGAGCAACCACCCCATGGGTCTCTCAAATGTTTTTCTACGTACGGAGGGGGTGTTAAAGGTGCCCTCTGAATGTCAGAGTACCCCTCCAAGTCCCATCCAGGAGGGGCTACTATAGCCAACTTACAGATGTCAGGGAAAAGATCAGGCCACCAAGTCCACAGAGGGTGTACCTCGGCGATTGTCCATACAGCCCTACCCTCCTCATTGAGTACCTCCCACGTTTGTTGAACAGGACTGTGGGGGTTGAAGTCTTTTGGGATCGCTCCTACGAAGCAGGCGCAACTTAAAAGGATTAGTAGTCTTCTCCAAAGTCCACTCATCATGGCTGACTCCAGGGGGTGCTCTCTTGACGTGGGATGCGTGGACCCAAGTGGGGATTCCTTCCACTTTGACCGAGGTGGGCGTTGTCAGTAGCACCAAGTAGGGTCCCTTCCACCTCGGTTCTAGGTTTCCTGCTCGGTGTCTCCTCACCAGGACTGCGTCTCCTACTTCAAACTGATGCGGCACCTGTGTGTCACCAGCAACATAGGTTTCTTTTAGCTGTTCCCAGACCTCTTTTCTTACTATTTCGAGAGCTTTTAATCGAGCCAAAAGACTAGAAGGAGGAGAGAAAGACACATCCAGGCGATTCTTATCACCTACGGTCATAAAAATGGGTGGGGGCGCCCCATACATTAATTCAAATGGAGTTAGGCCAAGGGGTCCAGGTGTATTCTGAACCCTGAACAAGGCATAAGGGAGAATGGCTGTCCAATCGCTTCCACCGGATTCTAAGGCTATTTTAGTCAGAGTCTCCTTTAGCGTTCTGTTCATCCTTTCTACCTGTCCTGAACTCTGGGGTCTGTATGCACAATGTAATTTCCAATTTGTCCCCAGTTGTCTGGCCAATCCCTGACTTACCTGGGAGACGAAGGCAGGTCTGTTGTCTGACCCCATTACCTTAGGTATCCCAAAGCGGGGAAGGATTTCTTCAAGTATCTTCTTGACCACTACATTAGTCGTTTCTTTCTTGGTGGGGAACGCTTCGACCCATCCTGAAAAGGTGTCTATAAAAACTAGGAGATATTTATTTCCATACCTAGCCGGTTTCACCTCAGTGAAGTCAGTTTCCCAGTAGGCTCCAGGCCTGTCTCCTCGCAGTCGTTTTCTTTCCTGGAGCCTGCTAGACCCAGCGTTGGTAAGTGCACAAGCACGGCAGTTTTTTACTATCTCTTCCACAATTCTTTTTAATCCAGGAATGTAATAGGGGGACTTACTAACCAATTTTAGTAATTTTTTTAGTTCCTAAATGAGTCAGATGGTGTATGTTAGCTAAGTAATCTCGCCCCTCTTCTTCTGTGAGGGTTCTTTTATTTATTTCCTCAGCAGTGGGCTGTTGGGTTCTCACCACCAGAGTCATTGGCCCTTGGGCTGCTTTTTTAGCTTCTTGGTCTGCCATTTGATTTCCCTTTTCAACGGGCCCAGTTCCCTTCTGGTGTCCTGGGCAATGGAAAATTACCACCCTACGGGGCAGATGAACAGCTTCTAATAAGCTGAGAATTTCTTCTTTATTTTTGATATCTTTGCCGGCAGACGTCAGCAGTCCACGGTGTCGGTATATTGCTCCGTGAACATGAGCCGTGGCAAAAGCGTACCGGCTGTCAGTATAGACATTAAGAGCCCTTCCTTCTGCCAGCCTTAAGGCTTGAATTAATGCGATTAGTTCTGCTTTTTGAGCTGATGTACCCTCCAGCAGACTGCTGGCCCATATGACAGACTTTCCATCCACTACTGCTGCCCCAGCCCTCCGCTTACCTTCTACCACAAAGCTGCTTCCGTCCGTGAACCAAGTCATCGCCCCTGGCGAAGGTTGGTCTGTGAGGTCTGGCCGGATTCCAGTCTCTTCTGCCAGTATTTCTTCACACTTATGTGCAGGGGCCTCATCAGCCTCAGGTAGTAAGGAGGCAGGGTTGAGAATGGCTGGGGGTACAAAACTTACTCGCTCTGTCAGCAATAGGCTCTGGTAGTGCGTCATTCGGGCGTTGGTCATCCAGCGGTCCAGTGGTTGCCTGATGATGCTCTCAAGAGAGTGTGGGGCCACTATAGTAACATTCTGGCCCATAGTCAGTTTGTCAGCATCTCTTACTAGCACAGCCGTGGCTGCTATCGCTCGCAGGCAGGAGGGCCATCCACTGGCCACAGGGTCCAGTTTCTTTGATAAGTAGGCTACCGGGCGCTTCCATGGTCCCAAAACCTGGGTAAGGACTCCCCTTGCCACTCCATTTCTTTCATCAATGTATAGGGTGAAAGGTTTGTTTAAATCTGGCAGGGCCAATGCCGGAGCCTACAGCAGTGCCTTTTTGAGAGTTTCAAAGGCTAGCTGATGTTCTCTGGTCCAGGTAAATTCCCCTTTCTCTTTGGTTAGTGGATACAAGGGAGCTGCCAGTGTGGCAAATCCAGGAATCCAGAGTCTGCAAAACCCGGCGGTCCCCAGGAACTCTCTTACCTGGCGAGCAGTGGTTGGGGTCGGGCTCTGCATAACAGCTTGTTTTCTGGCTTCTGTGAGCCACCGTTGTCTATCTCTCAAGACATATCCTAGGTAGGTCACTTCTATCTGGCATAACTGAGCCTTTTTAGCAGAGGCCCGATACCCCAGGTTACCTAACTCGCCCAGGAGGTTTTGGGTCCCAATTTCACAGTCCTCGCATGTTTCTGCAGCTAGGAGCAGGTCATCTACATATTGCAGAAGAGTCACCTGTGGGTTATTGGCTCAGAAAAGAGCAAGATCTCGGTGTAGGGCTTCATCGAACAAAGTGGGCGAGTTCTTGAATCCCTGAGGCAGCCTCGTCCATGTGAGCTGTCCGGCTTGTCCACTCTCGGAGTCTCGCCATTCGAAAGCGAACAAAGGCTGGCTGTTGGGGTGTAACCTCAAACAGAAAAAAGTGTCTTTGAGATCCAGGACTGTGTACCATGTCCGACCAGGTGGCAAGGTGCTGAGGAGGTTATAAGGATTTGGCACCGTGGGGTGTATGTCCTGAACTCTCTTGTTGACTTCTCTAAGGTCCTGTACTGGACGGTAGTCACTGGTCCCTGGTTTTTTTACTGGAAGTAGAGGAGTGTTCCAAGGGGATTTGCATGGGACCAAAATCTCTTGTTGGAGCAGTTTGTTAATTTGGGGGCGTATACCCTCTTGAGCTTCTCTGCTCATGGGATATTGTCGGACCCCTATAGGGGTGGCCCCGGACTTAAGTTCAATCACCACGGGGGGGACCAGTTTTGCCATCCCCACTCCTCCCGTCTCTGCCCACGCCTGAGGGTATCGATTCAACCAGTCCTGTAATCCCTCAGGGGGCTTTACTTTATTTTGGTAAAGTCGATATTCCTCCCCTAGTTGTAAAGACAGCTCTAGAGTCTGGGGTGCTTTTATTCCCCAGAAAACCTCCGGTCGATGAGAGGTGAAAGTTATTTGTGCTTTTAACTTGGTTAGTAAGTCTCTCCCCAATAAAGGAATAGGACACTCTGGAATGACTAGAAACAAATGAGTTACTCGATTTCGCCCTATGTCTACTACTCGGGATGTGGTCCATGGATACGATTTTTGTCCCGTGGCCCCGATCACCAAGGTTTTTTCATTTTTCTTCACTTTTCCTAGAGGTGTTTTGAGTACTGAAAATTCGGCTCCCGTGTCAACTAGAAAGTCCACAGGGGACCCCTCCACTTCTAAAGTTACCCTAGGCTCGGGGAGGTGGGCCGAGCCCCGTTCCCCCTAGTCTTCATCTTCTCCAAGAGAAAGCACCTTTACCTCTTGTTTTTTTTTCCGGACAGTTGCTCTTCCAGTGGCCCATTTCCTTGCAATATGCGCATTGGTTCCTCTCCAGGCGCTGCCCGCCTTCTCTGGGTCTCCTTGGTCCCTGCTGTCTTTTGTCTCCCAGGTTCCCTGACTGTCTACCTCTTCTTCCATTATCTCTTTCTCCTACTGCGGCCAGGATCCTAGTCAAAACCTTTTCTTGCCTCCTGTCTCTCCTATCCTCATCTTCTCTTTTCTCTCTTTTCTCTCTCTCTAACTTTTCATCTTCTGTTTCTCTCCTATGATACACTTTCTCTGCCTCTCTAACTACATCCCTTATGGTGTAATCCTGCAAGCCCTCAATTCGCTGTAACTTCTTCCTAATGTCAGGAGCCGACTGGCCAATGAAGGCCATAATTACTGAGGCCCTTTGACCCTCAGACGTGGGGTCGAATGGAGTATATCTCCTATAAGCCTCCATGAGCCTTTCAAGGAAGACTGAGGGGGGCTCAGTCGCTCCCTGCATAACCTCTCTTACCTTGGCCAGATTCGTGGGCTGCCGGGCAGCACCTCTGAGACCTGCCACTAGGACCCGGCAATAATTGGACAGTCGTTCCCTACCTGATGCCGTATTATAATCCCATCGGGGCCGGGTTAGCGGAAATCCTTCATCTATCTCAGCTGGAGTTTGGACAGGGCGCCCAGCCTCGTCTTGGACATTTTTCCGAGCCTCGAGGAGAATCCTCTCTCTCTCCTCAGTTGTGAATAGAGTCTGCAGAAGCTGCTGGCAGTCATCCCAGGTCGGCTGGTGTGAATACATTAATGATTCAACCAACCCAGTGAGTCCTGCAGGGTTTTCTGAAAAAAGGGGGGTGATTAGCTTTCCAGTTATAGAGGTCAGAAGAGGAAAAAGGCCAATACTGTAGGGGCTGTAGACTATTTGGATCGGCAGGGGGAGCCCCAATAGCCCTGAGGGGGAGCGCCACGGTTGAATCCGCAGGCCCCTCAGGGGTGACTCCTCGCCGGCTCCTTGTTCCTGTGGAGGGACCCCCTCCTCCGGCCGGGGCCTGAGGCAGGGGTCCTGAGGGAGCTGAAGGTTGGGGCTGGGGAGCATACGGTGGGGGTTGAGGGGTGTTGGGCCACTCAGGGGGTTTCAATCTCTGGATAGATCTTGGGGGGTTTCATCACTGGTGTGCTGTGATCATCATCTCTCCCGAGCGGTGGTTTTGGTTTCTCTTTCTCACCATTTTCTCGGATGGCTAGAATCTTGGTGCCAGGGCGGAGAGGCGGGAGGAATGGGTGAACCCACGGGGGTGGGTAGCGTGCCAAGTCCTCCCATACCATGAAGTACGGTTGTTGGTCTGGATGCGACCCTGGCCCTTCCTGAAAAACAATGGCCTTCACAGCCCTTATGGTGGGTAAGTAAAAAGTTCCTTCTGCTGGCCAACCTACTCCAAAAACAGGCCATTCTGAGGAACAGAAAGTCATCCATGGCTTTTTCTTCACTTTTACTGACAAATTTTGTCCTCTAGCCCTAATGTCCGTCCAATGGTCCTTAGTCAAAGATAAAGGAGTAGACACGGTCTGTCCCATAGTGAAGAATAAGAGTAAACACAACACAATGACAGAGACGGAAAATACTAAGACATCCAAGCACACTCATCTGCGTCTGGACTTACACAACCAGCCAAACGCTACCTCTGATGGAGTGGAATTCCGCTCCACTCCTCTGGCAGGAAGAGCACTCACTCTTCTTCACTCTGCCAGGCAACAGCCAGGTCCTCCTGACTGTTCCGTACCCCGGGCACTCCAGGGTCTCCCTCGGAATGTCTTCCAAGGGTGCAGCCTGTGGGGAAATAGATCGTCGTCTTCCCACAGCCACTAGGGTCCTTACGGTCCGCAGTGGCAGCTGCCAGAATACAGAATACCAGAACTGGTAACACAGGTGGGGCTCAAACCCACAATCTCAGAACTGAAAAACTAAGACACAAATTCAGCAGTGCCACACTTAGACACTTAGACAACAGACAACATAACAAGACTCACACAAACAAACGCACCTCCAAGGGGTCCTTCGGGGTTCCTGGGTGTCACGCAGATCTCGCTGGGGCCTCCAAATGAAAGAACTCAGTGAGGAAACCCCCACTCAGCTCCCGATTCGGCGTGCACCCAAGAATCACGAATAGAACACAACACCTTGATGTAACAACAAGAGATTTTTTAATGGCGGAGCTCCAGGTCGAAACGTATCTCACACAACAGGAGACAGTGGATTCGACCACGAGGCTTGGAAACTAGGGGTTTTTATAGAAAAGGAGTGGGGCTCGGGGAGGAATTGGCGCGGTTTCACATGATTGGTCCATTTAAACATCAGCAGCCTGTAACATTTAACTTAGGTCAGAGGGGTGGGAGCTAGGGAGGCGATGGGCCTGCCTGGGCATGTCCTGGTCTGTTCTGCTATGTTCTCAGCCCCAGGTTTCAAAGCTCACAAACAACTCTTTGGGCTATTTAACATACATTACATGAATTACAGTTTTATTTCCTTTCAAGAAGAGAAGAGAAGAGAAGAGAAGAGAAGAGAAGAGAAGAGAAGAGAAGAGAAGAGAAGAGAAGAGAAGAGAAGAGAAGAGAAGAGAAGAAATATTTACATTTGAGTTAATGCAAAACTCAGAGCAGCCTTGGCTAGGCTTGTGTGGCATTTCTTTTGTTTTGCAAACCGTGCCCAAGGAAGTTCTTGAAACCTTGCCTCTCCCTGTCTTCAGGAGAATTTCTTTTTGGTTTAAAGTTTAAACTTAAGATTTATAAAAGGTCAATCAGGATATAGAACTTATAAAGGCATTACAAGCTGGCTTGCTTACTTCATATAAAATCATTATAGATTTGAAAGTTTGTTTTTTCCTTTGCATCCTGATAATTGTTAATGGTTTGCTTCTAGTGAACTGGTGATCACTGGAAAATTTTGCCTCTAGGTATGGCTTATATAGTTTTACATTATGTAAGAAAAATTTTTATTGTCTCTGCTTCGATACAAGAAGCTAAGAGTTTGAATCTTTCAGTGTATATGGTTTCTTACATGGAAAGTAATTTATTAGCAAATGCCTCTGAAGGGAAGTTTACTTCAAATCCTTGCTCTCACTTTAAAATTCTGGGGAGTAGCTGCTGCTCCATAAAAGAGATTCAGAGGCAATATCTTTTTAATATTTAGGGTCTTAGTTATCCTAGAAAAAGTGTGGTACAGAAAATTTAAGAAAGAAATGATGATTTACTTACTTCAAATAATTTTCTGAGAGCTTCCAGGAGATGTTAATTGGCTAAGACCTCACCTTAAACTCACCACAGGAGAACTTAAGACTTTGTTAGGTGCTATCAGGTGAGATTCAAATTAACTGGTTAGAAACAAATAGGCTTTATAAAAAGTAGAGGAAACTTCTGTGATTAATTGCTATCAATTGTAATCAAATACTAACTGCTTATTCTAGTTATGGTTACTCAATTTGCACACAGCAATTCTTTGACAAAGAAAACATTAATATAGAATCATCGTTCTTCAACTAAAAGTAAAGTTTTAACATCCTATTATGACGCTGAAATTTTGGTGCCAAAAAGCTCCTTGCTGAGTGAGTGCCTTATAGTATTCTACAACCAGGCATACTTATGCCTAAGTGAAGTGAAAGGATCCACTTACTGGCACATGGCATGATTCTATTTACATACTTAATATGGGGAAGTGGCCATGTTTGTATTTTTTTCCACAGAATGCTTCCAGAATGATTCATGTGACAGGCTGACCTGTGAGTTGCTGGGTGAAAGCTATATCAGGCACACAGAGAAGGAGGAAGCAGGGAGATCAGACACTTGCAAGCAAAATGAAGAGACTCTCCTTATCTCCGCCCTGGGCTGCAACAATGAGAACCGACCTGGTGCCTACTTAAAAACAACTAAAGAAGCTGAATTGTGAGGGGGAGGGACTGGGATAGAGAAAGAGCAAGAATATTACAGCTCTTCAACCACATTCGTTTAGACTCTGCTGCTGCTAATTTGATTTAAAAAAAAAGAAAAAAGAAAAAGAAAAAAGAAACCCAGAGCTCAGGCCAACTCCCCTATAGTGGTGAACACATGTGTTTCTTACCCATATGCTATGTTATTGGATGATTTTGATAGAATTAAGATCACCAATCCTGACAAGTCTTTTCATATTCATTCTAATTCTTGTCAATTAACAATTTGTGTAGATCCTAATTTAGATAAGGAATCTGCTGTTGTGATTTTGTTAAAGAGACCTGCTTATGTTTTGCTGTCCTGGTTTGAGAATTCGGGAATGCAAATTTTGAAAAGGTTAAATGAGCTTATTAGACCAAATAGATTTGTTACAGCTCTGATTTTAGGAATTGCTGCTTTAATGGCAATTTTAACTTCTTTTGCAATATCTACCGACTAGTGATGGCCGACTAGGCCATCTTTTGATACATATGCAGCTAAAGACAAGAGCTCCCGGGTACTGGTTAGTTCATAATGATGTTCCACCTATAGGGTTGCAGATCCCTTTAGCTCCTTGAGTACTTTCTCTAGCTCCTCCATTGGGGGCCCTGTGATCCATCCAATAGCTGACTGTGAGCATCCACTTCTGTGTTTGCTGGCCCTGGCATAGTCTCACAAGAGAGAGCTATATCTGGGTCCTTTCAGCAAAATCTTGTTAGTATATGCAATGGTGTCAGCATTTGGAAGCTGATTATGGGATGGATCCCTGCATATGGCAATCACTAGATGGTCCATCCTTTCGTCACAGCTCCAAATTTTGTCTCTGTAACTCCTTCCATGGGTGGTTGGTTCCCATTTCTAAGAAAGGGTAAAGTATCCACACTTTGGTCTTCGTTCTTCTTGAATTTCATGCGTTTGGCAAGTTATATCTTATATCTTGGGTATCCTAAGTTTCTGGGCTAATATCCATTTATCAGTGAGTACATATTGTGCGAGTTCCTTTGTGATTGGGTTACTTCACTCAGGATGATACCCTCCAGGTACATCCATTTGCCTAGGAATTTCATAAATTCATTTTTTTAATAGCTGAGTAGTATTCCATTGTGTAAATGTACCACATTTTCTGTATCCATTCCTCTGTTGAGGGGCATCTGGGTTCTTTCCAGCTTCTGGCTATTATAAACAAGGCTGCTATGAACATAGTGGAGCATGTGTTCTTCTTACCGGTTGGGACATCTTCTGGATATATGCCCAGGAGAGGTATTGCGGGATCCTCCGGTAGTACTATGTCCAATTTTCTGAGGAACCGCCAGACTGATTTCCAGAGTGGTTGTACAAGCTTGCAATCCCACCAACAATGGAGGAGTGTTCCCCTTTCTCCACATCCTCTCCAGCATCTGCTGTCACCTGAGTTTTTGATCTTAGCCATTCTGACTGGAGTGAAGTGGAATCTCATTGTTGTTTTGATTTGCATTTCCCTGATGATTAAGGATGTTGAACATTTTTTCAGGTGCTTCTCTGCCATTTGGTATTTCTCAGGTGAGAATTCTTTGTTCAGCTCTGAGCCCCATTTTTTAATGGGGTTGTTTGATTTTCTGGAGTCCACCTTCTTGAGTTCTTTATATATATTGGATATTAGTCCCCTATCCGATTTGGGATAGGTAAAGAACCTTTCCCAATCTGTTGGTGGCCTTTTTGTCTTATTGATGGTGTCTTTTGCTTTGCAGAAGCTTTGCAATTTTATGAGGTCCCATTTATCGATTCTTGATTTTACAGCACAAGTCATTGCTGTTCTATTCAGGAATTTTTCCCCTGTACCCATATCTTCGAGGCTTTTCCCTACTTTCTCCTCTATAAGTTTCAGTGTCTCTGGTTTTATGTGGAGTTCCTTAGTCCACTTATATTTGACCTTAGTACAAGGAGATAGAAATGGATCAATTCACATTCTTCTACATGATAACCGCCAGTTGTGCCAGCACCATTTGTTGAAAATGCTGTCTTTTTTCCACTGGATGGTTTTAGCTCCCTTGTCAAAGATCAAGTGACCATAGGTGTGTGGATTCATCTCTGGGTCTTCAATTCTGTTCCATTGGTCTACTTGTCTGTCAATATACCAGTACCATGCAGTTTTGATCACAATTGCTCTGTAGTACAGTTTTAGGTCCGGCATGGTGATTCCACCAGAGGTTCCTTTATCCTTGAGAAGAGTTTTTGCTATCCTCGGTTTTTTGTTATTCCAGATGAATCTGCCGATTGCCCTTTCTAATTCGTTGAAGAATTGAGTTGGAATTTTGATGGGGATTGCATTGAATCTGTAGATTGCTTTTGGCAAGATAGCCATTTTTACAATGTTGATCCTGCCAATCCATGAGCATGGGAGATCTTTCCATCTTCTGAGATCTTCTTTAATTTCTTTCTTTAGAGACTTGAAGTTCTTATCATACAGATCTTTCACTTCCTTAGTTAGAGTCACGCCAAGGTATTTTATATTATTTGTGACTATTGAGAAGGGTGTTGTTTCCCTAATTTCTTTCTCAGCCTGTTTATCCTTTGTGTACAGAAAGGCCATTGACTTGTTTGAGTTAATTTTATATCCAGCTACTTCATTGAAGCTGTTTATCAGGCTTAGGAGTTCTCTGGTGGAATTTTTAGGGTCACTTATATATACTATCATATCATCTGCAAAAAGTGATATTTTGACTTCTTCCTTTCCAATTTGTATCTCCTTGATCTCCTTTTGTTGTCTAATTGCTCTGGCTAGGACTTCAAGTACAATGTTGAATAGGTAGGGCGAGAGTGGACAGCCTTGTCTAGTCCCTGATTTTAGTGGGATTGCTTCCAGCTTCTCACCATTTACTTTGATGTTGGCTATTGGTTTGCTGTAGATTGCTTTTATCATGTTTAGGTATGGGCCTTGAATTCCTGATCTTTCCAAGACTTTTATCATGAACGGGTGTTGGATTTTGTCAAATGCTTTCTCAGCATCTAACGAGATGATCATGTGGTTTTTGTCTTTGAGTTTGTTTATATACTGGATTACATTGATGGATTTCCGTATATTGAACCATCCCTGCATCCCTGGGATGAAACCTACTTGGTCAGGATGGATGATTGTTTTGATGTGTCTTTGGATTCGGTTAGCAAGAACTTTATTGAGGATTTTTGCATCGATATTCATAAGGGAAATTGGTCTGAAGTTCTCTATCTTTGTTGGGTCTTTTTGTGGTTTAGGTATCAGAGTAATTGTGGCTTCATAGAATGAGTTGGGTAGAGTACCTTCTGTTTCTATTTTGTGGAATAGTTTGTGAAGAACTGGAATTAGGTCTTCTTTGAAGGTCTGATAGAACTCTGCACTAAACCCGTCTGGTCCTGGGCTTTTTTTGGCTGGGAGACTATTAATGACTGCTTCTATTTCTTTAGGGGATATAGGACTGTTGAGATCATTAACCTGATCTTGATTTAGCTTTGGTACCTGGTATCTGTCTAGAAACTTGTCCATTTCATCCAGGTTTTCCAGTTTTGTTGAGTATAGCCTTTTGGAGAAGGATCTGATGGTGTTTTGGATTTCTTCAGGATCTGTTGTTATGTCTCCCTTTTCATTTCTGATTTTGTTAATTAGGATGCTTTCCCTGTGCCCTCTAGTGAGTCTGGCTAAGGGTTTATCTATCTTGTTGATTTTCTCAAAGAACCAGCTCCTTGATTGGTTGATTCTTTGAATAGTTCTTCTTGTTTCCACTTGGTTGATTTCACCCCTGAGTTTGATTATTTCCTGCCTTCTACTCCTCTTGGGTGAATTTGCTTCCTTTTCTTCTAGACCTTTTAGGTGTGTTGTCAAGCTGCTAATGTGTGCTCTCTCTAGTTTCTTTTTGGAGGCACTCAGAGCTATGAGTTTTCCTCTTAGGAATGCTTTCATTGTGTCTCATAAGTTTGGGTATGTTGTGGCTTCATTTTCATTAAACTCCAAAAAGTCCTTAATTTCTTTCTTTATTCCTTCCTTGACCAAGGTATCATTGAGAAGAGTGTTGTTCAGTTTCCACGTGAATGTTGGCTTTCTATTATTTATTTTGTTATTGAAGATCAGCCTTAGTCCATGGTGATCTGATAGGATGCATGGAACAATTTCAATATTTTTGTATATGTTGAGGCTTGTTTTGTGACCAATTATGTGGTCAATTTTAGAGAAGGTACGATGAGGTGCTGAGAAGAAGGTATATCCTTTTGTTTTAGGATAAAATGTTCTGTAGATATCTGTTAAGTCCATTTGTTTCATCACTTCTGTTAGTTTCACTGTGTCCCTGTTTAGTTTCTGTTTCCATGATCTGTCCATTGGTGAAAGTGGTGTGTTGAAGTCTCCCACTATTATTGTGTGAGGTGCAATGTGTGCTTTGAGCTTTACTAAAGTTTCTTTAATGAATGTGGCTGCCCTTGTATTTGGAGCATAGATATTCAGAATTGAGAGTTCCTCTTGGAGGATTTTACCTTTGATGAGAATGAAGTGCCCCTCCTTGTCTTTTTTGATGACTTTGGGTTGGAAGTCAATCTTATCAGATACTAGGATGGCTACTCCAGCTTGTTTCTTCATACCATTTGCTTGGAAAATTGTTTTCCAGCCTTTCATTCTGAGGTAGTGTCTATCTTTTTCTCTGAGATGAGTTTCCTGTAAGCAGCAAAATGTTGGGTCTTGTTTGTAGCCAGTTTGTTAGTCTATGTCTTTTTATTGGGGAGTTGAGACCATTGATATTAAGAGATATTAAGGAGAAGTAATTGTTGCTTCCTGTTATTTTTGTTGTTAAAGTTGGCATTCTGTTCTTGTGGCTGTCTTCTTTTAGTTTTGTTGAGGGATTATCTTCTTATTTTTTCTAGGGCGTGGTTCCCGTCCTTGTATTGGTTTTTTTCTGTTATTATCCTTTGAAGGGCTGGATTCGTGGAGAGATAATGGGTGAATTTAGTTTTGTCGTGGAATACTTTGGTTTCTCCATCTATGGTAATTGAGAGTTTGGCTGGGTATAGTAGCCTGGGCTGGAATTTGTGTTCTCTTAGTGTCTGTATAACATCTGTCCAGGCTCTTCTGGCTTTCATAGTCTCTGGTGAAAAATCTGGTGTAATTCTGATTGCTTGCCTTTATATGTTACTTGACCTTTTTCCCTTACTGCTTTTAGTATTCTATCTTTATTTAGTGCATTTGATGTTCTGATTATTATGTGTCGGGAGGAATTTCTTTTCTGGTCCAGTCTATTTGGAGTTCTGTAGGCTTCTTGTATGTTCATGGGCATCTCTTTCTTTAGATTTGGGAAGTTTTCTTCAATAATTTTGTTGAAGATGTTTTCTGGTCCTTTGAGTTGAAAATCTTCATTCTCATCCACTCCTATTATCCGTAGGTTTGGTCTTCTCATTGTGTCCTGGATTTCCTGGATGTTTTGAGTTAGGATCTTTTTGCATTTTCCATTCTCTTTGATTGTTGTGCCGATGTTCTCTATGGAATCTTCTGCACCTGAGATTCTCTCTTCCATCTCTTGTATTCTGTTGCTGATGCTGGCATCTATGGTTCCAGATTTCTTTCCTAGGGTTTCTATCTCCAGCGTTGCCTCACTTTGGGTTTTCTTTATTGTGTCTACTTCCCTTTTTAGGTCTAGTATGGTTTTCCATCACCTGTTTGGATGTGTTTTCCTGTTTTTCTATAAAGACTTCTACCTGTTTGGTTGTGTTTTCCTGTTTTTCTTTAAGGACTTGTAACTCTTTAGCTGTGTTCTCCTGTATTTCTTTAAGTGAGTTATTAAATTGCTTCTTTATGTTCTCAACCATCATAATGAGATAAGCTTTTAAATCCAGGTCTACCTTTTCAGGTGTGTTAGGGCGCCCTGGACTGGGCGAAGTGGGCGTTCTGGGTTCTGATGATGGTGAGTGGTCCTGGTTTCTGTTAGTAGGATTCTTACGTTTACCTTTCGCCATCTGGCAATCTCTGGAGTTAGTTGTTATAGTTGTCTTTGTTTAGAGATTGTTCCTCTGTTGATTTTGTTACCCTCTATCAGCAGACGTGGGAGACTAGCTCTCTCCTCTGAGTTTCAGTGGTCAGAGCAGTCTCTGCAGGCAAGCTCTCCTCTTTCAGGGAAGGTGCACAGTTATCTGGTGTTTGGACCTCCTCCTGGCTGAAGATGAAGGCCCAAAACAGGATCTTTCCCAGAAGCTGTGTTGCTTTGGCCAGGAAGGTGGCTGGTTGTCTGGAGCCGAAGATGGTGCCGCCTCAGAAGCTCTCTGGCTCTCGCCTGTCCCAGAAACTGCTGGCCTCTGTATTCCACACCCTCACCAGTGCAGCCTGCCCTCCGAGGAGTCCCGGAACCAAGGCGGCTCCCGCCAGAGCCTGAGGCAGAAACCTCTTGGGCAGGGCGGACCCCTGTGCTCTCACCAGGATGGTGGCCGGTTGTCTGGAGCCGAAGATGGCGCCGCCTCAGAAGCTCTCTGGCTCTCACCTGTCCCAGAAACTGCTGGCCTCTGTATTCCACACCCTCTCCCATGCAGCCTGCCCTCCACGGAGTCCCGGAACCAAGGCGGCTCCCGCCAGAGCCTGAGGCAGAAACCTCTTGGGCCAGGCAGACCCCTGTGCTCTCACCAGGATGGTGGCCAGTTGTCTGGAGCCGAAGATGGCGCCACCTCAGAAGCTCTCTGGCTCTCGCCTGTCCCAGAAACTGCTGGCCTCCTAGAGTTCTTTTGAGATCTGTAGCTACGACAAAGCAGAACATTCTGAAACTTCGGCTGAAAAATAATAAAAGAAAGGGGGAGAATGCTAAATCCACTCCAGTGAAGTCTGCATGGTAGGTCTAAAAGCCAGGAAGCAGTCACATGGCAAAGAGTTTCACAGAAACAGCGTCTTGGAACCTTGGCATTCCAATAGCCCATATACTCAAACCCTGTTCCGAGTTAGTCTGGTGCATTGATCTGTGTGCTCTCTTTCAGTATTGTCTTACTGTAAGTGCCTTTAAGGATTGATTTTTACATATAGTTAAGCCTCTACCAGTGTTCCAATGGTTCCAAGTAAATCCTTGAAGCTGACCCTGAGCTTGGAATTCAGTAAGAATGTTACCTATTCAGTAACATTCAAATTCTCTTCTAGTATAGACAGTGAAACTAATTAGGCATTACAATTTACTCAAACAGAGCTAGAAAAGCTCAGGGCTAGTCTACATAGTAATTACTTAGGACAATAGCTGAGTCACACCCAAACACAGGAATACACAATGAGCTAGGAAATAGATGGGTTGTCCCCTGAACCGTACTCAGTACTCAGTACCAGATAATGGCAACAGCCTACAACTGGCCACACACAGTTAAATGCAGCATCCTAACTAACAACTGTACAGGTGTTTCCTGACAGCATTTCATTTGCATCTCTCTAACTATTAGTGATTCTTCCTATGCTTGCCAGCTGTGGAGGTTTCTCTTCTGAGACCTAGAGTTATGTTATGTTGTGTTATATATGTCCGTGATTGTTATGTTGTATTATATACATGCCCATTTAAGGTTTAAGGGAGAAACCTAGAGTTCACCAGGGTTATGGAGCTGGGATTCGATCCCAGGTAGCCTGGATCTTAACCACTGCACTGTCCTGCCTGAGTCCTGGCCCTTCTACCAGGGGCCGCTTACCCACCCTGCTCACCTTGACCAGACCCCTGCTGAAAAGCATTTCCACAATCTCCTTAAGGATGGGCAGGATGCCGCTGTGGTGCACACCCAGGCCACAGTGAAGGAGCTCCGACATGTGCAGGACCTGCAGCTCGAGGAGGGAGG
Source organism: Mus musculus (assembly GCF_000001635.26). Classification (NCBI taxonomy): domain Eukaryota; kingdom Metazoa; phylum Chordata; class Mammalia; order Rodentia; family Muridae; genus Mus; species Mus musculus. The sequence goes on from NT_187027.1 coordinate 1,088,191, forward strand.
AGAGGGCAATGGTCAGAGAAGATGCAGATGGAACCCCTTGGCAGGAGGGGCATGTCTCAGATCACCACATCCCTACCTGCATCAGCAGGAGGGCCAGGTTTCAGATCAACACATCCCTACCTGTATTTACAGACACACACCTGGGGTAGCTGTCAGTGAGAGCCTCAGAGCCAAGCAAGGCAGCACTGCAGGAAGAGGTGGATCTCACTCTTCTCCAAGCTTGTCGTGAGGTCTAGAGAGGTGAGGCCCATCACAGCGTCCTTGGGAGAAGGTGAACACTACCACTGGCAACTGAGCCCGGGTCCGGAGGGAAGCCAGCAGGAACAGGTACACCCTGCGGTCCTGAGGGAGGAGGGGAGGGGATAGAACTTATGTGGAGGTGGTGAAGTCATGTTCAAGTCAGGTTTAAAACGAGCAGGACACAGACCTCAAGTCCACTCCCTCCCCGCAGGGACCGGGGCTGAAAGAAGTGGACAGGATGCAGGCTTTGGCAGAGACTGAGTGCTCCCAGCCCTCACCTGTGCAGGCCCACCCTGGTGCGTGGGCTGCTTGGCCCTGATGGTCTGGGTGTGCTTTCTCATCCTCTCTTTCTTGGCCTCCACTGCAGCATAGTACCTGAGCACAGGGTGGGTGGCGTGAGACCTCGCACAGGCCCAGTCTCTGCCCCCAGCCCTGAACTTACTCCTGTGTGTGGAAGGCCCCTCGAGAGTCCAGCAGCAGGAAGAGTTCACCCTCCATCTTGGGGCTGTTCCCTGTGAAGAGATAGTGTTCCAGGGGGACCGGCCAGGCAACCGTGCTGATCACATAGATCTGCCTCTGCTTCAGCCACATGCAGGGAGGAGAGGGCAGTTTTTTCTGAGGCCCAGAAGTGGGGGCCATGACCTGCAGCTTGATCTCCACTTCTGATCCCACCAATTCAAGACCCAGCCTCTGCCCTGTCCCTTCCTCACTTAGGACCATGATTGTGCCTGTTCTTGCTCAGAAGTTCGGCTGCCACCATCCCATCTCAGCATGTCCCAAGTGGACTCGACACCCATCCAGGTGGGGCTGTTTCCTGGCTCCCAACCCTGACCCCTCTCCTCACTGTAATGGCCTGAGCTGCTCAACCCCAACTGAGGAAGACCACAGTCTTCATCTCTCAAGCACCCAGGACATGGGTCTCACCCAATCCAGTCAGCAAACTCCAGGGCGTTGGGGATGGTGGCACTCAGAAGGATGATGGAGACGTGCTCAGGAAGCATGATGAGCATCCCCTCCCACACGACCTCATGCTGAACACACCGGGAGGCAGGTCAGTCAGGGGGCGAAGCCCACAGAGGATCACGTGATCACCCAGCGTTGGGACTTGGAAATTCCTTCCACAAACAGCAAAGATTCTGTTTTATGTCTTCCCCAGACCCCAAAGAGGAGCCTACTGATGCCCCTTACCTAAAACCTCGCCTGGAGGAGCTGACTGTGACAGATGCCACCCCTGACTCCCTGAGCCTCTCCTGGATTGTTGGGGCCGGCCTGTGGCTCTCATGTCCAGGTTTGAGCATGGAAGGCATCTTGGAACTGAAAGAGAGGGAAACTAGGCAACAAAAGAAAGATGGAACCAAGACAACTAGTCTGATCAAGGTTCAACTTTAATGTCAGGGAACACACTTTATAAAGAAGAGGGGAGGTCCATTCCCAGTCACGTAAAGTTCCTTTGAAGTTGTCAGATCCGCCTTTTAGTAGGAACTCGAGAAGATCACAGTTTGGTGCTAACTCCAGAAGATCTTGGAGAGCTGGTTCAGCCTCAGGCAGGTGGCAGGTAGTGGCATATCAAAGGAGAGGGATGAGAAGCAGCACAGCAGGTGGCTCCACCTCAGTGGTGGATGGTCTCAGCCAGCCTGGCTAGGCTGGAAGGAGGTAACATTTCCCCCCTTTAAATAATATTAAACAAAACTAGACTGAGGCACAAAATTTATTTATGCACTAAAGTCCTGCCTGGGAATTATGGTGGCTAGTGGTCCCGCCTGTCTTAGGATCTCAGATCCTCCCAAACCATCCAATTCCATCATAGGAGGCTACATGCAGCTAGGATGTGTAATAATTTACACAAACATGGCTCTATGGTGTTTTATCAACAACCATGGCCTTTTGGCATGTACCCCTGTCTTAGATTGGTATGATTCCATGATCTGGTTGCCTGTCACTGACTGTCAGGGCCTCATTGCACACCATATTCCCAAATCAGACAAAAGCCACACTATGTACTAGAATGCTTCTTGATGGACAATAATAATAACTGCCACCTGCGTTGTTGGAAGCAGATTTTACTCCTGTAGCAATCAGGCTGAAGGGCGGCGTTAACTGACCTGCCAGCTTGTCCCATGAATTAACCATCATGCTTCTACAGCGTTCTGTGGAGAGAACCTATGTTTTTCCCTTTCCTAATAAGGTAGCTGTTCAGGATCAAACTATATGCCAATAAGTAGATCCTTTTAAGATACTACAAGGCATTTATTAAGTTCTTTGACATCCAAATTTTAAAATTCTAAAATAAAAGTATGATTAAAATAATGTGCATGGGAATGCACTAAATAATATGCACAGGGATATATTTTCCCCCTTCTTTGTCTTTTAAGAAGTTAAAGTATTAAAGTTCTACAATACCTTGTCCTTGAGAATTAAAATTTGTTGATAAAACATATCAAATACTTGACTGTTATATTCAGCATTCATGTAACATGGGCAGTGACTAATAGCACTTTCAATTGCTTCTCTTAAAGAGCAGTTGTAACTAGAAAGCTTGAAAGGTTATTAATAGTCACATGTGCCTAAATTATTTATTTATTAACTTAGAAATAAGAGTATTTATTTGCAGCAATTTATTAAGTATAAGTCCTCAAGAATTAACACTATTATGTGGAAACAAGTAGTAACTGAGGATGCCAATAGCAAAGAAATTGACATGCACAATTTCCAAGAATATTAAAATATTATCTTAAACCATAACTGTTTTGAATATATAAAGAATGAGATTATATATCCAATCTATCTTATATGTAGGACCTATAGATTGCCTGAGATATAAATCTAGCATGGCATTGCTTTAAGATGTCCAGGCAATCTAGAACAATTTATTAAATGTCCAAAACAGCCTTCTTAAAAGGATAGCATTTTTTCTTATGAGTTGTATATGCATAAGCAATTGCAAATTTGAGAATTAATAGCATCTGAGGGATGAACAATCTTAAGCAATTGTGAGCTCTGAGATGTAATATTGACTATTAATATACAAATTAAGGCTTGATTGTTCAGCATTTTAAAACACCATCCACAGCACACAACTAAATTATCTGTGCTGAAACAGGGGAAAGCTCAAAGAATAAGCGTGTGATCCAATTCACATCTACTTACTTCCCATAGAAGGGTTGTTTTTAAACACAATAATTGGGATGCATGAATGCATGAATTTATAGAAGATACAAAAGCATGCATAAAAACAATTTTTAGCTTATCTTTGGGATATTGATTGTCAATCTTATTTAAAATGATGATATGCAATAGATCAATTATTAATATTCTGTAATAAACAAATTAAATGCTGTTTGGAACAAGGAACAGACATTTTGTCAGGTTCCTAAGGCACAATTTTTGTTATAGGTTTTTCAAAATACACGAATATATCTTACAATTCTTTATTAGCACCACAGTAGTTTTAATAGATTTTTGAAACTGTGCTTTGAGGTTAGTGCTACCTCGGCCCCGCCCATTTGCCTTGTCATGACTCCATGGTCTCGGGCCTGACACCCACTGGGTACCCTGGGGGGGAGCGTTTGCCCTAAGTCCTCCTTGGCCCTGGCTGCCTGCCACCCTGGCATTCAGAGTCACTCCGAAAAGGACTCTGGAGTTTAACCCGCTATTGAGCCCCACATCTCTGAAACGGAGGTGGTGCACACCTGACCTGCCTGACGCGCTGCACTGGTGGCAGACCCGGCCCTACTGCCACAGTCACTTCTGTCACCACCACCGCCACCTCAGCCTTCCTCTCAGGCTAAGAAACTCAAGCGAGTGTGACGGAGCACCCTGGGCCTTAGAGGGAAAAATATGGCTACCCCAGCAGGGACGGGGGAGGGGGGGAGCGAGGCTCATGGGCCAATAGCGGGCAAGGCCTTCTCCTGAGTTGGCTACAAAGCCGCCTGCTTTTTGGCAGCTTCTCGCATCACCACTCCCAGGGAAAGCTGAGCACCCAAAGGCCCCCGCACTGCAGCTGCCAGCAGTCGCTGGAGCCAAAGAATACAGATAATAAAAGGGGGTAGGAAGTCACAGCAGGCAAAATACTAGAAGTTACCTGACTCAAAACAAAGGAATGACTTCAAAAGGATTAACAGGAACCAGATAAATGTTTACAGTAAGGATAAAGCAGCTCTGCCTAGGGTCAGCTAAGGTTTTAAGTAAACTTCCCTTGAGAGGCATTAGCTAATAAAATACTTTCTACTTAGAAAACAATATACACTGAAAAATTCAAACTCTTGGCTTCTTGTATAGAAGCAGAAATGATAAAAATTTCTCACATAATATAGATCTATATTTAGCCATACCTAGAGGCAAAATATTCCAGTTATTACAAACTCACTAGAAGCAAAACCTTTACAATTATTAAGATGCAAAGGAAAAAAAACCAAACTTTTGGATCTATAATAACTATATAAAAAGTAGGCAAGCCAGATTGTAATACCTTTATAAATTCTACAGTCTGATTGACCCTTTATAAATTATGAATTTGAACTTTATTAAAACAGCATCTGGCTAGATCTGCAATAGTGTTCTTTCAGCTAAAAGAAATTTCCTCTGGAGGCAAAGGGGGGCAAGGAGAGCCTTTTTAGGTACCGTTTGTAAGACAAAAGAAAGTCACACAAGTCTCGCTGAGACTGCTCCCAGCTTACTTCCTCCTGCCATGAGATTTTAGAATTACTAAGTTTCTTTTGCAGCATTAGATTATAACTATAACTTTGGGAAAGCAAAACCCAATTTCCAAACAATTTATCACCTTAAGAATCAACATTAAAACTTCACTACCACATTTCGAGATTTGGCTGCCAATTTATACCTATGAATGCATGACAGTGAAAGCCTTAATGCTTCATTAACGAGACATTGCTTTAAGTCTTATCTTAATCTTACTTTCTAGGATAAGAATCACATTAAATATTATCTCAGCTAGAAGTATCTTAGGAGGCCCAGTTTTTTTGGCCTGCTTATGTCACGTGTTTGAAAAACTCCTGAGTTGCCCATTTAAGGCTAACCTTCTGTTACCAATGTAACAATTATTTATTCATAACCAATACTTATGAGCTGATTGTGAAGACACGCAGAGCACATTACCAGTAAAAACCAAATGAAGCAGTTTCACTTAGACCAATCAGAAAATATTAATTTTTCTAGCTATAATTATAAAATAAAAAGCACTTTGTCATTAGCTAAACACAATAATCACAAATGCAGAGAATTTTCTTAGGAAAAGAACATCTATCAGCTTTTTCTGCCCCAAAACCATGAGGCTGCAGACTCCCTTTTTTCTTTTAAAGAACAGTTTTTCCAGCAGGGGCCCTCCTGCTGTGTGCCTGATGCTGTGACCACTCTCAGCTTTGCTATACCAGCAGAAAAAGTTTTAGTCATCTTTTATCTTCCAACATGAAAACACAGAACATTCATTCATTCAGACTAGACCTGAACATACATGAATTTAACACATGGAAAAACCGGTGCACTGGACATTAGACAAGACCTTAGACAAAAACACAAAGAGGTAAGAGAACTTTGGCCATAAGGCTCAGAGAGAATAAAGCAGGGCCTACCCCATACTCTCTGCTTCTGGGACATTTTCCTCCCACCTGATGCAGTTTCAGACTGCGGCCAATCCACCTGATTATAAAATCCCTTTTATTAAACCCTATTATTTCTCTCACTTAAAAAAGCAGCTTCTGGAAGCTATGGCCGACTGCCTCCCTGTTGAGTTCCTAGTTCCCGATAACACACTGCTGAACCTAAATGAATCCAGCGCATGCGGGTTTAGCACCATTCCAGCTTAGCCCATACCAACCTTCTTTGGTACGAATTTTCTTTAATTCTTTTCTTCTTTCATGGAGCTCCAAACCAGCAGTGCTTCTTTCAAATGTCCTCTGCCATTCCCAGGCCCCGAGTTATTTCCCCAAATTGTTGGGGCTGGCCTGTGGCTCTCATGTCCGGGTTCGAACCTAGAAGGCATCTTGGAACTGAAAGAGAGGGAAACTAGGTGACAAGAGAAACATGGAACCAAGACAACTAGTCTGATCAAGGTTCAACTTTAATGTTGGGGAACACACTTTATAAAGAAGAGGGGAGGCCCATTCCCAGTCACGCAAAATTCCTTTCAAGTTGTCAGATCAGCCTTTTAGTAGGAACTCGAGAAGATCACAGTTCTGTGCTAACTCTGGAAGATCTTGAAGAGCCGGTTCAGCCTCAGGCAGGTGGCAGGTAGTGGCATATCAAAGGAGAGGGATAAGAAGCAGCACAGCAGGTGGCTCTGCCTCATTGGTGGATGGTCTCAGCCAGCCTTGCTAGGCTGGAAGGAGGTAACACTGGATGGTCCCGGAGGGACAGTTTGACCAATTCATGATCCAATACAAGAATGGGGATGGGCAGTCCAAGGTGGTGCAGGTGCCAGGGCATGAGGACCAGGTCACCATCTCTGGCCTGGAGCCAGACCACAAGTACAAGATGACCTGTATGGCATCCACAGTGGTCAGCGTGTAGGTCGCGTGTCTGTTATTGGGGTGACAGGTGAGTGGACAATGGAAAACTCAGGTAAAACTCAAGAAGAGGTAACCTTAGCTCCTTGGTGACAGGAGTGGGGATGAGGGCCTTGGATGAGAGCCATGGTCAAGGCTGTGGCCCACTTCCTTTCCCCTAGAGCTAGCTCCTAGACAACAGGACCATGGAGTGTTTTATTGTGCTGGTAGCCTTCCAGGTCACCTGGTAGCTATGGTCTCTGCCTCCTGCCCAAGACTGGGGACACAGAACCCTGTTCACTTCTCTGTCTTCTTCTCAGCTGCAGAGAAGAGTCCCCCCAGCCTAACAGAGCCCAGCATAGAGGCCCCAGAGCCCACCAAGGAACCAAGCCTGGGAGAGCTGACAGTGACAGGATCGTCTCCCTGAGCCTCTCCTGGACCGTCCCCCAGGGAGACTTTGACTCCTTCACTGTCCTGTACAAGGAAAATGATGGGTGGCCCCAGCTGATGCATGTCAGGGGCCAGAAGAGGGAGGTCATCGTGAGAGACCTGGATCCTGGGCGCAAGTACAAGATGAACCTGTATGGGTTCCATGAGGGACATCTTGTGGGCCACGTGTCTACCATAGGTGTGACAGGTGAGTGTGAATTGGGGCTTTAGCATATCTCCTTCCTCAGGGATGTGTGGTCAGCTTCTCGGTTGTTTTCCCTATTTTACAAGGCTAAGATTGAATTCCCCTTCACAGCCTTGGCCTTTGTTCACCAGCTGCTTCTGCCTCACTCTGTTGTGAACACAGACACACATGCACACACAATCACACACACACACACACACACACACGCACACCCATGACCACATTCACACATATGTACAAACATATGCACACTGACAAACATGCACACAAACCCACACATGTACGTACACACACACACTTACACTCTCTCTCTCTCTCTCTCTCTCTCTCACACACACACACACACACACACACACACACCACTTCAGTAACTTGATGGACCTGTGCTCTGTGGCATTGTTAGATGCTAATGGGAAGTAGGGTGGGCACTTGGCAGGGAAAGTAGCTCACTGGGGACATTTTCTTGGACCCGTCTCTTGGCCTGGACTCTCCTGGATTTCTTTTCTCTCCTTCCTGGCCTCCATGATGTGAGCCGCTCTGTTCCACCATACCCTCCTCCCCACCACAGTGGGCCTGCACTTCTGAAAGTGTGAGTCTGAAAGTAAAAAGCAAGAGGAAGGAGAGAAGAGGTACTATAGGCTGAGAGTCCTGTAAGGGTCCTAATCACAACCAGCCGGCAAGCATCACACTGTGGAGAACCGGAGGAAGGGAGCATAGCCCACAGCGCCCACGGCAGTGCTTTGTGAGACAGAATTCAGTGTTGTTCTGAGCACTGCTGGGCTGCCTTTTTCTGGTTTCGTCTGCTCTGCACTGTACAAATGTTCCAACGTGGCAAGCATTTCTCCTTCCCCTCCACGCATTCCTTTTTAATCACAGAAAAACAGGAAAATGCAGTGTCTCTTCCTTAGCACTCCATCTGTCTTCCTGTCACCCTGGCAATGCAATTCATTTCTAATTCTCAAAAAATTAAATTTGCCAGTCCCTAAGCAGCTAGGGAACAAATCACAATGCACACTTGGGTCCCTGGGTCATTGTCACACAGCCTGCTTTCCTGGAGATGTCAAGAGCAGATCACTGTGTGGGGCAGGTCAGGCTGCTCAGCCACAGAGCCGGCAGCCTGTGGCTCTCTGTGCCTGTGACCGTCTAGGTAGAGGAGTCGTATCTCACAGTCCCTGGCTTGGCAGGTCTTGTTTCTGCCCTTGCTCTCAGCAGACTTCAGAAACAAGGGGCATGGGGAAGCTAGAGTTTGCGACTGGGGGTAAACTGTTAGTTCTTATTCTCAGCTCAGGGTCCTGTCTCTTGTCATTCCTCACAAGGCCATTCTCAACTCACAACAAGGGGAGTGGCTCATAAGGGACACATGTCCCTGCTTTCCCATATCCCCTCTCCCATTCCTTCGCTCATTTTCCCACCTCCCTCACTGTCCGTTCCCATTCCCCTCCCACTTACTGATATGATTCAATAGTCTCTTTTCAAGCCTGTATTTTCATAGTGTGAGGGACATGACAGGTTATGCAAAGCTTGAAAACCAGCAAGTGAGAAGCTCGGTCTAGTGTTTGAGCAGTAACCACCATTAGCAACTGTGAGTGCTTGAGTATCCCATGAGGCCCTGAACTCCATTCCTGGCACACACACTACCACCACCAAACCCACAGAAGCTGAGGTGTAAGCTGTAAGCGAGTTTCCTGCTCTGCACTCTCAGGCCACACACTAAGTCTGCAGCCTGAATGCTCCCACACAGCCTAAGTGATCCCATACAGCCTCAGTGCTCCCATACAGGCTCAGTGCTTCCATACAGCCTGAGTGCTCCCACTCATCCTGAATGCTCCACAAAGCCTGAGTGCTCCCACGCAGCCTGAGTACTTCCATACAGCCTGAGTGCTCCCATGAGGCTAGCTGTGCTCTCATACAGCCTGAGTGCTTCCATGCAGCTGGCTGTGCTCTCATACATCCTCATTGCTCCCACACAACCCAAGTGCTCCCATGCACCTGGCTATGCTCCCATATAGCATCTGTGAGCCCATATAGCCTCAGTGCTCCCATGCAGCCTCAGTGCTCCCATACAGCCTCAGTGCTCCCATACAGCCTGAATGTTATCACACAGCCTGAGTAAACCCATACAGCCTGAATGCTCTCATACAGCCTGAGTGCTCCCACACATCCTAAGTGCTCCCATACATCTTCAATGCTCCCATTCAGCTGGCTGTGCTCCCATTCAGCTGGCTGTGCTCCCAAGCAGTTGACTCTTACTTTCTGGGTACCTGTTGGATGCTAGTCATTTACCTTGTGACCATACAGTCTTCACTAATCACCATTTTAATGGTCATTTGATGCTTTCTGATGAAAGGCCTGTAAGTAAACCAGTCATCATCCATTGTGGGTTATTTGGGTCCTGACACATTTTGCTGTCATGAAGAATCTTGTTATGAAGCCGGGCGTGGTGGTGCATGCCTTTAATCCCAGCACTCGGGAGGCAGAGGCAGGCGGATTTCTGAGTTCAAGGCCAGCCTGGTCTACAAAGTGAGTTCCAGGACAGCCAGGGCTACACAGAGAAACCCTGTCTCAAAAAACCAAAAAAAAAAAAAAAAAAAAAAAAAAAAAAAAAAAGAATCTTGTTATGAATTCTTCTATGCTGTAACTTTCCCCTACTTTTAATAATTTTCTTAGGATAAATGCCCAGAACTGAGACTATTGGGTCAGAGGAAATGAGCAGTGCTTTGGCTCCTGACACACATGCTCCAGTTGCCTCCTGAGGATCTGGAAATGGGCAGTCAGACTATCAGATGGGGCAGCGAGGATAGCTCAGTCCTCTCCAGCCTCCAGTGACCAGATGGCCGCTTTGAGGCCACATGAGTCCCCAAGCCTTCTACTTTAGCTACTGGGTGTACTTTGGGGACCCAATTCTCTTGAGTCGTAGGATCCTGAGAAGGAGATCGCTGTGCAGAATCCCCAGAGAAGCCACTCCTGGAAGATCCAGTAACGATGGGATCACTACACCCCAGACTCTCCAGGACGGCCACTTTGACTCTACAAAGGCTAGGGATGGGTGGCCTCAGAGGTACAACCTGGAGGCCAGGAGGACTGTGGGGAAACTGGAGCCCAGTCACAAGTTCAGAATGTACCTGTATGGGTCCATTTGGTGCCTTGAACCCCGCTCTGTCCATCATGGGTACATCCAGCCTGGACTAAGAAGCTGTCCCCTTGTCACCAGCTACCTGGAAGCATTTGTTCTTAGCAAGCACTTCCTTGTGCCTGGGTCACACCACAGAGCAGGTCAGATATAACCAGTCCACCTAGAGTCTATCTGCATTCCTTTCAAGCTAATCTGTCAGCCTCATTCTAGTGATAGTACTGGACATAATCAACTGAGAGAAGTTTTGATTTCACCCAGGTTTTGATGGGCTGCCTTGCTCGTTCAGAACCTGTCATGGATTAGCAAACACCTCAAAGCAGACTGGAGATAAAGAGGAAGCTCAGTCTCCCCGTCCTTTTCAATGGCACATCCTAAGCAACCTGGGGAATGTCTACCAGGCCACACCTCTTAAGGGACCCTGCTTCTGCCCTGTCACCTTAGAGACCAGTCATTTAATGAGTAGCATCTGAGGGACAGATGATCCTGACTGTGAGGCCAGTGCACAGCTGAGCCTTGAATAGCCCAGCTTCAGACAACAGAGATGTTGGCACTCCCTGGGAATATGTGACCCAGGAGTCCTCACAGAGGCTCTGTCTCCATGGAAACAGTGAAGGAGGTGCTAGGATACAGTTTTACTTAACTGTACACCCATCCTGTGTATCAGCAAAGTTACAGGTGATGGATCCAGGTGCAGACTGCATCTAATGAGCCTTGAGCCTGGGAGACTGCCAAGTTCCTGAGCAATGGGTTTATTATAGTCACACCAAACATGAGCTTGTGATAGGGAAGACTAGGGACAAGAAAGGACCTAGAAGGGTCACCCAAAACCAGCTTGCTCACAGAGAACCAGTGAGACTGAAGTGTCGCCTCCGTTTCCGACCAGCAGAAAGGAATGACAACACAGCTTTCTTCTCAAAGCAGTTTATTCAGGAACCTTTCAACATGCATGCAGGAATCTCTATCCAGAAATCAATCTCTCTAGGAATTCCTATATCCTCCGCCCCTAATAGCAATCTCTTATATAACCTCTCAACCACGCCCCATCAGCCCAGTCCACGTAACAGCAGTCCATTGGCCAGAATCATCACTTGTCATATGGTCTGATCTTGCATCATGGTGCACCTGCGCAGTTCACCCAGTGGACGTGGCTTAGTTTCAGGTGTATAAGGAAGTCAGGTGCAAGTCATAAGACTTGGCTGCAGTCCCGGGTGCCATCTTGGGACTGTTGCCACACCCGCTCCTCACATCTCCCCTTCTTTACTTATTGGCAGAGAGAATGCCTGTCTTAGGTTGCCCCCTGCGGCAGTGCCCCTTACCCATCCTTGGGAGACAAACAGCATTGGTTTGTTCCCTGTCTTAGGTTGATGACACACCCAGGGAGTCTTACCCCTCATTGACTACTTCTCTAGCATGCCAAGCCACACTTGAGGAGATTGTCCTGTTTCCACTGCCGCAAAAGCCTGTATTATCAAGGCTTGGGCTCTGCGCTGGTGACTCTGCATGCGTCAGATGCACCAGAAGGCCAGGATGCTGATTAATATCAGACACAGGGCAAGTTCACCAATTCTGGCCCACTCTTTCAAGCGGGAGACGGCTGTTAGCAATCCAAAGCTTCTGCAACACCCGCAGATAAATTATTCACAGCCGCGGCAGTTTGTAAGGGATGTAGCCGCAGCTGTGGCTACAGTGGCAGAGATTGCTACAGCAGTGACAATGGCTGCAGCAATGTCAAAAAACCCTCTTAGGTCTAAACAAAGTCATAGCAAAAGGAGCATGAACAGGCAAAGGTAAAAAGCAAGGCATCCTAGTCACAACAGCCAATGATATTCATATGCATTCCAGCACATACTATAATAACAAATATCACTACTACAGTTAACATTATTCTTATAAATAAAAAACACAAAAGGGGGCCACATACAAACAGGTGTAGCCTGAAAAGAAACATTCCTCCCTCCAGCAAATTAAAATACAGAAGTTTCAAACACACTAGAAGCATTCCAAGAAAAATTTTCATTGCCCCAGGCCCCTCCCACCTCCATGCTTAAGTTGGAAAGATCAGTGCAACTACCATTCACCCCACGTAACAACCATACATTAAAAGGATTACTAGCTGCTACTTGAGCTGGATTTTGATATGTCCAATTATACCCTGAAAAGGAACTAATATGGACTGTACCTATAGAAGGGGAAAAGGAAAATAATTCTTCAGTGCCCAAGCTACTTTTCTAGATTGACAGGTGGTCCAAGGTGGAAGGGAATCACAAACACTCCTACAAAAGGGGCCCATCTAGGTTGGGAGGGTATAGTGCCATTGTCCCTGGATATACTGGCAGACCACAACCCTCACACAAGTCTGACATCTGAATCGGTAGACTAAGAGTATGGGTGAAGGGTTACTTGCAGAAAATATGGGTGACCCAAATGCAGGTGTATTACATAAAAGCCAACCTCCTCATGAATAATCACTCACAAAAGAGCCATCCTTGGAGTTTTCTCCAACTCTCCTGAAAGTAATTGCTACTGTTTAGCTAGTATTTGGAAAGACTCTGAGTTTTGTAAGTTTCAGGAGCTTCTTGAGACTTGTGAGTTTTCTTTACTTCTTGAGTAAGCTTTTGTTTAATTTCTGAATATTTTGCTGTGATATGTTTTTGAGAAAAGGCCTCTCTACATAGCCATGTCTGTCCTGGAACTCACTATGTAGACAAGCTTTACTTGCAACTCAGAGATCTGACTGCCTCTGCCTCTCAAGTACTAGAATTAAAGGCACACATCACCACAGCAGACTACTTCCTGAATTGTAATGAGCTTTTCTCTGATAGGAAATGCTTCAGTTCTGAGGAAATAGCTACACAATGCTGTCTTTCTTTCTCTGGCTTTCACACATGCACACACACACACACACACACACACACACACACACACACACACCACTTTTCTGCAGTGTTCCCTGAACCTTGGAAGGAGGGGATAGAAATGCTTCATTATTTTCTTCCATCTATTGCTGAGTATATGACAGAGCAACTGTCATTTTGTTTCAGTAATTTCACCAGTTGAGTCCCTACAGTCTACCTCTAATTGCAAGAGATGTTTCCTTCCATGATAAATTGGCATTGCTAGCCACTGTAATCCATAGATGCAGACAGATTTTAGAAGGCCATTGCATAGGCATATTATATCCATTTAATAAAACAGCAGCTGCTGCCTCCCCATCAGGGCCTATGTCTTCTCCAGCCACAGTCTTCCCCCCTGGTTTACAGTATGAGATGTAAATTCCCTCCTGAGGCACAGACCTAATTATGTTGTCCCCATAAAAGCCATGCCTTTATGTTGTCCCCATAAAAGCCGTGCCTCTATTGTGCTAGTTGGACCTGCAAGGGTGGCTCTGCAGAATTCAGGGGTGACAGACAAGCAAGACTGCTGGAGTGAATTTTCTGATAGCGCCCCTCATGGTGCCTGTCTGTAATATAAATGCAGACCAGCAAGAGGGGACCCTCCAGTCCAGTGTCCATCTGGTTTCTCCATGTTCTGCAGCAAGTGTGCAGGCTCTTCGGCGATAGAGATGTACTATCTAATTTAATGTTGCAAACAACAGCCTTAGCTTTGGGGGGTTCTTAACCTCAACCTCATAGGAAGGTAACCTGATCGATCCTCCTATTGGATTTCCATTCACCAAACTTATAGATTCTGGACATCTCCTTTCCCCTTGATGGAGGGCATCATCCCTAGGCTCTTGAACTTATGACTTTTCTGTTCTTCAGACGGATTTCTAGATAGTCAAAATCATTCAGAGATGGGCATGATGTTATCTATGTAACCCAGTGCTTTCATAGAGGTGGACTGAATAACAACGAGGGATCCCAAGACCAAAAGCAGGACTGTAAGGACAGCCTTGGGGGAGTGCTCTGAAGATCCCTTTTTGAGCATTCCGAATGAATGCAGATTGACCTTGGGAGCCCAGCAGCAAAGGTAGTAGTGAGGAAACATTGCCAAAGCTCAACACAGTACAAAATGATCTGATCGTTTTCACTTGTCGTGACCAAGAGAGGTATGTTAAGTACATATAGATAGAATAGGTGCACCATCCTGCCTGGCCTTGCGTAGCACAAAGACCTCTTCCATACACTGTCCTCCTCATCCCAAGATACTGTTGCTTTAAGACCACTGTGTATCTCTTTGTACTTGATGGTCTTGGAGGACCAACTCAGGCCCATAGTTGTACTCCAACCTACCATGCCTTCAGTTGGACTGGGTCCCCAGTTCTAACAAGCTCCTGGCCAGCAGCAACATGGGCTGATGTAATTTGTTTGTTTGTTTAATGGGTTTTGGGGGGGGGTGTTTGGTTTTTTTTGTGTTTCGTTTTGTTTTTAAGATTCATTTATTTATTTTATGTGAGTACACTGTAGCTGTCTCTAGACACACCAGAAGAGGGTGTCAGATTCCCATTACAGATGTTTTTGAGCCACCATGTGGTTGCTGGGAATTGAACTCAGGACCTCTGGAAGAGCAGTCAGTGCTCTTAACCACTGAGTCATCTCTCCAGCCCATGAGTTTAACCTTTTAAATCAACACCATCCATGATTTCGGTCTTCTGTGGACTGCTACTTGGGAGTGAAACCTGTCATGAGTTCACTCACTAGTGCAGCATTTGGCTTTCTGTTCACTTTCCCCATAGGAATTGTCTGTACACTAATATCAGCACATTTTCTTTTGCATGACCAGAACAGATCCTTTGCTCTTCCTTGTCTTTCTCTCATTCCCTCTCAACTACTTCTGTATTTATAAAAGTCGATTACATACTGTTCAGAGTCATCTGAGTTCCCAGAGACTCTGACTCAGGAAGACCACATCCCATCCTGGGTCCCCACAAGCCACTGAAGCACTGTGTAGCTCTGGCTGACCTAGAGTTTGCTATATAGAACAGACTAGCCCCAAACTCACAGAGATCCACCTGCCTCTGCTCCTTGAACACTGCAATTGAAGACATCTGGCTGCAGGTCTCTTTCTTAGCTCTCCTGGGAACACACTTTTATCTGACTTGATGGGCTGGGTATCAGTGTTGCTTCTCTTACTCCTGGTTTCTTCCAGCAACACCTTCTCCATTCTGTTGCCTCCAAGGCCCTGGTATTTATGGGGACTAAGTGTCCCTGTTGGCTCCTGCGAGCTGAATTCCATTTTGTCTTCAGTTATGAAGCTTTTGTTTTGGGTGGGATGGGCTGCTATAATGCTGTTTCTCCATCTCCACTCAGATTAATCCCATCTGCCTCTGTTCCCCAGCCACACAAAGCAGGGCTGTTGGAAGCTTTCAGTTTAAGTCTTTCCCAAGCTGTTCATGTGCTGACTGGACTCAGTCATTACTAATGAATGCCCTGCCTGCATACTGAGTCACAGATTCTCTTCCTCTCTTCATGGTGAGACCACTCACAGAGGTCAGACCTAAAGTCTGTTGTCTTCCACCCTTCCCTGGCCCTTAATCATCTAGTTCCTCCCAGGGCATCTGAGATTTTGTATCCTACGCTAGGCTCTTTATCATGGGTCCAATCTGCACTCTCTTTGTCTTGCATCCTGCCATCTGTAAGAGACAGTCAACAATGCCTCCATCTTGTCTTCTTTTCTCTACTTCCCCTGGCCCAAGCCAGAGACTCATGAGCAGAGAGCATTGCAATTCCTCCCTTGTGTGGGCAAGTTCTTTTGCAGAAGGCAGCTGAGTTTCAGTTTCACATCTTTGCCTATGAAGAGGTCACTCAGCTGACACTGTAGATTGCTTACCATCTTTCCTATGTGTTACTTTTCAGAACTGGAATACACCCTCGAGTCCCTTGACTGTTTTGCAGACAAGCTTATATTTATGTAGTGTAAACCATTCATCAACCATATCCAACTTAGGAAAAAGGACATCCCAAGTTTCTCACTTGGATTCTCTCCAGTTATGTTGGTTGACTGTCCTGGGGTGACCTGAATCTATTCCCACTACATGAGGCACTGAAAACAGACCCAAAAAACAATTCAATCCAAGTCTAGCGTAGTAAACCAACATGCCCAGAGGGGTCAAATGTAGGAATATGATGATACCGGACTGAAAATAGATAATCACTCAAACCTAACTCCAACCGAGGTTACAGCCCCCACAAGCCCTTTCCTTTTTTCCTGGAGTTCCTGTGCAGCTTGCACCTGCCAGATAGTTACAATTATTATGCTTCTCTTGCACGCGCCCGACTGGCCAGTAAGAACGATGCTGCAACAGGATCCTTCCGCACACGTTTATTGGGAGAGCTTGATTGCAGAGGCGAAGTGGCCCCAAGCCCAGAACTGGTGCTGCTTATATAGGCCTAGGAGAGGCGTGTCTCACACCCGGATTGGTTATGCATGGGTTATGCTTACCACCTCATTTGGATGCCTACATCTGATTGGTTAACTTGTCTCTCATCTGATTGGTTAACTTGTCTCTCATCTGATTGCTTGACTTGTCTCTCATCTGATTGGTTAACTCGTCTCTCATTTGATTGCTTGACTTATCTCTCATCTGATTGGTTAACTTGTCTCTCATCTGATTGGTTAATTTGTCTCTCATCTGATTGGTTAATTTTGGTTAATTCTCAAAACCTCATCTTAGCAAAAAAATACTTTACCTCCTACGTATGCGTGGTGGGCAGTGGTAGCCAGCGCCACCCTGCAATGGCACATGTGGCTTCCCACATCTCCCCCTTTTTGTTTTAATAAAATGAGGCTGGTCTAGGCCTGTGCATTATGTCCATCTGCCGTGACTCCTGTTTTAGGTCATTCCTCTAATGTCACAGCCTTACCTGTCATAGGGTAACCCTATCGCCACTGGGCCCCATGTCTTAGGTTGGTCTGTGCATGAGGAAAGTTGCCCGTCTCTGGATACCGCAGTGCCGTGTGACAATAACTGCTAAATGACCTAGGGCAAACTCTACAAAAGAGGCCAGCCAATTTTTAAAAATAAATTAGTGGGGAAATCATGATCACCCTATCGCATGCAATGAGGAAACCTCAACAATGTGCAAGGGCTGATCAATGATTGTCGAGTCTCTCTCATCCCAGTGCAATGGATCCATATATCCTTGGGGTGCAAGAGCAGAGAACTCAGATGCCGACTAATTCTTGAGCATAGATAACCAAACTTCAGGGGAGGCGCTGTTTTCAATAGCTAAAAGTGCCTGAGTTATAATCACCTTGTCATGTTTTTTGGGGGGGTTCTGAATTCGTATACCAACCAGAGCATGAACACCAGTCCACAGCATATGGCAGCACCAAACAAAATCACTCCCACCCATTCCTTGAAGTAAGAAAATGCAGAGGTAAGCCAAGAGGTAAAGTCTCCAAGGGTCACTGGTTCCACTCTGGTCCCATTAAGGTTCAGGATCTGTATCTGCAGCCTCGTCTGCAACCTTTCTAGCTCCTGCGACCAGTTCCCCTTCAGATAATTTGATAGATCTGTACTTCTAATAAAAGAATTATTAATATACCTATTGGGAGTAATGCACACATGCCGAGTGGATGCCACACAACTCATTTGTATGACATCCATCATCTGTTCCATGTTATGTTGTAAAATATCCACTCTCTGATTCACTAACATTAACCCTGAGGCGATATGAGAATCTGCCCTTTGCAGGGTAAGCAATGCCTCAGACGATTTTTTCTGCTATCTGACTTATGGTGTCAGCAGTATTAATTTGATGTGCCCAATTAGAAATAATCTTTTTCTTTAAAAAATATATAGAGTGTAAAAGGTTTATCCACATTATGCACAAAGCATAGTGTATAATTTAAACGAAAACTAGTACTCTTATACACCCGTGGCTCTTGAGGAGTTTGTCGTGCATAAGGCACATCCAAAAAAACATTCTTTTGCAAAAAACAAAGGCTAGGTAGAAGAATTGGAATGTACTGGTAAAGGTACTGGCCGTGATCTTACTATGGCCCACAAAGGTATACTTATCCCGGTCTCAATCATCAGGAGTAAGAATAGCAGGATCATCTTGGGATTCATCTTGATCTTTCACAGTCCTAGTCAGTCACATCATAACCCAAAGTGGATTTTCTTCACCCTGTGGAAAAACACAAATAGCTCCCCGGTATCTGATTAATATAGGATCCGGGCCATACCATTTATTATCAAGGACGTTTTTCCATTTGACCATTTCATTGGGCAATTGAGGCCATTGTCCGTGCCTTTCAGCTGGTGATCTTCCAGCATCATCCAATTTTTAAAAATTAAGAGTAAATACTGTAAGGGATAGAGCCATCTTTGGCAGCATAGCCTCTATCCCCCCTTTTTGTTTTTGCAAATATTGTTTCAAAGTACGATGGGCTCTCTCAATGATGCCTTGGCCCTGTGGATTATTGGGCAACCCAGTAATATGTTTCACTTGCATTTGTTTAAAATTGGCTAAATTTAGAAGAAGTACACGCAGGACCATTATCTGTCTTTAGCACTAAGGGCTTGCCCCATGCAGCCCAAGCCTCCAAGCAGTGAGATATGCCATGAACTGCTTTTTCTCCTGTCAATGGAGAGGCATGTGGGACACCAGAACTGGTATCAATGGACACATGTACATATTGTAATTTCCCAAACGCTGGGATATGTGTGACATCCATTTGCCAAACATCTAGGGGTCGCAATCTGCGAGGATTAACGCCCACTGAAGGTGCATTAATAAATTCTACACATCTACCACACTGTAGGACAATATCTCGAGCTTCTGTTCATCTGAGCTTAAACTTTTGTCATAATGTAGAAGCAGGGACATGATAAAGTTGATGAAAGTTCTTAGCACTGTCTATAGAGCTTTGTGGTAGGAAAACCATATCTCTGGTGGCTGAATCAGCAATTGCATTTCCCTTAACCATAGGTCCAGGTAATGATGTATGTGCTCTAATATGTTGAATATAAAAGGGGTGCTCACGCATCAAAATACAATCTTGTATTTTCATGAAAATTTCAGATACTGGACTAGACTGCTTAAAATTTCCGGCAGTCTCTAATGCTAGTACAGCATTAACCACATAAACATAATCAGAGATAATATTTATGGGCATAAGAAATCTTTTAAAGACTTCTAAAACCACCAAACATTCTACTAATTGAGGGGCTCCTGGTGTAAATTGCAACCTTACAGCCTTTTCATTTATCATATAACTTCCAATTCCTGTTTTGGATCCATCGGTATAAATATCAACGGCTCCCTTTATAGGAGCATTAGTCATTACCTTTGGATATATCACTGGATGCAATAGCATAAAATGTAATAAAGGATGTTTAGGATAATGATTATCAATTAAACCAGAATAACTGCATCTAAAAATGGCCCATTCATCTATAGTCGCACACAACATTTGCATTTGTGCGGCAGTATAGGGAATAATTATGCTATCAGGCATTTTTCCAAAGTGAGTAATTGAACTTTTTATACCTTTATGGGCCATATTTGCTACCATGGTAGGATAATACTCTATAGTCTTATTAGGGGATATATGTGGATGTATCCATACTAAAGGGCCATCTTGCCATAACACAGCAGTTGGCAAATTTATGATTCTTAATATGCATAGGTACAAAGGTTCTTGCTCATTTATACGATTTAACTGTGCTTTTTTGATAGCTCTTTCCACCTTCTTAAGAACATCAGAAGCCTCAGGTGTTAATTGTCTCAATGAGGTAATATGTGATTCTCCTTCTAAAATTTGAAATAAAGGTTTTAATTCCGAAGTAGGGATCCTTAAATAAGGTCTAATCCAATTTATATCTCCTAATAATTTTTTAAAATCATTTAATGTCTTTAGATGATCTTTTCTTATACTAATCTTTTGTGGGGTGACACACTGTAGAGTAATAGTGGCTCCTAAAAAATGACTAACATTAGACTGCTGTACTTTTTCTGGTGCAATAATCAAGCCATTATTTTTTAAAGTTTCATTAAGCAATTCATAAGCTTGCTGTATACTTTTTCTTCTTCAGTTCCACAAATCACAATATCGTCCATATAGTGACAAATTTTTAAGGAGGGGAAACCATCTCTAACTGGTTGCAAAGCTTTTCCTACATATAACTGACATATGGTAGGGCTATTTGCCATTCCTTGGGAAAATATCCGCCATTGATACCTTTTGTCAGGCTCCATATGATTAATAGAAGGCAGGGTAAATGCAAATCTAGGTTGATCTTTCTTATTCAATGGAATGGAAAAGAAACAATCTTTAATATCTCCTACTATAATTCTCCAATCCTTAGGTAGAGCTGAGAGTAGGGGGAGTCCTCTTTGTACAGGACCCATAATTTGCATTTGTGCATTAATGGCTCTTAGGTCATGTAACAATCTCCATTTACCTGACTTTTTCTTTACAACAAAAATAGGGGTATTCTAGGGTGATTGTGTGGGTTCCACATGTCCCAGGTCTAATTGTTCTTGTACTAATTCTTTAGCTGCTTTTAACTTCTCAGAGGGGGCCGGTAAGATGGCTCAGTGGGTAAGGGCACCCGACTGCTCTTCCGAAGGTCCAAAGTTCAAATCCCAGCAACCACATGGTGGCTCACAACCATCCGTAATGAGATCTGATGCCCTCTTCTGGTGTATCTGAAGACAACTACAGTGTACTTACATATAATAAATAAATAAATCTTAAAAAAAAAAAAAAAACTTCTCAGGGGGTAAAGGCCACTGAGACACCCACACCGCATCCTCCGTATGCCACGGAATAGGCAAAGGCTCCTCAGCGGCCCCTAGAAAAAAACCCAGCCCTTTCTTATCTGCTTTTTCTGTGGCTTTAACTGGTGAAATTCTACCTTGTAAGTAAGGATTAGCCTCATATCCTAATCCTTGTAAGCTATGTGACGATTGATTAACAGGCCAAGAAGCAGGCCACCAATTACTGGATATAATGCTTTTATCTGCTCCTGTATCCATTATACCTTGAAAGGTTGTTCCTTCTATTTGTAATTGTAAAGTGGGACGATTATCCAAATCTAAAGATAGGTATGTCACATTAGTTCCTGTAGAACCAAGTCCCTTATCTCCTCGGGAATCCTGGCTACTAGGGAACATGTTATGCAAACTAGGAAGAATCAGCAATTGAGCAATGCGATCTCCAGGAGAAATGGCTACGATACCTCAGGGTGCAGAACACATAATCTTAACTTGTCCCTCATAATCTGAGTCTATAACTCCGGGATGTATCATCAATCCTTTCAAAGCAGAAGAGGACCTACCCAATAGTAGGCCCACTGTATCCTTTGGTAAGGGACCTCTAAAATCTGATGAAATAGGTTGGCACCCCACTTGAGGTGTAAGAATTACTCTGGAGGTGGCACAGATGTCCAATCCTGCTGAACCCAGAGTGGCTCTCCTTGGACTCTGGGTGGCCTCATGGACACTGTGGTCTGAAATGCCCCATACATTTGGGGGCCCTGGGGATGGGGGCCCCTTACTCCGTTTTTTGGCTGTTGTACTTTAAACTGAGGTATTGGCCTTCCTTTTATATCTCTGACTGATCTACATTAATTTGCCCAATGTCTTCCTTTCCCACATTTTGGGCAAGTACCTAGTACTGTCTTTTCAAACCTACTCTTTCTACCCTTAGTACACTGCTTTTGCATATGACCTGTTTGTCCACAATTATAGCAGGTTATTTCTTTTGTTTGCGCCATCAAAACTGCGGCAGCCAACCCTGCATTTGAAAGGGGTCCTCCTATTTCTCTACAGGCTTTCATCCATGCTTGTAGTCCTTTCCCTTTCCATGGCGTGATAGCATTTCTGCATTCTTTGGTACATTGCTTGTAAACTAATTGTTCAATTAATGGCATTGCGGCCTCAGAATCACTAAATATGCATCCTGCCTCTTCCATCATGTGAGCCACAAATTTAGAGAACGGCTCATTATTTCCCTGAATAATTTTTGTCAAGTTACCAAATACCTCTCCTCGATTAGGCAATGCTTTCCAAGCTTTCACTGCTTCCTGATTGATTTGATCATAGACCTGCACTGGGTATGCTAATTGATTGTTTGTCCATATACCCTGACCTGTAAGCATTTCAAAGCTCCATGCTGGTTTCCCTGCAGTAGCATTAGCATGGGCCTGACTCAAACACAGATCATGCCATATAGACTTCCAATCTAGATACTGACCCATCGTAAGACATGCCTTTACCACACTCATCCAATCAAAAGGAGTCATGGCATTGTGAGCCAGTCTATCAATTTTGGACTGAGTAAATGAGGCATTAACTCCATAGGTCCTTACTGACTCTGCTAACTCTAACACCTGTTTATGTGATATTGGCTCATGATATCACTGTTGAGCATGATCCTGAAAAACAGGAAAAGCCTGGCATATTTTTTGCAACCCTCTAGGAGTGCAAAAAGAGTGACCGTTGCCAATTGCTTTCTTATCTGCATAAGGCAGAGTAGGTGGGGGAGCACCGAAACTCCTCCCTATTAGACCAGATCTTTCTGCCTCATACTCCGCAGCAGCCTCCTTCAAGTCTTCCTCCTCCCCTGCTGGTAATTCTGAATCCTCTGAGCTAGACAATTCTAACAACACAGAGTCCTCGAGAGGAGGGTAAATTAACTTAATTTTCTGCTTTTTATTTTTTATACTATCTTTTGTATCTTTACATTTTGGGTGTTGACAATTAAGGAAATGGCATAAAATCAAGGCAAGAAAGATAGCAAGCAGCACAACCCCAGCGCCAATTATCGGATCTATTTCGTAGGGGAGGATGCCTCTCAGAGACTCACATTAATTTCTTTATACTTACCGGTACCACCGTTCCCCAGCTGAAGAGCTCTGAATCCACGCTGGATCCTTCTCAGCAGTCTGTTTTACAGGAACACTTTATTACTACCGCTCTCCAGCTGAAGAGTTCTGAATCAACGCCGGATCCTTCTTAGCAGTCTATTTTACAGGAACACTTTATTAACCACTCCTTCCCCACAATGCAGTTCTGAATCCTCCCTGTTGCAGGAGGTCTTCGCTCGTGCCTGAAGATGTTTCTTTTCCCGGTTTCAGCACCACTTCTTGCACACGCCTGACTGGCCAGCAAGAACAACGCTGCAACAGGATCCTTCTGCACACATTTATTGGGAGAGCTTGATTGCAGAGGCGAAGTGACTCCAAGCCCAGAACTGCTGCTGCTTCTATAGGCCTAGGAGAGGCTTGTCTCACACCCAGATTGGTTATGCATGGGTTATGCTTACCACCTCATTTGCATGCCTACATCTGATTGGTTAACTTGTCTCTCATCTGATTGGTTAACTTGTCTCTCATCTGTTTGGTTAACTTGTCTCTCATCTGATTGGTTAATTTTGGTTAATTCTCAAAACTTCATCTTGGCAAAAAAAAAAAAAACTTTACTGCCTATGTATGCGTGGTGGCCAGCAGTAGCCAGTGCCACCCTGCAACAGCACATGTGGCTTCCCACATGCTTCCATAACCATGCTGAGGCCTTTTAAATCCTGTAAGCTTCAGGACTTTCCTGAGAGAGACTCAGAGGGGATGTTTCAGTTGGGAGGAAACAACTACACCAACTTCTGCCAATCCCACTCAGACCCAGCAGGGCATCCAGAGTCTGCTATCCAGTCAGGATCCCGAGGAGCAGGCTGCCTAGAAAGGCCCACAGCAGAGGCAGCAGCCTTGGAATTGTCCCTGAGCATGCACTGTCCCAGGACTCCTTACAGAGACTCTGTCCTTGTCCGGTGCACCCAGCCCACGAGGGAATAGCAAAGAGCCTGGCGTTTCACTGTCACCTATAAATGCACTCCATTGACTTAATTTTGTTTTTAATTTTTGATTTTCAAGACAGGGTTTCTCTGTATAGCCCTGGCTGTCCTGGAGCTCACTCTGTAGACCCAGCTGGCCTCCAACTCAGAGACCCGCTTTGCCTCTGCCTCCCAAGTGCTGGGATTAAAGGCGAGCTCCACCATATCTGGCTTACTTATTTTATTTCATTTTATTTTTGATGCAATGTTAGATTTTAATTCCAGTGCATCAATTAGTTCACTCCACAAAGAACCCTATGCCCTGATCTGGACGCTCTGGAGCCAAGTGTCAGTTGTTCCCAGCCAGAGACCTCCAACAACTAACTCATCTGGAAGGACTGTGTCTGGGAGGGGTGGGTCAGATTGCTAAGGAGCTGTTCCAGCCCAGACTGGAGCAAAGTTGTGAATCCAGTGAGGAAGGAAATGGCAAGGAGAACCAGCAGAGGGAGGCACAGAGCAGTGGCCACATGGGGTACAATCACGGGCATCAGGTGTTGGATCAAGGGAGAAATCACGTGGGCGTGGGTGGACAGAGCAGGAGTGGAAAGCCCAGGTGGGAGCTAGGAATGGCAGGGTAGAAGGCACAGAAAAGAAATGTCACTGTGGCCAGTGCAGTTCTGCTCCTCGGAGCTTTGATTTTATAAATGTCCTTTGTGTGGGAACTTAGGAAATAACCTGTCCCCATAATTGTCTATAACCAGAGGAGGAAGCTACGACCACACAGGCAGAGCCCATCGTGACCACTGAGCCTCCTCCTAAGAAGCCGCACCTGGGAGAGTTGACTGTGACAGATGCCACCCCTGACCCCCTGAGGGGCGTCTCGTGTGCCCCATGTCCACCGTGGGCATGACAGGTGAGTAAGGAAGTTTCCAAACGAGGTCAGGGTAAAGATCTGAGCCCAGCAAGCAAGCCCAGCAAGGATAGCCAGTTTGGGGGGGGGGGTGGCAGGGCAGGAGCTATGTGGGGCACGTTCAAATGAGACAAGGAATGGAAAGAGAGAAGTCATATGGGTGTTGGCAGAAATCTGGGTGGGGTCTAGGAATGGAAGTCTGGAAAGACAGAGGTGATGTGGTGGAGTCACTGCTGCTCGTATTGTTTATAAATGCTTCTTTATATTCCAAGAACAGAGAAGAGCTAATGTGGTGTGTGTGTGTGTGTGTGTGTGTGTGTGTGTGTGTGTGTGTGTGTGTTCAGCTCCAGAGAAGGAAGCTCTGACCACACACGTGGTGCCCACCACAACTCCTGAACCCCTCCTAAGAAGCCGCACCTGGGGGAGAGAGCTGACTGTGACAGATGCCACTCCTGACTCCCTGACCCTCTCCTGTACAGTCCCCGAGGGACAGTTTAACCAATTCCTGATCCAGTACAAGAACGGGGATGGGCAGCCCCATATGGTGCCTGTGAGCGGAGACCTGGGTGAGGTCACCGTCTCAGGTTTGGAGCCGGCCCGAAAGTACAAGTTTCTACTCTTTGGACTCCAGGATGGGAAGCACCATGGCCCTGTCTCCACAGAAGCAAAGACTGGTGAGTGAGGGCCTGGCATCAGCTCCCGTCCGCTGCTGCCCCTTGTGGCAACTGTTGGAATTTCACATTTCAGTGTCCCACATTCCAAACCTTTGCTGACCCATTTCTTTGTCAGATCTACCCAAATTCATACCTCCCTCTGGTCCTTCTCCTTACTGTCTTCAGAATGAGGAAGGCACACTTGCCTCCTTTGCTGGCGGCTCTTTTACCCCTACCCCTGCCCAATAACCCACCAAAACCAGAGGACCCAAACCAGAGCCCGTCACCCCTGCAACTGTCTGCTCTACACTCTCTAAGCAGTCTCCTCTCCTCTCCAGTCTCTGTTGCAAAGCTACTTCCTCGTCTTGGGGAGCTCACCGTGACAGATATGACCCAAAACTCCGTGGGTCTCTCCTGGACTGTTCCTGAGGGTGAATTCGACTCTTTCTTAATCCAGTACAAGAACAGGGGAGGGCAGCTCCAGGTGGTGCCTGCAGCAGCAGACCAACGTGAGGTCACCATCTCCAGCCTGGAGCCCAATAGAAAGTACAGGTTCCTGCTCTTCGGCCTCATAGGCCTCAAATGGCTGAGGCCTGTCTCTGTGGCGGGTACCATGGGTGAGCCCAGGGTCCGCCTCCTGCCTTGTGAAGCTCCCATCCCCAGGGCCTTCCAGGGACTAATTTTGTCTTCAGTCTGGGACTAAAGGTCTTATCAGCAAAGGCAAATCTCTGCTCCTGGGCCAGGCAGGACCTCAGCATTTTGTTCACACTGTTTCCTTCCACTTCTGCTGCCAAGGGAAAGCAGCTTTTAGGCTTGGCTAACCTGGGGTCAAAGACCAGGCCAGTCCTTGCCAGCCACATGGTATGGGTAGGCCACCTGCTGTGCATCACTACCTACCTCCTCCCCTGTGTGACCCACAGCCCACTGCTTCCTGTGTCACTTGAACTGCTCCTTGTGTGACAAGTATCCCACTGTCTTCCTTCTTCCCAACCCTAAGTCAGGAGATAGAAAGGGAGGCCTTGGCTACAGAAAGACTATGGAAAATTCTGGTACTTTTGTGCCCATGACTCAGCACCAAGAAAGGGGTAGGGTGGGCCCATGACCCAACTCCCAGGTCCATGATTCACCCAAGCCGACTTCAGGGCCTGGAGCCCTCAGATATACGTCTGCCCCACCAAACCCTCATTACACTAGCTCTTCCAAGCATTGTCTGTCATCTACGGGCTGGGTGTCTGTCCCCAAGGCCACACATGTATCCTTGCTTTCCTCTGAAGACTGTGAACTGAATCTTCCTACCCTCCTCTCAGCTCCCGTGGAGAAGACACCACAGCCCCGCCTCGGTGAACTGTCAGTGACAGAGGAGACCTCTGACTCCATGCACCTCTCGTGGTCTGTGGTCCAGGGTCCTTTTGACTCCTTCCTGGTCCAGTACAAGGACAAGGACAGACAGCTCCAGATGGTGCCCATGGCTGCAGACCAGCGAGAGGTCACCATAGAGGGTCTACAGCCAGGCAGGAAATACAAGTTCCTGCTCTATGGGCTCACTGGACGAAAGCGCCTGGGACCCATCTCTGCCTTGGGAGTGACAGGTGAGGCTGTCCTGCCTGGTCTGAAGACCACGGAATTGACTGGAGTGGACAGGAGGGAGGGGGAGAGGCCTGGCCAGAGCCAGAGAAGGGAGAGTTTGTGCCCACCCCACCCCAGGCGTTGATCAGTCATTTGAAAGAACAGGAGGAGCCAGGCCAAGCAGGAAGGAAAGGCCTTGAGGATTCCCTGCTTTCTCTCTCAAGCCCAGCCATCCCCTCAAGGGCTGCTTCCCACCGCCCTGTTGGAGCAACTTTAGCTCCTCACAATGTAGGCTTGCCACATCAGCACACACCTCCCATGCTAGTGAGCCAGAGATGTTTTCTCAAATGGAAAACCACCGAGAAAGCCAGTGGGCAGAGGCCACTGACACCCATCTCAGAAGGGCGCATGGCTAGTGTGTCTTGCCAGGCACATACACCAGTCGGTGCCACCTTCAGCTGCTTTCAAAAGGCTCTACGGGTGGAGCCACTGCTGAGGCGGGATTGATGTGCCCAAGACTGGGAGAGCAGAAGTGAGTCTCAGGTCCAGATACAGTGAGAGGTAGAGGAAGGACCAACAGCTTCCCAGACAGGAGACAGACCCTGGGGCTCTTCTCAGAGAGGTCTCCTGGGGCACACTGCTGAAATGAGTTCAAGAACTGGAAGGTTCGAGATGATCTCCTCCCTCCCTTTCCTCTCGTGGGCTGCTCTGCCAGTACTGTGAGGTGTCACCAGTCTCAAGCCAGCCTTGCCAG
The DNA here is from genome assembly GCF_000001635.26 of Mus musculus. NCBI lineage: Eukaryota > Metazoa > Chordata > Mammalia > Rodentia > Muridae > Mus > Mus musculus. The sequence goes on from NT_187027.1 coordinate 1,116,300, forward strand.
CTTTTCTCTGAAGGGCACGATGGGAAGGGGGTCCCCATGGCACCCCCACGAAGGTTCTGCTCTGGTTTCTCCCATGCAGCCTCAGAAGTGGACATATCAGCCCCAGACCACACTGAGCCCCCTGAGGCTTCCTGCCTGGGGATGCTGGCAGTGACAGAGGCAACCCCAGACTCCCTGCGACTCTCCTGGGCTGTGGCTCATGGCCCCTTTGACTCCTTTGTGGTCCAGTACCAGGACACAGAGAATGAAACCCAGGCCCTGCTTGTTGATGGAGACCAGGACAAAGTCCTCATCTCAGGCCTGGAACCCAAAACTTCCTACAAGTTCTTCCTCTATGGCCTCCGTGAAGAGACACGCCACAGACCTGTGTCTGTAGAGTGCACCACAGGTAGGGCCAGGCCTGTACCATCCTAGTCTGGAGTAGGAAGGGTGGAAGGTGGCACCCTAAAGTGGCTTCCACAGGGAAGGCCTGTGGAGTTTTTCACCCAGAAAGAGTTGAGGCCATTTGCCCTCCACAGCCCCTGCCTCTGCTCCCATGTTGGGCCACTGAACACCCCTCCTGTGGCTCTGTTCCTCACTAGCCCAACTTTACTGACCAAGAGGATCAGGATAAGATGACAAAGGGACATGCTCTAAACCTTAGAACTGGTATGCATGTCTCCAAACCCTTTTCTCCTACCCACTTCCCACATTTCCAGTTCCTGCTGGTCAGGGCCCTGGAGACCCCAGCCCTGCCTATCCCAGCTCTCAGTGTCAGATGTGACCACCAGTTCTCTGAGACTAAACTGGGAAGCCTCAATTGGGGCCTTTGACTCTTTCCTGCTACACTTTGGGGTCCCCCTACCGAGTATCCTGGAGCCGCATCCTCGACCTCTCCAGCGAGAGCTTATGGTGCCAGGCTTGCGGTGCTCGGCCATGCTCCGGGACCTGCGTCCTGGGACCCTGTACAGCCTTACTCTATATGGACGGGGTGGGCTGCACAAGGCAGACAGCATCCAGGGAACTGCCCGAATGCTAGCCCAGATGAGGGCCCACAGGAACACCAAAGAAAGGGCTTCCTGCTTTGCGGGGTGGGACCCAGCATGTAACAACCTGTGTGGTAATGGTGGGGGTGGGGGAGGGAAGGGTTGAAAACACGTAGAGAGTGACACCTGTCCTGAGGAACCTACCAGAGAAGGTAACAGGCCTCTCTGGAGCCAGAGCACCCAAGGAGAAAAGGCAGGAGCCTGCCTATCCGTGCCTTAGCCGCTCTACCCATCCCTTATGCCCCCAGTTCTGGAGAGCCCCCGGGACCTGCAATTCAGCGACATCGGGGAAACATCAGCCAAAGTCAAATGGGTGCCACCAACGTCCAGGGTGGACAGCTTCAAAATCTCCTACCAGCTAGCAGATGGAGGTGAAGACCCCTTTCCTTACCCTCATGACCTCCTTGGCTCTCCTCTCTTGCCCACCTGCTGACAGATGGATAGGAGGTAATGCCCCTCCCACTCCTAGCCCCACCCCTTCAGGCCTCAGCACCTGGCAGCGCTGTGGACTACCCACTGACTGACCTGGCACTCGACACCAATTACAGACACCGTGCGTGTCTTCAGAGTCCTAACTTCACCTCCCCAGCCAGCATAACCTTCACCACAGGTATAGCCATGGCTGCGTGTGGGTCACAAGAGATTGAGGAGAACAGACATGGGCCTCATTTCTGTCTCTTTCCATCCTTCTCCTTCCAGGGTTAAAGCCCCCCCAGGACTTGGAGGCCAAGGAAGTGACTCCTCGCACGGCCCTGCTCACTTGGACTGAGCCTGAAGTCCCACCCACAGGCTACCTGCTCAGCTTTGACACCCCTGGAGGACAGATTCAGGTACCCCACTTCACTGGCCATCAGCTTTCCACGCAGCTCGATTTGGAGGTGCCAAATCTGGCTCTCCTAGAGAGTCTCCATCTGGACCTCCACTGACATGTCTGTCCCTCGTCTGTCTCCAGGAAATCCTGCTTCCAGCAGGAACCACCTCGCACAGGCTTCTGCGCCTCTTCCCCTCCACCTTCTACAGTGCCCAGCTGCGGGCCATCTGGGGCGAGAGCCTTACACCTCCCGTGCTCACTTCCTTTACTACTGGTACTGGCTCTGGGGTTTGAATTGGGGGGCGGGAGTGCTGGGGTCTGAGGTTTGGGGAGGAGAACAGACAGACTCTCCACCTCCTCTCCGCAGGTGGGCTGCGGATCCCCTTCCCCCGGGACTGTGGGGAGGAGCTGAAGAATGGGCCCAGTGCCTCAAAGACCACCACCATCTTCCTCAATGGCAACCGTGAGCGGCCTTTGGATGTGTTCTGTGACATGGAGACTGATGGAGGCGGTTGGCTGGTGGGTTCCATTCAGAGCCCGGCTCCCTGCTTATCACTGTGTAGCACAGGAGACGATGCAGGGGAACCACAGGCTGACTTTGGCCTTGACTGCTTTCCAGGTGTTCCAGCGCCGCATGGATGGACAGACGGACTTCTGGAGAGACTGGGAGGAGTACGCCCATGGTTTTGGGAACATTTCCGGGGAATTCTGGCTGGGTCTGTGCTTCATAGGGCTGGGGAGCCAGGGAAGGGATGGCAGTCCAGTGAACCCCAGTACCCTGATGAAGCATGCTCCACCCCAGACAACGAGGCCCTGCACAGCCTAACACAGGCTGGAGACTATTCTCTGCATGTGGACCTGCGGGCCGGAAAGGAAGCCGTGTTCGCCCAGTATGACTTCTTCCGTGTAGACTCAGCAAAGGAGAACTACCGCCTACACCTTGAGGGCTACCATGGGACTGCAGGTAAGTGTGGGCACAGATGGGGTGTGAGCAGGTGGGCATGAGGCGGGGTGATCCTCACCATGCCTTCACATCCCCTGCCAAGCAACTTTATGAGCTACCACAGCAGCAGTGTCTTTTCTGCCCGTGATCAAGACCTCAACAACTTGCTCATCTCCTGCGCTGTCTCCTATCGTGGGGCTTGGTGGTACAGGAACTGTCACTACGCCAATCTCAATGGGCTCTATGGGAGCACAGTGGATCACCAGGTGGGGGCCGTGGGGACCACAGGACTCCACATTGGGATCTGGGTGACCCGGGCTGAAGTCCTCTCACATGAAGGGCTGAACTCATGCCTCAGAAGCTCAACTGTGAAATGAGACACTCATGCCAACCTTGCTGAGGAAATCTGAAGAGACCATTTATTACTGGGCAGAAGGCACCAGCTCAGGAATCATGGGGGAGATGACTGGACCCTGGGAGTCACCTACAGGAGCAGGGTGGGGCTGGATTAGGTGGCATTGATATGGCGCTGTCTTGACTCTCTTCCCTTGACAACCCTCTCCTCAGGGAGTGAGCTGGTACCACTGGAAGGGCTTCGAGTTTTCTGTGCCCTTCACGGAAATGAAGCTCCGACCCAGAAACTTCCAGGCCCCCACCAGGGGCACCTGAGCCTGCTGCCTACCTCACTCACACCCCAGTAGAGAAGAGCCACCGTGCCTCACCGAGGAAGCCTTCTCTGCCACAATCTCACAGCACCATGTTTACGGGGGGGGGGGGGGGAACTGAGCAATAAAGGAGAAACTTTAAAGAGACTCGTCCTATCCTGTCAAGGACGCTCACCCTGGTCTTGGGGCGCCAGGTTTCTGGGCTGCAGCCGCACCTGGAAAGGAGGAATCGGGAGATTGATGCCAGCATAAGGCTGGGGCTGCAGGGAAGGCAGGGTTCCATCTGGTGGAGGCAGCAGAGTGAAGGCCTGCAGCAGACGAGCCAGCACCACAAAGAGCTCCAGCCGTGCCAGAGGCTCTCCCAGGCACACGCGTGCCCCACAGCCAAAGGATGGTGTTCTGGGATTCTTGCCAGGTTCCAGGAAGCGATCTGTGGGTAGTAGATGGAGAGCTAGAGAAGTTTGTCCCAGCAGAGGCCGGCCCTCTCCCGCTCCCTTTCCTGTGTGCCTCATACCTGGCCAGAACTTGCTGGGCAGTTCCCAAACCATCTCATCCAGGTTGGCGCCTTGGATGTTGGGGATGATGACCATATCCTTAGGGATGTCATAGCCGGAGATGCTGAGGGAAAGGTGGAGTCAGGAGCTGTCAAGGTCTTCCTCCCTCAACCCTTACCCCCAGGGAATCACCTGCTAGCCCTAGTTGCACGATGGGGCAAGGCCAAGGGCACCACAGGCCGCAAACGCAGCACCTCGGCAATGGTGGCCATGAGCAGAGGCAGCTGCATTCGGTTCCTGTACAGGAGCTGGGAGCCTGGGCCCAGCTTGAGGTCTAACTCTTCCTGCAGTCGCTTCTGGATCTGAGAAGGAGGGGCAAGGCTGAGCTCTAGGGACCAGACTTTGCCCAGGTGGCTCACAGCTGCCCAGCCTGCAGCTCCTCCCTCCTGCCATCTAGCTGACCCTAGAGCCCCCTCTGTGAGCATAGCCCAGGCCAAGCAGTCAAGAGCAGGGCAACTGGATCAAGGTTCCAGAAGGAGCAGTCTTCCCACAGTGCACCTCAGGGTGGTGAAGCAGGAAAGCCACAGCCCAGGAGAGCGTGGTAGCCGTGGTCTCGGTGCCGCCGATGAACAGGTCCACCACCGACATGTGCACGTGCCCCTCGTGGAGCCGCTCTTCGTCTTTGCCATCCCTTTGCTTCTCCACTCCCTGGAGCATGTAGTCAATCATGTCTTTCCATTGGCCTGCAACCAGGCTGTCCTGCAAAGGCAGGGGAAGCTGTGTGTCCAGCAGTGGTGGCGGTCGGTGGGGGTGGGGGTGGCAGGCACATCACTGGCTGAGGCCAGAGGAGCTGGTGCCACTGCAACGCCCACCTTGTGCCGCTTCAGCTGCTGCTTGACAATATGGTCCCGACTCTCTTGGATCTGCTTCAGCTTCTGGAGGCCTGGGTTGGGGAGGAACTGGGGCAGGAAAGAGAGTCAGCTGCAGGGTGGAGACTGGTGGTCCCCTCCCCCACAACCCAGGGGAGACTGGGCTGCAACTCCTCACCCTGAGAAGGGGAATTATCGTCAAGATTTGGATGGACCAGTGGTTCCAGGCTTGCAACAAGTCCTGGACACAGTCGTGAAGGGTCTGTACCAACGTGCTGTCCTGCCGGAACAGGAGGGCATGCTTTGAGTTCAAGACCCGCAGAGGGCCAGAGGGGGCTGAGGGGTATGCAAGAGGGTAACATGGACCTTGTCTCCAAAAGTGAGGCAGGAGATGATACTACAAGTGAGGAAGGAGAATTCCTTATGGATGGCCACGGGGGTGCCAGCCTGGGCTCGCATGCGCTGTGGAGGAGAGACAGGCTGCAGAGGCTGTGGAGTCAGAGTGGTACTGGCGGGAGAGGGAGGCTGACCCCAAGAGAGTCAGGCTACTACAAGAGCTAGCCCCACCTCACAGAACTCCTGGGTCAGCTGCTCTATCAGAGGCTCCATGGAGTCTCGCATGCCCAGCATCAGGGCTGAGCGAGAGAGTTTCTTGTGGGCCTTCCACATGAGAGAGTAATCCCCCAGGGACAGGTCCAAGTCCATCTTTCCTGCAGGAGAGATGGTAGAAAGAAAGACATGACCACAAGCTACCAAGGAGGCCAAAGGCCACACCAGGTGGATCTCTGTAAGTTTAAGACTAGCCTTTTCTACATAGTGGTTTTCAGCCCAACAAGGGCTCTATAGTAAGACCTAATCTTAAAGAAGAGGGAGTGGTGGAGGAGGAGGAAGAACAGGAGGAAGAGGAGGAAGAAGAGAAGGAGAAGGAGGAGGAGGAAGAGGAAGAGGAAGAGGAGCCATCGTGCCTCACCGAGGAAGCCTTCTCTGCCACAATCTCACAGCACCATGTTTACGGGGGGGGCGGGGGGGGGGGAAGGGAGGGGAAACTGAGCAAGGGTCCTAACCCTTACCATTTAGCATATGGGGTCGGCCAGCAAAGTCCACCCACTTTTGGATCAAGGCCTCCTCAATGGTTCTGTTAGAATTTAGCACCACCACATCTGAGGGGAAAGGACAATGTCAGGCAGGGAAGAGGGGTCACATCAACACAGAAGACTGGCTTACCTTGCATCCCCAAGCGGATCCTGTAGATGGGCCCGAGTTTCTGAGTGAGGCCAAGCAGGTAGATGGGAAGGTTAGGCTGTAGGAAGTGCAGAAAACCCGGGGCCAGAGGCGGGAGGTGCAGCTTCCGGAGCTTCCATTGGCCCCACAGCCAGCGGGTGCCAGCTAGCAGCAGCAACAGCAGCAGCAGCCCAGGTAGCAGCATGGCCCAGCACTTGTGCAGGGCCCTGATATGGCCTTTTATAGCCCCCAACTCCAGTCCTTTGTTCTGCTGTGGCTCTGACCTTTGCTTCAGGTCCCTTCCTGTTCCCAACACAGAACAGTATGTTTTCACATTGGCACAGTCCCCATCAGCCTTGGAGAATCTGTGGATCAAAGATGGGACCATCCATCAAGAAGAAAGGAAGGGATGCAAGACCCTGACCTCTCTGTATCGCAGTCAGTTTCCTAACTCTGTTTCAGCCAAGTAGGCGGAGAGTCCACTGGAGCCGGCCCCTCCCACCATACCTCCCCTTGGACCAGCTGAGTGGAGTGCATTTGTTCTAGAGAAAAGAAATGAATAGCAGTCTCTGCCCAATACGCCTTTTGGGTATTATATTTTATTGATTTTATTACCACTACTGTTAACTTTATTTTTGTGATGCCCGGCCAGCCCTCCACTGCCAGCTGCATCCACAGTCCTAGACCCTCTTTTGTTAGTTTGAAAAAGAGCCTCACTAAGTTGCCCAGGGTACCTTGAACTCACCGTGTAGCTCAGACAGGCAGAAACTTTGCACCTTCCTTCAGCTCCCCAAATAGCTTGGAATGCAGACATGAGTCACCTGGCTCCTTGTGCAATTCTTTGTTAGACTTCCCTTTGGTTTGATGTCTGGGTAGGGGTGGGGCGTGGCAGAGGGTGTTGTGCTTGTGTGTGGTAACCACAGGTCAGCCTCAGTTGGTCTGTCCAAGGTACAAGACCCCTGAGGGCTCATTTTCCTGAACCTCCCTGATTCATCCAGGCAAGCTGGCCACTGAGCCCCGGCTATCTTCCTGCCTCTGCTTCACCATTTCTCGAATGATGAACATATACCACAGGGCTGGCAATGTGGTTCAGTGGTTAAGAGCCCTGGCTGCTCTTGCTGAGGACCTGGGTTCAGTTCCCAGCACTTCTGTGGCAGCTCACTACCTTCTGCAACTCTATTTCTGCAGTTCCACTGCCCTCTTCTGGCCGCAGAGTGGTACTGCATATTCACAACGTTCACATGCATGTGTACTAACAAAACACAGAGGGGCTTCTTTGGTTGTTTAGCGTTACATTTACTTATATTTCTTTTAATGTTCTAGTCATCTGCTCTACCTGTCCTGAACTCTAGGGCCTATAAGCACAATGTAACTTCCAATTGATCCCCAATTGTCTGGCTAACCCTTGGCTTACCTGGGCAACAAAGGAGGGGCCATTGTCTGACAAAAGTACCTTAGGGATGCCAGATCTTGGGAAATTTTCCTCTAATATCTTCTTTGCCACGATATTGGCTCACTCCTTCTTAGTGGGGAAGGCTTCGACCCACCCTGAAAAAGTGTCTATCAAAACTAATAGATATTTATTACCGTACTTGGCTGGTTTAACTTCAGTAAAATTTACTTCTCAGTATGCCCCTGGCCACTCACCTCTTAGCTGCTTTCTGGGGGCTTTCTTGTGGTGCCCGGCATTGGGGAGGGCACAGGCTTGGCATTTACTAACAATCTCCTGGGCAACGTTGGGCAATCTTATAGCATAGTAGCTTGAGCTCTTAACAATTTCTTTGAACTTCTTAGTTCCCAAGTGTGTGAGCCAGTGTAGATTGGCTCCATATTGTTGTCCTTCTTTGGTAGGCAGAACCGAGTGACCATTTTGGGTCTTAGCCACTCCCTGGGGAGTATACCCACATATCTCAGGTATTTTGTCTATCAGTTCCTGATCTTCTGGAGTGTAGTCAACGCCTACGTCTTTGAGTTCATAATGGTCTTACAGTTCTTTTTTTTTTTTTTTTTTTTTTTTCTCTAGCTATGAGGAACCTTGGGCCGCCTGTTTGGCATCGAGGTAAGCCATCTGATTTCCCTTCGCTATGGCATCATGGCCTTTCTGGTGACCAGGGCAATGTATGATGGCCAGTTTTTGTTGTTGTTTGTTTGTTTGTTTGTTTGTTTGTTTGTTTGTTTTTGGCAAGTGTATGGCTTCTAATAGGCTCAAGATTTCTTCTTTTTTTTTAACATCTTTCCCAGTAGATGTGAATAGCCCCCTTTGTCTGTAGATCGCCCCATGTATGTGAGCGGTGGCGAAAGTATACCTGCTGTCTGTGTAGATATTAATGTTCTTCCCTTCTGCCGGCTGCAAAGCTTAGGTGAGTGCAATTAGCTCTGCTCTCTAGGCTGTCCTCCCTTCAGGCAAGCTGCTGGCCAAGATGGTTGTTTTCCGTTGACCACTGCAGCCCCTGCTTTTCACTTACCTTCAACCAAAAAGCTGCTACCATCCGTGTACCAGTTGGGGCAGCCTGGCCATGGCCGGTCAGTGAGGTCTTTCCTAGTTCCAGTTTCTTCTGCCAGGATGTCCACTCTTCTTCTTCTTCTTCTTCTTCTTCTTCTTCTTCTTCTTCTTCTTCTTCTTCTTCTTCTTCTTCTTCTTCTTCTTCTTCTTCTTCTTCTTCTTCTTTTCTTCTTCTTCTTCTTCTTCTTCTTCTTCTTCTTCTTCTTCTTCTTCTTCTTCTTCTTCTTCTTCTTCTTCTTCTTCTTCTCCTTTCTCCTCCTCCTCCTCCTCCTCCTCCTCCTCTTCTTCTTCTTCTCTCCCCTCTCCCTTCTCTCTCTGACATAGGTCTTACTATGTAGCCCTGACTGGTCTTGATGTAGCTAAGGATGACCTCACCCTGACCCCTCCTTTTCCATCTCCAAATGCTGGGATTACAGGCATATTCCACAATGCCTGGCCTGGTAGCATTGCTTATATGGTCTCTTTCAGTGTCGTAAACACGTTGTTAGGTGTGGTGGTGCTTGCCTATGATCTCAGCACTTAGGAGGCAATAGCAGAAAGACTGAGTCTGAGGTCAGCTTGGGCTACATAGCAAGACCCTATCTCAGAAGAAGCAAGGTTTAGTGTTAGTGTTTGCCTCATAGTGAGAGGCCCTGGGTTCTACCCCTGCACCACACAAAAAGTGCTCAGAAGACAAGGGACCACGTTTTGGAACAATGTGTACCAGCTCCTACCTGCTTTGCTCTGCCCCCACCATGCCTACCATGACCCACAGGCTACACCATATACCACTGCCCCGGTTGTTTAATGAAGTCAAGGCTGAAGAGCTTACACATGTGCAGAACTGCAAAGAGGCAGAACCAAGCTTCAGCAGGCACCCGGGTGCAGAGTCTGTACCTTTAATCATTTGGCTACAACAATAGCAACAAAATGACCAACTGGAGATGACTTACAAAAAAAAAAAAAAACAAACAAACAAACAAACAAAAGCTGAAAACACAAATGTGAAGGAGTTTGAGAAAACCTTGAGATGAGGAAAGGAGAAAAGGAGGGGGCCTTGCTCGTAGGCCTGAGGACAGGAATAGGACAGAGAAGAGGGCTTGCTATGTGCTTGCTAAGGCAACCTTGAGGGTCAGGGCCCACAGGTTGCCAGCTCAGGGAGAAGATGGCTCCCATCATGATAAAGACAGTCCTCCAACCTCGGCTGCCCCAGGAGGGACTGGGAAGACACGGCTGGTTCAGAAGTTACAACTGTTAGAGATGGGGTTTCCCCAGGACCATCCCAGGGGCACTTGATAAGGGAGCAATTGGGAATCTCATAGAGTATCTGGGGTAAGACTATTCCAATTAGGGGGGTGGAGCTTATGGAGATAGGTGACAAGTCCCCCAACTGCCTATCCCCAGACTCTCTCTGCCCAATTATTGCCCCTTTCTATCACAGACTAGACACCACAGATGCTGGGATGCACCTGTAATTCCAGGGAAGCTGAGATCAGGAGTTCAAGGCCAGTGCTGGCTACATAAGACCTGGTCTCAAAAAGTAAAAAAAGAAAAAAAGAAAATAAATATAATTTGTTTCAGTGATATGGTACGGTTGGCAAAGTGCTTGCCTGGTGTGCACAAAGCCCTGGGTTCAATTCCTAGCACTGCAAAATCCTTGGTGTGGTGATGTGTGCTATAATCTAAGCACTCAAATGTCCAGGTTCCATAGTAAGTCTGAAGCCAGGCTGAGATGCATTATAACCAAACAAAGCAGAAAAACACGTGAAATATCCACAATTCTCTGATGCTCTCCTCACTGATGTGAGCTCTGACATCTGACCTCCTCAGGGCACAGGAACTACCTGGTCCCATCGTGTTCCCCAGTGATGAGCCACTGTGATAAGAGGCTATGGTTCTGGTTGTGGTACCACTCACTGGGCAGAACGGGGAAAGAGACAGACCATGGATCTCTGCAGAATGGTCAAATGGCAGATTCGTCTGACCTTGCTAAATTTCCTTGGTAGAACTAGGTTGCCTTGAATAACCAAAGATAGGCAGACAGGGTGGGGCTGAGTTGACCCTTCAAGATTTGCTTCCCCTTGAACATTCAGGAACAACACAGTCAATCTTTGTCCTGTCCTTTGCCTGGATGATCATCTGGTCAGACCTGAAGGTTGCTCAACTGCAGAGAAGTTGCCTAAGGCCACTGATAACAGAGTCAACAGACCATGACACAATTCAAGCCACCAGACCCCAGGACTCCAAAGGCACGAAGACAGTAGGCTAAAGAGGAGAGATGGCCTGAGGGTGCGGAAACTATGACACCCAGCAACAGGCACCTGGGACACTGGCTACTGGGTCCCAAGATGGCATGAGTCCGAGGCAAACCTCAGGGAGAGCTTTCTGGTCCAAGGCTCAGGCCTGAAAATCCTGGGTGGGTGGCAGACTGCCACACCTACAGACGGACACGCAAGAGGACTTGGCTGTCAAAAAGCTTTTCTTTTATTTACCCTGTAGAGCAGAGCCCCTCATCCAGCGAGGCCCTGACCCTGAGCTGAGCTCAGAGAGCCAGAGTCCTAAGGCCTCACACCTGGCACCCCCGGCTGCTGAACTCCATCAGGAAGTCTTTGAGCTGGAAACAGGCTGCCCGATGGCGGGTGCTCTTGCACATTTGTTCCGAAGGCATCTCCTCAATCCAGGTATTTGAGTCCAGCAAGTACTGGGGGCTGCAGGTGACATAGTAGGGTCAGGACATGTACTCAAGGCGTTTGGCTTTGGAGAGGCAGAGCTAGGTGCCTAGGATCTGTCCCCAAAAGGAAGGTCACAGTATGAGGAGAGCAAGGGAGGGACTGGGGGACTCACTCTCCCTTGTTGTCACTGGTTTCCCCGTCCATCCCCATGATCAAGTACTCTTTGTTAGGCTCCAAACGAAGGCGGCAAGAGGCCCGGCTCAGGAAGTTGCGGGTCTGACCTATGGAGGCCATGGTGTCCGTTCCTGAGGGAATAAAGAGATGGAGCCATCAGAGGAGAAGAAAGGGCCAGGAGAAACCTTGGGCAGGACTCTGTGTAGATCCTGCTGTTTAAGCCACGTTGCTCCCTACAGAACTTGTTGCTCACTATGAGCAAGCCCAGGTTCCCAATGACCAGGGTCTGGGGAGACAGCAGGATGGTGGGGGTCACATTCAGACTTTGAGATTTCCCATTTCCAAGAAGCCCCACACCCAGACCTCAGCCTCCACCACTCCCTAGCCTGCTTGTCTGCCCATTCCTCCTTCCTACTGAAATGCAGGACTTGGGTGATCTTGGACTCAAAGAGACGGAAGGCAGCTCTGCCATCTTCTCGAAGAACCTTAACCGTGAAGCCTGGGAGGGACAGGGAAGGGGGAGGCAGTCAGGGCAAAGCAGGGAGGCCACAGGTGGGGGTGGGGGAAGAGCAGGCAACCCCAAGAGCACAAGGAGCCCGTGCCAAGGGGAATGGAGGCCGAGGAGGGACTGACCATACTCCACTTGGTGATAATAGCAGGCGAACCTCATCTGGTAGCCGTCCTTGTCCTCCACCCTTCGCTCCAGTGACCTTAGCAGTCGAGGGCACTTCCCTGCAGGAAGGTGTCACATGAGACCAGCTTGCCCTCCCAGCCAATCCCCCTTGCCCCCAACCTGGGTCTCCTCTCACCCTCGGCACACTGGCATACATCTCCAGAGCACAGTGTGGCCAGGAGCTGGCTCTTGGTGGGTGCAGCATAAAACACAGAGCACTTGTGATCTAGAGAAAGGCGGCAAGACATGAGGGCCTCTTGGAGCCCAGGCCTCCCCCACCCCGCGGTGTCCCCGATGAGAGGGCTAACCCCCACAATCATGCTTGCCAAAGCATCCCAAGTGCTCACCAGGGCTGTAGTAGTCATACAGGACAGTGCTGGCTGGCTGCACCAGTCCCACAACCACCTCCTGTGAGGCTCCAAAGCCCACACACTCCCGGGTGGTAGGGACCTGGCCCCAGGATGGAAGATGGAAGCCTGCTCAGGGCCAAGCCAGGGCTGCCTTCAATGCCTTGCCTTGGACTGCTTGCCATGGCCTTGTCTCCAGGATCCTTCATGCTGTCACTTCTCTGCCACTAGACTCTAAAATCTGGTCCCCAAGGCCTCTGATGACTTCACTGCCAATAGGGAGACCTTGTCCCAGGACCTCTGTGTGCTACAGGCACTTCCTGTGAAACCCTCCATGATGTGGGTCAGACTCTGAATCAGTCCTGCCTCCCCTGCTCCCTCCTTTCCCAGGAGCAGGTGCCCGAGCAGGCCCTCGGAGTCTCCCAGTGAGTGTCCACGGTGGACTCCACCTCTCCGTGGCTCCCCATAAACCTTGCTAAGCTGAGGTCACAGCCCCGGCCTCATGGTGACATGTGGGAGAAGCTGTGAGTTCTCTAAGGCCACCTGACACATCTGACCCTTATCATACAGACTCAAAAACCCAGTGTCCCCTCCTGTGAAACTTCTCTTTACTCACCGAGTCAAAGTACAACAGGACATGGGGCCCGTCAGTCTCAAAGTGACTCACGTAACGGTCAGAGAGAGAGGTCAGCTGCAGGAAAGAGGAGGTAGCCACAGGTCAGGGACCCTGGTCATTGTGAGACTGGGTTCAACACTTGGGGTTGCTACAAAGAGGGAGGTCGGCTCCTAAGGATGGAGAGGTGTCTGTGGGTGACTGTACCTTCTCCAGGTCAGCCCTCAGGGCATGGAATCCACTCAGGAGGGTGATGTCTTCGATGGCCATGCCAGACAGCCCCAGCTTGCCATTGCGCCTAGTGGGAGGAGAAGCCGGATGTATAGACTCTCAGACTGTGCCACACCCCGCCTCTTCCCACCACCATTCTCCCTAGAGCTCTCAGCACTCACCAGATACACACAGTGTAGTGAACTCTGGACTCCCGCTCTTCAGCCACCTTGGGGGCCTCCCTCCTGCGGCGGCTCCGACGACCCTCAAATAGCTGCAGGGGCGTGACAGGCTGCAAGGGAACGCTGGGATCATCTGTGGCTGGCATGTTATAGTCGTCTTCATAGTCTTCGTAGGCGCTCCCTGTGCAGTACAGTGGTGAGGAGGCAGAAGCCCCTGTCAGACCCCCCTGCAGGGGTCAGTCAAGGCCCCCTGACCCCGGGGCTTACATGCATATTCCACAGCGTCTGTGACCTTCACTTCTATCTGAAGGTCCTGGCATGTGGTGTTCTTCATGTCCAGGACGTTGTAGGTACGAAGGATCTGCCTCAGTCAGAGAGGGGGAGAGACACAGGACACATATGGCACAGATTTGAAGGGGTGCCTGGGCTGAAGGATCTGAGGCCCCAACTCTTCCCTTGCCCCATCCCGGACCCCAGTGAATAGCAGCACACCAGGCAAGGGGTGGGATGCAGCTGCAGTGAGGGGTGGAGCCGTCCTGAGAGCCCAGCCTGCCAGAAAGCTGCCTGCTCCTGGCTTCTCTCATAGCCTGGGCTCACACTGGGCACAGCAAAGATGACTTTGGGCCACTGATCCTCCTGACTCCACTTCATTCTGGAAGGGGCACATTTCCCCAGGCTGTTGGCCTCACTGCCATGCTGGCAGTGATCAGAGGGATTAGTGTGACAGGAGGCAAGAGTTACCTGGGCCAGAGGAGGGAGCTACCAAGACATCTATGGGTGCCCTGGGTCAAGTGAGACATAAAGGAAGAAACGGGGGGGTGGGGGGAGCTCATGGGGACCTAGGTCTGAGGTACTCAGGATGGAGCTGAAGGAGACGTCAGACACCCAGAAATGGAGGGAAACCAGACCAGAGCAAAGATGGAGGCTCAGGGAAGGAACAGGGGACACCAAGCCAGGAGATGGCCTCCTCCTCCCCAATACACATGCTACGCCACAAAGTCCCAGTCAAGGCCCAGCTCCCCACCCCACCCACCGCCCATGCCTACCCCTGCACCCCACACCTCCACTCCACCTCTTCTCACCTAGCTGTCCTACCTCACTCAACCATGGTACTCCATGTCCAACTCCCCACCTCACCCTACATCCTCCACCCTTCCCCATTCCCTACACCCTCCTAAAACCCACCCCTGTACACTTTACTCCCTTACCCCCACTGACCCCTACACCCAAGCTCCCCAACCTGCACCCCACCCCAGTACCCTCTCCCTCCTCCACCTCTGCACCCCCTCCCTTCTCACCCCTGCACCACTCTCCCCTCACCTTCAAGGTGCCTTTGCTGTTTCCTTCCACCTTGACACTGATTGTGCTGCCCAGGGAGAACTGCCAGGAGGGAGAGGCAGCAGGTCAGATGGCACAGGGGAGCAGACCAGTAGTAGCCCCACACACAACCTCTATCCCAGAAACTTGTGCTTGGCTACAGTGTCAATCTCCAGAACAACTAGACCAGCGGTTCCCAACCTGTGACCCTTTGGGAGTTGTGTATCAGATATCCTGCATGTCAGATATTACAATTCATAACTAGCAGAATTAGGGTCATCAAGTAACAATGAAATATATTCATGGTTGGGGTCCCCACAACATGAGGATCTGTACTAAAGTGTCACAGCGTTCTGAAAACTAAGAAACACTGACCTAGACCCTGGTGTGGACTCTATAGACACACTGTTTTACAGATGAAGGAAGAAGAGCCCAGAGGTTTGACCAAACGGCCAGAAGAAAGTCAGTCTCCCCACCACACCCTCAGGAGAGGGCTGGACTGGGCATTGGACAGAGGCTTCTACCTGGGCCCAATACCCCAGCAACCCCATCAGGGATGGAGGAGGTCACCTTCAGCTCCTCCTCCAGGCCCTTGACTTGGTGGTTGTTCAAGTGTAGCACGTGGGTTTTGAGCCCATTGCGGCCCATGGAGCTGAGCGTCACCTTCAGCACTTTCTCCTCAGTGGTGTGCGAAGCGATCCAGTAGGCAGACAGGGCATCCAGGGTGACCACAGTGTCCTGAGGAGGTTAGGGTGGGAGTGGGGCACTTGGTCTCAGAACCACCTACCCTGAGCGAGCCCTGTGGCTGCCCCTACCTGGGTACTGCGGAATGCCCCGTGGAAGTTTCCCTGGTGGGTGAGCCAGGATGCAGCCTTGTCAGCCATTTTTCCCTTTCCCTCACGCAGAAGCAGGTGGAGCAGGGCATAGGCTGTGGTTTCGATCCACAAGGCTGGGGCCTGGGGCACAGGTTCTGTTGGGCTACGGGGGTCTGCGGGGCGCAACACAACTTTGTCCTGAGAGCCAAGGACTAAGCCCCAGTAGAGGTTTTCTGGAAGGGAGGGAAATACATATTGAACAAGGAAACTACAGGTGAGGAGCTGAGCCGCCACGATCTCTGGCGCCCCCTCTCGGCAGCCCCTGCTTCCACTCCACAGCCATGAGAGGCCCCTTCTTTTCAGCCCTTTTCAGGCATCCCAAGGGCCCCAAGTCCCAGGTGCTCTGCCAGGGTGCCCTCGCCCTCACCCCCCGTTTCCTCAGCCATGGCCATCAGGCTGTTGTGGGCAACATTCCGCAGGTCCTCCGAGGCCTTGGTCAGCGTAAGGACATAGGCTGTGATGGCGGCGGCATGGGCACCCAGGAGCCCAGCACTTGCCTTCTGCCCCAAGAAAGAGTTTGCCTTGGTGATGGAGGCTTCCTAGAAGAGAGCAGAGGCCTGAGCCTGCATGCCCGGGCTCCCGGGGCAAGGATGGCCAGGCAGGAAGGACAGAGCACGGCTTCCTTACCACTCTGTTCTTCAGCTGCTTCGCATGCCCCTCCTGGAAGACGTTCAGCCCGTGGTGAAGGGCAATGACCACAAAGGCGGTCAGTGCCACCGTCTCGTTGGACCCCACCAAGCCCCCCTAGTGAGGAGAGAGAGAGAGGCTGTCAGGCCAGAGTTGTGAGGAGCCCGTCTTCCTGCTGACATCCTACACATGCCTCCAGCGTGTTCACACCTGCATTGCTCTGTGGATGACTGGACATGGGTCGTGGAAGGAGCCATCACCCAGCTGCTGGGCCAGCAGCCAGCTAGCCGTCTCCTGCAGCTTCTCCGGGAAGTTGCCCACCTGTTCCTGGGCCAAACTCAGAATCTTCAGCACAAAGGCAGTCAGCCTAGAGCGGAGGGGGCGTGGCTGGAGAAAATGCTAGTCTCTCAGGAGACCTGGCTGGTTGCTTTTTGACCTCTGGCTGCCCTGAACAGAGTCCCCAGCCTCACCAGGTGCTGCTGTCCCGGTGTAACCAAGCCCCAAAAGAGCCATCTTTCTTCCGAAACTGCTGGATCCGAACGTGGCCTGGGAAAAAAGAGGTGCCAAGGTTCCTACTCTCCTGCTGTTTGGGCCAGGACTGTACTCCCAGCGCCCTACCCTTGACCCCAGCTTCTCTCTCTAGGCTCCTGGCTGCCTTTCATGCCCTCCCTGGCTCTGACTCTTGCTTTCCCTTAACCCAGAACCTTTCTGGATCAGATGCACAGCATGGTCCTTGGTCTCAGGGGACAGTTTGCTCCACTGTTTTGTCCTGTCCAGGTAGTTGGAAGCAGTCAGGGTAGGAGCCAAATAGATCATGGTTTGCTCTGCGCAGCTCCGGGGAAGCCTCAGGAGGGAGGCCACGCCTCCTGGGGACAAAGCTCCTTCAGAGCCCAGAGTCTCCAAGGGTTCAGAGGCTAAAGGACAGAGAAGTTGAAGATGAGACTGGGTCTATGCACTCAGCACCAGAAGACTACAACCATGGACTTCAGGTGAACACAGAGGCTCATGGGAAAGGTCTGGACCCACCTGTAACCTTGACAAAGGTGCTGAAGTCTCCTTCAGGGACTATGTTGGGATCCGAGCTGCCAGGTATCTCCAACATCTGACCTAGGTTATCTAGGCAGAGGAGAGGAGCTGGTGGGTGAGCCCCTGTGCCCCATAACTCTACTAGGGTACTAGTGGCTGGGGGAGCCCTACTCACTTAGGGGGTCGAGGTTGTAGACTATCTCTTCTCTGTGGATGGCTCCTTCCTTCTGTCTCAATTGGAAAATACAGTGGGGGATTAGCCATGGCTACAGCCTCCCCTCTGGGTGAACACCCCTGGGTCTTGGCATGTGAACTTCGCAATCAGAAACAGGGACTAAACTCACTTCTCTACCATGTACAAGGTCCTGGACTTAACCCCCATGACCAAACAAATAACATAAAAGAGAACAAACTGTTTCAGAGACAGCCGGCTAGGTGTGACAGTGGTGCCTGTAGACTAGTAATTCCAAAGGCAAAGGCAGGGGGATTACTGAATGTTCAAGGCCAGCCTGGACTACAGAGGGAGTTTGAAGCAAACCTGGGCTACATAGCTAGCCTCTGTCTCAATATAAGTAAACAATTGAGTCACAATAGTGGATTGTAAGTTTATCCATGCACTGGGTTTGAGTGCAGAACCATGGCCTGGCCAATGGAATGTTAAATGGCTAGGAGCCCGGGGAGTGGGGTGGCTAGATTTCCATGCAGTCATTCACCTCAATTTGGAGAATCTTAGACACAGAATCGCTTGAATCCAAAGTCCCTTTAGCCACCAATTTCAGGGGCACGTTGGTAGAAGCTGTGGGTACCACAGAGAAGGCCACAGGCAGGGCAGAGCCTGCAGGCACTATCACCCACTGGGCCATCATTCCACCACCAGCCATGCACAGGCCCTCTACTGGGGTCACATGGACACTCACTTGGGGACAGGAAACAGAGATGGACAGCGATCCCTAATGTGATCAGGACCACTGCCTGACCTGACCTGTCCCTGGCTGCACCCCTCCCTATGCCCACCCTGGATGCTCAGGCTCCCCTACGGTCTCACGTTCTTGTCATCATTCAGATAGTTGTAGAGAACAGGCCGTAATTCAAGCTGCTCAAAGCGGCGGACGGAGATGGGCAGGCGCAGGTGAAGGTGGAATTTTCTGAACACTCGAACACGAGTTGGCTTGGCTACACACAGACCTGTGGACAGGGAGATGGGGCAGTGACAGAGATGGACCTCAGGCCTCGGGGAGGAAGGGTTCTGGAATGACCGCCCTCTGCTCTTGCCTGCAGGCAAGCCAGTGAAGATTTTCCCCAGATCCATGCAGAGAGCAGAGGGAGGGTCAGAGCATGGAGGGATGAGAAGACGTCTGGACAGCACCGCCTCACCTTTGCTTTTGGACAGGCTCACACCATGAATCTCCCATGTGGTCATAGAATCAGGAAGCCGCACTGTCAACCTGTGGGAGGGTCGGGGGGAATGCAGAGAAGCCCTGTTGCTCACAGCCTTGTCACTCTCCCCAGACCCAGCCCAGAAGCAAGATCAGGCATGCCAGGCCCTCACAGTTTGGAGCTGTCTACAGGTTCCACTCTCCAGAGCCAGTTCTCTGGGAAGGAGGTGCGCACAAGAATGTCATCTTCCTCTATCAAATTCACCATGTCCCGGACCTCTGGGGGCAGTGGGGACGGCATTGAGGAGGGAATGTGTTGCCCTCTCAGGCGTCACCGCCCATCCCTCCTTCAGCTTCATCTGGCTGCTCACTTCGGGCAAGGGGTGCCTGGCTCCTGGTCTGGTCCCTGCGAAGGTCCTCAGCAAACTTGCAACAGGACAAGAAGGGTTCACGGCAGGCCTGCTGAGGCACACGGGCAGCCCGCTGCTCACAGGTACGCTTCATGGGCAGCTTCGCCATCCCGTCTTGGCAGCAGCACTTGGCATCTGGAGAAGAATACTGGCCCACTGCTGGGCCAGGGAAGGCTAGGCAGGTGGGAGGGACTGAAGCCTCAGCATCCATCAAACCTAGAACCACCAGCACGTGCTCGGGGAGAAGTCAGCAGGCCGATGGACTGCACCAGCCAGCCTCCACCTCAGCCCTTGGCCTCCTCACCCTCCATACCACAACTGGCCAGGGGGCTGCAGAGGGCAGAGAAGCAGATCCCACCCTGACCCCAAGACATGGCTCCCAGTGCTCCATGGGCACCCACAACATACACTTCTCACTAAGAGCCTTCAGGAAGTTAACATTTCTCTTTTGCCGACTTTTCTTCTCCTTGGGACAGCTCAGGTCTGGTAGAGAGCAAGAGAGTCGTCAAGCCTCCTCTTTCTCCATCCCTCAGCCCACCCACATTTAGACCCATGAATCTCACACACCCAGACACCCAGACACACACATACACACAGAAAGACACACACACACACACACACACACACACACACACACACACACACGGCCTTTTCTCCTTTGTCTGCTCCCACTCACTACGTTCTTACCCTCTCTGGTTTGAGTTAGTCGATCACCATCAGAAAAGGCCAGACCAGCATCCTGGAACACCTGAGGGGCATCATCCCCACCTCCAGGACCACAGCCAAGGTTGTAGCTGTCGATTACTTCAAAGACCTAGCAGGAAAAGGCAAGAGATGCTGGGAGATGTGAGCAACTGAGGAGCAGGATCTGCCACTCAGCTGAGAGTATTAGGGTACGGCTCAAAGATGAGAGAAGCGAGTGGGGAGACCAAGAACATCTAGGACGCAAGGGAAGACTGGGAAGAGCCTATAGGGACTGAGACCTGAGAACTAAGCCCCAGACCTTAAGCAAGGAGGAGGAGAGGGAAGAGGAGAAGGAGTATGAAGATGGGAGGAGGATTAAGAGGAGGGGGAGGAGGGGGGAGGAGGAGGAGGCAGAGGAGGAGGGAAGGAGGAGGAAGAGGGCAAGGAGGAGGAGAAAGAGGAGAAGGAAGATGAAAAGGGAGAGGAGGGGGGAGGAGGAAGAGAAGGACAAGGAGGAAGAGAAGAAGGATGCATGGAGAAGGTTTGACAAACCTTGCTCATGTCGAGGGGTTTGTGAGACCAACCGCCCACAGCATACAGAGCGGTGTCCACAGCTCCCAGTGCCACCAGGGCTTTGGAGTCAGTTTGAATTTGGAGCTTCATCATGTCCCCATTACGATACTCCTTGGCACCAACTACCTTCAATTGCAGCTGGCAGAAATGTGAGGAAAAAGACAATCAGCACATGGAGAGTGGGCTGGGGACATGGGTCAGTAATTAAGAGGTGTGCCATCCATGCATGAGGACTGAACCCCAGAATCCAGGTGGGGGTGAGGGCATGCCTGTCATTCCAGCCTGGAAAGGCAGAGACAGGGTGGGTGGGTGGGATCCCCAGAACAAGGTGGTTAGAAGATGAGGCTTATCAGTGAGCTATAGGCTTGAGTGAAAGAAACTGCCCCAATGACTAAGGCTGAAGAGTAAGACAGATGACCCCCAGCTCTCTACAAGCACATGCACCATGCAGCATGCAAAATGTGCACACACACATGCCCACCTCACATGTGTGAAGATGAAAAAAGAAAAAGAGTGAACTCTCACCTCCAGCCCCATGCACACTCAGTGGCTAAACCAGTCATCCTGTCCTCCTCTGAACCCCTGGGTGCACATGCACACTTGAACATGCACACACACAAGCATACATGCACATACATGCATTTCAGCACACACATGTACATAAACACGCATGTGCATGTGTGCACACACATGCACATGAACATGCAGGCTAACAGGCATGTGCACACACATGCACACACACACAAACCACAGCCCACACCACCTATCCAGACCCAGTCACCTTGCCCTCACAGTCCCTGGGCTGGATGTTGATGAGCAGAGAGTTGGCCACCGGGTGTCCTTGGTGATAGAAGTAAGCCACGAAGTAGAATGAAGGAGCCAGCTGATGGTCCACCAACACGGAGACAGAGGTCACGGTCCTCCGGGCCTCCCTTCTCATAGCCATGATCTGGCCTCTGGAGATGATCTGAGCCATGGGGAGGCAGTGAGTGGCTTCCTGCTTGGTATACACCCTGCCCCGAGTCCAACCCCAGCACTCCTATACCTCAAGTCCCACATACCATGTAGTAGTAATGAGAGAAGGTAGGTGCAGGGATGCCCACAGCTTGTAAGTTTAGGATAAAGGTGTCCCCCACACGAGGGGACCGAGGGTCTAGTGGCTCAATAGAAAGAAAGCCAGTGCCTCTTGAAGGTGGGGATTGCACAGTGAGCCTGGCTATCGTTGGGTAGAGGGAGCCCGCAGACACCTGAAGGCATGAAGGGCAGGGTCTATGCCAAGGACCCAAATGTGCCATCCCTTCTCCCAAACTCCATCAGAAGCACCCAGGAAACAACTCATGCACCCTCCCTGCCTCCATGCCCATCCCCAGTCCTCAGGGAAGCACTACCAAGAGCCGAAGTTCTGTGACGGTTGGTGGGATGGGGAAGGAAATGCTGACTTGGCCAATTCTATTGGTGCTCTGTTGAACGTTGAGGACTTGGGAATCAGAGCCTGACACCAATGTGGCAGAAACTTTGACAATAACGTTAGAGGCTTCAGAGCCTGATATTTCTCTGACCAAGGCCTGGAGGAGACAGTCAGAAAGAAGCGTCATTAAGACTGTGTGGCCCATACCCTCTCCCCTCCAGCCCTGCCCTTCCAAGAGGAACCTGCAGCAGGAAGTGGGCTCCAGGCACGAGATGCCGCTTAGTGCGGCTGAGATCCAAGGAAAAGGCAGATGATACAAAGCGCCAGGACGTGAGTTCTGCCTCCTCCATCTCTCCTCCTGCAAGACAGAGAGCAGAGAGATGGAGGGCAAAACCCAGGGAAGGGGAGGCAAGAGCCAGAGGGCAGAAACTAGGGAAGGGAACCAAGAACTGGTTGTGCACTGCTTCATCTGCACATGTGTGCACGGCCTATCAGATGGTGAACCAAGAGGAGAGTGACTGGAAACAGTTAGATAAAAGGAGACAGGAAAGGACAGGACTGTGATGGGAGGACCTGGGTCTGTGTTGGCAT
Source organism: Mus musculus (assembly GCF_000001635.26). Taxonomy (NCBI): domain Eukaryota; kingdom Metazoa; phylum Chordata; class Mammalia; order Rodentia; family Muridae; genus Mus; species Mus musculus. Next base: position 1,138,568 of record NT_187027.1, read on the forward strand.
CAGGAGCTGTACTGGATGGTGAGGACCAGAGGCTGTCTGATGGTGCCATTTGCATTTTTAAACTGCCCCTGAGGGTGTTCTCAAGGGCAAGGCTTGAAGTGCCAGCAGAGGGAAGCCACCCACCTGGAGACTCAATGACAGCTGTAGCAGCATAGAGATGCAGCCCCTCCAGGTCTCTGACCCCAATATTGATTTTATCCAGGGCAGCCTGGAACTGGTCCTTTGAGATGGAAATGTGGGTCCGGCCTTCCACCAACTAAGAAGAGAAAAGGCTGTGAGTTATGCTAGGTCTCCATTTCCCCTTGTCACCCCCTTGACGCTACCCTACCTTGGCCTGCGTCTCTAGGCCCTGAAGGAAAGTCCTCTTCCCTTGCTCATCCATGAGCGCAAACCGTGTGTATGCCACGCCCTGCACGGGCTTCCCATAGATGTACCTGTTGCCATGGGGAGACAGGAGGAGAGCTGAGGGCTGGAGCAATAACTCAGTTGGTAAAGTATTGCCAAGAAAGCACAAAGACCTGAGTTCGGTGCCCCAGGATCCCTGTAGAAATGCCCGGTGGCGTGGCAGCATCCAATGTGATCCCACCATTGGGAGCACAGAGGTGGGGGTTCTGAGGGTTGCCTGGACAGCCAGCTTAGCCCAGTCAGTGAGTTCCACTGCAATGAGTGTGTGTCTCCAAGGAGGACACCATAGGTTTTCTGTGGCCTCCACAGATGTACACACACACATTCCCCTGCACACATAGACACATGCATGCACATCCCTAATCCCAGCACTCAAGAGGCAGAGGCAGATGGAGCTCAGTAAGTTCAAGGCCAGACAGGACTACACGGTGAGTATACAGTGGGTGTGAGACTCTGTCTCAAAAAATCTCAAATAAAAGAGGAAAAAAGAGGAAAGCCAAGGGTGCAAGGAAGCTGGGCTTTGCAAAGATGGAGGAGTGAGGCAGGGCAGGACGGTGGGTACCTGGCCTGGATGTCTAATTGGATTTCATCACTGTTGCTGGGCACCATCAGGATATATGGCTTCCAAGGAGTAATCTTCACCTCGAAGTTGGGAAGGACTGAATAAGGGTGAAGAGATGGGTGGCCAGGTACTAGAGACAGGGTCCTCCCCTCAGGCTGCCCACCTCACCCTCCTCTACCCCGTACTTCAGCACTCACCATACTTCTTCACTTCAAAGTGGGTGCTCCTATTGGACTCCAGTCCATCTGAGAACCTAGCTGAGATCTTCCAGGTCCCAGGCCTGAAAATGGACAAAGGAGGGAGTTGAGCTACCCACCAACAGACAGCCATGGCCTGAGTGAGTCCAGGCTACCCACCCATAGACAACTTTAGTGTGAGTGAGTCCAGGCTACCCACAGACAGCTATGGCCTGATTCCTCCAGAAGAAAGCTGAGGTATGACCAGAGATCTGGGAGGGGCAGGGTCAGAACATCTGGAACGTGCCTCTGTCTGTCAGAGGTGGTGGACAGTGCCAAGGGAAGCATGCCTTGGGGTGGTACAGATAAAGGGATACCCTAAGGTGGGAGAGCTCACTCTGAGATGTTTGGAATGATGAAGGTATCTTGTAAGATGGGTGTGGAAGTAAATATCTCCTTCTTGAGTACACGGAGGCCATGGGAGTTCTGTGAGGGGAGTCGATGTGGTCAAGTGGGAGGTCACATCAGTGCACAGTGTCGGGAGGGTCAGAGGTCAGACACTCACCTCCACTGTGATGGTGAGGAAATCAGTGGATGGGCGCATCTTTTGATCCAGTGCAAAGACCCGATAACGAACTAAGAGAAGGATGAGGGAAGGTGGGGGTGAGAGGTAAGAGTCCTGAGCAAACCGAATGGAACTGCTGCAGGGAGACAACGGGGACTTAACTGCTAATCAAGCCCCCAGGGTGGCTCTATCTGTGAAGTTGCCTTACATGGAAGGCACCAAACATGCCCTGAGCAGCCTGGGAGAGACAGAGCAAAGGCCCTGGGGCTGGAGGCTCACCCCGCTGCCCCGGATTATAGATAGGCTGATCGGTCTGCACAAAGATGTGGCCTCGTCGGGAAGAGAAGAGCAAGTTGACACCCTGAGTCTCTGTGGCTTTGAAAGCTGTGTTCCTTAGCCACGGAGACTGAGCTACCAGCTGGATGTAGGGGGCTCTGCGCAGGTCAAAGAGGCCACAGCTCCTCACATCTTCCAGTGGGACCTATCAAGACAGAAGGAGACTATCAGACAGAGCAAAAGGAACCCAATACAGAGCCTAAGGTAGGGACAGCAAGGCCATTGTGCCAGAGGAGAGAGAGGTAGGAAGTCATTGAGGGGGACAGGGATGGAAAAGGCAACAGAAGTGCCAGGCACAATGGCTCCCGGCTGTAATCCCAACACTTGAGAGGCCCACAGTAGGGTCACTGAGCAATTTCAATCAATCTAGGTTACACCCTGAAATCCCGTCTCAAAAGCAAAACTAAACAATAAAACAAAAGGCAACAGGCAAACCAGGTGTACTTGTAAATCTTAGCACTTTGGGGGCTGAGGCAAGAGGACAGCTGTGAGTTCAAAGCCAGCCTATGTCACATAACAAGCTGCTGTCTGCTGCTAAATAAGCAGACAATGGGGTGCAGCAGAGAGACCTGAGAAACAGCAGGGGTGCTGGTACTGGTTACCTCAAGACTGAGCAGCACAAAGTCATCTCCCGAGCTCAGCTTAAAGTCCTTCTTTGGGGAGCAGGAACCACCCTTTGGGTTTCTGAGGAACACTGATCCTTTTACCTCCTGTCCTGGAGGGGCATCCAGGAGCTGTACCCCCACCGACAGGGGGGTCCCCAAATTAACCACAGAAGGGGAAAACAGGAGCAACCTAGAACAGTGAGGTACATCTTCAGACCCAGCCGAACCCCACCACCCCACTCTCTCTCACCCCTGGCCCATGCAAACGCCAGTGTCTTCCCGGGGACCTGGGCTTCTGCAGGGATGAGGCACAGAAGCTGAACACCCAGGCCAGCCCCCAGAGGAGCCACATGGCTGGAGGATCCAGGAGAGGTCAACCTGTCTGGTCTGACTGTCTGCTCCCTTCTGATCAACCTAGGTTTGGGGCAGAGTTTGATCTGGACCTTGCCCCTCCCTTTGACCCCATGAGCCCGGAAACCACGTGATGGTCAAGAAACAGATCTGGCCCTAGGCCCAGAGCTGGGGAGGCAACCCAAACACCAGGGTCTCTGAAGAAATCTTGGTCCCAAATTGAATCTTGTACTTGTTTATTCCCAGTACCAAGTACTTTTGTGTGTATGTGTGTGCACGAATACATGTGCTTGCCAATGTGTGAGTGTATTCAGCTCCAACATGGCACACAGATAGGACAGGTAAAGTTCCTAACAAAACTCGAATGGGTTCCCCAGTCGTTGACCTCATATTCAAGGCAGTCCTCTGCTTGGTATGGCTCTAACAGAAAGCCTATAGCTCAGAAGATGGGGTACACTCACACCCCCACAGGGAAATTGGGCTGAGTAAGCCTTGTTCTCTCTCTAAACTATGATGAAATGCTTAGCCCTAAGTTGGGCTTCACACAGCAGTACATACACCACACTGAACAAAGGACACAGAAAGAAGTGCAGGCACAAGTATTTTATTTGGCAATTTCAGCCTGACGTGAAGGGCAGAGTTTTCTACTCCCTGCTCCAGTGTCTCCAGCAACCCCACCTTCTCATCCCCTTGGCTCGGCTCCTGACTCCACACGCACAGAAGCAAGAGCTGCAATGCCCACAGCCCAGCTCAGGTAGAAGCCCAGCTTGCAGCAGTAGAGCCTGGCACCCACTGCGGTGACTTGCTCAGCCACCCTGGGGTGGCACTTCCAGGAACCTCACTCAGTGAGTTGCAGAATCCAAGCATTGGCTCCTCATGTATCTGGCAGGCGAAGGAGGGTTCCAGAAGTGGTGGGGACACTGTGTAACAGAAAGACAAGACTGGAGTCAGCTGCCTAGACCCAAAGTGTGCAAATCCAGAATTTAGTCCAGTCTTCTCCCGAGTCCCGGAATGAGAGAATCTCGGCTTCACTGATGACAGATGCAACACTTACAGGGACGCCAACCCTGGGTCCCTGCACGTTTCCCAAGTCTCAGGACTAGACTCACCAGTCCACTAGCTGGGCTCCAATGAGGTCGTGCACATGGTAGGCAAGACCTAGCCGCACTGCCAAAGGGGCCCTGCGGCCCAGGAGCTCTGACAGGGCAAGCTCCCGGTACTTGGCCTTCCGCACCATGCTCAGTACAGCCTGGCGCCCTGGAGGAGAAGGTCCAGGAAAAGGAAGAAGTGAGTCAAATTTGGAGACCTAAAGACCCCCCATGGGTGTTGCTCCTCAGGCATCATACCTTTAACAAAGCACTTGATGAATCTCCCAGCTCCAGGCACAGCCAGCCACCAGCTTCCAGCATCTCGGACAGTGAGGACCCCAGCGTTCACCAGATGCCTGCAGGTGGTAGGCGGCCATGATGATGCAGCCTGGGCTGAGAACCCTCCCTTCCCCAACTGCTGATGCGTGGACATTGAGCTTCCAGAAACACAGGCAACCCAAGCAGGGACCCACTTACCCTGTTGGTCCACCACTGCTGCCTGGGTGTGGGGGAGTGTGTGGGTGTGTGCGTGTCATATACTGTCTGGGCAGGTACACAAGCATGTAGAGGCTACAGGTTTACATTAAGTATTTGCAATAACTGTTGACTTCTATAAAGATATTTTTTATGTGTATTTGTGCTTTGACTACATGTTTATGCACATGCATGCAGTGTCTGTGGTGGCCAGAGAGGGTACTGGGTCCCCTGAAACTGGAGTTATAAACTATTGAGCGCCATTTTGTGGGTTCTGGGAATTGAGCTTGGGTCCTCTAGAAGAGCAGTCAGTGCTCTTAAAACATTTGTAAGGTAAGAAATTTAAGTTTGACCCCCATAGACCAAGTTAGAGCCAAGAAAGAAAAATAGTTGGGCCCTGAAACAGCCTGTTCTGAGAACTGGCTGACCACAGAACAGATAATTACATAAGCAGGTTCAGTGACCTTGTTCCAGGACCTGGCCAACCACAAAAGTTAGATTAAAATCTTGAGAAGCAGGGAGTTTCCCCTTGTGATTTTTAGTTCCCCCTTGTGATTCTTCACTGGTATTTTCAGTATTTTCCAATAACACCCTCCCTACCCCCTTGGGTTATAGTTTTTCCTTTAAATACCCACTTTCCCAGCTGCTCAAAGTTGAACTCCTCTACCCCTGCGTGGGATACAATTCGGCCCCAGTGCGCTGGTTCCTGTCAATAAACCTTGTGCAATTGCAGCAAGGACGGTCTCTCGTGAGTTCTTGGGGGGTTGCATCATCCAGAGACTTTAGTGAGGGTCTCCCCTCCTTGGGGGGGTTTTCATCTTGGGGGCTCATCCCAAGATTTGCGACCACCGTCATCTCCGAAGACCCACTTGAAGGTGAGACGTTGTGTCTTTTTGTTTCTGTGCCAGCTGAGTTCTGTACTTTCAGTTTCTCGCAGTAGCTCATGTCTCATGTTTCAGGTCTCCGGAGGAGACGGAGGGTGTGATCAGCCGATGTGCTAGGAGATCACCAACTGCCGCCTGTCCCAGGAGGTCAGGAGGGACCCCATGGACGCCCGGGAGATTCCCGCCTGGGTGCTGGTGAGGATACGGTAGTTCTCCTGGATTGGAGAAGCTACATGCCCTCCAGGCTGTCTTTTATTTCTGGAGTGGTTTTATCTATCTAGGTGGAGTCGGACATCTGTTAGCCTTTCTGTGTCTTAGGTCTCTGTTTTGTCTTACTTGTGACTTTGATGATGGGACAGACTGTGATGACTCCTCTGAGTTTGACTTTGAATCACTGGACTGAAGTTAGGTCTAGAGCACACAACTTGTCAGTTGAGATTAAGAAAGGATCATGGCAGACTTTTTGCTCCTCAGACTGGCCGAAGTTTGATGTCAGCTAGCGTCCAGAGGGGACCTTTGACTTAACCATCATTCTTGAAATTAAAGCCATTGTCTTTTAGGAAGGGCTGGGATCCCATCCCGATCAGCAACCATACATCACAGTGTGGCAAGATCTGGTTCAGAACACACCACCACCACCACCACCACCACCACCACCACCACCACCCCGTCTTGGGTCAAACCCTGGGTGCGTGAACAAAAGCTAGGCTCCCCAGTCCTGGCTCTCTGTGAAACACCAAAGGATAAATCGAAAGTGAAGGCTTCTCCCCTTATCCACAGCCTCAACCCCCACTGCCAGGGAACCCCGAACCTCTCGGGGTGGTGAGAGGTAGACCCGCTGCAGGTACACAGAGCTGGAGAGCGCAGAATATGGATGGACCAGACTGTACCGTGAGTCTGTGCTGCGTACCTACAGAGCTCCGGTGGGCCCGAGAACCTTCAACCCCTTCAGTACTGGCCATTTTCCTCTGCTGATCTTTGTAACTAGAAAACTAATCACCCATCCTTTCCAGAGAATCCCACCAGCCTGACAGGATTGGTGGAGTCTTTGATATTTTCCCACCAACCCACCTGGAATGATTGTTCCAGCTTTCACAGGTCCTCTTCACTACAGAAGAGAAAGAGAGGATCCTGTTGGAGGCCCGGAAGAACATCCCCGGAGCAAATGGGGCACCAACCAGTCTTCCAAATGAAATAGATGCCAGGTTTCCCCTTAACCAACCTGATTGGGACTTCAATACAGCAGCAGGTAGGGAGCAGCTGATGGTCAACTGCCGGGCTCTTGTGGCAGGGCTGAAAGGGGCTGCTAGACACCCCACCAATTTGGCTAAGGTAAAAGAGGTTCTTCAGGGCCTGTTGAACCACCATCTGTGTTTCTTGAACGTTTAATGGAGGCTAATCGGCATTATACTCCCTTTGACCCAACCTTTGAGGGTCAGCAAGCTGTGGTGGCTATGGCCTTTATAGGGCAGTCAGCATCAGATATTAAGAAAAAGTTACAGCAGCTAGAAGGGTTGCAGGATTATACCTTGCAGGATTTGGTTAAGGAGGCAAAGAAAGTGTTTCATCAGCGGGAGACTGAGGAAGAGAAGAAAGAGAGAGAGAGGGGCGGGAGGCAGAGGAAAGAGAGGACCAGAGGGATCGTAGGCAAGAGAGAAATTTGACTAGAATTTTGGCCGCAGTGGTAGGAAAGAAAGAAAAGACAGGACCTAGACAGATAGGAAACCTGGGCAACAGAAGACCAAGGATGAATGATGACGGACAGAGGCACCCTTGGATAAAGACCAATGTGCTTATTGCAAAGAAAAAGCATACTGGACAAGAGAGTGCCCAAAGAAGAAAGGGAGGGCCCCTAAGATAATGGCCCTAGAAGATGATGATTAGAGGGGACGGGACTCAGACCCCCCCCTCCCCGAGCCTAGGGTAACCCTGACTGTGGAGGGGACCCCTATGGACTTTCTGGTAGACAGAGGGGCAGAGTACTCTGTGCTTCCCTGTTGGGGAAGTTAAAAAACAAGAAGACTACAGCAATAGGAGCAACTGGACAGAAACAATATCCATGGACCACCTCATAAACTGTAGATTTGGGGAGAGGACAAGTAACCCATTCCTCCCTGGTTATTCCTGAGTGTCCTGCCTTTACTAGGAAGAGACTTGTTAACAAAGTTGAAGGCCCAGGTCAGGTTTATTCGAACTGGGCCAGAGGTGACATGGAAAACTCCCACCTCCACAGTATTGGCCCTGAGGCTCGAAGAGGAGTATGGACTGCATGAGGAGTCCTTACTCAGACTTTGGGACCTTGGAAAAGGCCAGTGGCTTACCTATCCAACAAGTTAGACCCTGTTGCCAGTGGGTGGCCTTCTTGCTTGAAAGCTATTACTGCCATAGCTCTGCTTGACAAGGATGCTGATAAGCTCACTCTGGGACAGCAAATAACTGTAGCGGCACCCCACACTCTTGAAAGCATTATCTGACAGCCCCCAGACCGATGGATGACCAACACTCGTATGACACATTATCAGAGCCTTTGGTTGACTGAACGACTGAACGAGTGACCTTCGCTCCACCACCCACCACCCCCATCCCACCACCCCCACCACCACCACCCCCTGCTGTCCTCAATCCTGCTACCCTACTGCCCGAGACTAATGACTCTTCACCTACTCATCACTGCGCTGACATCCTAGCAGAGGAAACTGGTACTCGAAATGATCTGAACAATCAGCCTTGGCCTGGGAGTCGGAGCTGGTACACGGATGGCAGTAGCTTCGTGGTTGAAGGTAAGCGGAAGTCAGGGGCAGCAGGAGTGGACAGGAAGCAAGTGATCTGGGCCAGCAGCCTCCCTGAAGGGACATCGGCCCAGAAAGCCAAACCTGTGGCTTTGATACAAGCTCTACAAATGGCAGAGGGGAAGTCTATCAACATCTACACTGACAGCAGGTATGCTTTTGCCACTGCCCATATACATGGAGCAATATAGAGACAAAGACAGGGCTGTTGACATCTGCAGAGAAAGACATAAAAAATAAAGAGGAAATTTTGAGCCTCCTCGAGGCCATACACTTACCAAAGAAGGTAGCCATTATACATTGTCCAGGACACCAGAAAACTGGTATGGCTAAAGGGAATCAGATGGCAGACCTAACCACCAAACAAGCAGCCCAAGGCGCAATGATCCTGGCAGTCAAAGAGCCTAAAGATTATATGATGTCAGAGAGACCAGCTTTAGATACACCCCTGAGGACTATCAAGTTATGGACAAATTAGGACTGATAAAAGAAACCCCATATGGGGTAGTAGAAACAGAAGAAGGAAAACTAGTCGTCCCACGGGAAGAAGAACACAAGTATGTTACCAACTTACATTACCTGACCCACTTGGGGGCCAAGAAATTAAAAGGTATGGTTAGGTCCTCCATCTACTATCTTATAGGACTCTCTGACTTGGCAGAGGAAATAGTCAAAAGCTGCAAGGCCTGTGCTATGTCTAATGCAGGACACTCCATATATACTCCTAGGAAGAGGCTCAGGGGTTACCAGCCTGGGGCCTACTGGGAGGTAGATTTTACAGAAATTAAGCCAGCTAGATATGACAACAAGTACTTATTAGTGTTTACAGACAACACCATGTAAAGTGAACCAATACATGTGTGTCTTCAGGCTGGGTAAAAGCTTTTCCTACCAGGACTGAGATGGCCAACGTGGTAGCCAAGAAGATCCTAGAAGAAATCTTCCCAAGGTTCGGAATACCCAAGGTAATTGGGTCTGATAATGGACCTGCCTTTGTTGCCCAGGTAAGGCAGGGATTGGCCACTCAACTGGGGATTAATTGGAAATTACATTGTGCTTACCGACCCCAGAGCTCAGGTCAGGTAGAGAGGATGAATAGAACCCTAAAAGAGACCCTAAGAAAATTGGCCTTAGAGACCGGCAGGAATGACAGGACAGCCCTCCTTGCCTTTGCCCTGTTCCGAGTTCGGAACACTCCAGGGTGATTTAAAGTCACCCCTTATTAGATCCTGTGTGGGGGACCGCCTGCTCACTGAGTCAGGTGGAGTACATGATCCTGATGCTGTTCTTTCTAAACCCCTGTTTGCCCATTTAAAGGCCCTTGAGGTGAGACGCCAAGCCTGGGAACAACTGAAAGAGGCCTATGAGACTGGGAGTCCGGACGTGCCCCACCAGTTCCAGGTCAGAGACACTGTCCTAGTCCGACACCATCAAGTGGGGAATCTGGAACCTTGCTGGAAAGGGCCATACTTGGTACTCCTGATGACCCCTACAGCGGTGAAAGTTAAAGATATTTCCGCTGGGATCCAAGCCTACCTCGTGAAGTGGGCCCCGGAACCATCTAAAGATGAGTTTGACAAGTGCCCAACCCGTTTTCAGAGAGAGCCTGTCTCTTTGACACTAGCAGTAATCCTGGATCTCGGGGTAGCCACCAGTGTTGTGACAGGCACCGCTGCCCTAATACAGGCCCCTCAGTACTTTAATGAATTAAGAATAGCCTTGGATAAAGATTTGAGGGCTCTGGAACAATCTATTTCCAAGCTTAAAGAGTCTTTAACTTCCCTTTCAGAAGTAGTCTTACAGATAGAAGGGGATTAAATTTGTTATTCTTAAAAGACAGATTATACGCTGCTCTCAGAGAAGAATGTTGTTTGTTGTTTTTATGTAGACCATTCAGGAATAATTAAAGACTTAGAGAAAGGTTAGACAAACAACAGAGAGACAGAGAAGCACATCAGGGATGGTTCAAGAGCGGGTTTAGTAGATATCCTTGGATGACTACTTTGATATCTACCCTTATGGGACCCCTTTTGATTTTTGCTTCTGCTTTTAATAATAGGTCCATGTGTGTTAAGTAAGTTAGTTACCTTTATTAGAGAAAGAGTGAGTGCTGTTCAGATTTTGATGTTATGCCAACAATATCATACTTTAGAAAGTCAAAAAAAATCAATATTGTAAAGATACTAAAATTTAGTTCTATGATTAGAACTAGCCACTAGAACTGGGGAATGTAAGGTAAAAAATTTAAGTTTGACCCCACAGACCAAGTTAGAGCCAAGAAAGAAAAATAGTTGGGCCCTGAAACAGCCTGTTCTGAGAACTGGCTGACCACAGAACAGATAATTACATAAGCAGGTTCAGTGACCTTGTTCCAGGACCTGGCCAACCACAAAAGTTAGATTAAAATCTTGAGAACAATCTTGAGAAGCAGGGAGTTTCCCCTTGTGATTTTTAGTTCCCCCTTGTGATTCTTCACTGGTATTTTCCAATAACACCCTCCCTACCCACTTGGGTTATAGTTTTTCCTTTAAATACCCCCTTTCCCAGCTGCTCGAGGTTGAACTCCTCTACCCCTGCGTGGGATACGAGTTGGCCCCAGCGTGCTGGTTCCTGTCAATAAACCTTGTGCAATTGCAGCAAGGACGGTCTCTCGTGAGTTCTTGGGGGGGGGGGGGTCGCGTCATCCCTACAATTGAGTGAGGGTCTCCCATCTTCAGGGATCTTTCACATTGGCCTATTTTTTTTCCTTTTATTTTTTGAGACAGGGTTTCTCTGTATAGCCCTGGCTGTCCTGGACCTTGCTCTGTAGGCCAGGCTGACCTCAAACTCTGAGATCCACCTGCCTCTTCCTCCCGAGTGCTGCGATTAAAGGTGTGCAACATCACACTTAGCTGGACCTTATTTTTTGTGATAGCGACTCTCACTGAACCTGGAGCTCATTGGCTTGGGTGCACTTTGCTAGCCTCTCTCCTGACTTCCAGCACAGGGGTCCCAGGCACCTCACTGTGCTCAGCTTATGGGGGTGCCGGAACTGCAGCTCGCTCAGGCCCCCATGCTCACACAGCATGGACTTTTCCAAGCAAGCCAGCTCCCCAGGCCTCTTGGTGGAGACTGCTTGCTCATAAAACAGTGTCCTTGGGAAGCCCTCCCTGAGCAAAGGCTCTGAAATGTGCCTGAGGAGTAAGCGTCATCTCTGGGCTCACCATGACCTATGAACTCTCCCCACTCTGTCCCTGCTACTTCCCAGGGGAGATCAGTGAGTTCCCATACCAGCAAGTTAGAAAGCAGGAGGCCTGACACAGGTGTGGTACCCTAAAATCCTTCTGTACTGAGACCTTGCCTAGTACTTTACAGGGGACCCTGTGAACTTTTACTGACCCCACCACATCTCACGTGATCTCCGGGTCCCTGAAGCCATAAGTCTGTGTCATCTGATCCTGCTGGAAACTGAGGTCCCCACAGGCTGGGAGCACTGAGGCCAGGAACTTCTGCACCGCCCCAGCACATGGTCGGCCATCACAGGCCTTGAGGACCTAGAACCAGAGTTGACGTCGGTAACCAGCATGAGCCCATCCCCCACCATGGCTCTCTATCTCTGACCCCACCCCCAATCCTGGGTCCTTCTACTGCCCTTTTTCCCTGCTTCCTTCTTCCCTCTCCCACTCTTCCTTCCTTCCTCCCCATCTTACTAATTACCAGAACTCTGTGCCCTCTATGGGTTATGTGGGTTAGACATAATGTCAGTTATTTCTATGCCCAGCTTCCCTCCTGAGACCACCACACTGGTGTACTCCCCACCCCCACCCCTCCCTCCTCTCTCACAGACCCGGGTCCTGTAGTCTTCCGTGAAGACAATCCCATGAGCATCCAAGTCAAAGCCTAGCTGGATAATTCGGATCTCTCCCAGCTCTTGAAGCTCCTTCTGTCTCCACAGAGATGAGAGGGGAAAGAGAAAGACAGAGTAAGACAAGCAGCCATGTTCTGAGCTCTGGGGCAGAGAGTCTGATTTCGGGGAGGGGGGATGGGGAGGGAGGATTAGGACATTTACCACGGAGACACTCAGGTGACCATCAAGCAGCTGCTTCCAACCAGTCACCTACTCACCTTATGAGCTGCTAATAATCAATATACATATTTTCTAACATCAGACTTATCAGTCACTACAATTAAACAGTGATGCAGGTCGTGCCTTTAATCACTGCACTTGTGAGGCAGAAGTAGCCTGGTGTGGTCTACTGTCTAGCCAGAGCTACACATCGAGAGCTTGTTTCAAAAGGACAAGACAAATAGTGATAAAGACAGATCCTACCCCCGAAGACTCATCAGTCTAGATGTTGGGTGGAGGTGTGTGAGAAGCACTGGATAAAATACTTAAATAAAAATGGAGCTGGCCATGATGGCACATGCCTGTACTCCGTACTGGATAGGGGAAGGCAGAACTTGTGAGTCTGTGGCCAGCCTAGGCTATGAGATCCTGCCTAAATGCCAGGCAAGCAAACAAGAAGTAAACAAAAACAACAAACCCAAATAAACAAACCATCCAGGACTTCTGTGGGCAGCAACACAACAGAAGCCAGAGTGGATAAAGACACCTCACCAATCTTTCGACCTCAGCTCAGGCCCCGGGACAAACACGCGCTGTGGCATGTCTACATGCTCACACACACATAAAACACATATCTGTCTGGAAAAAAAATCTTTTTAAGGGATTAGAGAGATGGCTTAGCAGTTAAGAGACTGGCTGCTCTTCCAGAGGATGCTGGTTCGATTCCTGGCAACAACGTGACAGCTCACAACTGTCTGTAACTCCAGTTTCAGGAGATCTGACCCTGTTCTGACCTCTAGAGGCACAGGGCACGCATGTGGTGTGCGGACACACATGTAAGCAGAACATCCATACACAGAAACAATGGGTCTTTTAAAAGTTTTTAATTGTTTAAGTAGCGGGCATGCTGGCTTCCACCTTTAATTCCAGCACTCAGGAGACAGACAGAGGCAAGCAGATCTCTGAGTTCAAGGGCAGTTTGGTCTACAGAGTGAAATTCCAGGGCAGCCAGAGATACAAAATGAAGAGGCCCTGGTTCAAAACAATAACACTGAAAAGCTCACAGGATCACAAGAACTACCAGACAGATATATTAAAGCAAGCAAAGACTCTGGGAGAAGGGAAACAGGGAGGGGGCATTTGCTGATCTGAGCAAATCTGCCCAGCACATGGCCAAAAATAAAGGGCTCACAGGAAGTAAAGCTCAGAAGACATGCAGCCCGGGCTGCACCTTTAATCCCACCAGGACAGCCACCAGGAGGAAAAAACTCCTCCCCAGGGAAGAGCAGAGGGTGTGGACACATCACAACACTTTGGACTGTTTTATTTAGCTTTTTGAGACAGGGTTCCTCTGTCTCCCACACCAGCCTCTAACTAGTAGGATCCCTCGGCCTCAGCCTTCTGAGTCCCAGAGTTACCTATCTGAGACGCAATGCCTGGCTAATAACAATTTATTTATTAGGCATTTTAGAAACAACGAAGAGGTGTTTTAAGGTTCTTGACATGGGTAAATGATAAATGATGGTAAAGACGCTGATTCATAACTGGTCACTCCACGCTGTAAGCTCTCCCACTACACCTTAGCAAGATGTACGACTACATGAAGTTCAAACGACTTAAAATAATGCTGCTAATGCTGACGTGTTAAAAAAAAAAAACTAGATGAGAAACTACTGGTAGGAAATTCTAAAAAGACATAGCAGGCTGGTGGGATGTTTCAGTGGGTCAGGTGGCCTGCTGCTGAGCCCCAGGGCTTGAGTCAGCCCCTGAGATCCACGTGATGGGAGGAGGGAATTCAACCACACAATACCCTCTGACTTCTACACACACATGGTGGCATGTACACATGAACTTGCACATGCACACATATAATTTGGAAATAGAACATTAGTAGGTAGCCCAAGCTGGCCTTAAGCTCACAGAGATCTGTCTGCCTTTACCTCTAGAGCAATGGGATTAAAGCCATATGGCAGTACACATGGCCAAAAATAATAATCAAATTTAAAATAATCATAAAAAAGATATAGGCTTAAATATGTCCCAGTCAGTCACCGTGGTGCATAGCTTTAATCTCAGCGCTCAGGAGGCAGAGGTAGGTGGGTCTCTATGAGTTCAAGGGTAGCCTGGTCTACAGACTGAGTTCCAGGTCATCTAGTGCTGCATAATAAGACCCATAAAAAGAAGAAAAAAAAAAAAAAGTCCCAGTAGAGAATTTAAAACTGAGAAATGAAGACAATAAACTAAGACTTCAATGAGTGTGAAATACTTTAGTACAGCTGAATAAAAGACTATCGATCTGGGGTGGGAGCGATGCTCGGTGGCAGAGTAATTCCTGCTCTTGCAGAGCTCCCACATTCAGTTCCTAGCTCCCACATCTGGTGGCTCACAACCACCTATAACTTGTACCTCCCCAGCTCCAGGGATCAAGTGCCATCTTCTGGCATCTGAGAGTGCAAACCCACATGTACACACACCCATGCTCACAAGCACATAGCCACAAGCAAATGAAATTAAGCTTTCTGAACAGATTATTAATCTAAGATGAAACTAAACAGTACAATTATAAAAGAAAGCCCAAAACTATTGAACATGGAAGTGTCTGAAGGGGTTCAAAGAGAAGATGTCTATGTAATTTCAGTGCCAGAAGAAAGCAATGAGAGAGGACAAGAGAAATTTCTTAGAGCTGGTGACAGAGCTGAGGAGGTGACTCTGTTGTCAAGTCTGCTGACCCAAGTTCAATCCTCCCCTCTCCAAAGAAAGAAGAGACTCCCTCTAGTTAACCTTCTGACTACTGTAAACCCCAGCATTAGGGAGATGAAAGCAGGAGAATATCAAGTTTAAGGCAGTCTGGGCTACAAATTAAGACCTTGTCTTAAAACAAAACTTGTGCAACTCTGAAAGCTTTTTGTTTAAAGAAAAAAAAAAAAAAACAGTTATAGAAAAGGAAGCACAGGGGCCATGGCCTGAGGAGGAGGTCAGAAGTCACCTGCAGGAATCAAGGTCAGAAACTCTGTAACAATATAAGGACAAAGCTAAGCAAGAAGGATCTGTGACAGCCTCTAAGGAGGAACTGCCCTAGTTAAAAGGAGCCCAGAGAGGTATGTAGCAGCAGAGAGCCGTTCACAGTGTTCTGACCTTCAACTCAGGCAGAGGTCTGAGAGTTCCTATAAAACAGAGACTGAAATCTGCCCACTGTGGATTTTTTTTGTGTGAAGAGACATGGCCCTGGCTTTCAATCGCCTTCTAAACTTGGCCACGAGGTTAAATCACTCCTCTAGTCTCCCTAAGTATCTCATTTAGCCCCTATGCCTTGTGCACCACAGCCTAGAATGATCTGCAGCGTCATAGCCCACTGTCTCATACATCTATAATCTGCAACTCAGTGTACGCACATCAGGCAAGCAGCTACTCGGTGCCTCCCTCCTCTAGTCAATCCCCTTAATCACTAACTGATCACTTGGGAAATCTGGGAATTAACACTAGACTCATCTCTCTCCTTCAGTCAATCTCTCTCACCGGTGACCTTCAGTACACCTTTGTCCGCGCTCACTAACCTTCTCTAACAGCCATCACCTGTCAGATGTGACATCTGCCTGCAGTTCCAAACCCCTGGGATTTGCTCTGCATTTGCCTTGGCCTAACGCCTGCTGACGGACGACTGAGTGTCTGAGCGACAGGGACTTGGCGAGTGCCCTCGAGGCTGCGGGTCGGAGGGCCGGGGCTGGTGGTGGGGGGACACGCCAAAGGTCTCCAAGGTGCTCACCAGTTGTAGGTCGGCCACCGTCCGGTCTGGCACCAGACTGTACACTTGGCTCCTCAGCGCGATGGGCGGCAGCGCATCCTCGAACAGCCCCCGGGGAAACAGCTTCACGAGCTCCTCGATGGCCTCGCGCGCCGAGCCTGTGGTGGAGCAAGCGCGCGGTCAGGTCCGGGTGGAGAGCGAGGGTGGAGACAGCGCGGAGGTTCGGACGCCCCAGCCCTCAGAGTCGCTGCCCAGCGCCTGGGTTGCCATGGTTACTACCCTAGGTCCTCCTCCTCCCTCCTCCTCCTCCTCCTCCTCCTCCTCCTCCTCCTCCTCCTCCTCCTCCTCCTCCTCCTCCTCCTCCTCCTCCTCCTCCTCCTCCTCCTCCTCCTCCTCCTCCTCCTCCCCTCCTCCAAGGGTGGATACCCTCGGGCTTTCCGCGCCCAGGTTGCCATGGTTACCTGCTCTTGTTCTTAAAGGATCCGCTCTCACGGGCCCCGGCGCCCGCCTCCGCTTCACCCCAAAAGCCTCAGACGCCAGGAGCTGTCTCTTGCGATTCATAACCCGGATTTCAGGATTCCGGGAAAGGAGTCCCGAAGACCGCGTTTTCCGGCACAGAATAATGACGACGGGCCCTCTGGCTGGTCGTCTGAGTTTGATGACGAAGGCAGCCTCACTTCCGTCGCCCGCACCGCTGCTGATTGGCTCCCGACCAGAGCGCTCACTGGGGCGCGCCGCGGCGCGAGTGGCCCGCCTGGGTTCCCGCTCCGGTGCAGACGGACCTCGCCCACTCCGACGCTGAGGGCGGATGAGAGCGTCATCAGAAACAGCAACTCCGTGTTTGCATCCTTCTCCGGCTTCTGACGTGCGGCCCTGACGCCGTAGCCTCGAGGAGGTGGAGGTCGGTCAGGGTGGGGAGCTTTGAGGTAACCAAGTCTTAGCTTCAACCCCCAAACTCCTCAAGCTCGCCGCGTTCGTTGGTCCGTGGGTGGGAACGAGGCGCCCGGCTCCTGACACGCAGAGCCCAAACCTGGAAGCTCACTCGCTCCTTATCCACTGGAAACGCTTTCCTCGCAGGACCTTATGGAACCCAGAGGGACTAAGAGAAAAGCGGAGAAGACAGAGGTGGAAAAGCCTTTGAACAAACTCCCCCGGGCAGTCCCTTCACTGCGGACACAGCCCTCTCTGTACTCGGGACCCTTCCCGTTCTACCGGCGTCCATCCGAACTGGGCTGCTTCTCCCTGGACGCACAACGCCAGTACCATGGAGATGCCCGAGCCCTCCGCTACTACAGCCCCCCTCCCATCAACGGCCCAGGCCCGGACTTTGACCTCAGAGATGGATACCCTGACCGATACCAGCCCCGGGACGAGGAAGTCCAAGAGAGGTTGGACCATTTGCTGCGCTGGGTCCTGGAACACCGGAACCAGCTGGAGGGGTGAGCCCGGTGCAACGCAGAAGCTGACCTGGTGACCCGGCTTTCTCTTCTGAAGTTGGGAAAGCCAAATGGTCTTTAGTGGGGACTTTGAGTCAACAGAAGTAAAACTCGAGTCAGACCATAAACCCCGCATTCTTCCCTCCCAGGGGTCCCGGCTGGCTGGCAGGGGCCACGGTGACATGGAGAGGGCACCTGACAAAATTGCTGACCACGCCGTATGAGCGGCAGGAGGGCTGGCAGCTGGCAGCCTCCCGGTTCCAAGGGACACTGTACCTAAGTGAGGTGGAGACCCCGGCTGCTCGGGCCCAGAGGCTTGCACGGCCACCCCTCCTCCGGGAGCTCATGTACATGGGCTACAAATTTGAGCAGTACATGTGCGCAGGTGAGAGTCGTCGCAGCCGTGCGGTCCCTCTCCCCTTCCACAGAGGTCGAGATCCCCTTCCTCTGCTGCTGCCTTCTCTTCTTGTGCAGACAAACCCGGAGGCTCCCCAGACCCCTCTGGGGAAGTTAACACCAACGTGGCCTACTGCTCTGTGCTACGCAGCCGCCTGGGAAACCACCCTCTCCTGTTCTCCGGGGAGGTAGACTGCCTGAACCCCCAGGCTCCTTGCACACAGCCTCCCTCCTGCTACGTGGAGCTCAAGACATCCAAGGAGATGCACAGCCCTGGCCAGTGGAGGAGCTTTTACAGGTTCTGGCCGGGGCCGGGACTGACGGGGGGGGGGGGGGGGGGGGGGGGTGGTGGTGGAGGGTCCTGCTGACCCTTTGCCTCTCCCGTCAGACACAAGTTGCTGAAATGGTGGGCTCAGTCGTTCCTCCCGGGGGTCCCACATGTTGTTGCCGGCTTCCGGAACCCAGAAGGTTTCGTCTGTTCCTTAAAGACCTTTCCTACCATGGAGATGTTTGAAAATGTCAGGGTAAGGCAGGTGTCAGAGTGGCCATCTGTTTCCCCACCCCCTGTACCAAGTCCTCAGACCCAGTGCCCCTTTGCCACCTGCCTTTTCCTCTTTCCACCCCCAGTCTTCTGCCTCTTGTGCCCCCTCCAGAATGACCGAGAAGGCTGGAATCCCTCTGTGTGCATGAACTTCTGTGCTGCCTTCCTTAGCTTTGCCCAGAGCACAGTAGTCCAGGACGATCCCAGGTAAGGCCTTCATGTTTGTGCACTGCCTCTGGATCCTGGCTCAATCTCTGGCTTCACCCCACACCTCTGTCTTCCACAGGCTTGTCCACCTCTTCTCCTGGGAACCTGGTGGCCCTGTCACTGTGTCTGTCCATCGTGACGCACCCTATGCCTTCCTGCCCTCATGGTATGTGGAGACTATGACCCAAGACCTCCCACCACTCTCAAAGACTCCCTCTCCCAAGGACTGAGGACAAGTCTGGGCTCCGTGCAGATAATAAAGGCGTGTTTCTAAGTGGGTCTCTTGCTGTGTCTGAATGGAGTCACATCTGTTCCAAGTTACCATACTCCAAGCACTCTGGTTTGCTCTTTATTTATATTTTTGGGTTTTTAGGGGGGTTTTTTTGTTTGTTTGTTTTTAGTTTTTTCAAAACATGGTTGGCATCAAACTCAAAGAGATTTATCTGCCCCTTCGCTGCTACTACAACCCAGCTTATTGTTACATTTCTATCCACACATCCTTTACTGGGTGTAGAGGCTGGCTGCGAAGACGATGTCCCGCCGTAACAAGGTGGCTGCCGTCTCCATCTTGGCACCCAGCACAGGCTCACCCACCAAACGTGCTGCTCCTCGAAGCGAGCGACACATCTCAGCCAGACGCTGGATGCAGCGGACGACCAAGCCCTCAGGGGTCCCTGAGAGCCCTGCCAACTCGGAGAAGGGCTATGGGAAGAGCAGAGTGAAGACTAAATGTGCCAGGTCTTGCATGGCTTCTCCCAACCAGCCACCTGCCAAACCCGGCACTTACCATACCCCTAGCCCACTCATACACAACCTCTACCAGCCCAAAATTCAGCTCTCCCACAAACTCCTCCACTGTCTGGTTCAGGCCACAGGCCACCTGAACCTCGCCAATCCGCTTGGCCACAGCTTTGACTCGTTCTACCCCCTGCAGAGGAGGAAGGAAGGGTTAAGACCTCCAGCATCAGGACCAGGGAGGCCCCTATTGAGGAGGAGATCAGACACACTGTGGGAGGCCTTTACCAGGACTGAGAAGAGGGTGGAGGGGTCGGGGTGGCAATGTATAATCCAGGACAGGGGTGATGGCCCCTACCTGTTTGAGGGTACTTGGGAGCTGGTCGCCGGGGTCCCCGGGGCTCTGGCACACCAGGCCAGAGAGCAGAGCTGCGATTTCCTCTGGTCGCAGAGCGCTCAGTGCATTGTCAAACATGAGTTCAGTGAGGAGCAGCTCATGGCTGCTCATGGCACAGGCCACTCGGCCTGCCAGCTTCACTGTGCCAGCCTCATCCACATAGCCCAGAGTCCGGAGCACCTGCACAGAAGGGGGAGGTTTGGGGAGCCTGCTGTCTCCCTGAGCTTCCCTAACCTCACACACCCATCCTGCCCACTTACCTCTACACGCTGGTGGTACTCAGGGAGCAGTAACAGCGACTGGTCAGACAGGAGGAAGCGCAGCCTCTCCATTTCCTTCTGAATCTGCATTCGCTCCCGCAGCTTCACGTACTGAGAAAAGCCACAGCAGTGACCGTTACCACCCCTCGCCCTCAGCACAAGTGCACTGGGCATAGGGTTGGGGGACTTGGAGCTGGCTCTGCCTAGGAGCTACCTGGGCAGGAAACCGGGGGCTGTGCACACACTGAGCCCCGCGGATCAGCTCCTCCAGCTTCCGGGCCCGGAGCCCACCTTCTACCACTGCCACATCCTTGAGTTGCAGGTCGTTGATAGGGTCAAGGGTTGGGGGTCCTGCTGGATAGGACTGAGCCAGACGCAGCAGCTCCTGAACAGCAGTGGTCACAGCCGCAAGGGGAGGGTCCTTTCTGAAGGGGGGACAGATTTTGTGATCTGAGCCAAGAGGCTTTGCCCTCAGGCTGAGGAAGTCCCTCCAACACCCCATTTCACGGGCCCTTTTTACATACATACTCATGGTACATTCTCCATGGAATAAGCCTCTGACCTGAATTTTGGTTGCTGCCTCTTGCTAAAGTCCTCAGAGATCTTCTCCCCATTCACCCGGAGCACTTTGGTAGAGATGGCAGCCACATCTCCTGGCTGGAGCTTGGCCACGGTGTGCTCACAGGGCCCTGGGAAGTGACTCCGGTCAGGCCAGGCCTCGACGTGGCTCAGGCCTCACTGTGGCTCAGGCACTGCCTGCCTCTCACCTCACCTTCAGGCAGGAACAGCTTGAAGCCTATAAGGTCATCTGGGTGGGGCACATCTGGAGTGGCTGGCCCCTTGTCCCTTGGGTTATCAGACACAACAGGCTTATCACACAAGACCAATGTTGTAAATACCCTGCTGGTGGAGTTTGAGGAGACCTATAGAAGGCAAAAGTCCAGGACAGGCTTTGGGACCCACACACAGAGCCCTTGAGTTGTGGAGGGGTGGCCACGCCAAGCAATTAGAGCAGCTTGAGGGCCAGGCACAAGGACAAAGTGGTAACAAGAGCAAAAATGAGCACACCAGAATCATAACATGCCTGAGCCAACGGAACGACAGTGCCAGGCCTCCCACTGTGGTGCTGAGCCCTCTCGTCCTCACCTGCAGGATCACACCCAGTGCATTGTGATGTTCCTCATTCTTCACAACTACCACCCTTCCCACTGAGAGAGATTTCAGCCCATTCACAGACTCCATGATGCGTCGCTGGAGAACAGGACAGGCACAGGGGGACATAGGAGGATGCAAGATCAGGACACATGGACTAAGTTTAGGAGCACCAGTGTGACCCACTGCCCCTTCTACCATCTCCACATCCCCACTCACTCACCTGGATCATGTTCTGGGTCTCTGTCAGCTCCTCCGCCCAGCTGTAATACTCAGGTAGGTCAGCCAACTGACCAGTCACATCAGGCTCCTCCAAAGCCCCCAGCCTCTTGGTGAGGTCAGCCAGAGCCTGCTCATGGGCCTGAGAAGAAGCAGAGGCTGTGATGAGTCTGCCAGCCCAGCCTCTACACCCTCCCCCACCCCACTGCCTCCGCATGCCCACCTGGCCAGCCCAGACTGCCTGTCTCAACAGCTACGTTGCTCACCCTAACCTCACCTTGCTGTCCTTGCGGGATGGGAACTCTGAGAAGCTCCTCTTCATCATGTCCTCCACTCTGAGGGCATCCACCCGCAGCAGGTTGAGGATCATGGTATATGTGAGGCGGAACTGGGACTGAAGTTGGGATGGTTTCCCCTGGAAACAAGCCAGGAAGTCAGTGAGACCTGTGCTCCCCAGCCTGTCCTCTGTGCTCCCCAGCCTGTCCTCTGTGTTCCCAGCCTGCCCTCTGTACTCCCCAGTCTGTCCTCTGTGCTCCCCAGCCTGTCCTCTGTGTTCCCAGCCTGTCCTCTGTGCTCCCAGCCTGTCCCCTGTGTTCCCAGCCTGTCCTCTGTGCTCCCCAACCTGTCCTCTGTGCTCCCCAACCTGTCCTCTGTGCTCCTAGCCTGTCCTCTGTGCTCCTAGCCTGTCCTCTGTACTCCCAGCCTGCTCTGCAGCCATGGGGCCTCAGCCAATACCCTGCTCACCTCCTCAGTGACTGAAGGGAACAAGAGGAAAGACAAGGACTCGTAAGGTCCTCGTCAGGCACCGCACCCACAGTGGCAGTAAGAAAGAGGAGGTGGTATCCCCCTTGGACTTGTTTGGTTTTGTTTGTCAAGACAGGGTTTCTCTGTGTAGTCCTGGCTGTCCTGGAACTCACTCTGTAGACCAGACTGGCCTCGAACTCACAGATCTGCCTGCATATGCCTTCCAAGTTCTGAGACTAACAGGCATGTGCCGCCACCGCCCAGCTGGACTGGCTCACTTTTAACCTGACTTCTCCCAGGCAAAGCATCAGAAGGGGGCAGAACAGCAGCTGGGCTGAGGACTTGGAGCTGTGCTGCTCCCAGCTCAGCCTCACACCACTTCCTCTCACCATCATCATGCGGTGTAGATCTGCCATCTCAGGCACTCGGCCCTTACAGAGAAGGATGACGGTGCCCGTGGGGTCCAGGCCCCTCCGGCCTGCCCGGCCTGCCATCTGCACGTACTCCCCAGGCAGCAGGTCCCGGAAGGTAGAGCCATCATGTTTGCGCATGGAGTCAAACACCACTGTCCTGGCTGGCATGTTTACCCCCATGGCAAAAGTCTCGGTGGCAAACAAGACCTGGGACAGAGCCGGAGAGACTGGATGAATAGAACGGTTCTGTGGCCCGGCTCTGGCAGAGCTCACACGACTATAGCTGTGGGTTCTTTTTTCATCCACCGTCTCAATCCCCTAACACTAGAGAAGAGAGAAGAAAGGATAGAGGGGAAAGGAAAGAGATCCCTGAATAATGTCGGGTGGGAAGGGGGCGACATTATCATCTGATTAGGGCCTTCGAGCAGGAGGCAAGTTTGATCTTCGCTGTCAGAATATCTAATTTCTTCATGTTCTTTCTTCTTTGTGCACAATTACTTAACAAACTACAACCAACAACCCACCACCTCTCTCAGGGCACTAGCATTTATCTACTCTCGGAAAAGTCCCCAGAATTCCAAAAGTCACGCAATCGCAGAAACTATCTGCAGCTGGCAAAACCACGCCCCTGGCAGAGCACCAGGCAAATCACAGTCAGCAGCTGTGGACATCGGAAGCCGCCCCACATCCCACACCTGGGATAAAAAGGAAAGCACATTCTGTGTTTTTTAAAGAAACCAAAATTCCAAAATTGTCACTACACGCCACTTGGGAGCCCGGCCTCAGATCTGTCTGCAGGACTTTGTTTACCCGTCCAGGAAGACCAGAAGTGCAGGCATTATCATTTCCTCATTCCTGAAATCCATCACTGATTTTGAGAGAGGCAGGTGATGTGTCTCTGTACGGGACACCCCTACATTTACCTAGCCACTGTCCCAGTAAAGGGCACCTGCTCCTCAGCCAGCCTTCCATCCCAGGTCCCCAGGAGCAGAGAGCCCCGTCATCATAAACAGGACCTTGAGAACAAGCAAACGCAATGTTCCCTCGGAAAGGTAGAATTTCCTTTTCTACTATATTTAATTGGCTTAAACAGTGCCAAGGTGGAAAGACAACAACAGTACTCGGGTGCCAGACAATGGCAACAGCCTACAACTGGTCACACACAGTTAAATGCAGGCATCCTAACTAGCCATTGAACAGCCGTTTCCTGACAGCATTTCATTTGCATCTCTCTAACTATTAGTGACTCTTCCTATGCTTCCCAGCTGTGGAGGTTTCTCTTCTGAGACCCAGAGTTATGTTATGTTGCGTTATATATGTCCGTGTTTATTATGTTGTATTATATACATCCCCATTTAAGGTTAAGGGGAGAAACCTAGAGTTCAGCAGGGTTATGGAGCTGGGATTCGAACCCAGGTACCTGGATCTTAACCACTGCACTGTCCTGCCTGAGTCCTGGCCCTTCTACCAGGAGCCGCTTACCCACCCTGCTCACCTTGACCAGGCCCCTGCTGAAAAGCATTTCCACAATCTCCTTAAGGATGGGCAGGATGCCGCTGTGGTGCACACCCAGGCCTCGGCGAAGGAGCTCCGACATGTGCAGGACCTGCAGCTCGAGGAGGGAGGAGAGGGCAGTGGTGAGAGAAGGTGTAGAAGGAACCCCTCGGCAGGAGGGGCAGGTCTCAGATCACCACATCATTTCCTCATTCTGTATTTACAGACACACACCTGGGGTAGCTGTCGGTCAGAGCCTCGGAGCCGTGCAAGGCAGCGCTGCAGGAAGAGGTGGATCTCACTCTTCTCCGAGCTTGTCGTGAGGTCTAGAGAAGTGAGGCCCGAAGCCTGCTCATCACAGCGGCCTCGGGAGAAGGTGAACACTACCACTGGCAACTGAGCCCGGGTCCGGAGGGAAGCCAGCAGGGACAGGTACACCCCGCGGTCCTGAGGGAGGAGGGGAGGGGATAGAACTTATGTGGAAGTGGTGAAGTCATGTTCAAGTCAGGTTTAACAGGAGCGGGACACAGACCTCAAGTCCACTCCCTCCCCGCAGGGACCGGGGCTGAAAGAAGGGGATGGGATGCAGGCTTTGGCAGAGATTGAGTGGTCCCAGCCCTCACCTGCGCAGGCCCACCCTGGTGCGTGGGCTGCTTGGCCCCGAAAGTCTGGGCGTGCTTGCTCATCCTCTCTTTCTTGGCCTCCACTGCAGCATAGTACCTGAGCACAGGGTGGGTGGCGTGAGACCTCGCACAGGCCCAGTCTCTGCTCCCAGCCCTGAACTTACCCCTGGGTGTGGAAGGCCCCTCGGGAGTCCAGCAGCAGGAAGAGCTCGCCCTGCGTCTTGGGGCTGTTCCCTGTGAAGAGATAGTGCTCCAGGGGGACCGGCCGGGCAACCGTGCTGATCACATAGATCTGCCTCCGCTTCAGCCGCCTGCAGGGAGGAGAGGGCAGTTTCTTCTAAGGCCCAGAATTGGGGGCCATGAGCCTCAGCTTCATCTCCACTTCTGATCCAACCGGTTCAAGAACCAGCCTCTGCCCTGTCCTTCCTCACTTAGGACCATGAGTGTGCCTGTCCTTGCCCAGAAGTTCGGCTGCCACCATCCCATCTCAGCATGTCCTAAGGGGACTCGACACCCATCCAGGTGGGGCTGTTTCCTGGCTCCCAACCCTGACCCCTCTCCTTACTGTAATGGCCTGAGCTGCTCAACCCCAGCTGAGGAAGACCACAGTCTTCAACTCTCAAGCACCCAGGACACAGGTCTCACCCGATCCAGTCAGCAAACTCCAGGGCATTGGGGACGGTGGCACTCAGAAGGATGATGGAGACGTGCTCAGGAAGCATGATGAGCACCTCCTCCCACACGACCCCACGCTGTACACACGGGGAGGCAGGTCAGTCAGGGGGCGAAGCCCACGGAGGATCCCGTGTTCACCCAGCGCTCACCTCAGCATCATTGATATAGTGGACTTCATCAAAGATGACCCACTCCAGGTCTCGGATGACGTCGGAGCCACTGTACAGCATGGAGCTGGGGAGAGGAAGCTCAGACTGACCCCAGCAGCTAGCTCTGTCACCACCCAGCTTCTGCAGGGAGACTCACTCTCCACCCAAAACCCCACTGGGAGACAGAGCCCTCTCTCACCGAAGGATCTCCGTGGTCATGATGAGGCAGGAGGCCTCTGGGTGCAGCTGCACATCCCCTGTGAGCAGCCCTACATCCCCAAATGTGTTCCGGAAGTCCCGAAACTTCTGGTTGCTCAGGGCTTTGATAGGAGAAGTGTAGATGGTACTAGAGATGGGGTGTAAAGTCAGGCAGTCTTTCCTCACAGACTCACGGATGGGACATCCTGCTTTCCACTTGGAGCCCTCCCAAGGCTCATGTCCTGTACACTAATGACTCTTGCATACTCCTTCATGACACCATCCTTTCCTAAGTTAGCCCAGGTCTTCTCTCTGCCCCTCTTCTCTGGCAGACCTTTTCATGTCTCTTTGATGCCCCATCTCAGCCTCTCTCCTGAACCACTTATCTACAGGGTAAGGCATAAGGCAGAGGGGTGGGAGGTAAGGTGAGGCCCAGGAAGGATGCAGGAGGAAGGCAGGCAGGCTGAGGAGGGCAGGCTAATGGAGGCATGTGTACCGAGTCATGTGTTTCTGGGCCAGGGCGATGGCATATTCAGCCACCACTGTCTTCCCAGCAGATGTGTGAGCTGCAACAAAGACAGAGTCGTGCTGCTCCAAGTGCAGGATGGCCTGCTTCTGAAACACATCTGGCTCAAATGCCCACTGTGTGAAAGAAACAGACAGGGCTGCAGGGAGAGCCTCTCTGCCTCCTCATAGGCATGCAGGGCAAAGAGGGAAAAGCCAGTGTAGGGCTGGGACTGAGGGGCAAGACAGGCCTGGAAGATATGTGGCCTCTGGCTGGGCTGTCCTGAGGGGCATGGCCAGGTCTACCCAGAGGTGGAATGAAGCCTGGCCACAGTACCTGGAAAGCTGGCTGAGGGATGAGACGGTAAAAGTCGCCCACAGGGGAGGTGACGTCCACAGGCACAGCCCACTGTTCCTGAGGTGGAGGTTTGGGAGGCTCCGGGGTAGATACGACTGTGGCAGCTTCCTGGAGAAGTTGGGTAGGAGGGACAGAGGTAGAGCCAGGGAGATCTTGCCTGCAGCTCATGCCCCAGAGTATCTCACTGTCACCCTCAAACCCAAGCTGGGCATTAGAGCTCCTTCTTACTTGCCTCCACCACTGGTAACTACCAACCTTCAACACTAGATCCTCCAAGCTGCTTGCTCGGACCAGGGGAGTACCAGAGGGGGAGGGGGAGGCATTGTCCCCTCTAGGGCCTCCTGCTGCCTCGCCTTCATCCTCGTCACCTCCACTCAGATCAAGAGGCTCCAGCAGACGGCTGAGGCTGAGCAAACCTGGCACAGGAGCTGGATGATCTGAGGACCAACAGCCAGCCACCCTGTCACAATTCACATGTCTGCCGGAGCAGGGCGCCCCTACAAACCCTTCTCCAACTCACCTTTGGGGGCAAAATCCACCCCTTTCTTGAAGCCAGGTGGGACAGTGAGAAGATCTGAAGGATGAGAACAGAGAGGCAGCATCAGCCATTGCACTGGCATCGGCCACTGCCCAGCTGTTCTGTAAACTATACATCATAGGACACAGACATTCACAGTACTCTGTGCATGTTCATGGCAGCTGTGGCCAATTTCTTAAGAGCTACTAGGACACCTTTTCGCTTGTGGGCAAGGAGGCTTGTTTCCCTGACTTGTAAAAGTACAGGAAGCCTAGCAGCAACCTGCTGGGCTCTCCCCAGACACAGTAAGCCAGGCAGCGACCTGAGGGCCACTTCACCTTTCTCAAAGTCTATCTCCTCCTCAGCTTCCTCCCGAGTATGCAGATCAGTTATGCTGGGCTCATCCATCCCACCTGGGGAAATATGAAAATTCGGTATGAGCAAGGGCCCATCCCCTAGACATTCTCCCTTATACCACCATCAAAGATGACTTACCTGGCCAGAAAGGGTACTGTGTTGGATTGCCCCATAGCGACTGGGAGGCTGGCCCTGGAGGCCGGCGAAGGGACAAGGAGGTTGTAGCTGACAGATTTGTGTTCTCCAGCAGGACCTGAGACAAGAGGTTGGATAACCAGTGAGACCAAGCCTGCTTCTGACCCTTCCTCCCAATTCCATTTCTTGGGGCCTCTGACCTCTCACCTCCTTATAGCCCAGTATATGGCCTGTGGTTGGGTGTCTCTGGGCCTGAAGGTCAGATGGGACTGGAGTCTCCACGGCAGCCAGGAGTGACCAGGGATCCGTCTTCCTCTGCCATTTTCTGGAGAGAAGGAAAGGAATTTTGGAGTCGGCTTTCTCCCTATCCCAGCTTCCTTCCATTGGTCCATCTCTCCAATCTGGGAGGCTGCAGACTTCTCACCGAGCTGAGTGCTCTACACCGTGTAGAGGAAGCCAGGCTGGAGACGACAGAAACAGCTGCTCTGCTTCCTGGCACAGATCTGGGGCGCATGGAGGGAGGCCATGGGGGAGCTGGGACAAGGGCGAGATAGGAAGTATTAAGTTGGGGGCTGGAGAGGTGGCTCAGCAGTTGAGAGCACTGACTGCTCTTCCAGAGGTCCTGAGTTCAATTCCCAGCAACCACATGGTGGCTCACAACCATCTGTAATGAGATCCGATGCCCTCTTCTGGTGTGTCTGAAGACAGCTACAGTTTACTCGTATATAAAATAAATAAATAAATTGAAGAAAAAAAAAAGAAGAAACCTTAAGTTGGTTAATAAAGGATAGCGTGTAGACAAAAGAGGCGATGGAACTTGTGTTCAGATCCAATGGTAGATGTCCCAGGATACCAACTAAGGTAAATCACTGATTTCAGACACACAGAGGCCAGACACAGCAATCTGCATTCTTATTTTGAGAGAGGCTCTCATGAAACCCATGTTTGCATCCAACTTGATGTGTGTGTGTGTGTGTGTACACATATCCCTCCCCCTCTCAAGTGAGGGGGTGACAAGCATGAGCTACCAACACCTGACTATCATGCAGAGCCAGGGATCAAAACCAGGGCTTTGTGTATGCTGAGCAAGCGCTACACCAAGTGAGCTATGTGCTCAACTGAGAATTCGCATTTTAGAATTCTTATTATTTGTAGTAGTATGTGTTAGTATGTATAGGTCTGTGTGTAATGGGTGGACATGGGTACACGCATGCACACATGGCAGTCAGAAGACCACATTGTGGAGCTGGCTCTCTCGCTGCCTTTACGTGTGTCTCATCAGACTTGCATGGGCAAGCGCTTTAATAGGCTAAGCCAGTGATTCTCAACCTTCTCAAATGCTGCCACCTTTTAATGCACCGGTTCTCCTGTTGTGCTGACCACAACCGAAAAATAATTGTGTTGCTACTTATTAACTGTAATTCTGTTACTGTTATGAATCTTAATGTAAATGTCTGGTGTGCAGGATATCTGATATGTGATGTGACCCCTGTCAAAGGGTCATTCCACCCTCAAATGGGTAGTGAATCAAAGGTGGAGAATCTCTGGGCTAATAAGTCATTCTGCCAGTCTTAAATTTTCTGCTTCTTTTCTTTCTGTTTTGGGGATGAGATCTCACTACATAGCCCTGGCTGGCCTAGAACTTGGTATGTAGATCAAACTGGCCTCCAATTCAAGAGATCTGCCTGCCTCCACCTCCCAAGTGCTGGGAATAAGGGTGTGAGCCACGCCAGGCTTCAGTTTAAAAGAGCCAAGTGCTCTGAGCTATGCAGAGAGAAGGAACCTCCTAGGAGGAAAGATACAGGTGAAGGGGCAGCTCTGAGAGCACTCCAGCACTCCCCGCTCCGACCTACTGGAGTTCCAGTAGAGTGGGATCTGTCCAGCATGAGCCGGAGGCCAAGATGACAGTGTCAAGCTACATCCTCCTGTGAGCAGGGTGGAATTTCTTTTAGGCTCATAGGTCAAAGGTGAGGGTCAAAAGTCACTCACAGTGCTCTCTGGAGGCCCTGGCACGTTCAGCAGCTCCCAACGGCCAGTGCACCCCACTTCCAGAGCTCGAAGGGGTAAGTTCAGGGGATCTAGGGGAGGCAGAACTACAAGGGAAAGGTCACAGGTTAAAAGCCACAAGTCATTCCTGTCTACTAACTAGTCCTTTCCGCGGACCCCCCTCCCTCCCCTCCCCTCCTCTCCTCTCCTCTCCCGTCCACTCTCCTCCCCTCCCCCTCACCGAGTCGCTCCGTCTCCATCATCCTGGAGCCGCGGCAGCTCCCGAGCAGCCCGGAAACTCAGAGTAACCACGGAGCCGGCCCCGCCCCGAGAAGGGCGGAAGTTGAAATTACTTCCGACACGCCCCCTCCTCCACCACTCCCCGCCGGGAGCGTGGGCGAGAGCGGCGCCGAAGCCTGACTCGGAGCCGGGCAAGGCCGGGCGGAAGTCACTGCGACTCGCCGCCTTGGTTACCGCGTGTCCCGCCCCTTTACGTCATCGCCGCGAGCCAGCGCGCAGTAGCCCGCGCGGCGGCGCCGGAGACCGCGGGCCCGGGCGCCGCCCCCTCAGGTGAGGGCTTCGTCTCACATCTTTCGCGCCTTCCCAGCGCGGCCCCTGGTTCTTCTTCCTCCTCCTCTGGTTGCCCAGATAGCGCTACGCGGGCCCGGCCGCCTTCTCTGCCCATCGGACCCCGAGGTTGGCTGACCTAACCCCATTGGGCATGGGGGTCGGGAGCCATCGCCTTGGCGTCGCAGGGAGTGCTTTCCCTTCTCCGGGCTGAGGTACCCCAAGGCTCTAGTGTCTGGACCTTGGACATAGGCGGGAATGCCGGTTGATTACCATAAACAGGAGGCTGGACAAGCAGCCTCGGAGGAACGAGGGGTTAGGGAAAGGCCAGAGGCTGGAGTAGGCGGGCCTGGAGGTTGGGGTGCATACAGGATGGACGCAAGTTGGACGACGTGTGAATTTTGAATGGTGACAGTAGAGAATGATGTCTTGGGTTCTGCCCTTGAACCAGGAGCCAACATGTTGGTGATACCTCCGGGGCTGAGTGAAGAGGAAGAGGCACTGCAGAAGAAGTTCAACAAACTCAAGAAGAAGGTAGGAGTTAGTTAAGCGTGGTGGCCCGGCTTCTCCAGACTCTGGGGACACCTGGGCTGACTGTAAGGCCATGGGAGTCCTCCTGCCTCCTACCGGAAGGGGACCTCTCAGTGGAGCTTTGGCAGCATCGTCCAGTCTTATTTGAACCCTCCCTCTTCTCTGGTCATCCCCAATGGAATTATCATCGTCCCTGTGGCTTCAGTACCACCCAGAGCCTTGTGAACCATCAAATGCCCAAGTAAATGTGCTCCTCCTGTCTGCTCTACCTCCCTCCCTTCGCTTTTAGATAACCAACTGCATTTAATAGGCCTTAAAATCTCTCATCTCTGACACACCACTCCACCTCAGACAGGGTCTCACACTTAGCCCAGGCTGGATTGAAAATATGTGGCTTTGGGTAGCCTGGAATGGCTCTGCCTCACCTCTGGCTTCTGTACTATTTACACAGCAAAACATTTGTCAAGTCTGTCGATGGTTTCTAAGTTCCTCTTCCACTTTGTCCCCTACCACTACCCCTGGCAAGGATCTCAGTATGTGGCCGGGTTGGGTGGGTTGTTTTGTTTTGTTTTGTTTTGTTTTTTCAACTCCTGGGCTCCTGGTATCTTCCTCCCTCAGCTTCTCTCAGGAAGTGGAACTCTAGGTGCACAACACCGTCCTCAGCACTCTCCTTACTAGTGAAACCTCTGAGTAATTTCTCATTGACAGGGTCTGGCTTTGCTGTTTTGAAGGCACACCTGATCCATTGAAAACACTTCCGAGGTTTCACATCATGTATAGAATTGAAATATCAGCTCACCATACCTGTCAAAAGAGAGAATTATTTTCTCTTAAAACCTGCCTTCCAAAACCTCCTCTGCATTTTTGCAACCCCAATTTCTTTGTCTAAAGTATCTTTTCTGTCTGTGTTGGGTAATTCTGTGAGGTCTCAGTTTACTAGCTGCTTATGCATCAGAAAGTGTTGCTTATACTCAGCCCTGAGTGATTAGTGCCCTTGATTATTCTTGGCTGTCAGTCTAGCCATTGTTTCCTGGGTTCTGAATTCCTTAAGGGTGGGAACTATGTGTTTTGATTCTGCATGGCCTCATTAAATGTGCAGAAGATGGGAGATGGGTGGATAAAATCCCCAAGGATTCAGGTCTTATTTGCAGCTTATATGGTAGGGCTTAGGTGTTTTTGGTTTTCAGTTTCCAAAATGTGAGACTGGAAGGCCTTGGACACCATAGTTTGGTTAGGTTAAGTACTGTGGGCTTCGTGAGGATGTGGAAGCAGGATGAGCCACTCCAGGACCAGGATGCCACACACACTGGCCCTGGAACCAGACCCTGGTTGACAGACCTCTCTCCTTTCCAGAAAAAGGCATTGCTGGCTCTGAAGAAGCAGAGCAGCAGCGGCCCAGCGAGCCAGGGCGGTGTCAAACGCTGTAAGTGACAGAGACAGAGAGTCCAGGGGGCAGCAGCAGAGGGCTTCCCTCCACAGCCAGCATAATGAATGCCTCTCTCCTTCCCCCTCCCTCTCTCCCCAGCACTGTCAGAGCAGCCTGTGGTGGACACTGCCACAGCAACAGAACAGGCCAAACAACTGGTGAAGTCAGGAGCCATCAGTGCCATCAAGGCTGAAACTAAGAACTCAGGCTTCAAACGTTCTCGGACCCTGGAAGGGAAGTTAAAGGTGAGCACACAGGAAGATTGTCTGGAACGTCCTGGCATCAGCTGGAAGGGGGTGGGTGGGGGAAGTCATGCATGCTCACATATGAGCAACCTGTGCTGTTCTGAGTTTAGGGTGTTTCTTTCTTGTTCCTTGAGACAGGGTCTGACTGTACTCATGGAGTCAAGTGATGCTCTGGCCTCAGCCTCAGAAGTAGTTTTTGCCACTGCAGCCCACTGGAGCGCTAGGTTTCTGTCTATCACAAAGAAACCTGAGCCCGGTGTGGTGGCACATACCTTTAATCCCAGCACTTGTGGGGCAGAGGCAGGCAGATTTCTGAGTTTGAGGCCAGCCCGGTCTACAGAGTGAGTTCTAGGACAGCCAGGGCTATACAGAGAAACCCTGTCTCGAAAAACAAAACAAAAAAAAACAAAACAAAAAAAAAAGCCTGGGTGATGCCCACATCTCTTTTCCATATTTGTGCTTCTTGGATTGAAGGGAGGTTTGAGTAATGAAACCAGTTACTCACATCAGCTGATGTAGTGGCACACACCTTTAATCCCAGCACTTGGAGCAGACAGGCCGAGAGCTCTAACATAAAGGACAGCCTGGTTCTACTGCGCAAGTTCAGGATAGCCAGGGCCACACAGAGAAGCACTATCTTGAAAAACCAGTCAACCGGTCCAGCACATCATCATAAGAGTGACAGGAGCAAAAGAGAAGCAGAGAAGAGAGAGGGAAGAGCTCTCCTGATCCACGCTAACATGGGTATCTGCCCTTTTCCAGGACCCAGAGAAGGGGCCTGTCCCCACTTTCCAGCCGTTCCAGAGGAGCATGTCTGCTGATGAGGACCTACAGGAGGTAATGGTTTCTGTGGGGCCAGGGTTGGGGACAAGAAGAGACCCACACACTGTGGACCAACTCCGGCACCTGGGAATCATTTGAATTGTTCTCTGTCTTTTCTTTCCCCTTAGCCATCCAGACGTCCCCAGAGGAAATCTCTGTATGAAAGGTCAGAGAGAGCACCGTTTGGTGTGGGGTCAGAGGCCAGAGTGACTGGAAAGTTCAGGGCTAGAGTGGGAGGAGCCAGCTGCAGAGGCAGTGTTGACTCCACAAGGTTTGGAAGAAGGTTGAACCCCCTTTGGTCCTTACTGTCTGCCTCTCCCCAGCTTTGTGTCTTCTAGTGATCGGCTTCGGGAACTGGGACAAGATGGAGAAGAAGCAGAGGCCCCCGGGGCTGGTGATGGCCCACCTCGAGGCTTTGACTGGAGCTATGAAGAGCATGGTAGCGCCCGCTCCTCAGCCTCCCCTCCCCGAAGCCGCAGCAGGGACCGAAGTCATGACCGGAGCCGAGATAGGGATCGGGACAAAGAGAGAGACAGAGACCGAGATCGAGATCGAGACAGAGACCGGGATAAAGACAAAGACAGAGACCGGGATCGAGACAGAGACAAAGAGCGGGATCGAGACAGAGACCGGGACCGAGATCGGGAACGAGACCGAGAGGGCCCTTTCCGCAGTGAGTGATCTTAGCCAGGGTTTAGGTGGGTCCTGCT
This sequence comes from Mus musculus, assembly GCF_000001635.26. Classification (NCBI taxonomy): domain Eukaryota; kingdom Metazoa; phylum Chordata; class Mammalia; order Rodentia; family Muridae; genus Mus; species Mus musculus. The sequence goes on from NT_187027.1 coordinate 1,172,387, forward strand.
AAGTAGAAGGTGAGGTGGACCCAGTAATGACTGTGGTTCCTAACCCACAGGGTCAGACTCATTCCCCGAACGGAGGGCCCCTCGAAAGGGGAACACACTGTATGTGTATGGAGAGGACATGACGCCCACCCTCCTCCGCGGGGCCTTCTCTCCCTTTGGAAATATCATCGACCTCTCCATGGACCCACCCAGAAAGTAAGCATGAGCAACATCCCGGGGAGGGAGCTGCCTGGTCTCCATGGAGTTTCCTGACTCTGCTTTCTCTCTCACCCAGCTGTGCCTTCGTCACCTATGAGAAGATGGAGTCTGCAGATCAGGCCGTTGCTGAGGTTGGGACTTCTCAGACCGTTCCTCCCATCCCTCCTGTCATCCTCCTGCTTCTTCTTTTCAATATCTGCTTCTAGAGGAAACTTTTCTCCTGACTGAGAAAACCTTCATCCTCACATTCCTGGTTGGTCTCCCAGGGCAGCAGCACCTGGCTCCATGTAATGCCCGTCCTCTGTCCCCTCCCCTCTTGTCCCACAGCTCAATGGGACCCAGGTGGAATCTGTGCAGCTTAAAGTCAACATAGCCCGAAAACAGCCCATGCTGGACGCTGCTACTGGCAAATCTGTCTGGGGCTCCCTTGGTAAGGATGAGGCTCCTCCCTTCCCCTCTCTGCAGCATAGCACTTCCTTGAGTTCCCTAAAGTGCCCAAGGTCAGGATCTTCACGTAGGTAGTGGATGAAGAATTGCCAGGGCATCTGTCAGGTGAGGGAAGGAGAGCAGCACTGAAATGTGCCCGGCATCTCAGTGGTAGCACACACCTTCAGCCACAACACGTGGGAGGTGGAGCCAGGTGAGTTCAAGGCCAGCCTGGTCTACAGAGCAGAGTTCAGAACAGCCAGGGCTACACAGAGAAATCTTGTCTTGAAAAGCCATTTGGGCAGGGCAGTGGTGGCACACACCTTTAATCCCAGCACTTGGGAGGCAGAGGAAGGTGGATTTCTGAGTTCAAGGCAAGCTTGGTCTACAGAGTGAGTTCCAGGACAGCCAAGACTACACAGAGAAACCCTGTCTCAGAAAACCAAAAAAAAAAAAAAGAAAGAAAAGAAAAGCCATTTGGAAAAACAGAACAGGGTCCTCTGTCACAGACAGGAAAGCAGAAGCCTAGTTGTCGCCTCTGAGCTGGAGTGTTACCTGAACTTGGTATTGTGGGTCTGGACCTCAAGTAGAAGACCAGGCATGGAAACATAGATTAGTGTTCTGTGTATCTGGAACCATCAGAGGTGGGGATTTTGGAGATTGAAAAGTGACCTGAGACTGGTTTAGAGAATCAAGAGCATTAGGAAGCTGGGCTCTACTGTCTGTGCCTAGCATACCTCCAGCAGTCCTGGCTTGCTAGGCCCAAGTTAAGTCTGCAGCAAAGGAGCCATGAAGAAGAGTCCAAGCTAAGAACAACCCCAGAAGCTCTGGGCTGTGGGCTGAGAGGCTCTGAAAAGAGTATAAGACCAAAGAGGAGGCCTGTCTCTTAGCCCCACAGGGAATCCTTGGGAGGGATGAGCAGTATGAGGAAAGAAAAGCTGAACACTTGAGTTCGGAGAGGTCCTCATGGGGTCTCTCAGTGTGGACAGCCCATTCTACCCAAAACAAACTTTTCTGAGGAAGGAGTAAGCAAAGTCCTTGCACACACTAGGAAGGAACCAGAATTGACCAGTGTACCAGCAAGGTACAGAAACATTCTGATCTTTTAATTTCCATGTATTTGTGATGTTATCATAGTCACATCTCTAACTGTGTTAACATTCTGGATTTTCTAAGCCACAGTGAGGTTATGGCCACCAGAGGGCAGAGTAAGCCCTGGTGGACCAGGGCCAGGGCTCTGGACCCCAGGTCTAACGCCACTGGTGCTTCACTTAACTGTCACTTTCCTCCCTCCTTAGCTGTCCAGAACAGCCCTAAGGGTTGCCATCGAGACAAGAGGACCCAGATTGTGTACAGTGACGATCTATAGGAAACCTTGTGGATGGCTTCTAGGACATGAAGCTGGATTCCTTGTGCCTCATATGCCCCCAAGCTGGTCTCAGTAAAATCCTGGGGTAGAAGCTTTTCACCTCCGTCAGCCTCTAGTCTTTCAGCACTTGGGATTGGAGTTAAGCCTTCAAAAGCGGCTGTCAGTGTTGATGTTAACCAGTGCACGCCCTTACCCCAAAAAGATGTGGAACACACTTGTTATTGTAACTGCTTTAATCTGTCCTCACACTCTCCCTGCAGGAAGCTCTTTATAGAAAACCCAAATCCTCATCTTTGAGCTTGTCCTTTAGCCAGGGCAGCACCTGGAAGAGGTTGATGTGGAAGTCCCGGGCATAAGAGGGTACCAGCTGTTGCCGCCTCTGGTCTCTGCAGACATCTACTACTCCCCAGCTAATCACACCAACCTGTGTAGATAAGGGTATGCCATGGGTCACTTGACACACTAATAATCCCAGAAAGCTTCCAAGCTGGCCTAAAGAAGTGCACTGGGAGCCTAGCTCCCCCTGTCTTCTGTGGTGCACATAAGCCAGACACTTGGCATTCACTGACCAGTTAAGAACATAGCTGTCAGATGAGGTGGGCCCTGTTCTGCCCCCTTTTCCAGCCCCCTTTTCCAGCCATGTACAGCAGGCTTTCTTTTTGTGACTCCTGGGCATCTCCCTAAGGGACTAGAGAGGGGACCACTCACTTGAATGAAGCGGCTTCTCTTGTGAACAATGAGAGGGCCCCCGGAATCTCCTGTAGAAGAGAGAAGCTGTAGGGGAAAGATGCTGGGCCTGTGGACTTGCAGCATAGCCAGAGAGCCACCTCACCTTTGCATGTGTTGGGGTCAGCATAGGGATCCACCCCTCCTGTGCAGAGGAACCGTGGAGTGACCACCTCAGAGGCATCTTTGACCTTCTCATAGCCTTGGGCCTTTGTAGCATCTCTCTCACAACTGGCTTTCTGTAGGCAACAAAGGTGAAAAAGCTAGCTAGCTAAGGGAGGAATGAGACCTATGTGACCCTCTCCAGAATCCTCTTCTCACCTTGTCCCCATTCTTGATGTACACCTCCTTCCGAGTCAGGCTCTTCCCTTGCTCAGATACAAACAGAGCTTTGACATCCTTCACAGGGAGCAACTGTTCCTCTGGAAAAGTAATGGGGTCATGCCAGCTGAACCCTTACTTCTCACCCAGCAGATGTCCCTTGGGCCCATAGGAGCCAGGCCTTGAACTAAGCAGTTTAACACTTTCAACTCCCTCTTTCGACCCCTTTGTCTTGCAAATCTCATCCTTGTCTTATCCCAGACTATGCCTTACTGTGCTGCTTGCAGGTGGCTGTCTGAGGAAGCCTCAAGGCTCGTGTGGTTCCCTCCGTGCAGGGGAGACAGATGGGCCTATGGAGACAGGTACAGTAAGGAGCCACAGACAACCTGTTCTGCCCTGTGCCTCCAGCCCAACCTTCCATAGCATCTCTGAGCCCCAGCCTCACTCACCTGAGAGTCTGGCCATACTTGAGCTTGTTCTTGAGCTTGACTAGGGCCACATCATAATCATAGAACTCAGGGATCCCTTCTGCCTTTTTCCCATTAATATTGTATTTGGGGTGGAACAGGACCTCTTCAATCTCCAGGTCCCGCCTCTGACCCCCTGAGAAGAGAAGAATGGGCACCATGTTTATGGAAGCAGCCTCCTGCCTCTGGCCCCATCTCATCTTTGGGGTTCTGTTTCCCCATCCTTAACTAGTCAGGGTTAAGGGGGTCGGGGGGGCTGTGCTGAGAACAGGTGGGCTACAGGTCATAACATGTCAGTGTTTCCTGAAGATAGATGGGCCTGGAGGTCAGAGTCTTGACTGCATCCTTACCCACGCTGACCTTGATGGAATGTTTCTGATCATCCACCATGAAGCAGTGCGCTGCTGTCAGCACGAAGTACTCAGACACCACGGCCCCCATACAGGTCTCATGTCCTTTCAGAGGGCGCTAGGAAGCCAATGCAGATTAACCTTGGTGTATGTGTACTGCTGGAGGCTGCTCTGTACTAGCCCAGACTGACCTCAGACACAAGGCAACCCTGCTCTCACTTCCAAATGCCAGGGCACCAGCATGTATGTGCTCCATGCCCAGCATCCTTCCCCTTTTTCAGGCAGTTTGATAAGTTATTGTATTGACCTTGAACTCGCTGTAGCCCAAGCAGGCCATGAATCTCTACCCTACCTCGGCTTCCTGAAAGCCAGGATTACAGCTAGTGTAGACATTTCCCCTCCTCTTCCCTCTGCCCTTCCTTCCCTTCCCTCCCACAAGTACCCACTGCACGAATGCTTACAGTGACTGAGATCTTGGCTTGCCATGGTTGCTTATGATAATCGTTGCCTTTCTTATGCTCCCACACCATGCCACAGAGACTCAGAGATTTGGTTTCATCTGTCAGGGAAAGAATACTGAAGGCTCAGGTCATTGTAGTCAACTTTGTTGGGTCCCTGTGTGTCTGTTGGCAGCAGAGGCCCAGAAGGGGAAAGGGGAGCAAGCAGGGAGAGGGTTCTGTGTGTTAGATGAGGAACCCCATGGTGTAGTAAGAAAAGATTGACCAGGAGATCTGAGGACTGAGCATCTTTAGCCACAGTCTTGGTGCTGACTTGCTGTGCTCAGCCTGTTTCTACATCTGTAAAACAAGCTATTAGAGTTCTGTGAGTGTGAGAAATCAGGAAGTAAGAATAGATGTGGGGGAGGCATGACGGGGCCAGAGAGCGAGCCTTCCAGGTTTTGATGGCTTTGGGGTGGGAGACGTTGGCAACCTCAGTCTGCAGCTTCCCCTTGTACACCCTTGAGTCTTCCTACCAATCATTTGGTAGAAAACATTCTCCAGGTCTTCCATATCCTTGACTTTAAACACATGATGCTCATTGTCCTTTTTGGAAGCTAAGGCATTGATGTTCACGGAGTCCACCAGAGGCCCGACCCCAAACACATACACATCTGAAGGAGAGAAGGAGAGGGTGAGAGTCCAGGCCCTGAAGGGTGAGGGTTTGAGAGTGCAGGATCCCAAATGGGCCACTCACCCAGGTAATCCTCCCTGGGATTTTTGGGATCCCTGCCGATGTCCAGCAAGGCTCGGATGTCCTGAATGACAGTGACAGGGTTTCCACCCATGTTGTGCAAGCCTGTGGGAAACATGAGGATCATGAAAGTGGGACAGAGAAGATACACTGTCTGGAGACACAAACACATGCTCAGGAGATCGGAGGATGGTGGTGTAGGAGAAAGGCCTTACCATCAGTCATAATGATGATGACATGGCGGGTTCTATTCCAGCCTTCAGGCGGGGCATCCCCTGCCCAGCTCATCATGCTATACACAGCCTGGAGAGCCCTCTTGGTGTTGGTCCCTGACTTCAGCTTGTGGTCTATAGACAAAAGGTCACCAACCTTATCTTCAAGCCACATTTGTACCTCAGAAGTCTGTGACAACTGAGATCCCACATTCTTCAACTTTTACTCTATAGACCATGCTGGCCTTGAACTCAGAGATTCACCTGCTTTTTGGATGTTGGGATTAAAGGCTTGTGCCACCAAGTCCAGACAGTGTTTAACTTTTGTTATCACCCACTTGCCCTTGACTCTTCCAGCATTCTCCATTGCCCAAGGAGACTTTTCTTCAACCTTTAACCAATAGTAATCTTGTCTGCTTTCTCCCGAAGAACCCTAAGCTTCTGACTACCACAGCCCCAAGGTGCACCTCCCAGCTTTCCCTTCCCTGATCTCTGACCTTCATAACTGATTTGGTTGAGCTTCTCTGTGACCCAGTCGGCATCGCTACTCCTCTCATCAGACACTCTGACCAACACTTTGGGGACTGTAGCATATGTCAGGAGACCATATCGTGGCCTCACCCCATAACTCGCCACCTGTTCGTGAGCAAGAGGCCATTGTGTTTAAAAAAAAAAACAAAAACCAGTGTGGTGGGTAGTCAACACTCCTGTTGAGACAGGGAAGAGGCTGGAGGACAGCAGGACCTGGACCCAAAGGATCTGGGGACACAGGAAACCAGTCTTGTAAGGGCAGTGGGGTCCAGATAAGGTCCCCTCATTTCAAAGGGAGGGAAACTCTGATCTACCTTCTCAATCAAGTTGGTGAGGCACCGCTTAGCCCCTGTGAAGTTGCTGCTTCCGATGCTGTCGGAACCATCTAGCACCAGGTAGATATTCATGGAGCCCGAGGGGTCTAGGACAATCTTCCTCTTCTGCTGTTCCCCTAGGTGCCAGCAGAGACTCAGCTTCTGATATGTACAGTACCTGACAGACCACCCATCCTTCCCTGGGCTTCCTGCTCAGTCTCCCTCCTTGTATTCTAACCTGGGCTGTGCCCATCCTCAGCATCGGCTCCTTCGATGGTCTCTGTCAGGGAGGATAGGAATGCTTCGGCCACTTCTTGAGGGCTGTCATACATGAAGGAATCTAGGGATGGTCAGAGAGTGGGTCAGATGATGGACTACTGAGGACACGCTGACAGGGTGATAGGATTTCAGAACGAGAGACTCTTAGTGTTGAGCCAACAGGGCAAGAGCAGACCCAGGGAGCAGGTCAAGGGTCACCTTGGCAGGAAGGCTCTGTCCCACTCCATGAGCCACCTTCTTGACACTTTCGCTTCTGGGAGCCACGCAGGACAAGTCCCCGGCTGCAGTGGTAAGTAACAATGTCTTCAAGGCGGTATTGGCTACCCACCTTCCTTGTCCCAATAGGAATACCGGGATTGGGACAGTATCCAGCTGCAGAGATATAAGACAATTTGAGGGCCCATGCATTCCCAGGGTGAAGCCCTCCAGCAGAGGGTAAAGTCAAGGGTGACCAGGTTCTCACCTCCATCATCACAGATTGCTGTTTGCCCATCCCACCGGCCATTCTCTTGGCAGGTGCGATTAGCAGAGCCCCGGAGAACGTAACCATCATAGCATTGAAAAGAAATCTGGTCACTCAGGTTGTAGAAGGGGGACCGGGGCCAGAATTCCCCATTTTCAAAGTCCTGCGGTCGTGGGCAGCGTATTGCTTTAGGAAAGACAGGTAAAAGTCACTGAGCGCTGTTTCTAGGTCCTTCCTGGTCTTAGAAATCCTGTGACTGAGAAACAGTACCTGCCTAGTCCCCTCAACCCTACTGTCCCCGCCTCTTGTGTTATGGGACTATTTTGTTTGCTCTGAGGCAAGGTCTCATGTAGCCCAGGCTGGCTTCCAACTATGAAGCTGAAGATCGTTAAGCTCCTGCCCCTATGTCCTGAGTGTTAGGGCTGCAGGCACGCACCACACCTGCTTCATGCAGTACTGCTTTGTGCATGGTAGGCAAGCACTCTACCAACTGATCTACATTTCTAGACCCCCTTTCTGGTTTTCTGAGTATTGTTTTCACTGCCCGAGGAAAGCCTCCCATCACACACCTGCAGAGGTGTGCCTGTGCTCAACCAGCCCACGGGTCAGACTGCCAGTCTCACAGCTCTCATCTTACCCAGCACTGAACAGCCCCCACCCCACTCTGCCCAGCTGCCCACTGCCCACATCCCCCAATCTCCAACCTCTGCATTCCGCCTTCTGGACAATCTTTTGGTCTCGGGTCTGCAGGTCGCTCCAGGAGCCTGTGGATCTGCAGGTTCGAGTCTGCACAGGGTATGGGTAGAAGCCAGAGGGACATAGGTACTCCAGGGCCTGACCGCCTTGGAGAAGTTGAAAGGAGCCGCCTTTGATCTCTACTCCCTCCAGAGAGCAGGAGACTTGGGGCCGGGCCTCAAGCACTGGAGTTGCGCTCACACCTGAGGAGAAAGTCTAGTGAAGTCTGGCCCCAGAAGGCCAAAGACAGATGCTGGGGACAAAAAGAGGATGGAATATCCTTTGCTTACCTCCAGAGGAGAAGCCTAAGACCAAGAGGACGAGGCAGAGCTGGGGGCTCTCCATTGTCATGGAAAGCACCAGAGAGTCCAGTGGCCCAAAGCCCTCTCCAGGTCACTCTGGGTGCCTATTTGACCTCCTGTCCAAACTGAAACTCAAATGCTGGATCTGGCTACACCCCTTTCCCACTGTCCCCTAACCTTTTATGCAATCTGCTCTGGCATCTGCAGCCTGGCCAGCCTACCCTGCGCACGCAGCCACTGCTTCCCGGAACATTCATGAAGGAGGGCCCCAGCTGAACTGCCAACTGAGGAAACAGAAACTATGTGAGCCCCACCCTTGACTGACCAAGGGCCAGAACTTCCCTTTCAAAGCTCCCTCTTAGCCCCCAGACCCCTCCTAACAAGCACAGACCACCACCTCCACTACCCCCAATTTAAAAGATCAGTCTTTCCATGGACTGTGTGATGGAGCAAAGTCCATCCACTGTTTGTGCAGCAAGGACTCTGACCTTCCTGGAATCTTCCTGGCCTCCCCACCCCCCAAGACATAAGACAGACAGGATGTGGAAATCATTGATTTTTATTAATTACATAACTGGGAAATTCCGTGTGAAAGCAAAAGGAGCACGGGTCATCCACACTAGAGAGAGACTTGCTTCACAGGTGGCACAGAGGTCCCGGCACAATCCTGGGGATTCCCTAGCTTTTGCCACTGTCTCTGGGCTCCTGGGGCCCAAGATTTATGTATCCAGGAGTGAGAACGCTCAGAGGTATTAGACAGGAAGTTCAGACTAATAAAGGAGTCAGTGACCATGTTAAAGTGGCAGAAAGTCCAGGACACCATCCAGGTGCTGCCTCAGCCAGGGCTGCAGGCGGAAAAGACTAATGTGGAAGTCCCTTGGCAGAACACCACGTGGAGGTTTCTTGCGCAAGTTTTTGTTGGAGGAACCATGACAAGGGTCAAAAAGACCCCAACTCACCAGGCCCACCTGGAGGGAAGAGACAACAGGGTGGAGATAGTGGTGGCCCCACTCCAAGCCTCGAGCTCTCTGGTTCCTCTCAAAGGCCTCCCACTTGCCCCCAGCAAGAAGAACTTGTGCCCTGGCAGGGAGGCCCCTCCGGGTCCTGCTTCTCACCTGGAAGAACCTGTATCTCCGTCCAAGGAAAACGGCTCCCCCAGATTCTCCTTCAGGGAAAGAAAAGACAGTATTGTCCAGAACAGTACACTAGCATTTGGAGTGCTTGCTAACCGGTTACAGGGACACCGTAGCCTTCTCCCTGGAAGTCCAGGATCAGACTAACCTTTGCAAGGATTGTCATCTTCCTCCTCCATCCCACTGCATAGGAACTGGTCTGTCACCACCTCGCTAACGTTTGTCAAGCTGGGGAAGATGTTTTTGTTTTGGGAGACAGCCTGGATACACCTTGTCCACTGCGGTGTGGGGCATAGGAGAGAAGAATGAGGACATTCCAGGAGACATTAGGCAGACCTGTAAGGTCCAAGAATCGAGACTCCAGGCAGGGCTGGACATTCTGGGAGCTGCCTCCAGGGTATCCCAGCATCCCTTACTAAGCTCTCACCTCAGGTCCTGTCCTGAGGTTGATGTTGAGTCTGTTCCCATTCAAAGCTACAAAATGTGCAGGAACTTTCTGCTGTGACAGAAGTTCTGTCTCTGCCATTGGGGAGAAGTGGGTGTTGGTACAGATTTCTTTACTCAGCTTGAGGACTGCAGCCCGGTCCCTGCTGGCACTCTGCAAGAACCTGATCCCTGCAAGCTCTGGCTGCAACCCACCAAGAACCTCAAGCCTCCAGCACTCACCATGATCTTTACAGGTACTACCTGGGGATCTCCGCAGAGCCATGTTGGCTCCCACAGTGCAAGGAAGGCAGATGGGTCTGGGGAGAAAGCCAAGTGTCAAACAGGCCCATCCTCAGTATCCCCTCTGGTGCTTTCCAGAGCACCATCCTCTATAGGGTACTCTCCCATCTGGGTTCAGGCACCTGGCATGGGTGGACATTTTCACTTTCCGAGATAGCTTCAGCAAGGCAATGTCATCAGCATAGAACTCTGAGATGCCCTGCTTCCGCTTTGCATGGACATTAAACCCTGGGGCAATTATCACGTCCTCCACAAGAAATTCTTTGCCATGCTGAGAGGTGGGATCACCTGGAAACAAAGGTGAATTAGACTGGACCAAAGGCTGAGGAGAGACAGTGGTGACTCTGGCCTTGCAGTGAGGGATCTACTGCAGCCCCTGACTTACCTACATTGACCCTCCACAGGTGGTGGTCCTCCATCTGAATGTCATGGAAGCAGTGAGCTGCTGTCAGCACCCACTGATCAGAGATAAGTGATCCCTGGCAAGTTTCCTTGCTCTTGGGCTGCAGGGAAGAGACAACAATCCGGGTTTGCTGTGCCTGGCTGTTTTTACCTCTGATGCCTAAGCCCTGTCCCTCCTTCCTGATACCTTAAAGGTGACTTGCCAAGGTGTCCTCTCCTGGTCAGAGGCATTGGCGGACATGTTCCCCACCCCACAGATGGTATCTGTGAGCTTAGAGACATCTATGGGCAAAGGAAGATGGGGAGGGAAGTGGGTAAGGGCCACTGGTCCAGGCTGCCACTGTGAGACCCCATCTGAGTCCCCACTATGCTCTCTTCTGCAGCGGGGGACAAAGCTTACTCACCCAACATGTGCTCAAAGATCTGTTGCAAGGCCTTTGCATCCTGCAAGATGAAGGCATGCCTCTCGCCATCCTTCTTGGAACCCAGCTCATTCAGTTCTTTCCAGTCCACATCCAGCTTGCCCACCCCAATAGCATAGATGTCTGGTGGGAAGGAGGGAAATCACCAGAGCCTGTGACTGAGAGGCCACCTGAGACAGGAAGTGGGTACTTGAACTCACCAGCTGACAAAGGCCTGAGTTAGATGGGCTCCATCTCCTTCACTCCGGCTCGCTTCCTCTCCTACTGCCACTCAGCCCCCCATGCCCCAGCCTCTTAGAAGCTCCTCAAACCAGCATGTACATTCCTTCCTCAGGCCTCTGCTCCAGCTGCACCTCTGGCTGGGGTGCTCTCCCCCAGGCTGCAATGCCCCAGACCCTCCCATGCCACCCCCACTTGGCTTCACATCATGTCACCACTAGAATGCTAACGGGCTGCCTTGTTTCTCTTTTGTGTTTGCCTGCAGTGGGTAGAATTGTGTGTCCCCAGAAGGATGTGTTCAAGTTCTATTCTATTGTGGATGTGACCTGAATTAGAATTAGGGTCTTTTTTTTTTTTCTTTTGGAGACAGTGTCTCTGTGTAGCTCTGGCTGTCTTGGAACTTACTTTGTAGATCAGGCTGGCCTCGAACTCACAGAGATCCTCATGCCTCCGCCTCCCAAGTGCTGAAGTTAAAGGCATTTGCCCCCCCAGGGTCTTTTGCCTCAGGAGGTGGAGTTAGGAACATCAGCCTAGGCTACCTCTTGAGTTGGAGGCCAACCTGGGCCCATCCCCAAAAGAAAACAAAAGAGGGCTGAATGCTCAGTGGTCAGTGCTTGCCGCGCTTCCAGAGGACTGGAGTTCAGGCTCCAGCACCATCGACTGTAACTCCAGTTCCAGGGGAGGTGATGTCCTCCTCCAGCTTCCAAAGGCACTCACAATCTCACACACACACACACACACACATAAAAAAAATGTCTATAATAAAAGTAAACAAAGGCCTGGGGTTATAACTCAATGGCAAGTACTTGCCTGGTAGGCAAAAAACAAACAAACAAACAAAAACTACATTCAGTTCCCAACATTGCAATAAATACATAGGCTATTTGAACCCAAACATAGCTAGCTAGACACTGTAGAAACCAAACAAAAATTGGTGTGACCACAGAGGTGAAGATTGGGGTTTTGTGGCTACAAGCCCAGGACCCCCTGCAGCCACCAGGCCTCTACAAAGACCTTGTCTCAGAAACGAACCAAGAAAAAAATCTTTAATTGTTGTCTGGTCATAGGTCAGCACAGTTTTCAGTCGCCCTAGCCCTGAAGAATTATTTGTTTCTTCAGCAGCTTTACCCACCAACACTTCACCGAAGTGCCTACTGCTGAAGGGACAGCAGAGGGACAGTCCCTACCAGGAACCCAGGCAGGTTCTTCCTACAGTTTCCTGAAATGTGAGATGCTGATGAAGTGGCGGTCGCTCTCTGCATCAGCTCACATTTTCCTTAGCTTCCTCTCCTACCTGTGAAGCAGGCACACTGTTGACTGTTTCTCACAGAGGAAGGAGTGGCCCACAGCCGCAGCCCTCTGGAGATGGAGCCAGAGTAGGGAGCAGGCGCAGTTTGGTAGCCAGCTCTTCCAGGGGATACTCAGATACAATCACACAGAACTATGGGGAAACCCTCATGGTTCAGGGCCAGAGCTAGGTCACATTGAATCCTGTGACAGAGGATCCTGTTCCTATCCCCTACTGATAGGGCTTGGATAGGGCAGAGCCTCACCCAGGTAGTCATCTCTGTTCTGTTCGATGCTCAGGAGCTCTCTGATTCTGGTGACTGCTTTCTTGGGAGAGTCACCCATGTTGGACTTTCCTAGAACAGCAAAGGAAAAGAATGATCCGTCTAGATTAACTTCAGAATCCTGCACATCCCTGGAAACATGCAGGACGTTCAGCCATTTCAAAACACACTGCTTCAGGCTGGAGAGACGACTCAGTGGGTAAGAGCACTTGTTGCTCTTCCAGAGGACCCAGGTCCAGTTCCCAGCACTTACATGGTGGCTCACAACTGTCTAGAACTCCCTTCCCAAAACATCCAAGGCCCTATCATGACCTGCAAAGGCATGATGGCGTGCTGCAAGTTAATACAGCCATTGTTAATTCCTCAACAATTAGAAATACATTACCACATAACCCAGCTATATTTTACTCCTGGGCATAACTGAGACAACTCCACACGCTACCATAGAAATATCTGCACCCTGTGGTTATTGCTGCTTCATTTACTAGAGCAAAGAATTGGAGCCAACTTTCTTGTCCATCAGAAGATGAGTGGAAGCCAGGCGTGGTGGCACACACCTTTAATCCCAGCACTTGGGAGGCAGAGGCAGGCAGATTTCTGAGTTCAAGGCCAGCCTGGTCTACAGAGTGAGTTCTAGGACAGCCAGGACTACACAGAGAAACCCTGCCTTGGAAAAAAAACCAAACAAACAAAAATCAAAAACAAAAAACAAAACAAAACAAAACAAAAAAAAGGGCTGGAGAGATGGCTCAGTGGTTAATAACACCGACTGCTCTTCCGGGAGTCCCGAGTTCAAATCCCAACAACCACATGGTGGTTCACAACCATCTGTAACAAGATCTGACTCCCTCTTCTAGAGTGTCTGAAGACAGCTACAGTGTACTTATATATATATATATATATATTAAATAAATCTTTAAAAAAAAGGAGATGAGTGATAATGAAAATTTGGAGTGTGTGCATATGTGTGTGCATGTAATATTGTGTAATTTTGGAGTATACGTATGTATGTGTACACACACACACACACACACACACACACACATGCCAGTGACCTTCCCAGCATCTATAGGGTTTCCAAGTCTAGAAGGCAGCTATGGAGGTGTTGGCAATTGTGATGGCAAAAGTTATAATTGCTGGGGCAAAAGCAGCTTACGTTTGGTAATGTTTACCTTTCTTAAACTCTTTGCTATTCTAAGGCTAAAGTCTCTGGGTTCTGGTAGTTAACTCTTGCTGTATAGCGGGGAGGGATTGGGTGAAGGATTTATTGCTAGTGCTCCTTTCTGTGGCCTCTACACCTGGCTCATTAACCCTTTGTGAACCAGAGAGAAAAGAAAAGGAAAGAAAGAAGTTCATTTACATAGACAACACACACAGACACATATACATTCATATACACATTCTGGCTGTGCTCGACCACCTGTCTCATCTACTCCGCAAGTATTCACTCATACCTACACACAGACCAACAGACATACATTGGTGGGTGGGTGGATAAGAGAGCCCCTAAGCCAACAACTTTCTTTTCTCTAGCCTTTTTTTTTTAAAGAATTATTTATTTTATATATGTGAGTACACTGTCGTCGTCTTCAGACACACCAGAAGAGGCCATCAGATCCTATTACAGATGGTTGTGAGTCACCATGTGGTTGCTGGGAATTGAACTCAGGACCTCTGGAAGAGCAGTCAGTGCTCTTAACCACTGAGTCATCTCTCCAGCCCCCATCTAGCCTTTTTATACCTTCTTAGACAAAAGTTCTTTAGAAAATTACCTCATAAATAAAATGTTACACAAAATTGGGAGTTACAGAAGGGTGTTGGTAGTTAAGTTGAAAGCAGTGTTCCTCTCTGTAAGCTCCATTATAAGTTCAAAGCAACAGTTTTCACACAGCCTGGCTTTATCATAGAACACACCTGTGGCCTCTTCCTTGGATCTGACCTAGAATGAATGTTTTTCCTTGATCACAAATGTGTCCCAAGTCGATTTCTCTTCTTAGTGCAATTTATGAAAGCTCATTGTATTCCTTATTATGCAGCCTTTACTTGCTATTAGGAGGAGTGGGCATATTCTATTCTTGATTTTAACCTTTTTTAAAATATTTATTTACTTTATGTATATGAGTACACTGTTGCTCCCTTCAGACACACCATAATAGGGCATCGGATTCCATTACAGATGGTTGTAAGCCACCGTGTGGTTCCTAGGAATTAAACTCAGGACCTCTGGAAGAGCAGCCAGTGCTCTTAACCGCTGAGCCACCTCTCCAGCCCCCGATTTTAACTTTATTATATCTTTCTATCAAAGCAACTAAGACCATCTCTTAAAACTTCCTTCCTAAGATTATTTTAATTAAATCAGGAATTCTTTAAAAATCATTAATTCATGAAAGCTCATCTGTATCCTGATCTGCAGGAAACCTGCTCAATAGGATGGGCTGATGCCCAGGACTCCTTAGGCTATGTGATACTGGCAAGAAAGGTCCATCATCTGCAAGGATCAATCTTGAGATGAAGTCTCTTGGACCTTTCCTCTAAGAGTTCACCCATCTTAGGCCAGGCAAAAAGGTGGGCCACCTCCAGGAAAATCATCTGCTAACCTTAGCCTTTCCTAGATGGCTCCTGACACATATGCGCATGCGCAAGTACACACACACACACACACACACACACACACACACACAATTTAAAGGTATTTTTTTGTTTTTGTTGTTTTTTGTGTTTTTGTTTTTTTTCAAGACAGGGTTTCTCTGTGTAGCCCTGGCTGTCCTGGAACTCACTATGTAGACCAGGCTGGCCTCAAACTCAGAAATCTGCCTGCCTCCGCCTCCCAAGTGCTGGGATTAAAGGCGTGCCCACCACCTCCCAGAATTTAAAGGTATTTTAAATAAAATAAAATAAAAATACAATTATTAATCTGTGTTCCAGACACTGGACAAGGAGCTTCATAGGGGAGAAGAAGATTTGGCTTGTTTGTTTGTTTGTTTGTTTGTTTGGGTTTCGTTTTTGAGACAAGGTCTCGCTATATAGCCTTGACTGGCCTAGAACTTGGTATATAGACCAGGCAGAAATCTGCCTCTGTGCTTCCACAGAGCTGAGATTAAATGCAAGTGTCATCATACCACACTCAGCTGCTTTTTGTTTTTTTCAGACAAGGTCTCATATAATTGAGGCTGACCTCTAACTTGCCATGTAGTCAATGCTGGCCTCGAACTCCTGATCCTTCTTTCCCACTTCCCTCCCCAGCTGCTAGGATTACAGGTGTGCACTGCCACATCAGGATGCAGGCTTTCCATACTTTTCCTTATTTAATCCTCAGAAAACCCCAGGAAGTATGGCCAACTTTATTTTAAAACAGACAGAGCTGTCTGTCCCCTGCAGGATTCACATCAAGAACCAAATCAAGGAGGTGAGATCCACTCCAGACGGCCCCTTCCATCACACCCAGAGCAGCTGTATCTCCCAGGCTCAGCAAGGTTACCAGGCAAGAGTAGACATTTTAAAATCACAGACCCTTGTTGTGCAAACTGCTCAAGTGGCTTTCCATAAATCTTGTGTAAGGCAATCTGGCAGTGGTGGTACATGCCTTTAATCCCAGCATTTAGGAGGCAGAATTAAGTGGATCTCTGAGTTCAAGGCCAGGCTGGTCTACATATGCTGTTTTGAAAAAAACAATGCCCCCCCCAAATAAAAAACCCTGTGTAAGACAAGAAAGCAGCTGTTGCTGTCCCCATTGTCATTAAGCCATCATCAACACAAGTTCCACTTAAGTAGGAGACAGAAATATGGGGATGGGGGTGGGTGAGGATGTGTGTGTGTGGTGGTGGTGGGGGGAGTCAGGAGTTCAAAGCCAGTATGGGTACTGAATGAGATAGTATCAAAACAACCGGGGTGGAGGGAGGGGAGAGAAAGAAAAAGAAAGAAACTGAGGCTTGCCTCCACAGACACACACTAAAAATTAGAAAAACACAGAAAAGGGTCAGATGGCCCTGCACCAGGATGGCAACACAGCTTTGAAGTATCTATAGTGCAGTGTTCTGATGTCACATAGCACAGCACCACAGCCAAGGTTAGTAAACAGTAGCTGGGCTACTTCAGAATCATGCTAGAGAGTTATAAGTGCTTCCAGCACAAAGAAAATGACTGAAGTGACAGATGTGTCAATACTCAGGTCACAGGCTACTCACAGATCATGACACTGAGTTTATGTACTGACATGCCGCACTGTAGCTCATAAATACTATGACTGTGAAAGAATAGAATATGTGTGTGACTGTGTGTGAGTGTGTCAGTGAGTGTGTGAAAGTGTGTATGAGTGTGAGTTCGTGAGTGTGTGTATGTGAGTATATGTATATGTGTGTAAGTGTGTATGAGTGTGAGTCAGTGTATGTATGTGTGAATGTATGAGTATGTGTATATATGAGTGAATGTGTGTGAGCAAGTGAGTGTGAGTATGAGTGTATGTGAGTATATGTATGTGTAAATGTGTGTAAGTGTGTATGAGTGTGAGTCAGTATGTATGTGTGAGAGTATGTATGTGTGCGTGTGTATGCATGAATGAGTGTGTATGTGAGTGTGTGTGAGTGTGTGTGAGTGAGTGTGTGTGTATGTATATGTGTGTGTACATGTGTATGAGTCAGTGTATATATGTGTGTGTAAGTGTGTATGAGTGTGAGTCAGTGTATGTATGTGTGTGAGTGTATGTATGTGTATGTGTGCATGTGTGAGTATGTGTATATGTGAGTGTGTGTGAGCAAGTGTGTGTGTGAGTGTGGGTATGTGAGTATATGTATGTGTGAGTGTGTATGCAAGTATATGTGTGCACGTGTGAGAGTATGAGTGTAAGTATATGTATGTATGAATGAGTGTGTGTATGTCTTAGTTAGGGTTTCTATTCCTGCACAAACATCATGACCAAGAAGCAAGTTGGGGAGGAAAGGGTTTATTCAGCTTACACTTCCATACTGCTGTTCATCACTAAGGAAGTCAGGACTGGAACTCAAGCAGGTCAGGAAACAGAAGCTGATGCGCAAGCCATGGAGAGATGTTCTTTACTGGCTTGCTTAGTCTGCTCTCTTATAGAACCAAGACTACCATCCCAAAGATGGCACCACCCACAAGGGGACCTCCCCACTTGATCACTAATTGGTAAAATGCCTTACAACTGGATCTCGTAGAGGCATTTCCCCAACTGAAGCTCCTTTCTTTGTGATAACTGCAGGTTGTGTCAAGTTGACACAAAACTAGCCAGTACATGTGTATATGAGTGCATGTATGTGTGTGAGTGTATGTATGTGTGAGTGTTGTATGAGAGAGTGTGTGTGAGTGTATGTATGAGTGCTTGTGCAAGTATATGTGTGCATGTGTGTGAGTATGAGTGTAAGTATATGTATGTGTGAGTGTGCACATGTGTGTATGAGTGTATACTTGTGTGAGAGTATATGTGTGAATCTGAATGTGTGTGTACCTGTGTGAGTATGTGTGTGTGTGTGTGTGTTTATGAGCTGGGCATTTCGGCGCATGCTTGTAATTCCAGCCACTCAGCATGCTGGAGAGGAAAGACTATGAGTTCAAAGTTAGCCTGGGCTACAGAGCACAGCACACATCTTTAATCCCAGCACTCTGGAGGCAGAGGCAGGTAGATCTCTGAGTTTGAGGATGGGTTGGTCTACACAGTGAGTTGCAGGCCAGAGAAACCTTGTATACAGAGAAACCCTGTCTCAAAAACAAACAAGCAAAGATTAAGAGAATGAGTCTCACAACTGCAGAAAGACAACCAGAACACAAGACTTCAGAACCTATCCTGGCACTCTGCCACTGTTGCCAACCTCCTCCAGCAGAAAGGGAGACACCCACCGTCAGTCAGAAGGATGATGGTGTGACGGATTTCCTTCCAGGCAGAGGTCTCCATGCCCAGGCGATCCATCTGGCTTTGCATCATGGAGTAAACGCGGATGAGAACCTCATAAGTGTTAGTGCCAGTGGCATTTTCGTGATCTGGAATATTCCAGAAGAAAAATCTCTTGAAAACAAAAACGCTCTCCCTGTCACCTGGGAATGGGAAACTCTGAGAAACCACCAGAAACGCAAACTAACTGAGTTTCTAATAAACTCTGATATTTTGCGTGTCTTTTCAAACATTTTGGTTCTTCTACCGTAGAAAGTTCATTGCGAAACCAGATATGATGGTGCACATCTGTGATCCCAGCACTCAGAAGGCAGAGGCAGGAGGATCTCTCTGTGTCTGAGGCCAACTTGGTCTACAGAACAAGTTCTAGACCAGCCAGGGCTACACACTAAGACTCTGTCTCAAAAATAAATTAATTAAGTGAAAATGCTCATTGCATAGACGTCCATCTCGGGCCACTACAAGTTCCCAAG
Source organism: Mus musculus (assembly GCF_000001635.26). NCBI lineage: Eukaryota > Metazoa > Chordata > Mammalia > Rodentia > Muridae > Mus > Mus musculus. Next base: position 1,191,122 of record NT_187027.1, read on the forward strand.
ATTTAAACATGGAGCGTCCAAAAAGTTTTATGGTGTTCCAGCTGGCACCCAAACAGGTTTTACACAGTATTCGGGTGGCTAATTAAAGCCTTGAGAAGCACACCACATGCTAGTGGGCTGCAGGGAGCTTAAGTCCTGCAGGTGCATTTGAACGTGGACCTTCAGTGTGTTGTGGAAACCTATGAGCTATGGAAACTGGAATCCTACTGATGCCCTAAGAATGAACAAATGTGCATTCTCTCTCTCCCTCCCTCCCTCCCTCTCTTCCTGACAAAGGATCTCATGTAGTCCAGGCTGGCCTCAATTTTCGTAGCCAAGGATAACCTAGGACACGGGGGCAGGAGGATTATGAGGTACTAGGGTTGGAATCTAGAGCCTCAAATGTGCTAGGCAAACCCTCTGCCAACTGAGCCACATCTCCAGGCCCCTCCCCTCTATAGGGCCGTCCCCTCTTCAGGCTCCGCCCCCTCTTCTGATCCCTCCCCTCTTTTGCCCCCCCCCCCCCCCGAATCTGTCTATGGTGCTTGCTTCACCCTCTACTGTCCACCTCACCCAGTGGGGGACAGGCAAACCTTTGTAGCTGGCAGAGTCCAGACTGGTGATCACCTCCGTCACATCCTGGGATCTCTCACTCAGGATCGACATGATGGTTTTGGGCTGAGAGGCAAAGGTGATGATAGCTACGCTGACATTTACCTCAAAGCTGAAGATCTGTGGAGAGTGGGAGACAAGCGGTATGGGGCGGGCGCTGCAAAATCCAAGGGACACAGAGAGACAGTACTGAACCTGACAGGAAAGACCCTTCGTGAGGAGAGCAGCCTTGAAAAAACCAAGGGAATGACACATGCTGAGCTTGTGCCCCGACAGACGGATGACCCCTCCTCATTTCACCCGCCCATCAGCTCAGTGAGGGGCATAATGAGCTTGCCCACCTCACTTAGCCACTTCAGCCTGAACCATACCACTGATGAGAGGTGCAGGCAGCACTGAAGCTCCTTAATTTTAAGCCCTGAGGCAGTCTTTAGAACACACATACACACTCTCTTTAAAATACAAATCGGGTATCCCCACCCCAACTCCAGAAGGGATGGAGGAGGGACTGTGGGAGGGAGTGACCAGGAGTGGAGCAGTGAGCGAGAAGAAAATGAATTTAAAAAATTAAATTAAATAGGGGTGGGGGATAAAATATGGAATGTAAATACATTAATTTAACATTTAAAATCAGATTAAATTAAATTTAAAAATCCAAATTGGGGGCTGGTGAGATGGCTCAGTAGGTAAGACTGCTCTTCTGAAGGTCAGGAGTTCAAATCCCAGCAACCACATGGTGGCTCACAACCATCCGTAATGAGACCTGACTCCCTCTTCTGGAGTGTCTGAAGACAGCTACAGTGTACTTATGTATAATAAATAAATAAATCTTTAAAAAAAAAAAAAAACTGCCTCCTTCTTCCCTTCATCTCTGTGCGGCTCTACTTTCAACTGTACTGTACTGTTCTCCACAAACTCTACTGTACTCTCTTCTTCCTGCACTGTACTCCCTTCCTCCTGTCTTGTCTGTCTCTCCCTTAAGCAACTTCTCTTTTAAAAAAAAATCCAAATTGGGACAGGGCTGAAGAGATGAATCAGCCAAGCTGTGGTGACTCTCTGTGAGTTCAAGGCCAGCCTGGTCTATAGCGAAACCCTGTCTTGGAAAGAAAAAGAAAGTCCAAAGTCATTCTGGACTATATGTAAATTTGTCTCAAAACAAACAAACAAACAAACTTAGGAGAGTGTCTAGTGGTGTAGCTTAGTGTCAGAGCACGTCCTGGGCGTGCGTAAAAGTCTAGGTTTACTTTCCAAGAACAACAACAAAATTTCAATGTAGCTGGAAGAAAAAACTATATATATGAACTGTTCTTAAATAAACAACTTTTTAAAATTGTTGGGCTGGGTGTGGTGGCCTAGCCCTTTGGAAAGGCAGGTAGGTAGATCTCTGAGAGCACCCTGGTCTACGTAGAGTTCCAAGACAGCCAAGGCTATATAGACAGAACCTTTTGTGGTTTTTTGTTTTTGTTTTTGTTTTTGTTTTTTGAGACAGGGTTTCTCTATAGTCCTGGCTGTCCTGGAACTCACTTTGTAGACCAGGCTGTCCTGGAACTCAGAAATCTGCCTGCCTCTGCCTCCCCAGTGCTGGGATTAAAGGCGGGCGCCACCATGCCTGGCTCCTTTTGTGGTTTTTGTTGGTGCTTTCTTTCTCCCCTTTCCTGTGTGTGTGATGTGGTGTGTGTGTGTGCGTGTGTGTGTGTGTGTGTGTGTGTGTGTGTGTGTGTATGAGAGAGAGAGAGAGAGAGAGAGAGAGAGAGAGAGAGAGAGACTCTTAGTGTTTCTGCCTCTGTACTCAGAACTCACGGAAGCTGCTCACACACCCAGCAGTCTGAGCCTCCCATCTCCCTGGGATTACAAACACACCTATGGCTTCTGATATTTCATTCAGATTCCAGAGATCTGAAATGAAGCTTGTGCAGCTCGTGCCTTTACACACTGAGCCACTTCCCCATTTCCCCAGTCCTTTAGTCTTTCCTTGGCCTTATGCAGTCCGAGGCTGGCCTTGAACTCCTAAAATCCTCCTGTCTCTACCTTACCTAGCTTGAAATGTGAAATCAGTGGCTTGATAAAAATTGTAATTATTCAATAGGAGAGTCAGATTCTTCTGGTACACGCCATAGGTCATGTTGATAACTCTTTGGAGGCCACAGCCCTACATAGATGACATAGATGATGAGTTCCTGAGAACACACAGCTGAGCTTGGCTCCTGTGTGGTAGTGTCTCTCGGCACCTGACCCAGGGCCTTCTACACAGTAGGTGTCCCGAAACATTTATGGAATAAAGATATCTCCTATACATTGAATTCATAGTTCTGGTACCCTGGGGAGACTTCTGGAAGGAGACAGATTGTCTGGGGCTCTGAACAAGGAAGGAGAATGGATGGCACTGAGAAGCCATGTAGCCCTTGATTTCTGACCCTCTCCACCATGAGTTCGGCACTCTTCTTGAAGATGTCAAAGTCTTTTTCTGTCACACTCTGAGAAGCATCAAGCAGCAAATAGAGGTTCAGGTGACCCGAGCGCTGGATTATGATCTTACGGCCCAAATTTTCTGAAGCAAACAAGAAACAATGCATCAGATGTCCAGCCCCACCCTGTGTTCCACCAAGGGTCATCTAACCTCCTAGTACCCAGGTATCTTGCCTCTCTCCTGCTTCATCCAAGACCCTTTTCCAATACTCACTTGTCAGAAGGTTCTGGGTGGGATTGGTGGCTCCAAGCAGGTTGGTGAGGGAGGTGTCTAGGGCAGATGCTACATCCTCAGGGAAGTCGTAAGAGTAAGGCTCTGTGGAAAGAGTCATATGAGGGGCAGCCAGGACCAGGCTTGGGCATGGAGACCTAGGAGGACATTAAAGATACTCACGTCGGCAAATGGGTTCCGACCCACTCCACACTCCATTGCTCTGACACTCCCGCTCTGCAGAGCCAGTCAATACCATATTTGAGGAGGAGCAGCGGTACCTGACCTTGTCCCCAAGGTCAAAGTTCAAGCCTGTCCGAGCTGTGCCCACTGAGATGCCAGGGTTGGGGCAGTGGCTAGCTGCAAGTGAATAAAGACAGGTAGACAGGACCTGGAAATGTCTGCTGGTCTAATCGTCCTTGTCCTTCAGGCCACATTCTTCCTTATTCTAGACCCCCTAAGCCACCAGAACCATCAGGCTGGAGACCTTAAATAACCCCCAGCACTTAGAGTTCAGGTCCTCAGCCACCCACTGAGAACTGACCCAGGTGTCACGTGCACTTTATCTACCACTGGGCAATTGCCACGCACCATGAGGATGGTCAGCTCTCAACCTAGAGGCGATTTCAGATGGGGGTGGGGGGGAATGTGGAGCATCGAGAACTCTGCTAAACATCTGGAACACCCACTGGGGAAATCCTGAATAAAGCTGAGGTTGGCCAATGTATCACCTGGGAGGATGAAGCCAGGTGAGAAATCATTCCTAAAGTCTCACTCTCCACAGCCCCAAACCAGACATCACTCAAGTACCCAACAGGACGAGAACAATGAGTAATACTTTATAACGCATTCATAACAGAATACTATACAATTAAAAAAAAAAAAGGACCACAAACTCTTGTGACTACATCCATAACTTCCAAAAGGAAAGTTGCCGAGCAAAGGAAGCGGGGTCGAGGGCCGTAGAGGTGGCTCCACGAGAGGTTAGGAGCACTTGCCGCTCTTCCAGAGGACCTGAGTTTAATTCCCAGCTTCCACAAAGTAGTTCACAGCAATACGTAACTTCAGCTCTAAGGCATTCAGCATCTTCTTATGGCCTCTATGGGAGTGCATGCATGCAGCATACGTTCACATATGTACATACACACATAAATAAAAATGTTTGTTTTTTAGGGGCTGGAGAGATGGCTCAGTGGTTAAGAACACTGGCTGCTCTTCTAGAGGTCCTGAGTTCAATTCCCAGAAACCACACGGTGGCTCATAACCATCTGTAATGGGATCTGGTGCTGTCTTCTGGGCTGCAGGCATACATGCAGGCAGAACACTGTATCCATAATAAATAAATAAATCTTAAAAACAACAACTCTTTTTTAAAGGAAGCCATTTTTTTTTAAAGAAAGCGCACATCCCTGCATGACTCTATTTGTATGGTGTGTAGGATGAGGCTGGCAAGATTGCTCAGTGGGCAGAGGCAGTTCCTATCAAGCTGACAACCTGAGTCCCATTATATCAGGCTCTTCCAGTTGTCCTCTGACCTCCACACCGCCGCCATGGCATAACCATGCCTTGCGGGAGAACACAGGATAAATAAGCAAATAATATGTAAAATGAAGTAAATAACAGGTAGACTTTGTTGGAAGTTAGAGGAGGCTGCCTTGTCAAAGGAGACCTTGTGGAAGGGAAGTTTCCTGCAGTGTGGCACATACATGCGCGTGCACGCGCACGCGCACACACACACACAAATAAATAAATGTTTTGAAACAGGATCTCATTGTGTAGCCCTAGCTGGCTTAGATAGAATTCTCTACATAGATCAGGATGGCCTCAGACTCTAAGAGACCCACCTGCCTCTGCCTCCTGAGTGCAGCTAGCATTAAGAGTGTGTGGAGCTGAAGAAATTCATATTTTTTAATCTTCCTACTATGGAGTTTGGAGTATAGTTCAGTGCCAGAGTGCCTGCCTGCACTCCAAGAACCCTGGGTCCCACCTCCAGTCTCACACACAAGTTGCATGCTTTAATACAGGGAGATTACATGTCCAATTTAAAATGAATTATATTTAGGTTTGAATAAATGGCAGTTTGAGACGAATGCAAGGGAGTGAGTAAAGTGTCACTGTCCGGGTAGCTGGGTGAGGCCTGCTACCTAGGGGACACTGCTTTCTCTGTGATGGTGAAGCTGGGCATGTTGATCCGCACTCTGCCTGCTTAGGCAAGAGAATCGGGAGGAGCTCAAGGTCGACCTGCGTTTGAAGCTAACTTGGGCTACTTGAGACCCCGTGTTTATAAAACAAAGTGGTTCAAGGGGATCCTAGGAGACCCACTTCTCCCAAACACCACTCCTAGGGCTGGGAAGTACTTAAGGATCACCAGGTTCCAGCAGCTGTTCAGGGAAGTTGGGATGGCAGGACCCTGGGAAGAACCACACATGACTAAGCCAGGGCCAGGGAGGATGGGGGGGGGGGCGGGAACAGCATGGCCACTCTAGCCCACTGCAGCCCCATTAACTCACCAGGCACTCCCTTTTTAAAGTTTTTATCTTTTTGTTTGTGTGTTTCAGACGGGGTTTCTCTGTATAGTCCTGGCTGTCTTGGAACTCACTTTGGAGGGCAAGTTGGAGTCAACCTCAGAGATGCCTGCCTTTGCCTCCTGAGTGCTGGAGTTAAAGGTGTCTGCTACCACTGCCTGGCTATTCTGATTTTAAAAATATTATTATTACTTATGTGTATTTCTGTGTGAAGACCAAGACAAGAGCATTGGGTCCTCTGGAGCTGGTGGGTGTGAGCCCAGTGTGCTTGCTGGGACCCAAACTCTGGTCCTCTGGAAGAGCAGCACGTGCTGTAACTACTGATCATCTTGAGAGCCACACTATTCCCATTTTGCAGGTGTAAAAACTGAGGTACAGCAGCTGGAGAGATGGCTCAGCAATTAAAAGCACTGACTGCTCTTCCAGAGGCCCTGAGTTCAATTCCCAGCAACCACATGGTGGCTCACGACCATCTGTAATGGGATCCAATCCCTGTCTCTGATGTGTCTGAAGACAGGGACATTGTGCTCACATACATGAAATAAATAAATAAAGCTAAAAAAAAAACCAACAACAACAAAAAACAAAACAACAACCCTGCGGCACGGGAAGGGTAGTGAGCTGTGCAGAGGCTAACTCAAAGCAGCTGGAGCCACACCAAACCCCAGAGGCTGCTCTGAGCCTAACCCGCTGCAATCGGTCTCTCCCAGGTCTTGCCTGTAATACTTTATGGAGTTAAATACAAAGTGTTGTTGTGAAGCATTTAGAAAAGCCGACTGCTCAGGTTTCCCGGTTTCCGTAGTTCCTGCCTGATAATCTGAGCACTCCAGAGACTGAGAAGGAGGTGAGTTCAAGGTCATCCCAGCTGAGAAGTGGGCCTCCCAGGGTCCCCTGGAGCCACTCTCTTTTATAAACATGGGGTCTGAGTAGCCCAGTTCAGCTTCAAAGAAAGGGAAGAAAGAGAGGGAGGGGGGAGGAAAGGAGAAAACAAAACTGAAAGTTTTGTAGAGCTGGTGAGTCAGATATGAAACCTAGACATGCTCCTAGCCGGTCAGTGATGTGCGGCCCACAGACCTCATCCCACCCCGATCTAGGAACATTACTGAACCACCAAGAACACTAGGCTCTGTCCCCACAAAAGCTTTCCGGGGCTGCAAGCCCACGCCCCCCCTCCCCCGCCCCCAACAGTCAGAATGCTTACCCCCATTGTCACACACAGCCGTCTCTCCATCCCACAGGCCGTTGGGGCGACAGTACCGCACAGGTGAGCCCCGCAAGGTGAAGTCTTGCTCACACTCAAAGCTCACGTTGCTACCCACAGGGTAGGACACCAGCCGAGGGAAATAGATGCCATTTTCAAAGGATGAAGGAGCTAGGCATCGAACCGCTGGAGGGAGAAAGAGGATCTGGGCAAGAGCGGAGGGTGGTTGACACCACAGCTACAGTTGGGGAGGGGTCTTCTGTTAGGACCCAAACCGATTAGGTCAGCCAGGTGCGAAAACATGAAAAGAGACTGATGTGGTGACAGCCCATAATACCAGTACTTAGGCAGCTGTCATAGAAGCCCTCTAGACTATATAGTGAATTTGAGGCCAACTTAGACTGTATAGCTAGCCCCAAAAAACACAAGAGGTGCTCAAGAGGCAGAGGTTGGTGGATCAATTGCAGCAAGTGTGGGCCAGCCTGGGCTATATAGCATGAACCTGTCTCAAAGAACCCAGAAAGCCAAACCTGGTGGCTCGTGCCTGTCTAGCTGGCACTCCAGGGGTGGGCGGGACCTAGGCAACATAAGCTCATTCTCAGCTGCACGGTAAGTTCCAAGCTCACCTTTGAAAGCAGCGCTCTAAGTTAGCAGATGCAAAACAAAATGAATCCAGAAGGACTAGGAAAAGGGACTCAAAAGCAGAGAGCAGGGCAAGCAAGACTAAGACCCTAATTTCTGCTCCCAGCCCCAAAGAAATCCCCAAAGTAGACTGAAACCTAAGATTATGGTTTTAGAGGTGTCTCAGCGGGTAAGAGCCCTGACTGCTCTTCCAGAGGTCCTGAGTTCAAATCCCAGCAACCACGTGGTGGCTCACAACCACCTGTAATGGGGATCCAATGCACTCTTCTGGTATGTCTGAGGACAGCTACAATGTCTACTCATATAAATAAATAAATAAATAAATAAATACATAAATACATAAATAAATAAACAAACAAACAAACAAATAAATCTTTTTTTAAAAAGATTACAGTTTTAAGCAGTTGGTCGAATACTGTCAACTTAAAACAGTTCAACTTCCTTGATTAATAAATAGCTGTTAAGGGCTCTGGTCACCCCAGTATCTCACCAACAACATTTGTGGTTTTAGGGTGTTCTGAGGCACTTAGCATCCATTTAGAATGGTCAAATAATCCTACAGTTAATTTTAGCTAAAAAAAAACAACAACAAAAAACAAACAAACAAAAAAAAAAAACAATGTCTTCTTAAGTTGAGAGCGGACTTTCCTGGTTTGTTTGTTTGTTTGATGGTTGGTCTGGGTTTGTGGTTTTCTGAGGGCCTTTGTTGGTGTGGGTTGTGTGTTTTTGGAGATAGGTCTCTGGCCCTGGGTGGTCTAGAACTCACTATGTAGACCAGGTTGCCTCCCTCCCTCTCCTCCCTCCCTTTGCCTCCCAAGTGCTGGAATTTAAGGTGAGTCACCACCACACCAGGCTTTCTGCAGTATTTTGACTCTGTGTGTGTGTGTGTGTGTGTGTGTGTGTGTGTGTGTCTGTCTGTCTCTCTCTTTCTCTCTCTCTCTCTCTCTCTCTCTCTCTCTCTCTCTCTCTCTCTCTCTCTCTCTCTCTCTCTCTTCCTGGAGAACCCACTGCTAATAAGCTCTGGCTGACACTGGTGGGCACTCTCCAAAGCCCAAAGTCCAAAGGGACTCACGTTTGCAGACTGCTTTAACCATCCGAGAGGATCGCAGGGTGTGATGTGAGCTAGACCTTGGTGTCAGCCACTGTCCGTTGCTCTGACATTTCCTCCAGGCTGGGGACGGGTACCTGCCCAGGGGGCAGGAGTAGATGAGGAGGCTCCCAGGGGCCCAGCCATGGCTGAGGGTGAAATTACCACCGGTGATATTGACATTCTGGTTGCAGAAGAGAGCAGCCAGGCCTGCGGGTGTGGGAAAGAACCGGGAGAAAGGAAAAACTAGGCCAGATGAGAGAGAGGCAAGAAGAGGCTATCTGTCCCTTTGACTTGTGAACTGGACCTGGCAGCACCTGCTACACCTACAGGGCCCCAATAACCCCTTTCCCAGCCTCCTACCTGGGCCCAGCTGCAGCAGGTAGAAGAGAGCCAGCAGAGGGGCCATGGTCTCCAGGACAGTAGAACGGAGAGCTAGGGGAGAGGAAAAGTCATCTGACTTCCCCGAGATCGGAAAAGACAGCGCTCGCTCGCTCGCTCGCTAGAGGGGAGTGGCGGGGAGTGGCGAGGGGATGGTACCAGGGGAAAAAGAGAGAGAAACCCGCCAGGGATTCTGAACTCAGCTTTGGGGCAGGACCTTTGCCCCAACACACACACACACACACACACACTGAAGCAAGCATATTTGGCCTTGTGTGGCTTGCATTAAGCACACAAGCCCTGCAAAACGTTTTATTTATTTTGTTTCACGTCTTTTTTTGGAGTTTGCCACATGCATTGGGGTCCACTGGGTCTTCCCCAGAATAGCTTCTGAGGACTTGAAACTGATGTTCCTAGAACTTCTTGGCGTATAGGAAGATTCACATTCTTTCCTGGGTCCTTCCCTGAAAATAAGATAAAAAGAAAGCCAACAGTTATTTGGAAAGTTGGAAAGAATTCTTAGAGGAAAAAAAAAATTATTGGAACAACCAGCAGATTAAATGTCCAAGCTGCAAAAGATAAGAGTAAAAAAATTGGGGGTTGGTATTCAGAAGAATAAACAGCATTTTGAAGTTTGAGATACACTTTTATTTATTGAAAAAAAAAAAAAGAACTCTTTTCATACAATATATTTTGATCATGTTTTTTCCCTCTGAGACAGGATCTCACATAACCTAGATGGACTTAGAATTTCTAAGTAGCTGAAACTGGCCTTGAGTCCTTATCCTCCTGCTTCTGTCCCCCAAGTTTGAAGATTCTAAACACTGTTTATCACACTGGCCTCCCAGCTATGGGGATTTTGTTTGTTTGTTTGTTTGTTTGTTTGTTGCTTTAAAGACAAGGTCTTACTATGTAGCTCTGGCTGTCCTGGAATTTCTCTGTAGCCCAGGCTAGCCTCTGCCTCCCACATGCACAGGCCTGGCCCAGCCATGAAGAATTTAACCTGATATATCAGCCTCTTTGTGCCTCCCAAGCCTCTGGACGCAGTTACTTTCCTTGTTACTATAACAAGATCAGGGGGAGCACCCTCCTAGGCTCACTGCCACCCCAAGAAAATCTGTCAGATCAGCAACAAAAATACCATTGGTTTCTATTTCTGGGCTCTGTGTGTGTGTGTGTGTGTGTGTGTGTGTGTGTGTGTGTGTGCCTCACTAATCATGGGTGTAATTTCTCAGACCCCTTCCATCTTTTGTGTGAGATGGGGGTCGCTCACTGATTCAGAATTTTGCCAAGTGAACAGTCTAACTGACCAGCGAGCTTCAGGGACCTGCCTGTCTCTGCTCCCCAGCAATCACTGCGATTACAATACTGCACCCGGCCTTTTTAACGTGGGTTCTAGGGTATTCACACAGGAATCTCACTTGCACAACAAGCATTTTGTCAACCCAGTCATCTACCCAGTCCCCATCTCCTTGAGACTGAGTTTGAAACCAGTGCTAGCCTCAAACTTGCTGTGGAGCGGAGGCAGGGCTTGACTTCCTGATCCTCCTGCCTCCACCTTCCAACTTCTGCTTTACTGCCACCCTGAGGAAGCACTTTTCACACACACAGCTCTTGGAGCCTTGGAAAGGACAATGTCAGGCTTCTGGTTCCTCCAGGCCACCTTCCCCAGAGGCTTCCCTGTAAGCCCAGACACTAGGGTCCTCACAGACCCTCCTGACATTGGACCAGCTTCCCAAGACATAAACAAAAAGCTGAGAGTTTGGTTCTTGGGCCTCCCTAGAACTAGAAGGTCTGTCCTTGTCCTGCTGTGAGGAGACACATCCCTCTCCCTCTCAGGCAACGCCTAAACCTCTAGAGACCCCTAACACTATGTGTGCACATAACCATATGTGGGCGTATGTCTGCACATGCACAGCTCTCCCTCACTGCAGCAACTCTAACCCCCTCCCCCCAGGATCTCCACATTCCCGAGGGCCATTGGGGCTCTCTTGACACATAGGGGGAAGGCTGCCGGTATGACATGGGTGAGAGGGTGGTGACCACGGGCAAGCAGAGAAAGGATACGTGTTACAACTGCCCACACCTGCTCTGTTCTGGATTTACCCAACAGCCCCCTCTTCCCTTTCAGTGACATACCTTCCTAAGTGTGGCACACAGATGTTTTTTCTTCTCCCCTGTTCCCAGAAACTGCTCTGGAGCTCCCTACCCTGTCAACTCCACCCCTGCTGTGGGTTGATACGGTAAACTGGAGTTTCCAGATGGGGGACAGACATTCATGCTTGCTTTCTTTTGGGACAGAAATGAGAGATTATACCCCAGCAGATCTTGCCCCACCCCTAGCCCCAGATCCAGTGTGGTGGAAGGAATTCAGTTTTTGGCTTACAATGGCCAGGTGTGGCTCAGACACGTTCAGGCTCAGCTCTGCATTTTAGTTAGCTAGTTCGTCACTGTCACACATGGGCCAGTGAGAAAAAAACTCAAGGCTAAAATATCACCCAAAGTGGGAGGATCAGCCTGCTATGGGGGTACACACCTATAATCCCAGCACTCAGGAGATCGAAGCAAAAGAATTGCAAGTTTGAGGTCAGCTTGAGCTACGTAACCCTCCAGCGCAGAAAGGGAGAAGACCTACGTATCATCCTATGGATATGAAAGGGCAATGCACGGAGTTTGAGAAGAGCCACTCACGGAGGACCAGCATATGAACACGGTACACTCAGAGACAGTGGACTACCACGCGGCTTCTCAATCCTAAGGTTCATCTATATAGAGTAGGACACCTCGAGACTGGAAAATACAGGCTATTGACGACATACACAGTATGTATGGGACGCCGTCTTCTGTGAAGAAAAAAAAAAAGCAAACAAAAATGAAAACAAAACTGGCATGGGAGATATAACTGTACCTGCTCTCCCCTTCTCCCACCCCTTTGGTTTGCTGTGGTTTCTTCTGCGTGTGCAAGGCCTTATCTCTACCCCCAGCCCCACAACTCTGCATACATACAGAATTTTTCAGAAAACTGACCAGGAGAGTCACCTTGGGGAGAGCTGGGGCCGAAAGATGGGCCCAAGACAGAGCGTTACAGAGCCCAAATCTGTATTTTTGCCTGTGATGCTTGTTTGCTGGAGACAAGGTCTCTCACAGCCCAAATCCTCTCTGTAGCCCTGCATGCTGGGATTATAGACATGTGCCACCACACCTGACATATATGACACTGGGACTTCCTGAATGCTAGGCCAGCACTCTACCCACTGAGCTTCACTCTCAATCTATGGAAACTTTTTGTTGTTTTTGTTTTTAAGATGAGATTTCACTTATGTAGGGCTAGCTGGCCTGGAATTTGCTGTGTAGACCAAGCTGGCCTCTAACTCACAGAGAGCTGTCTTCTGAATACTAGGATGAAAGGCATTAGCCACTGTGCCCAGCTGGTGTTTTGTCTTGGCTTTGAGATTTACTCTTATTGAGTGGGCCTAGTGGCACACACCTTTGATCCCAGCATCCAGGAGGCAGAAGCAGGTAGATCTCTGAGTTCAATGCCAGCCTGGTCTTCATAGTGCGGTGCAGGCCAGCCAGTCTTACATATGCATAGGGAAACCTTGTCTCAAAAGTAAATAAATAAATAAAATTGGGAATGAATAAATAACTTTGTAAAAAAAAAAAAACCCCAACTGAGCAAAGGATGAAGTTGTGGGATACACTGAAGCTGTGGGGTACACTGAATCATCCTGAAGTTATATCTGCAGGGACCATAAGCTGTTTCCTGACTTCAGTTACCATGAGTCAGTTCCTTGGAGCCAAATCATATTCTAAATTTCTAAAATTCCAACTGCTGAGATCAAAAAGCTTGGAGTGGTGGCTCATGGCTGTAACTCTAGCACTGAGTCAGGAGGATCAGGAGCGCAAGGTCATCCTTCAGTTCTGAACAAATTCCAGGACAGGCTCAGCTAGCAGAGACCCTGTCTCAACCCCACCCCACCCCCCAAAAACAGTTGTGTGGAAGAAGGGAGTCAGAGAGGCTGAAGCAATGGCTCAGTGGGAATCAGGAGTTGCTGATAAGCCTGCAGACAAGCCTGCATTCAACTTTCTAGATTCATATAGTGGGAGGAGAGAGCCGACTTCTCAATAGTTATACACACACACACACACACACACACACACACACACACACACACACACGCTTGTACATATGCATGCATACACACACATCACATGTGTATCCCACACATACATTCATGTGAATGCACACACATGCATGCACAAGCACACATACATGTATACACACATGTGCACAGGCCTGCACACACATACACACACCAAATTGGAAACTTCTAGTTCTTTGGAAAGTTAGTTATGTCAAATGGTGTTTTGCTGGGGCACACAGGCGAAAGGATGTCTTGCTTAAGCAAACATGTGAAAGACTGTTTTCCTGAAGCAGACAAAGGTGAAAGGATGTTTTGACATAGCAAACACGTGAAAGAATGCGTGATGAAGTATAAATATGACCCCACAGACATGGGGAGCATGAGAATTGGTTTGGTTTGCTCCACTTTGCTATTCTTTGCTAAAGACACACATGTATTGGTTCACTTTACATGGTGTTGTGAGCTCCACTGTGATAACGCTGCCAGTGAGAGAAACTCACCCAAGATCTGCTCAGGAGGTTCCTGGCAGTTTCATCAGGATTGAACCACAGCTACCCAGTGTCTGCTTGCTGAACGGACTGGACTGTAGCTGCCTTGTGTCTACCTGCCTAGAGGGCTGGTCTGCAGCTGCTAAACTGTATTTGGTGTTTGCTACAGGACTGAACTACTGCCAAAGAAGATCAACTCGCCCGCAAAGAACTATTGCTGAACAGGACCGCTTCCCCCATATCCTAACAACTTTTCTCTTCTACTACCTCTGCTGGGTGGTGGGCTAGAGGAGAGGTTGAGCCCTTATTAAAAGTAGGTCGCAAAAAGTTTATGCTTACACACATACACACACAAGTAATTTTTTAGGGGATGGGTGGGACCTGGTGACACATAGTTCTAGTCACTGATCGGCAGATCTCCCCGAGTTCAAATTCATAGACAGTAGAAACAAGGAGTTGAAGTGACTTTGAACTTGCTGTCAGGCAGGGGTTGATGTGCATGGTAAAGGGGATGTGTGTGTGTGGGGGGGTCTGTGTGTGTGGGTCTATGTGTGTCTGTATGTGTGTATCTCTGTGGGGGGGGTCTGTGTGTGTCTGTATCTGTGTGTGTGTGTCTGTGTGTGTGTGTGTTTGTGTCTCTGTGGGGGGGTCTGTGTGTGTCTGTGTGTGTGTGTCTGTGTGGGGAGGGAGGTCTGTGTGTATGTGTGTCTGTGTGTGTGTACTGGTTCTCACAGAACCCAGCTGTGGGAACCATGCAGGTTACTTATCAATACTCCCAGTTTCTGCCTCCCAGCCACAGGACAGAACCAAATGTCTGAGTCTTGCTGAAGTTACAGCTGAAAGACCCCCGAAGATGGGAGGCCCTCACTTAATTGTAGGGATGATGCGACCCCCCCCCCCAAGAACTCACGAGAGACTGTCCTTGCTGCAATTGCACAAGGTTTATTGACAGGAACCAGTGCACTGGGGCCGACTCGTATCCCATGCAGGGGTAGAGGAGTTCAACCTCGAGCAGCTGGGAAAGGGGGTATTTAAAGGAAAAACCATAACCCAAGAGGGTAGGGAGGGTGTTATTGGAAAATACTGAAAATACCAGTGAAGAATCACAAGGGGGAACTAAAAATCACAAGGGGAAACTCCCTGCTTCTCAAGATTGTTCTCAAGATTTTAATCTTTGTGGTCGGCCAGGTCCTGGAACAAGGTCACTGAACCGGCTTGTATAATTATATGTTCTGTGGTCAGCCAGTTCTCAGAACAGGCTGCTTCAGAGACCAACTATTTTTCTTTCTTGGCTCTAACTTGGTCTAGGGGGTCAAACTTAATTTTTCTACCTTACACAGCCAAGTGGCATTAGACAATGACAGTGAGCAGGGGTCCTACACATCAGAAGTCCTTAGCTGACAGAGCCTCAGAATGCACTCAAGAGACAGAAGCAGGAGGATTGCATAAATTCCATGCTTCTCTAACCTACATTTACCAGGCCAGTCAGGGGTACATAGTGAGACTCTGCCTCAGACGAGCGAACAGATGTGGTGAGTTTCCAATGTAATACTGCCAGGGGTCTCTTCTCCTTCCTTCTGAATCACTAAGTCAGGAAACGAACCCAGGGCTTCTTGTGTAATACTTGGCCAGGCACCGCTGAGCCACCCCGGTCAACTACCAATTTGTGTTTGCTTACATACTGCTCAGTTTTGGCTTTTTGAGACAGGGTTTCTATGTATAGTCCTGGCTGTCCTGGAATTTGCTTTGTAGACCAGACTGGCCTTGAACTCGGAGATCTGCCTGTCTCTGCCTCCCGAGTGTTGGGATTAAAAGCCTTTGCCATCAGACCTGGCTGCATATTGGCTGTTTGACACCGGGTCTCAAGAGATCTGGCAGCAGGATAGGAGCCAAAGACAGCCTTGAGGTGAGTCTCCTCATCCCCCTGCCTGAGCCTTGAGGTGAGTCTCCTCATCCCCCTGCCTGAGTCTTGAGGTGAGCCTCCCACATGCTGGGATGGCAGGCATGTCTATTAGGCCAAGTTGTGTAAATTTTTTTAATTATTTAATTATTTCTTTTAGTTTTGAGATTATAATTTAATTACATAATTTCTCTCCTTCCCACTTCTCACTCTAACTTCACCGGTCTCTTTCAAGTTCATGGTCTCTTTTTCCATTAGTTGTCATTACATACATCCAACATATATGTGTGTCGTATATATTCATACATACATGCATGTACATATACCATATATGTGTATATATATATATATACATACATCTATGTATATATACCACATGTATATATGTATATATACACACACACATACATATGGCATATACATACCTAAATACATAAGTATGTGCTCAGTCTGTATAATGTTACTTATATGTATGTTTTCCTGGCTGACAATTTGGTATTGAGTGACCAACTGCTGTGCTCTTCCCTGGGGAAAGCTCCGTCTGCTCTCAGCTTTCCTTAGTTGCCTGCAGTCCTTTGTGTAGGGCTGAGGCGTCATGGGCTTCCCCATCTGCTCTGGCATGTCCATCTGTCCATCCGTGCCATCCTTGTCCAGTTCCTGTTTGGTGGTCATGTTGGTGAGACTTTAATGGACGGAGTTTCTGATGTTCCTAGAAAACACAGTCTCATAAAAAAAAACTCACTGATTCTCAGGCTTTGACAGTCTTTCCATCCCTCTTCCTCAATGATCCCTGAGCCTTAGGTCCAAGGGTCATATTGTCATATCCATTGGGAGTGGGCTCCACAAGTCCACATGTTGATGGGTTGTGGCTTTCTGTAACTGTATGTCTGATGCCAAGAGAACTTTCTTTGAAGGGGGAGGGGTGTGGACTACCCTTGTCTGTGGTATAAAGACAATCTTTAGGATATGGTTAGGGGAAATGTTGTAAAGTGCTGGTTGGTTATAGGTTCTCCTCCAAGAGCCATGACTTCAGTAGCTGTGTGTGGTTGGCTAGGCATGATTGCCCTCCTGCTAAGTGAGTACCAGGTCTGATTTTATTTATTTTTATTTATTTTTTATTTTTTATTTTATTTATTTATTTATTGGTTTTTCGACAGGGTTTCTCTGTGTAGCCCTGGCTATCCTGGAACTCACTTTGTAGACCAGGCTGGCCTCGAACTCAGAAATCCGCCTGCCTCTGCCTCCCCAGCGCTGGGATTAAAGGCGTGTGCCATCACGCCCAGCTAGGTCTGATTTTAATATCACCTTCTTTTCCTTACATTTCCTTATTCTATGTTTTTTTTTTTTTTTTTGGTTTTTTTTTTTTGTTGTTGTTGTTTTTGTTTTTTTTTTTTGTTTTTTTTACAGGGAGCATTCTCCACGATGCACTGTGGAGGTCGTAGGCCGTAGGACTTACGGGCATCTGTTCTCTCTTTCCCCTGTGTGGACCCCAGGGTTTGAACTCAGGCTGGAGGGAAAGTGCCTTTACCCACTAGCCCTAGTAACTTTAATGATTTTTTAAATGTTAAACTTTTGCTTTACAAACAAATTTAAAAGGACTCTTATCATTTTTATGCTGCGTGTATGAGTGTTTTGCCTGTGAGTAGGTAATGTGCCCCATGTGTATGTCTGGTGCCCTTGGAGGCCAGCAGAAAATGCCAGATTCCCCTGGGACCAGAGTTAGAGACCCTTGTAAGCTGTCACGTGAGTGCTGGGAACAGAACCTGCAACCTTGGCCAGGGAGTACAGCTGGGCATGTTGGTGCACGCCTTTGATCCCGCACAGGGGAGGCAGAGGCAGGCGGATATTCGAGTGGTGGTGACTGTGTTTTAACCCAATCCCAATTGCTCGATATTACAATGAAAACTTGGGCCCAGATGCTGTGCTGAAAGCCTGCTGGCTCAGACAGGCAGAGAAAGCACCCAGGTGACCTTCCTCCTCAGTCAACATCCCAAAAGCAATGTCCCTCTCAAAAAACTTCCTTCTCACTCAATATCCCTCCCTTCTACTTCCTGACGGCCTCTCTAGCCCTCCTCCTTGACTCCTTCTTACTCTCTATGGTTTTTTCTTAATAATCCTATGTTTGATTCCTGAAAACCAGTTGGTTGCTTGTGCCCCGTCCTGACTTCATTTAATGCTGTTTACAGAAAGCTCTTGGATTAAAGGTGTGAGCCGCACGACCACTAAAAACGGTGGCTTTTCCAGCAAATAACACAATCTCAGGGTTCACAGTGTGATCAACTGTCCTGCAACAGTAGTGGGGTCTGTGGGGGTTGTGTCTGGGAGGTATATCTACCCTGGCAGGAGTGTAGAGGTCAACTTTCAGGAGATTGGTTCTCCCCTCCCACCCATGGCTCTTCCACACCAAGCCTTCTCCTAGTACTCCCTTTGAAGCCTTTTGGCACCGGATCCCCCGACTGACAGTGATGATCAATGGTCACTCACCATTGACTCAATGAGGGTATCAGTGAACACAGCTGCGGTGGGAAGGCCCTGAGACCAGCTCCACTGCTCCTGTTACTTAGGCATTCCTCTGTAGCCATGCTGCCTGGTCCAGGCAGAGTAGGCATCAGATCTCTTTAGAAGTCTGAAAAGGTTTCAGCACCTGTCCCTCTGCCTGATAAGGAAGAGAGGGGGGCCTAGGCCATGCAGTGCCTGTGAGCAGGGGGTGACACCCTGGAGCACCAACTGTGAAGAGGTGGAGACAGGATATTTGATCACACTGTGAGCCCTGAGATTATGTTATTTACTGGAAAAAAAAAAAAAACATCTGTTTTTACTGGTGGTAGAGCTCACACTTTTAATCCAAGAGTTTTCTGTAAACAGAATCTCTGAGCCTGAACTATATAGCTTGTTCTAGGACATCCAGGATTACATGGAGAAAAACCTGTGTCAAATAAATAAATTAAATAAATAGACAAAACTTTACAAACTCTCAGTTTTAAAAACATTTTATTTTAAATTACCGATATATGTGTTTAAGAGGGGAGGTGATGTACCTGTGAGTGCAGATACGGGCAGAGGCCAGAAGAGGGCACTGGATCCCCTGGAGCTGAAGTTACAAGCTGTTAGGAGACTCCCCACAAGGGTGCTAAGAAAGGGAGCAGAAAGGGCTGGAGAGATGGCTCAGTGGTTAAGAGCACTGACTGCTCTTCCAAAGGAAGAAAGGAAGGAAGAAAGGAAGAAAGAAAGAAAGGGAGCAGGAGTCCTTCTCACCATGCTCCAAACTCTGTTGGTTTTGAGATAGGGTCTCTATTTAGCCCTGGCTGACCAGAAACTATGTAGGACAGGCTGGCCTCAAACTCACAGAGCTCCATCCACCTGGCTCTGCCTCCTGAGTGCTGGGATTAAAAGCCTGGACCACCCCTCCCAGCTCCAACTCCCCTCCCCCTCTCTCTTTTGATGGGGTGCGATTTTAAGACAGGGTTTCTCTGTGTAACCCTGGCTCTCCTGGAACTCACTCTGGTCTTGAACTCAGAGAATCTGTCTGCCTCTGCCTCCCAAGTGCTGGGATTAAAGGCGTGCACCACCGAAGTCACCTGGCCAAACTCATTCCTTTTAACTTGACAGTTTTTCCTATTTCCCAGTGAAATATGCATTCTTCCTTTTTAATTTCTTAAGGATTTATTTTATGTGTGTATGTATGTTGTGCTGTGTGTGTGCATTCATGTGTCTGTGTGTGTTTAGGATGTGTGTGCCTGGAGCTTGCAGATATCAGGAGAGGGTGTCATATCCTCTGGAGCTGCAGTTATGAGTGGTTGTGGGCCACAGGGTGAATTCTGGGTATTCCACTGGGGTCCTCTACAAAAAGAAGTGCTCTTAACAGCTGGGCCATCTCTCCAGCCCCATAGATAATTCTTTTGAAAAGTTTGGTAGGCGGTGGTGGCACATTCCTTTAATCCCAGCACTGGGGAGGCAGAGGCAGGCGGATTTCTGAGTTCAAGGCCAGCCTGATCTACAAAGTGAGTTCCAGGACAGCCAGGGCTATACAGAGAAACCCTGTCTCAAAAAAAAACAACAAAAAACAAAAACAAAAAACAAATCAACAACAAAAAAGTTTGGTAAGGAGAAAAAGAAAAAAATGAGATAAGAGAACAGAATTTTTAAAGGAAAATTCTTTTGAAACTGTCATAGTGGTGATGAGGCATGACTATTCCAGGACTTGAGAGAGGCAGTGGGGAAGGCAGGCAGATGTCTGAGTTCAAGGCCAGGCTGGTCTATAGAGTGAATTTCAGTATAGCCAGGGCTAAAAAAAAAAAAAAAAAAAGGAAAGAAAGGATGAAAGAAAGAAGAAAACAAAGAAACTGCCAGAGTCTATTTCTCATAAAAGCAAAGACACTAAAAATAAATGAATAAATAAATTAAAAACCAGTGTTACCACAGATCCAGTGTGTGTTTGTTTGTTCAGTGTATAAGAGGCTCCCTAGAACCCTCTATCAGCCTGGTAAGCATTCAGAACCTTGAGTTCAAAGATAAAGACATCTTGATTCAGAGAACTGATTTGCCCAAGGCTTCACTCTAGTGCAGTAGGCAGTGAATGTGGCTTTAAACAAGGTGTACCAGACACAATGGCCTACACTCCCCCTAAAATCCACGACCTGACCACAAAGTGAGCTGGGTGAGGGTACAAGTCAGAGAATTCTAAAAGGAACATGAAAGACCACAGCCAAGGTACTGCCTCGCGGCTGTCTGCGCCTTCTCCAGGAACAGCATCTCTTGGGTGTGAGAACTCGGTTCAATCAGGAATGAACTTTGTATGGGCGGATGCAGGTCCAGCTGAAAGCCAATGATGTCAACACCCAGCCATTTATTGTCTGACTTTTATTTGCAAAACACAGCCCATACATAACTTAATTCCTGTATTCAAGATGTCTTGGGGGGGGGGGGCATCGGGTTGCAAGCAGTTGAGCATCCTCAGGATTGAGAAGCTTCCTGGAGGGTGTAATAAAAAAAATATAACCTGCAGGCAACAGCGGCCACCCCCTGAGGACTTTATTCTTTAAAGCCAGTGTGGGTATTTGGGGTGCACAGAAGCGCTGGTGGGCTAGCCTTCAAGACAGGTACTCACATTGAAGTTGTGTTGAAGGTAGTTTTGGAGTGGCAAAGAAAGCCAGTCCGGAGTAGAGTGGGTATCTAGGGTCAGGGAGCATCTCCTCTTCTGGGACAGGACAGAGTGGGTGCAGAGAAAATTATAGATGGCACATTAGTACCAATATAAATAATTGCACAATTTGCAAGATTAGTCCCAGGGTTAATTACACAGTGAAGGTGAAACGCACTAATCTTTCACAGTATGAGTGGGGTTCTTGACCTTGGCAAGAAGTCAGAGTGGATAAAATAGAAGGGAGAATGAGTGTGATTGACGTAACCGTGTGCTCTAAGCCGGACAAGCTGAGGGCAAGCGCTGGCTCATCAGGCTTTGTGGAAAGTGAAATTCTCTTTTAGATCAGGACTACAGTGGGCACCAGCTTCAGAAGACTTGGAAAAGTCTGGAAATGTGGCCTGAGGAACTGTGCACACATTCAGCGGAGGATGCACCCGAGGGCAGCAGTGATCCTAAGATTGGTAGGCCACCGGCAGGTCCAAGGCTCTGGGAGGTGGCCTGACTCGCACAGCTGGGCGGGAGTGACGCCTTGCTGGAGAGCAGGTGGCCGCGCAGATTGCGCAGTTCCCGGGGAGCGCGCGCGCTGGGGGGCGCGGGGCAGGCGGGGCTAGCGGGGACGCGCTGGGGCGCGGGAGGGGGGCTCTAGGAGCCGGGGGCGGGGCCGAGTGCGCGGGCCTTGGCACGCACGCGCAGACGGGCCGCGGGCCCCAGAGGCAGAGAGGAGGGGGAGCGTGAAATAGGGGGCGGTGTGGAGCGTATTTCCGCTCTGGCGGACAAATAATCCTGGCCAAAGGGGAGGCCCGACTGTCCAGCCCTTTAACCGCGTGGGGGTGCCGGGGGAGAAAAGGGGGGTCGGGGAGGGGGAATCCTGCTCCTTTAATTCCCTCCCCTCTTCCTCCGCCCCGAGTCCGCGAGGACGCTGCGCTGCGCGGGGCCTTGGAACACTCGGCACGAGCTGCCCCCGCCCCTCCCCCTCCCGCCCACGCGGAGCCGGCCCGCGCGCGCACCCCGTGCACCCCCGCGCCTGCGCGCTGCCCCGGCCCTGCCCGTGTGTGGGGGGCGTCGCTGGCCCCGGGGGGGTGGGGGACCAGGGGGGAAAAATCAGCACGCGGAACCGGGCCAGGTGAGAGGCGCGTGCACCCAGGGTCGTGAGTCTGGGTGGGGGGGCGTGCCACGGAGATCTGCGCGTGGGAGGGGGGCGTGCACGACCTGTCCGGGCGGTGGGAGGACGTGAAAAGGGGGACTCACAGCAGCGCGGCCCAGGCTAGAGCGAGGCGGGTGAGGAGTACCTGCAACCGGGGGCCACCCCAGAGTTGCAATCCTCTGGTTTTTTTCCCCCCATCCACCCCTTTATCCATTCTCCCATGGGCGCGCGGGCTGCGGGACTGGGGGTGTGGACGCCGCTGCCCCGCCCCCGGGAACCACGCCTCCCTCCTCGGAGGGACCGCGCCTCCTTGGAATTGGGGAAACTGAGGGAGGCGCGCCAAGACTAGGGAGGTAGGGATGAGGGGTCTGGAGCCTTGGCCTCCGACAGCCAGAGACCTTTGTCTCTGACTCGTTTCCTTCCCACCCAGGGCAGTCCACTCCCGCCACAATGGCCTCTGGGGTGGAAGTCCTGCGCTTCCAGCTGCCTGGCCACGAGGCCGCAACGTTGCGGAACATGAACCAGCTCCGTGCAGAGGAGCGGTTCTGTGATGTGACCATCGTGGCCGACAGCCTCAAATTCCGTGGCCACAAGGTCATCCTGGCCGCCTGCTCACCGTTCCTCCGGGACCAGTTCTTGCTGAACCCCAGTTCTGAGCTGCAGGTCTCACTGATGCACAGCGCGCGTATTGTGGCGGACTTGCTCCTCTCTTGCTACACAGGCGCCCTGGAGTTCGCAGTCAGGGACATCGTGAACTACCTGACAGCAGCCTCCTACCTGCAAATGGAGCATGTAGTGGAGAAATGCCGGAACGCCCTTAGCCAGTTCATTGAGCCCAAAATAGGCCTTAAAGAAGATGGGGTCAGCGAGGCTAGCCTCCTAAGCAGTGTCAGTGCCACCAAGTCCCTCCTCCCTCCAGCCAGGACCCCAAAGCCAGCTCCAAAACCCCCACCACCACCTCCTCTACCCCCTCCGCTCCTGCGACCGGTGAAGCTGGAGTTTCCGCTGGATGAGGACCTAGAGCTGAAGGCGGAAGAGGAGGATGAGGATGAAGATGAAGATGTTTCTGACATCTGCATCGTCAAAGTGGAGTCGGCTCTAGAAGTGGCACACCGGCTCAAACCCCCTGGAAGCCTAGCCGGGGGTCTGGGTATCGGGGCCTCTGTGAGCAGCCACCTGGGAGAGCTGGCCCAGAGTAGTGTGGCCCCCAACACTGTTACCCCACCGCAAGGGGTGGTGAAGGCATGCTACAGCCTGTCAGAGGACGCGGAAGGGGAAGGCCTGTTGTTGATCCCAGGAGGCCGGGCCAGTGTGGGGGCCACCTCGGGCCTAGTGGAAGCAGCAGCGGTGGCCATGGCTGCCCGGGGGGCGGGGGGCAGTCTGGGGGCAGGGGGTAGCCGGGGACCTCTGCCTGGGGGCTTCTCAAGTGGAAACCCCTTAAAGAACATCAAATGCACCAAATGCCCTGAAGTGTTCCAGGGTGTGGAGAAGCTGGTCTTCCACATGCGTGCGCAACACTTCATCTTCATGTGCCCACGCTGCGGCAAGCAGTTCAACCACAGCAGCAACCTCAACCGCCACATGAACGTCCACCGTGGCGTCAAGTCCCATTCATGTGGCATCTGCGGCAAGTGCTTTACTCAGAAGTCCACACTGCACGATCACCTCAACCTGCACTCAGGAGCCCGGCCCTACCGGTGCTCCTACTGTGATGTGCGCTTTGCCCACAAGCCCGCCATTAGGCGGCACCTCAAGGAGCAGCATGGCAAAACCACAGCTGAGAACGTGCTGGAAGCTGGTGTGGCTGAGATCAATGTCCTCATCCGCTGAAAGGCCAAGAGGCTGGGGGCGGTCCTGGGCCCGGCAGAATTGGGGAGGGGCGGGGTTTGAGGGCAAGCAAACATTTTGAGGGAGGAAGACTGGAGAGAGAGAGAGAGAGACCATGCCTCAAAGAGCAGAAGAAAAAGATGGAGCCGGAGACAGGGTTGATAAGGCTGAGGGAATGTGGGATCCCAAAGAAAGATTTCTTTTTTGAAGAGGTGCATAAACGATGTGGAGGAAGAGAGGGAAAAAAAAAAAGGCAAAGTTGAAAGTTTTGGAGAACAGCTCTTTCCTGGCTAAAGCTGGCTGGGGGGGGATTCTAGCGTTTCTTGAGGTGGGGTGGGGGTGGGAATTGTAGGGGGATTGCCAGGAAGCAGCTTACTTGCCCCTGGTTAGAATAGATGACAGGGAGAAGGGAGCGGAGGGCGACACATGTATGAAGTACCAGAAGGAAGGGAGGAGATTTTTGCATGCTGGGGAAGTGGGAAAGTAGATACAAGGCTCACCGGAAATGAAATGATATGTGCCAGGTAAGAGAACACGGTGGGCAACCTGGGTAGGTAATGAGACATTAGGCTACAGTAGCGAGAACAGTGAGTAGCGGAGGGGTGGGGGGGCAGGGCACTTAGAAAAAAAGGACACAAGGAGGGCTGTTGGGGGGAGGGAGAGGAGTAGAGACATACAGTATTTTTTAAGAAAACTATTTTTTAGGATTTTTTCTGGAGTTTGGGGTTTTAGTTTTTGTTTTCCATAAAAATAAACAAAAAAACAAACAAAAACATTTTTTCTTTATATTCTGGCAATTGCATGTGTGTGACTACCCACCATAGATTCTCCCAGCGCTAACAATTGTAGTCCCATGCCAAAAGGAGCCTCAAGCAGAGACTCGGAACACGCCCTAAACACTTAGGCAGAAACCTTATCACACAGTGATTGGCAACCCTGGTGCTGGCATAAACCATGCGGGGTTTGGTGGCAGTGCAAGCCATGGGCCACAGGTGACCAGTGAACCCACAGAGATGGCAAAAGGGCATCTGTTGCATATTTTTGCTCAAGTTTTAAGGAAAGTTGAAATACCAGCTAAACTTATAGTTGATTACCTAGAAGACTACAATTCCCAGAAAGCTCTGAAAAGTTTTTAATCCAAAGAGGACTACAGTTCCCATAAGATGCCGAATTGGCCTTGGGCCCAGTAACATAAGTACCTGTCTGTCCAATATTGTGTGAACAACCATACAGGCATTTTCAAGCTTTGGCTAGGACTTAATGCCTGGAGGGGGATGGTGCCCTCGATAGTGTTCAGGGTTGTATACTTGCTGTGTCTACCATCATACTTAAGCTGTCTGCTGGACCATGACCCCCCCCCCCCCCGATGGAGAAGTATTTGGGCAGAAATAGTTACTGTCAATAGATTGAGGTCTCCGCTGCATTCAGTTGACATATCTAGTGCAACCGAAGACACTTCCCCCAGATTTCCAAAAGCACACTGACCCAGAAGTAAAGGTGTCTTCCGTGAGTCTCTGTCGCCCCTTCTTGTGCACTAAAGTTCAAAACTGATATAGTCCCAGCCTTCTATCTGGCGGCTCAGAACGGGAAAGGCACACGCGGCAGCTGCAAAGGCTCAGGCTACACGTGTTCCCAAAACCGGGCGGGGACAGGGAAGCCACAGCCCAGTCGAGCCTCACCCTTGCTCCCGGCGGAGCCCAGGCTAGGAGCGAACGCCCTCTCCCCTACAGGCCCCAGTTCTGGACCTCCAGGGCCATTCTGGGGGGCAAAAATGGCCAAGAGGCCCGCAGCGGCTCCTTTAAGGCGTCTTCTCGCCCTCCCTCCTTGTCCACGTGACCCGGGGCGGCCGCGCGCCGGCTCGGCCCCCCGCGCAAGCGGCGATGGCGGCGGCGGCGGGAGCTGCTGCGGCGGCGGCCGCCGAGGTGCGGAAGGGGAGGGGGAGAGGCGGGTGCATGCCCGCGCGCGCGCCCGGGGGAAGCGCGCGCTCGTGCAATGCTCCGGGGGTGCAACGGGGCCGGGGGGCCCGAGCCGAACTTACAGCAAACCAGGGGGCCAACACCGGGGGCGGATGAGGGGACCAGGGGGTGGGAGGTGGGGGGAGTGGGCGCCGAGTCGCACGTGCCGCCGCCCGCTGCCCCTGCGTGGGCGGTGGGCACCGCGACCCCGGGAGCCCGCGCGAGGGGCGCGAGGGGCCGTCCGCCGGGCTGGGGCGCAGCGGGCGTTGCAGGGGTTGGTGGCCGGGGTCCCCGCGGCCTGGGGGACAAAGGGGGAGCGGCGCGTGCAGCCGGGAGGAGGGGGCGGGGCCGGGGCGCGGAGGCCCCGCCCCCTCCCCCTCCTCTGCTCCCGGCCCCAGAGATGCGGGGTCTGCCGAGAGGGAGGGGGCTGATGCGGGCCCGGGGGCGGGGGCGTGCGGCCCCCACGGGCGGCCGCGGCCGCGGTCGGGGGGGCGCCCACCGAGGGCGAGGTAGGCCCCGAAGCCTGCTCTCGCTGCCCAGGGCCCAGGCGTCTTGGGCCCCCCAGCTGCCTGCCGGGCTGACCGGCCCCCCGGTTCCTTGTCTCCCCTCCCAGGGGGAGGCCCCCGCTGAGATGGGGGCGCTGCTGCTGGAGAAGGAGCCCCGAGGAGCCGCCGAGAGAGGTGAGTGCAGCAGGAGCAGGCCCGACCGGACCTCCACCCTCCCCACCCCCAACACGGGATCCCGGGAGCTTTCAGCCCTGAACTTTTTCTTTTCCCCTCCCGACAGTTCATAGCTCTTTGGGGGACACCCCTCAGAGTGAGGAGACCCTTCCCAAGGCCAACCCCGACTCCTTGGAGCCTGCCGGCCCCTCCTCTCCGGCCTCTGTCACTGTCACCGTCGGCGATGAGGGGGCTGACACCCCTGTCGGGGCCACATCACTCATCGGGGACGAACCCGAGAGCCTGGAGGGAGATGGGGGTCGCATCGTGCTGGGTGAGAGACTGGGGAGTGAGGGAGACGGGGCGCAGAGGGGCTTTCTGCATGCCTGCTCACCCTGCACCCCCTTTCTGCCTGCCTCTTTTCTAGGCCATGCCACAAAGTCGTTCCCCTCTTCCCCCAGCAAGGGGGGTGCCTGTCCCAGTCGGGCCAAAATGTCAATGACAGGGGCAGGAAAGTCGCCCCCCTCGGTCCAGAGTTTGGCCATGAGGCTGTTGAGCATGCCCGGGGCCCAGGGAGCTGCAACTGCTGGGCCTGAACCCTCTCCGGCAACAACTGCCGCCCAGGAGGGGCAGCCCAAAGTGCACCGAGCCCGGAAAACCATGTCCAAACCTAGCAACGGACAGGTGAGAGTGTGGAAGTTGGGGTGGAGAGACTTGGGGAGTCTCTGGGTCGGATTTTTTGTTTTGTTTTGTTTTTGTTGGTGGTTTGTTCTTTTGGGTTTTTTTTTTTTTTCCTTCTTCCGGGATTTAGCCTTAGACCTCTTGTATTCAGATTTTTTTTTTTCGAATTTACCAATAGGCTACCAAGTGTCAGCTGTTGGGCTGGGCCTCTGTGAGCAGAGTAATTGTCGGCTTCCTGGAGTTTGTGTTCTTGGGGGAGGGGTGGTCAGCAGAGGAGACTGACAGATGTAGAATTAATTATATAGTTATTGTCCTAATTACACAAATGACTGGGCAGGATCAGCCTTCCCAAGTTTGTGTTTTTTTTGTTTTGTTTTTTTGCCTCTGAACAAATGCTTAGGGAGGTTGGTTTGTTCGTTCGTTTGTTTGTTTGTTTGTTTTTCAAATCCCTACTTTGAGACCAGTCTCAAACCAGATAAAGTTTTTACTGGGAACTCTTCCCTGGGAAGGCCACATAATGACAGAATGTGGGCGGAGGGGTGTGTGTGTGTGTGTGTGTGTGTGTGTGTGACAAGAACCTGGAAATCAAAATTATGTCAAGGTTTTAAGGGCTCTTGATTCAGCTTAAGTATGGCTTGTGTAGCCTTCCTCTGGGTCTTGTTTCGTTTATTTTGTTGTTTGTTTTGAGTTTTATTTTGTTTTGAGAGAGTAGTTTTTGTTTTTTGTTGTTTTGTGTGTGTGTGTGTGTGTGTGTGTGTGTGTGTAACAGGGTCTCACTGTGTAGCCCTGGCTGGCTGGCTGTGTAGACCAGGCTGGCCTTTAACTCACCAGAGATCTACCTTTTTCTGTCTCCTACATCCTGGGGCTGAAGGTGTACACACATGCCTTTTATTTATAATCTTTTTTTTAAAAAAGATTTATTTATTTATTTTATGTATATGAATATACTGTAACTGTCTTCAGACACACCAGAAGAGGGAATCAGATCCCATTACAGATGGTTGTGAGCCACACCATGTGGTTGCTGGGATTTGAACTCAAGACCTCTGGAAGAGCAGTCAGTGCTCTTAACTGCTGAGCCATATCTCTGGCCCTTGTTTTATTTCCTCTTTTTGAGATGGTCTCATGTAGACTGAACTTGCTATGATCCACCCCACCCAGCTTCTACATTTAATTTTTTTCTTTCTTTCTTTTTTTTTTTTCTTTACTCTTTCTTTTTTTAAAAACTTTTAAGCTTCTGGGTGTTTTACCTGCACATATGTCTGTGTACCACCTTGTGTGTCTGGTGCCCTTCAAGTCAAGGGGGCAGTAGACCTTGAGTTTAAAGGGGTTGTGAGCATCTTGTCAGTGCTGGGCAATTGGACCTGGGTCTTCCACAAGAGCAGCAACCGGCTCTTAACCACTGCGCTACCTCTCCGACAATGCTTGTTTTCTTTTTCTGGGAAAGTGATTACCTCACCATGGTGTGGCTGTTCTTCTCTGGTACAGAAGTTCGTGTTTGCTCGGGCTCCTCATATAAAATTATGAGAGCCAGGTGGATCTCTTAAGGTCTGGGTCAGCTAAGAATCAACATTTGCATATGCCTTACACGTATCTGTCTTCCTTGTAGATACATTATAGATGATTAGCTAATGCCTGTATTAGTAGTTTAAAGACTCCTATATGGGCACAACTTTTAAAATTTTATCTGTTGCTGGGTGGTGCTGGCTCACGCCTCTAATCCCAGTTCTTGGGAGACTGAGGCAGGCAGATCTCTGAGTTCAAGGCCAGCCTAGTTAGAGTATACACAATTCCTTAGACAGCCAAGTCTATATAGTGAGTTCCAGGGCAGCCAAGGCTACACAGGGAAATCCTGTCTTGAAAGAAAAATATTGATTATAAGTGTGTATGTGTAATGGGGGAGGTTGAGGGGATGGACGCAGTAGAGGACATATCTGTGGAGCCTGGTCTCTTCCACCTTTTCATGCCATCTAGGAGTCAGACTCAAGTTTTAGGGTTTGCGCAGCAAGCACCCCTGCCCACTGAGCCATCTTGCTGGCCACTGTTCTCTTTTTAATTTTTTTTTTTGGCTTTTCATGATAGTTTTTAAATGTTTTAGCTCTGTGACCTGTGACGGGAGAGAGGGCTCAGCGGTCAAGAAGACTTAAATACCTGTGTCAGTAAAGACTGCCCTGTATAGGTACAACTCTTAAAAGCTGTCCTGTATAGAACTCTGGTTCAGGGCCAGAGAGATGGCTCAGTGGTTAAGAGCACTGATTGCTCTTCCAGAGGTCCTGAGTTCAAATCCCACAACCACATGGTGGCTCACAACCATCTGTGATGGGATCTGATGCCCTCTTCTGGTGTGTCTGAAGAGAGCAATGGTGTACTCATATGCATAAAATAAATAAATAATAAATAAATAAATAAATCTTTCAAAAAAAAAAAAAAAGAAGAGGAGGACTCTGGTTCGGATCCCAGCACACATGGCAGCTCACAGCCACCTATAACTTGAGTCTCTAGGGATCTCCTCCCTGCCTCAGGCTCCTGCACACAGGGGGCACACAAACTCACAAAGACCAGTAAAGAAGCAGCAGATAATGTAACCTGGCCCCCCATGTGAGCCCCATGGGTTTCTGGTCATGTTTTCTTCCTATATCCTTCTGGGAGGGAAGGTTTTTTTTTTTTAATTAAATTTAGCCGGAAGTGGTGGTGCATACCTTTAACCCCAGCATTTGGGAGGCAGAAACCAGAAGATCTCTGAGATTTGGGACAGCCTGATCTACACAGTGATCTACCCTGTAACCTGTAACGCCCTGCCCCAAGACAACAAAACAAAAAACAAATTAACACCCCAACAATACAAACAGAACTATGAGAGCCTTTCTCTCTCACCATCTGGGTCTCAGGGAGTGAATTCAGTTCACCATGCTTGGCCTCCCACCATTAACTGCTGAGCAGATGTGATGGCTTGGGGTAGCTTTTTTTTTTTTTTTGGTTTTTCGAGACAGGGTTTCTCTGTATAGTCCTGGCTGTCCTGGAACTCACTCTGTAGACCAGGCTGGCCTCGAACTCAGAAATCCGCCTATCTCTGCCTCCCAAGTGCTGGGATTAAAGGCGTGCACCACCACGCCCGGCTTTGGGGTAGCATTTTTTAAAAAACTCATTTCTTATTTTTTTTTTAAGATTTATGGGAGTTCCCTGTCGCTGTCTTCAGACACACCAAAAGAGGGCATCAGATCTCATTACACATGGTCGTGAGCCACCATGTGGTTGCTGGGATTTGAACTCAGGACCTCTGGAAGAGCAGTCAGTGCTCTTAACCCTGAGCCATCCCTCCAGCCCTTCGGATAGCTTTGTTTGTTTTTTGTTTTTTGTTTTTTTTTTTTAATGTATATGAATACACTGTACAGATGGTTGTGAGCCTTCATGTGGTTGTTGGGAATCGAACTCTTAGGACTTCTGCTCCCTCTGGTCAACCCTACTCACTTCAGTCAGCCCCACTAGCTTTGGCCCAAAGCTTTACTTACTATTATATCTAAGTACACTGTAGCTGTCTTCAGACGAACCAGAAGAGGGCATCAGATCCCATTACACATGGTCGTGAGCCACCATGTGGTTGCTGGGATTTGAACTCAGGACCTTCGGAAGGGCAGTCAGTGCTCTTAACCACTAAGCCATCTTGCCAGTCCCCCAGATAGCATTTTTGAGGTACAGCCAGCCACAACACTCCCACCTGGGCCCCAGGCTGAGGGAACAGATTCATAACTTTAATTTGGTGGCTCACTTATTTCACTTAGCACAGTGCCTTCAAGTTTCCTCTATGTTGTATATTTCCAGGCTCCCTTTTTGTACTTGGGTGTTCTGTTTGTTTTTGAGATAGGGTCTCACTCACTCTATAGCCCTAGCTGGCCTGGGTCTCGGATCCGCCTGCCTCCCGGAGTGCTGGAATGAAAGGTGTAGCCCACCACACCTAGCCTGGGTGAGTAACCTTCTGTCTGAAACGTGTTCCTTCCTGCTTCAGCCTCCAATCCCTGAAAAGCGGCCCCCTGAAGTCCAGCATTTCCGCATGAGTGATGACATGCATCTGGGGAAGGTGACTTCAGGTCAGTCACCTCTGCTCCTCCCACACACTCCAGGTGGCCTGCGTAATCTGTCCCAGGATTGAGAGTTCACTTTTCTGTCTTTCCAGATGTGGCCAAAAGGAGGAAGCTGAACTCTGGTAGCCTGGTGAGCTGGAGAGGAAGACCTACCTGGTGGGGGTGGGAGCTGAGGGGAGGGGCGGATTGGTGGGCTGGAGCCAGGAACCTCAGACTCTGTCATCTTTTTCTAGTCCGAGGACTTGGGCTCTGCCGGGGGCTCAGGAGATATAATCCTGGAGAAGGGAGAGCCCAGGCCCCTGGAGGAGTGGGAGACGGTGGTGGGCGATGACTTCAGCCTGTACTATGATGCGTACTCTGTGGATGAGCGGGTGGACTCTGACAGCAAGGTGTGCTGGTGTGCTCTTCTCAAGCTTCCCTACCCAGTCTGTTCTTTCCCTTTAATAGCTCTAGTTCACCGCCCTGTGTTGTCTGCAACTGTTTCTTATATCCCTTATCTCATCTCTGGTCCTCTCATTCCAACCCAGCCTCCTCCCTGCCTTGTTTGCTCCCTTTGTGTTGTTTGCTTCGTTGGCTTTTGGCTAGTTTTGTTTGTTTGACAGGGTCTCACTAGTAGACCAAGCTGGCCTCAAATTCCTAGAAATCTGCCTGCCTTTGCCTCTTTAGTGTTGGGTTGAAAGGCACATACTGCCACACTGTGTGTGCGCTCATCCTGGGGTTAGAGGACAGCATCTCGGGCTTGGTTCTCTTTCGATGTAGCTCTGGGGATCTTAATCTCTTACAGTTTGTGGGTTTGAGCTTTCAGAATTTTCCCCCGTGTTTGAGGTTGAGCCTGGGGCTCTGCAAGTGCATTGTAACAGGCCTGTGCTTTATTTTTGCTGATTGAGGGATTAAACTCAAGGCCCCGCAGGGCGAGCAAGCACTGAGCTGCTACTTAAATATTTGATTTCAGGCCTCATTTTCTACCAACTTGCCTGGGAATGGCCCGGCCTTAACCCACTCCTGTAGTCTGTCTGCCTCAGCCTCCCGAGTGGCTGGGATTAAAGGCATGCTTTTTCTAAATGGGGGTGGGGCTTGAGACAGAGTCTCACTTTATTTTTTTAAAGATTTATTTATTTTTTGTATATGAGTACACTGTAGCTGTACAGCTGGTTGTGAGCCTTCATGTGGTTGTTAGGAATTGAATTTTAGGACCTCTGCTTGCTCCGGTCAACCCCGCTCGCTCAGTCACTGATCATTCTGGCCCAAAGATTTATTATTATACATAAGTACACTGTAGCTAACTTCAGACATACCAGAAGAGGGTGTCAGATCTCATTACATGATGGTTGTGAGCCACCATGTGGTTGCTGGGATTTGAACTTAGGACCTTCAGAAGAGCAGTCAGTGCTCTTACCCACTGAGCCATCTCGCCAGCCCCAGCTCTTGAGCTGATCCTCTTGCTTCTGTCTCCACGTTTGGACTACAGGCATGTGCCGCCATGTCTGCTGCTGCTTCTGCTTTTTGTTTTTGATTTTTTGGGGGGAAGAAAATGTGGCAGTGGTTGCAGGTGCCTCCTTCCTATTGCCTGTCTTTGGAAGCTGTGTAGGGTGTTTGGTCAGTTCTTGTACTGGTCAGTGTTGACATGCTCCAGAGGCAGAGGCGTAGGATCTCTGTGAGTTCCAGGTAGTGACCAGGACTACCTAGTGAGGCCCTGTCTCCAAACAAACAATCAAAAAGAAAACTTTGACATTGGGCCTGTGGTTTCCGGTGATGGCAGCCTGACCCCTTCGTTAGAGAGCACCTCCTTAGCTTTTCGTGGAGTGTGGTTGGTTTTGTTGCCATGGGTAGTCTTGTCAGAGTGTTTCCTAAGACCGGCCCTTGTCACTGCTGTGTGGCATTCTGTGCCTCTGTCCCTATCCACCCTTTCCTGCCTCCTGCCCACATCCCTCACCAGGAGCTTTCCTTGGGGGGGGGGGGGTGATGATATGGGGCCTCAGCAGTCACCGAGAGAGCTGCCTTTGCTGGTTTCCCAGCCTGATTTTTCTTTTTCAGTCTGAAGTCGAAGCTCTAGCTGAACAGTTGAGTGAGGAGGAGGAGGAGGAAGAGGAGGAAGAAGAAGAAGAGGAGGAGGAGGAGGAAGAGGAGGAGGAGGAAGAAGAGGACGAGGAGTCGGGCAATCAGTCAGACAGGGTAAGAGCAGAGACCGGCCTACCTGGAGGAGTGGGGGAGCTGGGAGCAGAGCTCTTGAGTCTTCCTCTTCCACAGAGCGGTTCTAGTGGCCGGCGCAAGGCCAAGAAGAAATGGCGGAAAGACAGCCCGTGGGTGAAGCCATCTAGAAAACGGCGGAAACGAGAGCCTCCGAGGGCCAAGGAGCCAAGAGGTAAGACGGCTCCTCTGCTCTCAGGTCCCCTCCTCCGGCCCCAGAGAGCAGCACACACTCGGATGCTCGTGCATGTTCACTGTGTAGACCGCATGTGCGCACGCGCCCAGGACCTGTGAGCCCCCACTCTCACTCTCTCTGTCTCTGTGTCAGGAGTGAATGGTGTGGGTTCCTCAGGGCCCAGTGAGTACATGGAGGTTCCTCTGGGGTCCCTGGAGCTGCCCAGCGAGGGGACCCTCTCCCCCAACCACGCTGGTAATTAATTGCCAACTGCCGGGACAGGGAGCCACCAGGGGGTGCCCATGGGGGTGGAGGGAAACCCTGCCACAGCTGGGGTGTCCATGCCAGGCTTTGGGGTTCTAGAACATGGTGGGGTGGCTGGGCGGAAAGGAGGGGACCCTCCCAGTGGGTGAGGGGCAAGGCCTCCATCATCTCTGTCTCTTCCTGTCTAAGGGGTCTCCAATGACACATCTTCGCTGGAGACAGAACGCGGGTTTGAGGAGCTGCCCCTCTGCAGCTGCCGCATGGAGGCTCCCAAGATTGACCGCATCAGCGAGAGAGCAGGGCACAAGTGCATGGCCACAGAGAGTGTGGATGGAGAGGTGGGTCTGGGTACGGTTGGCTTAGGGGGCCCAGGGTGAGCTAGCCTGGGCCCTGGCCTCACCCACATGCCCCCACCTTCCTTCATCCCTAGCTCCTGGGCTGCAATGCTGCCATCCTTAAGCGGGAGACCATGCGGCCGTCTAGCCGCGTGGCGCTGATGGTGCTCTGTGAGGCCCATCGAGCCCGCATGGTCAAGCACCATTGCTGCCCGGGCTGCGGCTACTTCTGCACAGCGGTGAGTGACCATTGGGGTGGATGGGCGGTCTGGCCAGCACCGGAGAGCTCCGGGGCTGACTGCTGCCTCTTCCCTTCCCCAGGGCACCTTCCTGGAATGCCACCCCGACTTTCGTGTAGCTCACCGCTTCCATAAGGCCTGCGTATCCCAGCTCAATGGGATGGTCTTCTGTCCCCACTGTGGAGAGGATGCCTCAGAGGCCCAGGAGGTGACCATTCCTCGGGGCGATGGGGGAACACCCCCAATTGGCACCGCAGCTCCTGCTCTGCCACCCCTGGCACATGATGCCCCAGGGCGAGCGGATACCTCCCAGCCTAGGTATTGGCCTCTCCACCACCACCACCACCCGGTTATCCATCTTATCTCCCTTGCCCCCAGACCTCAAAACCTTTTTCCACAGCGCCCGAATGCGAGGGCATGGAGAGCCGCGGCGCCCGCCCTGTGATCCCCTGGCTGACACCATCGACAGCTCAGGGCCTTCACTGACTCTGCCTAATGGGGGCTGCCTCTCCGCTGTGGGTCTTCCCCCAGGGCCGGGCAGGGAAGCCCTGGAAAAAGCCTTGGTCATCCAGGAGTCTGAGAGGTGAGTTTGTGCTGTTTTCAGGGTGTGACTGGGCCAGAAACGCAGGTGTTGCTGTCGGTACTTAAATCTGAGCAGCCCACCTTCTCCCCCTCCATCCCCTGACAGGCGGAAGAAGCTGCGATTCCACCCACGGCAGCTGTACCTGTCGGTGAAGCAGGGGGAGCTGCAGAAGGTGATCCTTATGCTGTGTGAGTGTCTGACCCCACCCCGAGGGCTGTGCGTGAAAGGGAAGGACCCTCGGTGGCGGCAGCGGTGGTAACCTGTTGGTAATGGGCACTGATCCAGTGCACAACTTATAAGCTTTCCCGGCCTGGAGGCTGAGTGTTCCTCTAGTGCGGGGCAGTACTGAGGGGCAGGCACGGCTTGCCTAGTGGGGAATCCTGGGAAGTCTCTCTTGGTACAGGGCTGTCCCACCCCCAGCTCTCTTACCTCTTGTCTCATCTCTGCCTGCAGTAGACAACCTGGACCCCAACTTCCAGAGCGACCAGCAGAGCAAGCGCACGCCCCTGCACGCGGCCGCCCAGAAGGGGTCGGTAGAGATCTGTCATGTGCTGCTGCAGGTCAGTCCTCATGACCCTTCCCACTGTCCAACCCCTCCCCAGCATCCCCTCTCCCTGGTGCCAGCCTTCACACTGTCCTCACAGGCAGGAGCCAACATCAATGCCGTAGATAAGCAACAACGCACGCCACTAATGGAGGCCGTGGTGAACAACCACCTGGAGGTGGCACGCTACATGGTGCAGTTAGGTGGCTGTGTCTACAGCAAGGTGCGGGATGGCGCTGGAGAGCTGGGTGGTGGGAGGAAGAAGGGATACCTGGGCACGGGGTGCTAGCTGAAGGGTTCACTGGCTCGTGTTTCCCTCAGGAAGAGGATGGCTCCACCTGTCTACATCATGCAGCCAAAATTGGGAACTTGGAAATGGTCAGCCTGCTACTGAGCACAGGACAGGTGGACGTCAATGCCCAGGTTAGCAACCTGGCTGCCCCTCCTGTACACAGATTCTTTGGCTATCTGTCCCTTGGGCATCAGTCCCGCTTCTTCCTCAGCTGACCTGACCCTCCCCCACTACCTCCCACTGCCCACGTTGATTCCCTCATTATTTTGGTTCATGGAACTCGACTCCCATCTCTTATCTCTGAGTGTGTCCAGTGAGGTTCCCTGTGAGCATTGGGGGGCGGGGGTGCATCTGTGGATACCCATTCTCTGGCTGTGGTTGTTTCCAGAGGTGCCCCTGAGCTCCTATTTTCTGGCCAGCAAGTCTGGGCCCTCATTCCCTTCCTCCTTCCTTCCCTCAGGACAGTGGGGGCTGGACGCCCATCATCTGGGCAGCCGAGCACAAGCACATCGATGTGATTCGTATGCTGCTGACCCGGGGTGCCGATGTCACCCTGACTGACAATGTGAGGGACACTCAAGGGGGCTCAGAGAACTTGGGGTGGGTAGCAGCGGGACCCCTATGCAGAGTGGGGGCTCAGTTCAAGGATTGTGTCACCTGCAACCAAGTCTCTGCCTCTCACCTCCACAGGAGGAAAACATCTGCCTGCACTGGGCCTCCTTCACGGGTAGTGCCGCCATCGCTGAGGTCCTTCTGAATGCCCAGTGTGATCTCCATGCTGTCAACTACCATGGGGACACGCCCCTGCACATAGCCGCCAGGGAGAGCTACCATGACTGTGTTCTGTAAGCCCTAGCTTCCCCAACCCCTGGCACCCACACCCCACTGTCCAATCTCTGACCTAGGCCTTATGTTCCTCTTCAGGTTGTTCCTGTCTCGTGGAGCCAACCCTGAGCTTCGGAACAAAGAAGGAGACACGGCATGGGATCTGACCCCAGAGCGCTCTGATGTGTGGTTTGCACTGCAGCTCAATCGAAAGCTTAGGCTTGGGGTAGGGAACCGGGCTGTCCGCACCGAGAAGATCATCTGCCGGTGAGTGCAGTCCAGACATCCATGCCCACTGCCACGGCCCACGTTGGCCAGTCCCAGGCCCCTTCCCAGGCACAGGACATCCCGAGAATTGCTAGAATCATCTTGCCACTAGGGGAGGTGGAAATAAGGGACTCAGCCAGTGAGACCCTCAGTGGACAAGGGAGCCTGTGGCCAAGCCTAACAGAGGTCAGTCCCTGGACTCACATGGAGAAAGTCAACTCCTCCAAATTGTCCTCTGGCTTACAAACACACCTCATGACACTCTCACACACAGTTGAAAAAAGCTGAGGGCAGGGTGTGGTGACCCACACCTGTAATCTCAGCATGAAGGAGGCAGACAGCTGATTGTTTTGAACTTGAGGCCAGCCTGCTTTGTATCTATGTAATAAGTTCCAGGCCAACAAGGGCCACATAATGAGACCTTAATCTTTAAACAAAAGAAAGAGGAGACGGGCATTGGTGGTGCACACCTTTAATCCCAGCACTTGGGACGCAGGGGCAGGTGGATTTCTGAGTTTGAGGACCCCTGGTCTACAAAGTGAGTTCCAGGACAGCCAGGGCTGCACAGAGAAACCCTGTCTCAGAAAACAAACAAAAAAGGACAAGAGAACAAAAAGGACATGTTTTCCAAGCCTTCGAGGTGGTGGAGGCTGGAGGATTTCAAGTTTGAGGCAGACACCCAGATAGATAAGAATTTCAGAGAGGAGCTAGGTGTTACTTGTGATCCCTTCTATTCTGAAGGCCAAGGAGGAAGACTACCTCTTGAGCCTGCATATTGGAGGCTCAATGAGACTCAAAACTTAAAAAAGGAAAAACAAACAAAACAAAAACAACCACAAAGCTAGTGTGAGGCGGCCCAACTGCTGAAAGTGCGTGTGGAGTTTAAGCCATGAACCCACCAGAAGGAGAGAGCTGCCTCCCGAGGACTGCCCTCTGAGCTTTCCATCTCATTGTATCCTGTGCACACCACACTCAGACATGAGGCTGCTCGGGCCAGGCGGAGAGTGGTGTAGACCTTTAATCTCGCTCTGGAGGCAGAGGCAGAGGCAGAGGCAGGCTGATTTCTGGGTTCCAGGGCTGTACAGTGAGATGCTGTCTCAAAGAAGGAGGTGGGTTGCCGGGCGTGGTGGTGCACTCCTTTAATCCCAGCACTCAGGAGGCAGATGCAGGGGGATTTCTGAGTTTGAGGCCAGCCTGGTCTACAAAGTGAGTTCCAGGACAGCCAGGGCTACACAGAGAAACCCTGTCTCAAAAAAACCAACCACAAAAACCAACAAAACAAAAAGATATGTAAGTTTGTAATCCAGATGTGTTCTGTGCAAGCTGAGTACTTTGGTGTTTGTCTGTCCTTATAGCATCTGAGGAGGCAGAGGCGGGAAAATCATAACTTCACGTTTAAGGCCAGCTGGGGCATTGTAGCAAGACTCAGTCTCCAGCTAAAATTTAAAAGTCCAGAGTCCATTGGGGTGGTGACATATGCCTCTGACCCTAGCACTCGGGAGCCAGGGCAGGAGAATAGACTGTCGAAGTCATTCTCTGCTATCTTTCAGTCTGGGGCCAGCCGGGGCTATAGGATGCTGTATCTCACCAAAGAATGAGAAAAGGTCGGGGCTGGGAACATCGGTCAGTGGGCGAGCATTTATTGGCCTAGTATGCACCGTGCTGTTGGGCTCAGTCTGCATTCTCACCAAGAAACAGAAATAACCCAGTCACTACTTGGGACATAACTATTTCTTAGCCGAGATTGTTCTCCGTGGTGTCTTTGTTTTCAAGAACGTCTCCCTGCATGTGCTGAGATAAAAGTGCCAGCACCCTTAGATCAAGGAATCCTCCCCTCAGAACTACTCTGCCCCACTTTGACCTTATCTGCCCCTTCTGTAGGGATGTAGCCCGAGGCTATGAGAATGTACCCATCCCCTGTGTCAATGGTGTGGATGGGGAGCCGTGCCCGGAGGACTACAAGTACATCTCTGAGAACTGTGAGACATCGACCATGAACATCGACCGCAACATCACCCATCTGCAGGTAAGGCACAGCCCCGCTCACCACGCTGTGGGAGCACCTCCACACCAGGATGGGGGGCATGAAGACTCCCCCTCACACTGGGACCACCACCACTCACTGTCCTGGAACATGAACCCCACTCACTCCTACTTTTCTCCCACAGCACTGCACGTGTGTGGATGACTGCTCCAGCTCCAATTGCCTATGTGGTCAGCTCAGTATCCGATGCTGGTATGACAAGGTACGTGACCCTCACCTGGCAGGTCTGCCAAGGAGCCAGGACCCTGCTGTGTTGGGGAAGAGACACAGGGTGTGGCAGGAAGCCCTGCCAGGAATGCAATGGGCCTCTCTGCTGGAGTATATGCAAATGCGCGCTCTAGTGCCTGCCTGCACACTTCCTGGTCTCTGACCTCAGCCTGCAGACTCTGCACCTTGCTCTTCTGCTCTTGGCTGGGGTCAGAGTGGAGTTTCCTGTGGAGTCCTCTGGGTCCAGGGCAGCTGAAATGGGCCCCACAGAGAAACCACTATCCCCTCCCTCCGCACCCCAGGACGGGCGGCTGCTCCAGGAGTTTAACAAGATCGAGCCCCCCCTGATCTTTGAGTGTAACCAGGCATGCTCCTGCTGGAGAAGCTGCAAGAACCGCGTGGTGCAGAGCGGCATCAAGTGAGGCGCGCGCCCCGGCACCCTGCCTCGCCTCCGCCTCCCCTCCCCTGGGGCCCTCCCAGGTGTCCCACACTCAGTGTGACTCCCTCTCCACCTCTAGGGTACGGCTGCAGCTCTACCGGACTGCCAAGATGGGCTGGGGGGTCCGAGCCTTGCAGACCATCCCCCAGGGCACGTTCATCTGCGAGTAAGTTCACTGTGAGGCCGTGGTGCATGAGGGCTCTGCTGACCCTAGAGCTCCATGTCAGGATACATGTCTCTGCTCGCCCACCGAGTGTATTTCCAAACATCATGTCCCCCCTTTACCTGCACGCTGCCTAGATGGAGCATGCCTGTGGCAGACAGATCTGTAAAGTGGAGAATAGCTTTTTTCCTGTGCACTTCCTCCCCTCTGCCATCAGACTCACCTAGGTTCTCTGTGGCCTTTAGAGCAGAGAAGCCCCTTCACCTGCTCCGAGGACCTCCCAGTTTCTCTGTTCCCTCAACTTCTCAGACACCCACTTCTCTTGGGCAATTCCTCTTCCAGCCACATGGGGCGACCTCATGGCTGATGTAGCTGCGCAGAGCCTACCACCTGTTTGATAGTTCCTGGTGCACACACCTCCTAATGTCTAAGCCTGGCAACTTTCCACCCAGCCAGCCACCAGGGATGCTAATCCCCAGAACACAGGCTCACACACACACACACACACACACACACACACGTCATCTCCCACCATGTCCGCTCAGGTCTTGCAGGCTCCACCTGTACAGAGCCTCCCACCTGCCTGTCTACAGCTGCACAGCGACCCCTAGTGGCTGGACCATGTCCTGCATCTCTCCCCTGGGCTCTGAGAACTGAGTGGGAAGGTGGGGCCGGGAGCCCTGCTCACATGCAGAACTGAAGTTTCCGTCCAACAGGTATGTAGGAGAGCTGATCTCTGATGCCGAGGCTGATGTGAGAGAGGATGATTCTTACCTCTTCGATTTAGATAACAAGGTGGGATGCAGCACCTCTGCCCTCAACTACCAAAGGCTGCTTTGTGCAGCCACCTGTAACATCTGGGACTGGAAGCCTGGGTGGAGGGACTGGGTGTCACTGCAGGAACACTAGCCAGGCAAGTGGATAGAAGTGGATATTAAGAACACTGTGTCTCCACCCCCAGGATGGCGAGGTTTACTGCATTGATGCCCGTTACTATGGCAACATCAGCCGATTCATTAACCACCTGTGTGACCCCAACATCATCCCTGTCCGGGTTTTCATGCTGCACCAAGATCTACGGTTCCCACGCATTGCCTTCTTCAGCTCCAGGGACATCCGGACTGGGGAGGAGCTGGGGTGAGGAGCCAGCCTGAGGGCACTGACCAGCCTTTGGTGTTCTTTTTTTTTTTTTTTTTTTTTTTCCCGGTTTTTCGGGACAGGGTTTCTCTGTGTAGTCCTGGCTGTCCTGGAACTCACTCTGTAGACCAGGCTGGCCTCGAACTCAGAAATCTGCCTGCCTCTGCCTCCCAAGTGCTGGGATTAAAGGTGTGTGCTACCATACCCGGCTTCCTTTGGTGTTCTTAGGTGTCCCTTGGAAGGCTTGTTAAAACTGTGTAAGGCAGGAGTAGGAACATACATTCATGATCACAGCACTCAGGAGGCTGAGGCAGGAGGATCACAAAGAGTCTGGGCTACAGAGTGAGACCCTGTGTCAAAACAAAACAAGAGAAGTCCAGGTTGCCCTGGTATCACATGCCTGTCATGCTAGTGTTTGAAAGAGCTTGAAGCAGAAGTACCTACAAATTCAAGGCCAGCCTGGGCTAACTACAGAGTTCAGGACAGCCAGGCCTATGTAGAGAGACCCTATCTTAAGCAAAAAACAAGAAGGGGGATGGGGGCTAGTGTGGGTTGGCTGGATGGCTGAGTATACTAGGCCTGGGCAGGCTGCATCCCACTTCCCGCAGAGCCTCGGGAGAGTCTGGTCACAAGGCAGGAAGGCTAGAAGCCTGCATTTATGACAGTTCTCTGGGAGTGTGAGTCAACAGAGCCAACAAGGACC
The DNA here is from genome assembly GCF_000001635.26 of Mus musculus. Classification (NCBI taxonomy): domain Eukaryota; kingdom Metazoa; phylum Chordata; class Mammalia; order Rodentia; family Muridae; genus Mus; species Mus musculus. The sequence goes on from NT_187027.1 coordinate 1,232,651, forward strand.
TGGAGTCCATCTGCAGGAGTGGTTGGGTGGAAGAAGGTGGATCCCTCAAGAGGGCTCCTGGGCTCTATGAGATGGGTTTGAAGTGTCTAGATCCAAGGGCCAAGAGCTCCTGTGTTTCCTCTGCCAGCTTTGACTACGGTGACCGATTCTGGGACATCAAGAGCAAGTATTTCACCTGCCAGTGTGGCTCTGAGAAGTGCAAGCATTCAGCGGAGGCCATCGCCCTGGAGCAGAGCCGCCTGGCCCGGCTGGACCCCCACCCGGAGCTGCTCCCTGACCTCAGCTCCCTGCCCCCCATCAACACCTGAGGACTCTTAAAATCCAGGCCGGGCACTGCCCTTCAGACATTTCTCCATCAGAGACCCCAGTAAGGCCTGGAAGGTCGATGGCCCCTCTCCCAGAGCTGGTTTCTCACTGGGAGTGCAAGTGACTTCAGGGCTGGCCTTCCCCACTGAGCCTGGCCTCAGTTAGCTGATTGAAGTTGGGCCTCTGCCAGCTGATTTTCTGTGTTCTCAATAAATGTTGGGTTTGGTAATAAACTGTCTGGTGATTGTTTCAGGACGATGAGGACTGTGGGGCTGAGGGGACAGTTGGGTAGGAAGCAAGCTGTGGCTGTGGGGTGGAAGAGAACAGCTGTGGGGCACCCACTGGCCACAGGGGTTTAAGGAAAAGCAAATCACAACCTAGAGGTTTGGGTGTGCCACAGTTGAAGTACTCTAAACAATTATGCAGTGTTTCCTTATCAAAGTACTCCGGTTTCTTCCTGCTGCGGTCCGTGGCAGACCCGGTAAGCAGCTCCTGGGACCCAGTTCTGAGCCCTGGTACCCCTGGGCTGGTCAAGAGTTGAGATCTGAAAAAGGAACTGTAGAGGACCACAGGCAGGGGCGGGGCTGTGACGTCTGGGAGGGAGGGCGGGGCGGGCGGCAGGTGAGCGGCTAGGTCTCCGTGGCTCCAATCACTCCGGAGACTGAGCCATGGGGAGAAAGCAGAATGAGAACGAGGCTCACGGTAAGGCTAGGGGCAGAGGCCCGGGCTCTGGAGAGAGGTGGCCGGGCTCTGCAGCCATGGCAGCTGAGGTTGGATCCTGACAGAGGAACTGGAGTCCTGGGTCTCTGAGGAGCGGCTACAGGAAAACAGGAGCCAAGGAAAAGAGACAGAATCAGGTCCTGGAAGGATGGTCTGAGCCGCCAGAAAGATCTTGCATACTAAATGGAACCTGGATGAGCAGGAGTTGGGGCTGGCGTCCCTGTGTGGCCAGCGGAGTGGGGAGGTCAGGCCTGGGCTGTAGGTCCCTGAGGGCAGAGCCCTAGCAAACAAAGCCTGTGTGGTTAGGAGGCAGGTTAGGGTCCCGATGCTCTGGACTTAGAGTCCAGCAGTGTCCTGCGCTGTGGTTGCTGGAGGGGGGGGTGTCTGTCAACCCACACCCTGTGAAGAGGCAGGAGCTGAGACTCCTGTTGGGATCTGTGTGAAGAGTTGGGGAGATGGGCCTCTGAACTAATAAAGTCCTTTGAGGAGTAGGGGGCTGGAACCCCAAACTTCTGCAGTCAGCCTGCTAGGATTCCTGTGAAATGGAGGGCCTGGGACCCTGAGCTGCTGGGGTCTGCATGCTAGAGTCCCAGAGAGGGGGGGGGGGCAGGTACCGTGGACTAAAGGAATTCTTGTGAGAATTTGGGGTGGGACCCCGAGATGCTAGGGTCTGCCTGCAAGGACCCCTGTGAGGAGTGAGGCCTAAGGTGGAGAGACAACTGACACCTGCCTTCAGGTTTCAGTTGGGAAGAAGTGTGTATGTTGGTGTATCTAGAGCACTTTAAGTAATCGGGGCCAGGGCTGTGTGGAAGGGGAGGTCTGAGGGGAAACAGGGGAGGCCTGTTTCCAGAACTGCTGAAGTAAAGGGCTGGAAATCTTTCCCCCAGATCCTGAGACTGGACGGGGAAGAGAGAGGGCTGAGGGTTGGGCCTCCTCTAGGTGGGGCTGGTGTCCCCTAGAAGACCGAGTAATAGCCAGAGCACAGAAAACTTCCTGGAACAGCCTTGGGTCAATCATTGACCCTGTGTCTGTGAGCCCGGGTGGGACAGAGTCCAAAATGCCCACAAAAGAAGATACCTGCCCCAGGCTAGCCCACCCCTCAGCTGTCCCTCAGTGCCCACCAGGACCCTGGCAGCCTGGCCCCGCCCTGCCCCGCCCCCTCCCCTGTGTACTCAAGGAGGACCAGGAACAGGACGTGGCCACAAGGCCACAACCACAGCAGCCGGCTCAGGTGTCAATCTGGCTGGCCACCCAGAGCCGTGCGGTAGCCGGAGTGGGGTGGTGGTGGTGGGGCGGTCTTCGGAGCTCCCATTGCCCTGCAGGGTTTCATAGCTTTACTATCCTTTCTTTGTCATATCCTTGGGCCAGAGGGCTGAGATAAGTGATGATGGTCCCCTGAGGGGCTCCCAGACTGGATAGTCCAGAGATGACTTGGAACAGGCTGGAGGACAGAGATAGGACTGGGGTCTGCGAGCCACTAAGAGGGAGTCCCAGAACCTGGGTTACACACTACTCAGAAGCCTTGAGTCCCTTTAAGAACCACTTTCAGAAGCTTATTCTAAAAACCAGTCAGGAGGCTGAAGCAAGTTTAAGTCCAGCTTGGAGAACTCAGCAAGATCTTGTCTGAAATGCAAAGTAAAATTTAAAACAAATGGCTGCGGCCTGGAGACACATGCCTTTAATCCCAACACCTGGGAGACAGAGCCAGGCAGATCTCTGTGAGTTCAAGGCCAGCCTGGGCTACAGAGATAGTTCCAAGAAGCTAAAACTTTACAAAGAAACCCTGTCTCCAAAAAAAAAAAAAAAAAAGTAAATAAATAAATAAAATAGTTGGCTGTGGTTACAGTTTAGTGGCAGAGCACTTGCCTCCCATGTAAGAAACCATAGATTTGATATCTAAGATTGCCAAAAATAAAGGCCCCACCTCCCAGCTGTTGCCCAGTAGCAGTCACAAGCTGGCAACCATGGGGCTGCTCTCTGACCAGGATACTGCTAATCCAGGTCCAGTCCTGTTAGTGAGCTAGACAGGCGCCTGGGACCATTGAGTGTCTGAGAGCGACTGGATGTGGGGGAAGAGACCCTCAATGCCTTATTCTCTACTCCCCCCTCCAGGGAATTCGGCCAAATATGACCCCTCCTTTCGAGGCCCCATCAAAAACAGGTGAGCTACGGGCAGTGGCCCCGAGAGATGTGGGGAGGATTTGGTTTAATGCAAGAACCTGGTCCCCTGAGGCATCTGTGTTGTCTAGAAGGACTTGAGGGGACTCGGGGTACTGGGTCACTCTACTTCTGGACTTGGGTGCTAGCTACTCAGGTGTGTGTATATGTGAGGAAAAGAAGCAACTGCACATGATCTCTCTCTCTCTCTCTCTATGTATGTATGTATGTTTGTTATTATCTGTGCAATATTTCAGCAGAAGAATTCTCATCCTAAAAAGAGGTTTCTTAAAGTAGATAAAGAATGTCTATCTTGCCAGACAGTAGTGGCGGGCATCTTCAATCCCAGCACTTTAATTCCAGGCAAAGGCAGATGGATCTGAGTTCAAGGCCAGAGTGAGTTCTGGTCTATAGAGTGAGTTCCAGGACAGCCAGGGTTACACAGAGAAACCTTATCTGGAAAAACAAAAATCTGAACTAAACTAAACAACAACAACAAAAAGAATGCCGATCTTTCTAGCATTCTCCAATCCTCTAAACACTAACCCACCCCTCAAACCACACCTCCCAACTCCCCACTCCATGATTACACATGCCGTAGCTCAGACGTGCGTCTCTCCCCAGGGGCTGCACAGACATCATCTGCTGTGTCCTCTTCCTGATCTTCATTTTGGGTTACATCATAGTGGGGCTTGTGGGTAAGTTTCTAGCTACCCAGAGCTGGGACCGAGGGTGAGGACAGAAACCCAAGGAGGGATTACCCCATAGCTGCCAGCCCCCAAGTCTCTGCCTTCCTGTGATCCTGTTGTGCCCCTGTCTCCAGCCTGGGTGTATGGAGACCCTCGGCAAGTGCTCTACCCCAGAAACTCCACGGGGGCCTACTGCGGCGTGGGCGACAACAAGTGAGTAGCAGATAGCAGGATGGGGGGTGGGACAGCCTCTGTCTCTCTGAACTCAAGCATTTCCGGGTCACACCAAGACCCTTCCTTGTCCAGCCTTCCCAGGACTGGGGACGGTGCGGAGCCAGTTGAAGTGCTTAAGTTTAGAGTTCAGACTTCACTGTGAGTCTCCACCTGAGATAAGTTTGGATTGTGTGACCTTGAGCAACTTACTCAGCCTCTCTGAGCTTAAACTTCCTCAACTGAACATCTGAGTCCTTCCAGAGGCATGCAGGAAATGCGGGGTAAATAATAAGGCGCTAACAGTTACAATGCTCTAGGAAGGCGGGGTGCCTCACACCCAAACTGCTAAGCCTCCTGAGGTAGATACTGTCATTCATAAGAGACAGATGTAAGGCCTTGTTAAAGGCCATAAAGCTACCTTGCTAGAGGGTTGTGTTCCAGAACCAATACTGTCAGCCGCACATTGGCGTTGTATCGTGAGTACCCCAGGGGTTCTGGGTCTTCCTTATCTTCCCGGAGAAGCTGGGCCAGGAACTGGATGTACCTAATCTGGCCCAAGTGCTATCTCTATGCTAAGAGAATGACACCCTGTACCTGCCCCGGCCCTCGGGCCCTCAGGCACACACATCCTCTCTTCCTACAGGGATAAACCCTACGTTCTATACTTCGACATCTTAAGCTGTGCAGCAGCTATCAACATCATCTCCATCGCTGAGAATGGCCTACAGTGCCCCACACCCCAGGTCAGAAGCCAGGACCTGCCTGAGCCCTACCCATCCCCAAGGCCCTGGGTACTAGGCCCTTAGCATGTTCTCTACCCACAGGTGTGCGTCTCTTCCTGCCCACTGGCCCCATGGGCTGTGGAGGTGTTCCAGTTCTCAAAGACAGTCGGTGAAGTTTATGGTGAAAGGAGGAACTTTTGTCTTCCAGCGGTGTCCCCAGATATGGTAAATGCTGGTACCCGTGCCATCACTGTTGCGGGAGAGGACCCATAGTGGTAGGAGAGGTGGAGGTTTGGCTCCAAGGAAGGATGGACCAGTCTGAGCCTTGATGTGGTAGAAGTTGTGGAAGGTGAGGTAGTGGTAGTGATGGTAGTGATGATGGTGGAGGTGATGGTGATGGTGGTGGTAGGAGATAGTGGTAATGATGATGGTGGTGATAATGGTCTTAGTTATGATGCTGGGAGCCACAGCTTCCTCGTTCTGTTCTATATCTGTGCCTCTGTCTGTTCTTCTCTCTCCATCCCCAGATAGTGGAGGAGAGCCTGCAGAAGGGACTCTGTCCCCGTTTCCTTCTTCCTTCTACTCCAGGTAAGGACCATGTACACTCCCCCCACCTCGGGCATCAACCCAGCCAATATTTTCATTTCTCAAACAAAGGAAGCAGGCCCAGAAAAAGAGAAGCCACTCAGCATGTCAGTGGGTACTCAGAAGTGAACAGCAGGTCTTCATCCCCCTGCCTCAGGACCCTAGAGTCAGACTCTTGGTGTCCGCTGTGAGGCTGTGCACCAGGTGCTGGGGACAGATGCAGGGACCACTCCCTGCTCCAGCTACACTCTAGGTGTAGAGTTCAGAGATACAAGAGGTTGAATGAGCAGACTAGATGGTGCAGTCCTATAATTCCAGCTGATAGGGCAGCTGAGGCAGGAGGATAGATGTAGAAGGACAGCCTGGGTCACTTATCGAGATCCTATCTCAGTACAATAATAAAACAGGGCTGATGCAGTTGTGTCACGTAAAGGTGTTTACCGCCAAGTCTTACAGCCTGAGTTCGAATCCCAGGTATGGTAGGAGAGACTGCAATCCTAAAACAAGCTCTCTAACGACCACAAGCATTGCACAACCCACACACATTCACACCCCATAAATAGATGTCATAGTGTTTTGTTTCTTAAGGAAGGTGAGTGAGTGGCAGGCATGCAGAGCTTGTGCAATGCCCTGCGTTCCATTGTCAGCAAAGACAGATCATAACAAAAGTAACAGAAAACATCCACGGATATCAGGAAAGTGTGGAGCCGGAGAGGCCCTCCGCAGTCAGGAGTTACTGCTTGCTCTTATATGGATTCCCAGAACCCACAGAGCAGCTCAAAACTACCTGTAAACCATGCAGGCGCTTTGACACGCTCTTCTGGCCTCCACAGGCACAAGTTACGCTGATGCTCATACGCACTGGTGGGCAAAGCATTCACACACATAGAATAAAAGCCTTTAGTTTCAGCTCTCAGGAAGCAGTGTCAGGAGGATGGATCTCTATGAATTCAAGGCCAGCCTGATTCACATAGTGAGTTCCAGGCCAGCCAAGGCTCTACATAGTAAACCCTAAACCCTGCCTCAAAAATAAAACAGAATAGATAAATCTTTTAATTTTTTTAAAACAATATGAATGAATGAATCTGAGGGTAATATAGCAAGCAGAGATATCTTTCCAAATGTGTATGTGGCTGCGTAAGCCAATCACGATCAACCTTTCTGTGGCATACACTTCTTCCCAACTACGGATGTAACCGGTTTGGTTTATTTAAAGATAGAATCTTACTCAGTAGCCCAGCTGGCTCCAGACTAGTGATCTTCCAGCCTCAGCCTGACCCCGTGCTGAAATGACAGATAGAGACCGCCATTCACCTGCCTTTATCTCTCCTATTTTGTTTTTTTGGCAGAAAATATGTTTATATTTTGGCATGAGAAAGGACAAGTTTTCAAGGCAAGTAGGATAGAAAAGGCACCCGGGGGTGGCTCCAAAGCAGACAGATGTGGGTTTAAACTCGAGCACTTTACAGCGGACGGGTCTCAGGCCAGCTACTCGGCCTTTCTGGGTTTGTTTTCTCAACACTGGGATGTCAGTGATAAAAACAAACCAGCCTGGCCGCATGTGGTTCCAAAGCCCCATAACAGGCCCAGCTAGAGATGCAGAGATGTTAAGATGGCTCAGTGGGTAAGAGCACTGACTGCTCTTCCAAAGGTCCTGAGTTCAAATCCCAACAACTGCATGGTGGCTCACAACCATCTGTAATGGGGTCTGACGTCCTCTTCTGGTGTGTCTGAAGACAGCTACAGTGTACTTATTTATAATAATATCTCTTTTTTAAAAATGAGAGAGATGGAGAGATAGATGGGGCAAGGGCTGGGCTGAGGCTGAGAGCAGCCTCTGAAAGAGAGCAAGAGCAGAGGTGTAGAAAGTGCATAGAATCCAGGGCCTGGAAGCATGGCCCAGGGACAGGACAGAGCCGAGGGACTGAGGACGGGAGCAGTGGAATGAGGAGACCATAGCTGTCCTGATCTTAGCGAGGTCAGGGCTGGAGGTATTGCAGGAATCCAGGTAATGAGGTGCGAAGATGTTTGGCCAGTGCTAGGGAGAGAATACAGGCTGAGAAAGAGCAGAGCCCATCCACAGTTACCCCCATACATCCTGGCAGCGTTCTCAGACAGGAGGGTCAGATAGACTCCCACCCAGCAGCCTGTTCTCCCTTCCAGCTCTGGGACGTTGTTTCCCACTCCCCAACATCAACTTCACGTTACCTGAAGACTTACGGATCAATAACACCACCGTCTCTAATGGCATCAGGTAGATGTCACCCTCTGTATCATCCTCGTGTCCCTGTGTCCCTTCTTACCCATCTGACTCCACCCCTCCCCGACAGTGGCCTCCTGGACAGCATCAATGCCCGGGATGTCTCTGTGAAGATCTTTGAAGATTTTGCCCAGTCCTGGTACTGGATTCTCGTGTGAGTCCATGGCTTCCCCAGGATCAGCCACCACCCTCTGTCCTTCCTGATATCTTTCCCCAAGTCTACATGTGAACTGATCAGAGGGCAGGGCTAGCTCAGAGTGGATCCTCAGCCTCTTAGAAGATGAGTCGAATCTACGAATACCTGTGGGTGCAAGGAAAGAAACCTAGGGCACGAGGGGACCCCTCATGTATGTTCCTTACATGCAGAGCGCTGGGTGTGGCCCTGGCACTAAGTCTGCTGTTCATCCTCCTCCTGCGCCTGGTGGCGGCACCCCTGGTGCTGCTGCTGATTGTCGGGGTGCTCGCTGTGCTCGCCTATGGCATCTACCACTGCTGGCAACAGTACCAAGTGTTTCGGGACAAGGGCGCCTCCATCACCCAACTGGGCTTCACTACCAACTTCAGTGCCTACCAGAGTGTGAAGGAGACTTGGCTGGCTGCTTGTGAGTCCCCTGCCCAGCTCCTCTGTCCACTGGTCCCCTAGGGTTGGGTGACCCTGGCCCTTACCCGGGACTGCCTGCCACCTGCTGTCTCCATGCAGTGATTGTCCTGGCTGTCCTGGAGGGCATCTTGTTGCTTATGCTCATTTTCCTGCGCCAGAGGATCCGGATCGCCATCGCTCTGCTGAAGGAAGCCAGCAGGTCAGGGCCTGCCTGTGAGGGGGAGGGGACCTTGGCCAGGGGTGCTGGCCTGGATGGGGTAATAGGAACCTAAGAGGAGAAAGGTAGAAATGGCCAATGGGTAACACTGCTAAATTCCAGCCTTGTTTATTTGTTTGTTTGTTTGTTTGTTTATGTAGTGTGGGGGAAGTGGGTGTGTTGAGACAGCCTTTGTCTGTGCAGCCCTGGCTGCCCTTGGAACTCATTGTGTAGACCAGACTGGCCTCCAGCTCATAGAAACCCATCTGCCTCTGCCTCCCAAGTGCTAGGATTAAAGGTGCGTGTTACCACTATCAAGAGAGTTCTAGCCTCTTAGGCCCTCAGTTTCCCTGTCTGGTTTGTTTCATTGTCCTTGGGAGGAGGTGAGATTTATTTATTTGTGTTCTATGTATGGGTGTTTGGCCAGAATGCATGTCTGCGCACACGTCTGGTCCCTGTGGAGGTCAGGAGGAGAGGAACTGGAGTTACAGACAGTTGTGTGCCTCCACGTGGATTCTGGGAACTGAGCTCAAGTCCTGTGGGAGAACAGCCAGTGCTCTTCTTAACTGTGGAGCCATCTCTCCAGCCCCAAGGGGTTTTGTTTTGTTTTGTTTTTGAGACAGGAACTTATATAGCCTAAACGAATATCATGGAGCAGCTATGTAACTGAGGCTGACCTCCAACTCTGGGTCTTCCTGCCCCACAAGATGGTGATGATACAGGGTCTCAGGAAGCATAGGCTGACCTCACTGTACAGTTGAAGATGACCTTAAACATATCCTTCTACACCTACCTCCAGAATGCTAGGGATATGGGCATGTACCACCAGGCTTCTTTTATGCTGGGGTGGGGGATCTAGCTCAGGGTCTCCTGTGTTAGGCACATCCTCCTCTGTCATCATACCCAACTCCTGTCACTCTTGCAACATAACCCAGACTGGCCTCAGACTGGTGACAACCCTACTTTCTCAGCCTCTCGGGTACTGGAATTGAAGTATGTTCACCACCTTCAGACTCCCTATCACAGCAGTCTAAACCTTGCAATGGCATAGTGAGGACTGCATGCGTGGGTGTGGACTAAGCACAGGACTCTGGAGGCACTGGGAGCTGAGGTGCTCGCTGGGTCAAGGGGTGGGAATTGAGATAGGAGGAGCAGAGATTTCCAAAGCCACCAGGGGGCACACCTTTCGGGGGTTCTCTTCCCTTACACTCTCTGAGTGTCCCAGGTGTCTTCTGTGACTCCAGTCTCCCCTATGGGTCCCTTGAGCCTTACTCGGTTCACCCAGCAAGAGCCTATAGTGTATCCCTCCTGGAATCAGGCGCTGGGTTTATTGATATGGAAGAGGAAAGCTGTAGTTCTGTTTGTGGTCTGGAAAACAAACAGGCCCGAGGAAGGGTCCAGCCATGGTCAGACCTGGGAGCGGATGCACAGCTCTGGGGTCCCAGATGACTACTCTTGTCTTCATACAGGGCTGTGGGGCAGATGATGTCAACTATGTTCTACCCTCTGGTCACCTTCGTCCTCCTGGTCATTTGCATTGGTTACTGGGCCGTGACAGCTCTGTATCCTTTATACAGCTCCCACTAGAGAGCTCTCAGGGGATAGGGTGTGGGTAGGGACATGGGACAGGCCCCATGAGGGGATGTGACGGAACTGTATTGCAAGAGTGAGTTTGGGTTGAATGCCAACCCTCTGTGGGGGTGAACAATCTGCATGAGTCCCAGGGGCAGCATTTAGGGGTGTCCTGTAGTGGACGGCTGGCATTGTGCTTTTCTTGACTCATCTCTGGATACCTGGCCACATCCGGGCAACCCCAGTACATCTACTGGGCGTCCAACACCAGTACACCGGGCTGTGAGAACGTTCCTGTGAACATGACTTGTGACCCCATGGTGAGAGGGAATAGGGTGGGTACTGAGGGGGTCTTGGGGGTCAGTTAGCACAGATTTTCGCTAGTGCAAAAATACCCGAGAGGGCCGGGACTCTCACATGGGTGAGGCCTCCCTTAGTTCGATAGTCTAGTTACCCACTTTGTGGAAAGTGAGGTGGAGACTGGAAACGCAAAGTAAAGCTGGGGAGGTTGAATATCAAGTAGAACCTCTCTCTGCCTCCAAGGCCATTACTAGCTCCTCCTCCTTGTCCTGTGGCTTCTCCTCCTGTGGCTCCTCCCACTGCTCTATAAATCGGAGCTGATCCTAATCCTGTCTCAGAGGTCCTTTAGGAGTTTTTATGGCATTAGGTACATCTAGCGCTGAGCAGAATGCCCGTCCACTGATAGAGAGCCAAGCTGGCTGGACTTTTCCTTTTCACTCACGTCCTGGGAACGGAGCCCCAGACAGTGGCCCTGGGAAGTCCACAGGAGGGCTTCCTGGAGGAACTGGGAGGCCTGTTGGTACTTCCCAGCACTTGAGAGGTGGAGGATCAGGCTTCAGCACCAGACTCTGTCACGCAGCTAGTTTGAGGCCAGCCTGAGCTACGTGACGCCATCTCTAAGAAGCATAGCCAAAAAAAAAAAAAAAAAAAAAAAAAAAAAAAAAAGCCGCTAATCTCAGCATCCTGAAGGTTAAGAGTGGTGATTTTAAATTCAAGGCCACCCTGGGTTACATAAGGAAACTGTACCTCAAAAAACCCTACATACAAAAAAGAGAAGGAACCACTGCCTGGCTTTATTTCAAACATCCTCATACATTCAGAAACCATGAAGCTTTTAAAGTCATATTTTCTGCATTTATTTAGTTTTTAATTGCTCATTTTCTGTGTGTTGTTATGGAGAATTCCAAACATATGCAGAAGTAACGGTAGGTCTTGATTTCCTGAAGCCCTCAGCTTCCTGTAAGAACGTTCCTCCTCCTTTCCCTCTTCCTCTTTGCAAAGTTAGAATTTGAGCCCAAGGCCTCAGGCATGAGCTACATCCCTAACCATCCCCGGGGCTTAAACTTTACCTTCCTGCCTTCATCTGTAACTTTTTTTCTAGAGTTCTGGTGAATCCTAGATAAATTCTCCATTACTGAGCTACATCCCCAGCTTCTAGAAGTTAAAAAGGGTTTTCTTGGGGCTGGAGAGATGGCTCAGCGGTTAAGAGCACTGACTGCTCTTGTGAAGGTTCTGAGTTCAAATCCCAGCAACCACATGGTGGCTCACAGCCATCTGTAATGAGATCTGACGCCCTCTTCAGGTGTGTCTGAAGACAGCTACGGTGTACTTACATATAATAATAAATAAATCTTTAAAAGAAAAAAAAAAGCTTTAAAAAAAAGGTTTTCAGCCGGGCGGATTTCTGAGTTCCAGGACAACCTGGTCTACAGAGTGAGGTCCAGGACAGCCAGGGCGATACAGAGAAACCCTGTCTTGAAAAAGCCAAAGGGGAAAAAAAAAGGTTTTTCTTCCCCACCTCTTTTAAAATTTTTATATCTTTTATTATTTCATTATTTCATGCACTTTATTATTATTTTATTTTGTGCATACAGGTGTCTGGCCTACATGTATGTCTATGCTTAGCATTGTATTTGCTATCTAAAGAGGCCAGAAGAGGGCATCATATCTCCTGGAACTAGAGTTATAGATAGTGGTGAGCCATCACGTGGGTGCTGGGAACGGACCTCTGGTTCTCTTACAAGAGCAGCCAGAGGCATGCCATAGCTGGCTTGCTTTTCTTTTTCTTTCTTCCTCTTCTCCTCTTTCTTTCTTTCTTTCTTTCTTTCTTTCTTTCTTTCTTTCTTTCTTTCTTTCTTTCTTTCCAGGCTGACCTGAAATGTATTCTGTAGCCCATACTGGCTTCAAATTCATGGTGATCTCTCTGCCTCAGCTTCCTTAAGTATCGGGATCACAAGGATGTCTTAGTTAAGGTTTTACTGCTGTGAAGAGACAGCATGACCAAGGCAACTCTTACAAGAACAACATTTAATTGGGGCTGGCTTACAGGTTCAGAGGTTCAGTTCATTATCATCAAGGCAGGAGCATGGCAGCATCCAGGCAGGCATGGTCCAGGAAGAGCTGAGAGTTCTCCATCTTCATCTGAAGGCTGCTAGCAGAATACTGACTCCCAGGCAGCTAGGATGAGAGTCCATACCCACAGTGATACAAGTACTCCAACAAGACCACACCTTCTGATAGTGTCACTCCCTGGGCCAGGCATATTCAGACCATCCTAAGAAGTAAAGTACCACATAGCACATAGGTAGTCTAAATACAAACTGCACCATACCACTTAACATGTAAATAAGGGAGGTCTTTTTGTTTTGTTTTAAAGATTGTATGTGAGTACACTGTTGCTGTCTTCAGACACACCAGAAGAGGGCTTCAGATCCCATTACCGATGGTTGTGAGCCACCACGTAGTTGCTGGGAATTGAACTCAGGACCTCTGGAAGAGCAGTCAGTGCTCTTAACCGCTGAGCCATCTCTTCAGTCCAATAAGGTGGATCTCAGACAGCATTTTCTTGCTTGCTTGTTTGTTTATCTATTCATAGACAGGGTCTGATGTAGCCCAGGCTGGCTTGAAACTTGCTGTGTGGCCAAGAATGATCTTGAACTTCTGATCCTCCTGTCTCTCCCTTCCATGTGCTGTGACGACAGGTGTGCCCCAAAGTGCAGTTTTTCAAAAGTGACCTGTGTACATTGGTGTTGTGACTGTGTGTATGTCAATGTGAGGTTGTCAGATGCCCGGGGATTGGAATTACAGACCTACCATGTGGGTGCTGGGAATTGAACCTGGTTCACTTTGGAAGAATAGCCAGTGCTCTTAACCGCTGAGTCATCTCTCCAGTCCCCACTCAGGGTTTGATGTGGTGGCTTTGTGCATGGTAGGCAAGTACTCTATCAGCTGATATCCTTCCCCAGCCCCTCAACAGATCGCTCAGAAAGCAGGACAGTGATAAAAAGTTGTCTTTTGTTCCTGAAGCCCCGAGTTCTACACTAGAAATGGGGAGGAAAGGCGGCTGCAGGGGTGGAGGTGGGCATAAGGATAACGAAAGCAGGGCATGAGGCTCAATTTTGTGTGTGAGTTTTGTAGGATGTGTGAGATTTGGTGTTCGGTCCCAGCAAAGCAAATGCATACACACACATACCACACACACACATATAACACAAACTCTCACACACAAACACAAATATGTACCACACACTCATACCCACACATACCACACCCACATACATGTACCACACATACATACACACATACAACACACTCACACATGTACCACACATAGATATTCACATACAACACATGCACACATATACCACACACATACATGTACCACACACACATACACACACACACATACATGCACTGCACACACACACACACATTCCACAGACATGTACACACATACAGACAAGCACATACATACAGATACACACATGCATACACTTACACATGCATGCATCACATGCGTGTGCACACACACATCACAGACACATGCACACAGACACACACACATGCATGCTATAACTGTGTCATTGTTAGAGCCCACAAAGTCAGTTTAATATCAATAAATACCCACAGTGTGTTCAGTGCACACAAGGCTTCTCCAGAAGCAGGCTGCTGGGAAAGTAAGAGGGAGAGGGGGTGGAAAACATCCACGCACGCACCTCGCTTGCCTTCTGGATAGCTTGTGCCAGTCTGGAAACCAGGAAGCTGCTTAGTCACACTACAGCAGCACTGAGGTGGTCTGAGTCTGGAGGCCTCTAGGAACAGAGGTCAAGGATTTGCCTGCAACTCCGGGCATGAACCTGCTATGTCCTGTCACCCCCAGGCCCCGTTGAATTCCTCGTGCCCAAACCTCAAGTGCGTCTTCAAGGGCTACTCGACCACGGGCCTAGCCCAGCGTTCTCTCTTCAACCTGCAAATCTACGGAGTCCTGGGGCTCTTCTGGACTGTTAACTGGGTACTGGCCCTGGGCCAGTGTGTCCTTGCCGGGGCCTTCGCCTCTTTCTACTGGGCCTTTCACAAGCCTCGAGACATCCCTACCTTCCCTTTGAGCTCAGCCTTCATCCGCACACTCCGGTAAGCCAGGGAAGTGTTAGTCCTAGAGATACCAGGGGTCCTGGGGTGCCTCATCTCACCTAACTAACTGCCTCTGCAGTTACCACACTGGCTCACTGGCGTTTGGAGCCCTCATCCTGTCCCTTGTGCAGATAGCCCGGGTTATCCTGGAGTATATCGACCACAAGCTAAGAGGTGAGCAGGTGGTGGGCTGAGCAGCCAGAGCCTTGGAAGGGCAGGCAGACAGGCAGAAGCCAGCGGCTAAGCGTGAGCTTCCTTTGTCCCCAGGATCCCAGAACGCTGTGGCCCGCTGCATCATCTGCTGCTTCAAGTGTTGCCTCTGGTGTCTGGAGAAGTTTATTAAGTTCCTCAACCGCAATGCCTACATCATGGTGAGCAAAACCTCCATCCGTCCCTGGCTCTGTGTCCCTCAGCCCGGGCTCCACCATCACTCGGGCAAGCTCACCAGAGGTGTGGCTCAGACCTTCCCTGCTCCTCACAGATTGCCATCTATGGGAAGAATTTTTGTGTCTCGGCCAAAAATGCCTTCATGCTGCTCATGAGGAATGTTCTCAGGTCAGACCGCCATGCCCCAGTGGGGTCTCCCACCCACTTCTCCCATCCCAAAGCTGGTCTCAGAAATGTCCTGTGCTTGGTCCAGTACCATGCCAGCACCCTCACCCCAGTCTGTCCTGACTTCCATGTAGGGTCGTCGTCCTGGATAAAGTCACTGATCTGCTGCTGTTCTTTGGGAAGCTGCTGGTGGTTGGAGGTGTCGGTAAGGGTCAAGACCAGGGTTTACGGGTCAGGTGCCCCCTGGGGTGCACAAGGGGGGGTCCTCAGAAGAACAGCACTGACCACAGGACTCTTTCCCACAGGCGTTCTGTCCTTCTTCTTTTTCTCCGGTCGTATCAAGGGGCTGGGGAAAGACTTTGAGAACCCCAACCTCAACTATTATTGGCTGCCCATCATGGTGAGTGACACCTCTCTCTGCCCCACCCACATCCCCAGAGGAGCCTCGGGCTCCCAATCAGTCTTGTCTCTTGCAGACCTCCATCATGGGAGCCTACGTCATTGCCAGTGGCTTCTTCAGCGTCTTTGGAATGTGTGTAGATACGCTCTTCCTCTGCTTCCGTGAGTGTCCCCCTCACCCAACCCTCCACCCACCCTCAAGCTCTTAGGCCTCCAGGCTTCTTTTAGAGACTGGTTGCTTGTAGCTTTGTGAGCTAAAGGAGCCAGAGGGAATGTCTTCAGACATTCTAAGGCTAGAGGTTTAGGAAGGAAAGAAGGGAATACACCCTGGGCATTCTCAGACAGGGGAAACTTCTCAGACGGAGGCCTGAGTTTAACACTTCCTAGGAGGTAGTCAGAGTGTGTGGTTTTTACTTAGGTTTTTTTTTTTTTGGGGGGGGGGTCATGCATAGGGGTGAGACAGGAACAGACTATAGTACAGACTGACCCGGAACTAAGTCTATCGCTAAGGCTGACTCAAAGTCATGATCTTCCTACCTCAGCCCCCAAGTGCTGGAATTCTTGTGTTTTTTGACCTGGTGACAATGGTGACCATGATATAGAAGCCAGAGCCTTGGGCCTGAGAAGCAGGAATGGCCCTACCTCGGTAGCAGTCCCCCAGCCATGCACTAAGCAGTGGACATGAATATTTTATTGTTTTATGGGTTTTGCTTGTTGCTTCAATTTTATTTATTTACATCAGGCCTCTCTATGTATTCTTGGCTAGCTCCTACTATATAGACTAGGCTAGATCTAACTCAAACCAATCTCCTGGCCTTTGCCTCCCAAGCAATAGAATCATGGATATGTGCAACCATTCTCAAGACAGAGTTGTGCTGTGGAGACCTCAGGGGCCTTTGTAGTCTAAGTCCTCCCATGTCCACCTCCTAAATGTCGGGATTACAGAGAAAGCCACCATGATGGTCTGGCATGCGATTTTTTTTTTGTCTTGTTATCACCCTATGACATATACAGTTATTTATCCCACTTTGTGTGAGAAAAACAGGTTATACAGCCTGGTCTACAGCCAGCCAGGGAAGTTGTATCAAACTGCCTGAAGTGGCCCGGACAGGAAACCAGGATGTTTGGTTTATACACCCCAGATTATTTTGGGGTACAGTGGGGTGCCATTATCAGGATCCACCCTGACGGATCTACTTTGCCTCTCAGTCGAGGACCTGGAGAGAAATGATGGTTCCCAGGAGCGGCCTTACTACATGCCCAAGGCACTCCTGAAGATTCTGGGCAAGAAGAATGAGGCACCTACAGGGGGAAAGACCAGGAAGAAGTGAGAGATTCATCGTGACCCGGAAATGCAGCCCTCCTGTACAGAAGCCCTGCCGTCAATGCCTTGAGAATCACGATTTTGTAGAAAACAGATTTTATTAAAGACTAATATTTTATATTCTTGATAAGTTTATGGCTTTATTTTCAGTGAAAACTTGCTTCCTTTTTTTTTTTTATTTTTTAATTAAGATCCAAATTGCTATCACACGATTCAATACCCAGTAAGAAAAACTTGTTCGGTGACTGAGGCCAGGAGACTGGGGTGTAACTCAGCTGGTAGAGTTTGCCTAGCATGGAAGGGTCCCCGGATTCTGTCTATAGCATAAGCAGGGCTGGGACACATGCCTGTAATCGGTACTTGGGAGGTAGAGGCAGGAGCACTGGAATTTCCAAGTTATCTGTGTCTGTTTAGAGACAGAATTTCTCTGTGTAGCCCTGGCTATCCTAGAACTCACTCTGTAGACCAGGCTGGCTTAGAACTCAGGAAGGAGGGTGGCTCTTTTTTCATTCATTCGTCGCTTCTTTTTTTTTTTTTTTTTTTTTTTTTTAGCTTTTCAAGACAGGGTTTCTCTGTGTAGCCCAGGCTGGCCTCGAACTCAGAAATTTGCCTGCCTCTACCTCTGCCTCCCAAGTGCTGGGATTAAAGGCGTGCGCCACCACGCCCAGCTACTTATTATTTTTAACCTAGTGATTCTAATCAGTGTTAGTCATGTGCTTAAGGGCATTGGGGTCATCCACTGGGACGTGGGGTACCATGGGCACACTCCTAAAGAAAAGTGCCTTTCTCTCCCCTAGCAGCCATCAACTGCCAAGATCTCCTCAGCTAGGAGTGGGGCTTCCCAACCCTAGGGACTCATACAAACTAGGAAGGTACTCTACCAACTGAGTCATATGCCATCCCTAACCTGTCTCTTCCACAAGGGGTCAGTGCCTTTCATAGCCGCCGGTTGCTTTAAAACACGCCCCGCCCCTTTCGTCACGTTCTGGCGTTAGAGCCAGTCAAAAGGCTCACACAGACTGGGGCCGCCTCTGGGTCACATGCTGATGGACTAATTGGAGTCGCGGCAGCGCGGGCTGCGGCCCCCAAGGGGAGGGGTCGGAGTGACGTGCGCGCTTTTAAAGGGCCGAGGTCAGCTGACGGCTTGCCACCGGTGACCAGTTCCTGGACAGGGATCGCCGGGAGCTATGGTGGGGGCAGACCCGACCAGACCCCGGCGACCGCTGAGCTGTTGGGTGGGCTGTCGGGGTCAGGGGCTCGCAGCGATCTTCCTGCTCCTGGTGTCCGCGGCGGAATCCGAGGCCAGGGCAGAGGATGACTTCAGCCTGGTGAGCCTTGCTGCACCTGCAGAGGTGGCCACTGCCCAGCTCGGCCATCCCTCCGCGTGACACTCCTGCCCCTCCATCCCCTCCCAACACCTTTGCTTCCTTGGGCCCCTGGCTCAACCGTTATGGGGTCCTCCCCCTCATCCCTGAAGGTTCCTTCTCCCCTCGCAGCCTCTCCTTGCTCAGGAGTCTCCAGGTTCGGCCCATACTATCCTCTGGGCTCCCACCTCTTGTTCTGGACACCCTTCACCCCTACTCAGGCTCCCCATTACCCTCTCTCATGGGAACCCTGGCTGGAGCCAGTACGTATCCGTCTTAGGTACCTTAAACCTCGTGAAGCTTGTCTGCATTGAGGTGTCCTTCTGCGCAGGTGCAGCCGCTGGTGACCATGGAGCAGCTGCTGTGGGTGAGCGGGAAGCAGATCGGCTCTGTAGACACTTTCCGCATCCCGCTCATCACAGCCACCCCTCGGGGCACGCTCCTGGCCTTCGCTGAGGCCAGGAAAAAGTCTGCATCCGATGAGGGGGCCAAGTTCATCGCCATGAGGAGGTCCACGGACCAGGGTAACAAAGGCTCCTGGGTGGAAAGAGTGGGTGCTGGGTTGTATGGGTGATCGGGGTAGGGAGTTGGGGGGTTCCCTTCATCAATGGAGCAGAGTCGAGCAGACCCCGGGGACCACTGAGCTGCTGGGCCGGTTGGGGTCAGGGGCTCACTGCGATCTTCCTGCTCCTGGCATCCGAGGTCAGGGCAGAGGATGACTTCAGCCCAGAGATAGAACTTTGGGGCTTGAGTCCCTAATGAGTTAGGGAAACCAGAGGATGAATTTTGTCCACAGTTTCTGTAACTAAGAACCAAGGTACTGAAAATGAGAATTATGTCTCCGGGGAATTAGCAGGAAATAATGTCAGAGAAAGAAGAAACATGGTTCTGGTGCCACATTGAGGTCCCCGGGGAGAGGCAGGAAGTAAACAACAACCCATACAATTTTCTCTCTGCTCTTTTTTTTTTTCTTCTAGGTAGCACGTGGTCCTCTACAGCCTTCATCGTAGACGATGGGGAGGCCTCCGATGGCCTGAACCTGGGCGCTGTGGTGAACGATGTAGACACAGGGATAGTGTTCCTTATCTATACCCTCTGTGCTCACAAGGTCAACTGCCAGGTGGCCTCTACCATGTTGGTTTGGAGTAAGGACGACGGCATTTCCTGGAGCCCACCCCGGAATCTCTCTGTGGATATTGGCACAGAGATGTTTGCCCCTGGACCTGGCTCAGGCATTCAGGTTTCACCCTGCGGATAGGAGGAGGGCAAGATCCCATGAATCAGATTTTTTTTTCCTGAGTGGGGCACCTTGGAAGGACGGCGTTCTGGAAGTTTCCATCTCGATTGTGGAGATGGTACTACCATTGACGTCTCACATGGAGACTGTCAACAGATCTGTCCTTAGCCTGTGCAGGGAAGAATTGGGTGC
Organism: Mus musculus; assembly: GCF_000001635.26. Lineage (NCBI taxonomy): Eukaryota > Metazoa > Chordata > Mammalia > Rodentia > Muridae > Mus > Mus musculus. The sequence continues at coordinate 1,252,171 of NT_187027.1, forward strand.
CATTGGGCAGACACGTACCTATATCACAATGCCCGGTGCCCAGCAGGGTCCATGAGCTCAGGTTAGAGTGACGTTCCCAAGGCTGGGTGGACACCTGCACTTGTCCAGTGGTGCATTCCACATTCGTGTCCTAAGGGACTTCCAGGAAAGGGCAGTGGAGAGGGTGTAATAACCAAGCATGATCTGTTTATATGTTTAGACATGCCATGGTGAAGCCCATTTCTTTGTATGCTAGCCAAAAATTTATTTGAGAACAAAAAAACTAAGGCAAGAAAAATCACTGTGAGTTAAAGGCTAGCCTGGGCTACATTGTAAGTTCAAAGACAGGCTACCTAGAGAGATAATCTCAAAATGGGGAGGAGGACTGAAAAGATAGTATTGAAATTGGGGACATTTGGAGCCCTCAGGAGGCCAGGGCAGGCAGATCTCTGAGTTCAAGGCCAGCCTAGTCTACAGAGAGCATTCAGGCTACTCACAAGAAACCCTGTGTAGCATGCCTACAGTTCCAGCATCAGACAATAGAATGAGGAGGACTGGGAGCCAAATAGTCAGCCTTGGCTACATAGAGCATTGGAGGCCAGCTTGGGCTTCATTGTTATTCAAATAAATATTTCGAATTTAGAGAGAGATTTTTTTCTTTTCTACTTTTTAAGATTTTTGAGGAGTGTCATTAACTGAGGGCCTTGTGCACAGGCAGCAAGAACTCTACCACCAAGCTGAGCTATACCTCAGCCTTTTTATATACTTTTAATTTTGAGACAGAGTCTCACTATGTCCCCAGGTTAGCCTTGAAGTGACTCTGTAGCCCAGGCAAACCATCTTCTGTCCTCAGCCTCCTGAGTAGCTGGGATTACAGGCCTGCCATGAAAAAGCTTCTTAATTTGGGCAGTGTCTGTGGGAGAACAAAAGGGTTCCAGTGTGTCGCACTGGGAGCTGCCAGCGCTCTGCCTGAGCTCCATGGCAGCACCTTTGCGACACCCACTTCCTCTTCTTAACAGAAACAGCGAGAGCCTGGGAAGGGCCGGCTCATTGTGTGTGGACACGGGACGCTGGAGCGAGATGGGGTCTTCTGTCTCCTCAGTGATGACCACGGTGCCTCCTGGCACTACGGCACTGGAGTGAGCGGCATTCCCTTTGGCCAGCCCAAACACGATCACGATTTCAACCCCGACGAGTGCCAGGTCAGGAGTCCGTGGACTGTACCCGCCCACACCACCACCTTCCCCAGCTCTGGCTTCCTCAGCCTCCCCAGCTTCTCCTGTTCTCTCCCCCACGCAGCCCTACGAGCTTCCAGATGGCTCGGTCATCATCAACGCCCGGAACCAGAATAACTACCATTGCCGCTGCAGGATCGTCCTCCGCAGCTATGACGCCTGTGACACTCTCAGGCCCCGGGATGTGACCTTCGACCCTGAGCTCGTGGACCCTGTGGTAGCTGCAGGAGCGCTAGCCACCAGCTCCGGCATTGTCTTCTTCTCCAATCCAGCCCACCCTGAGTTCCGTGAGTGCCTGAGGGTGGAGTGGGGGTTGGGGGGCGCCCCGTCTGAACAAGTCCTGGACAGAGCAGAGACCCTCCTCCCTCTGACTATTGCTCTCCTAGGAGTGAACCTGACCCTGCGCTGGAGTTTCAGCAATGGTACATCCTGGCAGAAGGAGAGGGTCCAGGTGTGGCCGGGACCCAGCGGCTACTCGTCCCTGACAGCCCTGGAAAACAGCACGGATGGAAAGAAGCAGCCCCCGCAGCTGTTCGTTCTGTACGAGAAAGGCCTGAACCGGTACACCGAGAGCATCTCCATGGTCAAAATCAGCGTCTACGGCACGCTCTGAGCCCCGTGCCCAAAGGACACCAAGTCCTGGTCGCTGACTTCACAGCTCTCTGGACCATCTGCAGAGGGTGCCTGAAACACAGCTCTTCCTCTGAACTCTGACCTTTTGCAACTTCTCATCAACAGGGAAGTCTCTTCGTTATGACTTAACGCCCAGCTTCCTCTCGGGGCAGGAAGTCCCTCCGTCACCAAGAGCACTTTTTTCCAGTATGCTGGGGATGGCCCCTGTCCATTCTCTTCCAGGACAACGGAGCTGTTCCTTTCTGGGACAGGATGTGGGAGGGGCTCCCCCTGGAGAGATGAACAGATACGAACTCAGGGAACTGAGAAGGCCCAGTGTCCTAGGGTACAGAGGCAGGTACTAGATGTGATTGCTGAAAGTCCCCAGGGCAGAGTGTCCTTTCAGAGCAAGGATAAGCACACCTACGTGTGCACCTTTGATTATTTATGAATGGAAATATTTGTAACTTAAAATTTTTGATGCAGAAAAAGCGTTTGTGGAGTCTGTGGTTTTGTCCGCTCACGCCTTCCCAATTGCCTCCTGGAGAGACAGAAGGCAGCTGGAAGAGGAGCTGATGTACTTACTGGGAAGCAGAAACCCCTAGATTCCATCCTGGCTGCTGCTGTTTGCAAGTGTCAAAGATGGGGAGGTGTTTATATTTTATATTTCTAAGATGGGGTGGCATAGGAAATAGGGAACAGATGTGTAAAACCAGATGGGAAGGACAGTCTGTGAGAAAGGAGCAAGCAGTTGCTGCAGGTGTGGGAGAGCAAAGCCCTTCTCCACGTGGAAAGAGCCCAGATGGACGCTATGCATGTTGGGCGCCTGTAACCCCGCACTCGCTGACAGTGTAGCTCAGTGGTGGAGCTAGTACTTGGAACGCCTAAGACTCTGGGTTCAGTCCTTGGGGGGAGGTATGTGTTTATTGAGAGGAAGGTGTACGTACTGTAGGTCAGAGGACAGCTTACTGGAGTTGTCTCTCTCCACGCTGTGAGTCCCGTGGAATGACCTCAGGTGTCAGAGTTGGGGGCAGGTGCCTTTGCCAGCTGAGCCATCTTGCTGTCTCTGCTTTAATTAAAAAAAAAAAAAAGAATATTAAGGTCTGAGGGATTCGGGCTGTGTTCATTTCAATTAGAGGGTCATATTTCTTTTGACATTTCTTCTCTAAGAAATGTTAAGATCATTTGTTCTGTGTGATAGAGGTATAGCCCCATTGTATGTCAGCAGTGAGGGATCCTGTGCATTTTATCCAGAGTTTGCACAGTGTTCTAGGGGCTGCTAGTGCAGCCCAGTGCTAAACACTTCAGCATGCACAAGACCTCAATCAGTGCATGCATGTGCACACACACACAGACACACACGTACACACTGACACAGGTACACAAATACACACTGGCCCACATGTACACATCGACTCACAGGTACACAGACCCACTTTGACACACATATACACAGACACAAACGCACTGGCACACACATATACACAGGCACACATGGATAGATGGACACACGTGTACACATACACACACACACAGAAATACAAATGTTCAGGTTTTCTAAAAAAAAAAAAAAAAATTAGAGACGTGTTGACTTCATTTTTAGCAAAAATCCTGTCATGTATCTTAAAGTGGATTGAACCCACTATGTAGCCCAGGCTGGCCTCCAAATGGGCATCCTTCTGCCTCAGTCTCCCGAGGGCTAGGATAACAGGAGTATGCCATCACACCTGGCTAATAGAAATTTTCAAAATTGTTTGTTTGAAGGTGACTCTTACTATATTGCCTAACTGATCTCCAGTTCGTGAAATCCTCCTGCCTCAGAACCAGGACTGTCAATATAACCCACCAAGACAGGCCAACATTCACAATTGATTGTTAGTTTGTGGTCTGAATCAAGGTCTTATACTGTAGCCCAGGCTAGCCCGGAATACACGATATCTCCAGTGCTTCAGATCCTCAGTTCTAACTAAGCATGGCCACATCCATGTTTAACTGCAAATTTGATGTTACCATGGTTTGGTTTGGTTTGGTTTGGTTTGGTTTGGTTTGGTTTGGTTTGGTTTTTTGGCCATTTTTTTTTCTCATGCTGAGGCCTTGTGCTCTCAAGTTGGGGAGACAGCATGGAGGGTAGCTGCAACTGTAACCCCAGTTCCAGGGGACCTGACACCCTCTGGCCTCCACAAGTATTAGGCACATCTGTGGTGCACAGACATACAATCAGGCAAAATATTCATACACATAAAATAAAATAATTTAAAACAAAAGCAAAAATCAGGACCTAAGAAAAAAAATCTATTCCTGATTCTTTTATGTTTTGTTTGTATTTTATCAAGACAGGGTTGTTTCTCTGTATAGCTCTGGCTGTCTTGGAATTCACTCTGTAGACCAGGCTGGCCTCAAACTCAGAAATCCTCCTGCCTTTGCCTTCCAAGTGCTGGGATTAAAGGCATGCGCCACCACGCCGGCTTTGATTGCTGATTTTGCCACTCTTTTAATCTGTCGCAGCCTAACCTTTCTGTTTGTTCAGTAGGTTGCTTGATTTTTGTGCCATCCAGACAAAACAGCAGGTTGTCCCGTGGGATGGCCCTTGAAGGAGTCACCTAACATCTCCCTCCACCTCTGAAGGTTTGGCTGCATTCAGACACCTCTTTGGGAGAATAGGGGTGCCTCATGTTTTCCATGTGCTGCCCACTGCTCCCCCACGCTCGCACAGCCTGCCCTCCTTCCGTGTAGAGACTGAGCACAGGGCTGAGGTGGTACAGCAATCTTTGTAAGGTTTGCTGGTAACCCTCCCAAAGCAGCAATCCCATCCTGCATGCGTTGTCTGCTACCATATTTCATGGAGTTGCAAATGAGTGGTTTTTACTTTTATTTCTTCCTGAAATAATTTATAACCTGAAATCCTTCAGTTCAAAGAAACACACACACACACACACACACACACACACACACAGAGAGAGAGAGAGAGAGAGAGAGATGCAAAGAATCTGGATTTGACTCCTAGCACCCACAACCATGTGTGACTTTAGGACTTCAGTTCCAGAGGATCTGATATCCTCTTCTGACCTCTGTGGGCACCAGGCACATACATATATACATACATACATACACGCAGGTAAAACATTTATACACATAAAACTAAAGTAAATCTAAAGCAAAAATGAAGACTTCAAGAAAAAGAGAGAGAGCCTTCTCTCCTCTGGGCTGTCTGTTAGCTGGTGCACGGTCTGTACAGGAACCACAGCCTGTGTGGGCTCGCTCTCCCTTAATTGAGCAGTTCTGAGTCAGTTGATGTAACTCATTGCCCTAGTCAGTAAACCACAGTGTTGCCCAATGGGATACATAGAAAGGCCCTTCCCTGGCCTGCAGAGGCAGACAGAGGGAGTGAGGGAAGATGCTTGACAGTAAGACACCTAGCAGGCTGATGGGTTAGCTCAGTACAGTGCTTGCTTAGCATGCGTGAGGCTCAGGTACAATGTCCAGTCCCTGGGCTGGTGGTAATTCATGCAGATCACTAAACAGATCACTGAACGAGGAAGAATGGAGGTCATGACCACAGCAATTGGGACACCAGTCCCATGACTATCGCCACCCAAAATTGCATACCTACCTGCCAGTCTTTTGCTTTTTATATGTTGACCCAGGCCTCGTTCCATAGCCTGGGACTCATGCAATCTTCCTGCTCAGCTTCTTGAGCTGAGATCACAGGCCCAGCCCCAATAGTAGAATTGGTGATAGCAAGATTGGCCCAGTGGTTACTTGCTATCAAGGCTGATGACCTGAGTTCAAAGCTCTGAGCCCACAGGGTGGAAGGAGAAAACTGGCTCTAGCAAGGTGTTCTATGACCACCAAACATGCCACAGCATACCTGCACCCACCACCCCTACAAAACAAATAAACAAATAAATGTGAAACTAAACAAAAAGAGGTAGTGGAAGAGAGTGAGACTAGGTTGTGCCTGCCTGAAACCCCAGCTCGCAGAAGATGGCAGAGGCAGGAAGATCATGAAAACTTGAAGCCAGCCTTGTGTCTGTAGCAAGTTCCAGGCTAGTCAGAGCTACACAGCAATACCCTGTTAATAGAAAGACAGACAGTGGGGCTGGAGAGATGGCTTGGAGGTTAAGAGCACTGACTGCTCTTCCAAAGGTCCTGAGTTCAAATCCCAGCAACCACATGGTGGTTCACAACCACCTGTAATGAGATCTGATGTCCTCTTCTGGTGCATCTGAAGACAGCTACAGTGTACTTACATATAATAACTAAATAAATCTTTAAAAAAAAAATTTAAAAAAAAAAGAAAGACAGAATGGTCAAAATTAAAACACACACTCACACATGCATGCATGCAAGCATGTACACACTCATATGTGTACTTACATACACTCATGCAGGCTCACTGTACACTCAGGAGGCATGCACACACACACACATAGTGGAGATTGGAAACGATACTCACCGTGCCTGCCTGTGAGCCTAGTGAAGCAGAAGCAGCAGGCAGCCACAGAGAATGACCCATCATCACCTGCCTTCTTCAGGCCAACAACCCTGATTTCCAGTACATGGTGCTTAAAGACCTCCTCCTTCCTGGGACAGGCTCTGGAGCCCATGGTAAACTAGACCCCTTCATCATCACACTAGAAGTTCAGGAGATCTAGCCTTGGGGCCCAGAGTTTGCCTCCTCCCACTCCTCCCACCAGTGCTAGGAATGGAGTCTGGGGTCTCACTCAGGCATGCTGTGCAAGTGCTGAACCACTGAGCCACATACCTATCCCTGGGTGCTTTTATTCTATTTTGGTTAGGGGACAGTGTCACCTACTGGGTTACTGGCTATGCCACATCCAGGGGATAATGTGTATCATGGACAGATGGTTCCGCAGTCCATCTTAAGAGCACTTGTTCTTGCAGAGCACCAGCGAGTGTGGTTCCTGGCATCTTCTTGGTGGTTCACAACTGGCTGTAACTCCAGTTCCAGGAGCTCTAATGCCCTCTTCTGACCCCTTCAGGCACACATGTGTGGCACACATGTCAGCAAGCCAGTCACATGAATGAATAAGTAAATCTAAAAACATTTTGAATACATTTCTGAGCTGAGATGGTGTCTCTGTAAGTAAAGTGCTTATCATACAAGCCTGAAAACCTGAATTCTGCTCCAGCACTCATGTAAAAGCCAGTCATGACGAGCTGGAAAATGGTGGCACACGCCTTTAATCCCAGCACTTGGGAGGTAGCACAAAGCAGATTTCTGAGTTCGAGGCCAGCCTGTTCTACAGAGTGAGTTCCAGGACAGCCAGGGCTGCACAGAGAAACCCTGTGTCTTAGTCAGGGTTTCTATTCCTGCACCAAACATCATGACCAAGATGCAAGTTGGGAGGAAAGGGTTTATTCAGCTTCCACTTCCACATTGCTGTTCATCACCACAAGAAGTCAGGACTGGAACTCAAGCAGGTCAGGAAGCAGGAGCTGATGCAGAGGCCATGGAGGGATGTTTCTTACTGACTTGCTTAGCTTGCTTTCTTATAGAACTCAAGACTACCAGCCCAGAGATGGTACCATCCACAAGGGGCCTCCCCCATTGATCACTAATCGAGAAAATGCCTTACAGCTAGATCTCATGGAGGCATTTCCTCAACTGAAGCTCCTTTCTCTATAACTCCAGCCTGTGTCAGGTTGACACAAAACCAACCAGTATGCCCTGTATAGTCAAAAAACCAAAACCAAACAAAACCAAAACAGAACAAAGACACCAGGCCTGTCATGTCAGCAACACATAGGTACTGGGAACTAAATTCTGGTCCTGTGGAAGAGCAGCCAGTGCCTATAAACCTCCAGCCCCAAGATGGTGTTTTAATGCAATGGTTTCAAAGGGCCTAGAGAGATGACTCAGTGGTTAAGAGCACTTGTTACTGTTGTGATCATAAAAAGAGAAAGCGCTATAAGAATATGTTCTGGCACGGTGTGGGGGAAGGGGGTGCGTCTGTGGGCCTATGACAAGGCATCCCTTCCCCCTGAGGGACCAGACACACACCGGTATAGTATAGAATAGAGTTTATTTAGGGCATGGAGAGGGGAGTTAAGAGGGTAGCAGAGAGGAGAAGTAGGGGCCGGCCATGGCCTGGTGGAGAGAAGGAGGAAGGGAATGGGGAGCAAGAGGTAAGAGAGAGAGAGGAGGGGCCAAGCAGCCTCTTTTATAGGGCCATGCCTACCTGGCTGTTGCCAGGTAACTGTGGGGCTGGAATTTAGACAGAATTCCAACAGTTAATTTGCCAGAGGACTTGGGTTTTGGTTTCCAGCACCCACATGATGTCCCTCAACTATCTGCAACTCCAGTTTTAGAGGAACCAACTCCATCTTCTGGTCTCTATGGGCACCAGGCACTCAGGTGGTACATTTAGATACAAGCAGACAAAACATTCATAGACTCAACAGAGTTTAAAAAACAAGAAGTAAAAACAAAAAACAAAACAAAACAAAAAAAAAAAAAACAAAAAAACCAACCAAACAAAAAAAACCCCACAAGCACCTGTGCTGGGTAAACATCTTGTTTTTTTTTTTTTTTTTAATTTCCTTGTCTTTGATTTCCTGGGAAAGGAAGCAGAGGCCACAGGCATGCTAGTTAATTGCTGCACCACTGATCACTGGGTAAGCTGCTCTTTATCTCGGTTCTGGGTGTAACGGAAAAGGCTAACTATCTAAAAATTCACACTTGTATGAGTTGGAGGCTAGAAGTCTCATTTCCTGTGACCCCGAATCTTTAAGCAAAGAGCCTAGCGGTGTGACAGAGCTTCAGACTTAGTTTGAAATCTGTTGGATCAGAGCCCATAAAAGTTACGGAGTAGCAGTATGGCCTCCAGCAAGCCGGCAGGATGATGCTCCCTGGAGAATCTAAGCTGCCCCAGCAATCGGAGGCAGGGTGGAAAGCGCCACAGCGAGCAGCAGGAACTGTCCAAGCATGGGTCTCTGAGGATGTGGTCCCAAGGTTAGCACCGTCCCGCTCCACTGCTGAGTCAGGAGCGGGAGGCCAGCACTTCAGCCCACCTGGGTTTCAGCAAGGCATTTGTCCAATAAGATTAGGAGAAATGTCCTGGGCCATGTACTGGGGCGGGGGCGGAGTGGGAGAGCGAGCGAGGGCAGGAGTGGAGGAGGGGGATGGGGGGAGAGGCAGGTCAATGGAGGCTGTGTGAATGGCTCAGTAGTGAGCAGTATAAATGGGAGAGGTTTGGTCTCGAATTCTCCAGAGAGGGAGTAAAATTAAGCAAGTGCTGTCTTCATTTTGATTTGAGATAAGTTGTTTACATTTCCTCATTCTCTCTTTCTTTCTTTCTTTCCTCCTTTCTTCTTGGGAAAGAGTTTAGATAAGCTCTAAACCTAAATATTAACCTCAGGGGCTGGAGAGATGGCTCAGAAGTTAAAAGCACTGGCTGCTCTTCCAGAGGTCCTGAATTTAAATCCCAGCAACCACAACGATCCGTAATGAGATCTGACACCTTCTTTTGGTGTGTCTGAAGACAGTTACAGTATACTTACATATAAATCATATATTTATCATATATATATATATCATACATATATATCTCAAACCTGAAATTCCCTATATAGCAGAGGCTGGCCTTAAACTCCTGATCTGATCCTTTTTTTTTGGGGGGGGGGTGTTGAGACAGGGTTTCTCTATGTAGCCCTGGCTGTCCTGGGACTCACTTTGTAAACCAAGCTGGCCTCGAACTCAGAAATCCGCCTGCCTCTGCCTCCCGAGTGCTGGGATTAAAGGCGTGCTCCACCACACCCAGCCTGATCTGATCTTCCTACCTACAGGGAATACCCCACCCCCACCCGAACAGTGTTCTGAAGATTAGCTAGGGCCCACACTATATCACTGAGCTATATACCTCAAGTCCCTTTGTATATATTTTTGAGACAGGGTGTAGGTAAGTTTCCCAAGCTTTGACCACACTATGTAGCCCAGGCTAGCCTTTTGTTTGCAATACCCACAGGCCTCTTAGATAGCTGGGCATAGTCCCATGCCTTCAGGCCTGGCTCTTCATACTATTTACTGTTCATCATCATCATCATCATCATAAAAAAAAAAAAAGGCTAGGCAGGGGCATATGGTCAGGTGGCACACCTATGCTCAAGGCCCTGGATTATTCAACCTCAGCACACAAAAAATGTTTCGAGTCTTCTTTTTATAGTTGTTCAGTCCTCTCAGAAAGAAAATCAAGCCAGCTGAGCGAGGGTTCTCTGAGTGGTCCTGATGGAAAATGCCCACCCAACCCAGCATCCACTGTCACCCGACCCAGCATCCACCGTCACAAGGCCCTTTGGAGCTCCCTCACCACTGTACTTGCCCCTGAAGTTTAACTGGGGAGTGCTGGCAAACATCTCCATCTCAGGCATATTTTTAGATTTTAATGGTTTAATGATGGGCAATAGGCATTCCAGAATAGGCATTTCCACTTGAGGGTCACCTGACCAGGGACAATGACATCTAACACTTTCAGAGTCAGCATGTACTTTGGACTAACTGGCAATAATCTGTTTCCTTGTTCTTTGGAAAATTAACAACAATCAAAAGACAGCCCTGTGGGAGGCAGCCGGACACCAGCACCAGCTACCTAAGACCTTTCCTCAAAATGGAAAAGCACAACAATAGTTAAAGATAACTATGGGGGGCTCCAGAGATGGCTCACTGGTTAAGAGCACTGATTGCTCTCCCAGAGGCCCTGAGTCAGTTCCCAACAACCACATGGTGGGTGGCTCACAGCCATCTGTAATAGAATCTGATCCCCTCTTCTGGTGTGTCTGAAGACAGCTACAGTTTGCTCATAGAAATAAATAAATTTAAAGAAAAGATAATTACGGGTCTGGCCTGCTTAGAGACACTGTCCACCTCCTTGGGCAGAGCTAAGGACCCTGCCTATCCCTGTTGGGGTAGCAGCATTGTGATAAACCTGCATGGCCAGAAAAGCTCCCAACAAACTGTGGCTGGCACAAATGCAGAACTCAACACTTCTCTTAATGTTTTTAAGGATAATTTCCTTTCCAAGTCATTAATGTGGCATTCAGTCAGGCTTCCAGTTAATCTCTTCATTATGCACTTTTTAAATATAATATTTCCATTTATTCTCTGAGAATTCCATACTTGCATACAATATAGTTTGATCCTATCTACATCCTGATCCAACTCAGCCCAGATCCCCACATGTGCCTGCCTCCCGCTTCTCCTTTTTTTTTTTGGTTTTTCGAGACAGGGTTTCTCTGTGTAGCCCTGGCTGTCCTGGAGCTCACTCTGTAGACCTCAAATTCAGAAATCCGCTGCCTCTGCCTCCAGAGTGCTGGGATTAAAGGTGTGCACCACACTGCTCAGCTTGGGCAGCACCTTTTTAAGGGCAACACCTTTTGGGTAGGTAAGATGGCTCAGCTGGTAAAGGCATTTGCCTCCACACCTGAGACTTTAGTTCAATCCCTAAGACCCTCATGGTGGGAGAAGAGATCTGATTGCTAATTTGTCCTCTGACTTACACAAGTGCCCATATGAACACACACACACATTTGTAGGCTGATTCTCTATACCCTAGCAGCCTTCTGTTACCAATAGCTCCTCAGCTAGGTGTGGAGTCTTGTGAGTCACTTCCCTGTATACTTATTTATATTCTGGAATTTCTAGTCACATTTTTATTCCTCCCAACCCCCGCTGCTGGGAATTGAGCCCAAGACCTCCCATATAAGCCACACCCTGTCTCCTGATAGCAATTTTAAAAGTCATTTTATTTTTTAGATTGTGTGTGTGTGTGTGGTATGTGCAGGTGAATTCAGGTGCCCATGGTGGCCAGAGACATCAGATCATCCTTTAAGAAAAGGTCTTTTATAACACAGGGTGGCATAGAACTTCCCTGTTGCAGGGGTTACAGGTTGGGGGCCACCATACCTGGCTGTAGTGTGAGTTTCTTAACTGTAAAGTCATCTTTTATTGTGCCTGCTGGCCAGCACCCCTGAGAAAGGAGTCTCCAGTGTGTTATACTCTGGCTCCGCTCAAAACAGTTGTCTTCCAAGAGAGCAGCCCTTTGAGAATCACCAGCCAAAGCTATGTTTTTAGGCAGGGCATGGTGGCAAATGCCTGAAGTCCCAGTACTCTGAAAGTAGAGGCAGAAGGATCAGGAGTTTGTGGACACTGTACCTCACATAGTGAGGGGCTGGAGAGCGGTTCAGTGAGCCACAGCTGCTCTTGCAGAGAACCTGGGTTCCCTTCCCACTGCCACATCAATATACCCACAACCACCTGTAAGTCCAGTTCCGGAGGATCCGACTCCCCCTTCTGGCCTCCATGGGCACTATACTTGTGTGGTGACACAATCACACACACACACACACACACACACACACACACACACACACGTAAAAATAAATGTATAAAGACAAACACAAGTCAGACATACAGAACATAAAGATGTGTGTGAAGCCCACCCACACCCCTCAGTCTGTCATCCCTCCTCCCACCCCCTCATCACATTGCCATCAGTCTATCAGCAGCTCAACTTTGCCTGGAGCACATCACAAGCAGCTTGCTCAAAAATGTCTCCCAAAGAGCAGGAGCAAGAGCTGGAGAGATGACTCAGTGGTTAAGAGCACTGACTGTTCTTCCGGAGGTCCTAAGTTCAATTCCCAGCAACCACATGGTAGCTCACAACCATCTGTAGTGAGATGTGGTGCCCTCTTCTGGTGTGTCTGAAAAACAGCTACAGTGTACTCATATATATGAAATGAATAAATAATTCTTTTTTAAAAATGTCTACCAACAGACTGTGCAGAGCCACAGTCCCACAAACAACCTCCAAGTCAGCTTTATTGTCTTGGCTCCAGGCTTTCTTCACAACCTGAATGAAATGACTCAAAGACCACAGTCATAGGCTCGATGGTGCCCTCAGACCAGGGCATGCTGCCATGTCCTCAGCCCCAAATCATAAACTTTTCTCAACACTGACAGAAAAGCCCTGACTGGCTTCCTGCTCGGTGCCTGGAACAGCCTGGCAGGTAAGAGTCAGGTGAGAAAGCCCGCCCAGCCTTCCTGGCGTCGGAATGAGCCATGGAAGATATATATGCAGTAACACAGAACAATGGTCTAACCAGGAACCGGGGAGGTGACTCGGTAGAACCAGCCAAATGGAGATCTGCTAAGAGTGAAAGGTAAACAGGTAATAGCCAGCCAACTGAAGGGAGAGAGCAAAGATGCCCAGAGCCACAGGGAAAGGCAGTGGGTTTACGATGCCTGTCGTGCTCACATAGAGTAGTTTGTCCTGCAGTCTGGAAGGGCTGTTAGAAGATCTTGTCATAGAACGTGCCTCCTGACCTGGCTGAAGGACACCAATTACTACATAACCACTGCTATTTATATTTTTCTTTTAGTTGTTCGATTCTTAAAAGGGAGCTTGGGAAGAAAACAAGCGCCACGTCGCCCAGGCTAGCCCTTAAAAATCAGTATGCAGCTGGGCGTGGTGGCGCACGCCTTTAATCCCAGCACTCGGGAGGCAGAGGCAGGTGGATTTCTGAGTTCAAGGCCAGCCTGGTCTACAAAGTGAGTTCCAGGATAGCCAGGGCTACACAGAGAAACCCTGTCTCAAAAAACCAAAAAAAAAAAAAAAAAAAAAAAAACCAACAGTATGCAGCCAATGATCTTGAACTTCTGGTCCTACAGGTTCCAACTGTGAGTACAAGGGTCACAGGCTTGTGTGACTGCTCCTGGTTTTGTGCAGGGCTGGGGATCAAACCTAGGACTTTGTGCATACTAGACAAGCAGTCTACCAATTGAGCTACATTCCTGTAGTAGTTGGGTTCTCTAGAGGAACAGAATTTATAGAATTATAAAGAGAGCATGTATGTATGTATGTATGTATGTATGTACATATATATTACATGGCTCAGAACTAGCTTATGCCTTGAACCTGGACCAGCACCAGAAAGAAGGTCTGACCACCCCGGGGTGGGGGCAGTTTGGACCATGGAAGCAAGGAATGAAAACAAGACCTTTGGATAAATGAATAGTTGACCATTTACAGGAATGATTGACCGATTAGGAGGAGACGCCGATGGTTAGGGAAGGGCAGATGAGGTACTGAATAGGCTTTGCCACTCATACTAAATACAGTCTACGTGCTCAGCCTTTTGAAGATGTGTGTGTGTGTGTGTGAATATTACCTATCATATTTTACTCTCTCTGGGAGTAAGAAGTATGCTTATTTGCCTATTCTTGAGGGGAGTGTAACAGAGTGACCAGGTCGGTCAGAGTTAACTTAAGTATTCTGTATGCCTTTAGAAACTTTCTCTACTGCTTCAACTTTATTTTATTCATGTAAGTGTTTTGCCTGCATGTGTGTCTGTGCACCACATGTATTTCTGGTGCCACAGAGGCCAGAAGGGGTCGGATCCTCTGCAACTGGAGTTGTCATAGCCAGCAGATGGGAGCTGGGAACCAAATCGTCTGTAAGAGCAGCCAGTGCTCTTAATCACTGAGCCATCTCTCTAGCCCCTCTCCGGAATCTTTTTGTTTGTTTGTTTTGTTTTGTTTTCAAGATAGGGTTCCTCTGTGTAGCCCTGGCTGTCCTGGAACTCATTCTGTAGACCAGGCTGGCCTCAAACTCAGAGATCTGCCAGCCTTTTTTCCTGAGTGTTGGGATTGAAGGCGTGTGCCGCCACCACCTGGCACTTCTAGTCAAGTATTCTAAGTGACTATATACAGTATACACACCCATCAGAGTAAGAAGTTCACATGCGTGCACTGGCTCTTCTTCCAGAAGACCCAGGTTTAATCGGTACTACTACTGATATAAATCCAGTTCCAGGGGACCTGATGCCCTCTTCTGGCCTCTATGGGATTTCCACCCGTGTCCACATGCAGACAAATCCTCCATAAACATAAAAACATTTTTTTTTCTGTTTTGTTTGTTTTGCTTTTTCCTTATTGTTTTGAGACAGGGTCTCACTATGCAGCTCTGTGTGTGCCTCCTCACCCAGCTAAAACATTCTCTCCCCCCTAGCCCCCCACTCCTCACCCCCAGACTGGCTTTCCCTGTGTAGCCCTGACTGCCCCAGAACTCACTCTGTAGACCAGGCTGGCCTGAAAGGAACTGTTTAACAAGACTGGCCTTTCAGAAATTCAGAAATCCGTCTGCCTCTGCCTCCCAAGTGCTGGGATTAAAGACGTTGCGCCACCACTGCCCGGCTAAAACGTTCTTTTATAGTTGAAAGATTTTAAGTTGTTTGTCTGTAATCACCTGCATTTAAGTAATCCAGCCTAAAACTTAACAATTTATTTATTTTATTCTTATGAGCATTTGAGCATTTTGCCTACATGTGTACCATGTGCATGCCTGGTGCCCAGACAAACATGGCAGCAAAACACCCATACACATAAAATCGAAACTTATTTAAAATTTTTAAAAAAGACGATGTCAGCGTGGTGTCCCCAGCGACCATGAATTGCCAGCAGTCCTTCAGGGAAGAATAGTCTCCTGAGCGCTCTCACTCCAGGCCAGGACAACTAATTCTTGTGCTACCAACCACAGCGTCTGTGAATTCACGTGTGCAGCGGCTCTGTTGTGCCCAGAAAAAATTAAATGTAATTTTTTTTTTTTTTGAGTTAGGCTATCTTGTGTCCCATGCTGGCCTCAAACTGTGTAACTGAGGATAACCCTGATCACCAGATGTCCTTCATAATGCTGAGTTACAGGCATACATTGCCTGTTACCTGGTGCTGGGCACTGAGCCAGACACAAACATACTTTTGAGACAAGAGTTCACAGTTGAGGCTGTCTTCAAACTCCTCTCCCTGCTGGAGTGCGGGGAATTACAGGTGTACACCACTGTCGTTAGCTCTCTGAAATACTTCCTGTATGTTCTTGTAGGCCAGAGACCTACAGCTGGTTACCTTCCTCATCTGCACACCATCTTTTCTCCCCTTGTAGCCCTGGCTGTCTTGAAACTTATTGAGTAGGCTCCTCTCAAACTTAAGAGATCCATCTGCCAGATCCTTAAGAGATCCTGTCTCCCAGGTGCTGGGATTAAAGGTATATGCCACCACAGCTGGGCCTACTGCACACTATCTTTAGAAAAAAGATCAAAACTCTACTCCTCCAAGTCTTTTTTTCACTTTCCTTTGTTTTCTAACTCAATGGTTTTGTGTGGCCATTGAAATAACTACCCACTAGAGCACTAGAGCTTTTTTTTTTTTTTGGTTTTTCGAGACAGGGTTTCTCTGTGTAGCCTTGGCTGTCCTGGGACTCACTTTGTAGACCAGGCTGGCCTCGAACTCAGAAACCTGCCTGCCTCTGCCTCCCGAGTGCTGGGATTAAAGGCATGCGCCACCACATCCGGCCCACTAGAGCTTTTAAATTTACTTATTTACTGTATGTAAGTACACGGTAACTGCCTTCAGACATCGCAGAAGAGGGTATCGGTATGGTCGCTGAGATTCAAACTCAGGATCAGTCAGTGTTCTCAACCACTGAGCCCCCTTAAATCTACTTTTCTACCCCCAAGTCAAGTGCTCTCAAGTGGCTGGGAACCCTCTATGCAGTAGTGATCTCTGATCCCTCTGACTCCACCTCCAAGTGCTAGGTTGCAGGTACACCTAACCCATGAGAGCTTACAGCTTGCTAAGCAGGCACCAGGGGTCTCTGGCCTACAAGTTCATTCACCAGGCAAGCACACCTGGAGTCTACTGGTGGGGTCTCCAGAAGGCTGGGGTGCTTGATGCTGTCCTTTACCCTCTGCAGTGGGAGCTTAGGGGAGGGGAGGCCGACTTGTTCCTAGCAGGTAGATCTGACCGATTCAGATGCTAATCTTTCTGCTAAAACTATGGTCAGCCTTACAGGTCTGTATAGAATTTTCATCTGTACTTCCAGAACAGATGGTGTTAAGGGACCAGGAACCAGACACATGAAATGACTAGCTCCTTCCTGGGCATTTGATGTAGGCAGTCAGGTGGTGACACCTGTGTGGTAAGGTTAAAACCTTATTCCCATATATCTTCTCACACCTCCCCACAAAGTGACACAGAAAAAGTCAATTTAAGTACTTTTAAAAGTATTTTATTGAGATCGTTCAGGAAACTATGCATTTCCAAGCCATTATATAGTCTGGGCAAGATAAGTTCTTATTTCATTGTCTAATACTCATGTTCAAGGGAGGCCCTGGTTCAGTCTGGGCGCAGGGCTCGCAGATTACACCTTACAGCCTCTCATGTTCAGATAACTGGCAACAAAGCAATAAAAAGCCGTCCAACTTGTCAGTGCGTAGCAGCAAAGCCCTGAAAATTCAGAAGAACATTTTCAGCAGGGGAACAGTAAACACAAAGCTGATTTATGTGTTTCTAAAACCAGGATATTCCAACAAGGTCAGCTTTACAATCTGCACAGCGGGTTCATTGTGCTAACTTTACAGGCCCTAGTGACATCATACAAAGCCTTCAACAACCCCCCCACCCCGCCTTTACTGCTTTATTACCCTGAAAAGTGAGCTAACCACCCACCTTCATGTGGGCAGGACAAAGGGCTGGCTCTCATTAGATGATTAGCTCATTCAGGTCACATCTAGGTCACTTCCACCTTTGTCTGGACTCCAAGGTTAGCCCTCATCTAGGTGAGGGGATGGGGCCCCTGCGAAGTCCTCAGAGCTCACCCTGGAGAGTTAAGATGGGCACAATGAGAAACAGGAGAGCAGGGTATGTTCCTCACCAGAGCCAGTGTTGGCACACTGGGCTCATTCTCAAGAGGTTCCCCAAATGAGTCAGATTTATAGCTGACATCAAGGACAGCGTCAGAGACTCTAGTCTGTGAAATCATCACTCTCAATTGAGGGAGACCAGAACCTAGGGTACCACCCAGGGAGATAGACACAGGATGCGGTAGCCAGTGTGTGTAGTTAGGCTTCAGACTGTTGCAGAGCTATATAAAGCCAAAACTCCTGGGGACTGAAATTTAACTGCTAAAACCTTTAACGAAAAAAGGTGGCATGGGCCGGAGAGATGGCTCATAACCATGTGTAATGGGATCTGACGCCCTCTTCTGGTGTGTCTGAAGACAGCAATAGTGTACTCACAAACATCTAAATCTTAAAAAAAAAAAAAAAAAAAAAAAGGTGGTTGGAGCCAGGACTAAGGCCATCCTGAATTGAGAGCCCATCTAAATACCCAAAAGCATAGTCTAAAACAGTGGCTTTCAACCTGTGTCACCAAGGAACCCTTACATAGGGGTCCCAGACAGGACAGCCTGTGTTATCACAATAGCAAACTTTAGTTATGAAGATGCAAGGAAAATAAAATCGATGGTTAGGAACATCACAGCCCGAGGAACTGCATTAAAGGCCCTCAGGAAGGCTGAGACCCACTGCCGTGGACTAGCATACAGAACTTAAAGGCACAAGAAATAATCAAGGCAGCTCCTGGATCCACCATAGATTTAGAGTTAGGGAGATTAGTTAAGATCTAAAAACAAAAAGATGGCTGGGTGGTAGCTTGCTTGGAGACTGGCTAATGCAGGCAGGATATTAAGAACAAAACAAGGGCCAGTCGGTGGTGCTGTATGCATTTAATTCCAGAGAGTAGAGGCAGGCGGATCTGAGATCAGGGCTACATGGAGAAACCCTGTCTCGAATCCACCCCTTCCAAAAAGTCAAGCCAAGAGACAAGCATGCCAGACCAATGAAACCTAAGAAAACCACCTTAAAGGAACTTAAGTAAGGCGTTTGGAACCTAATACTAACCTTTCTTCAGGTGTAGGCAGCTGGCGTGTGTCCTCAAATCCCTACCAGAAAGCAAGACACAGAGGTAAATTACTAAAAACTCTAGGCCACTCAAAACCCACGCCACTGCCGATTTTGGACCCGGGGACGGTCAGCGCGCTGCGGTGATGGCGTCAGCGAGACACTCAGAATCACCAGAAATCATCATTACTGTCCTCTCCCCGAAACCAGCCCCTCCTCACACCGCCTACCTCTCGCCAGCATGCGCTTACCATTGTGCTACTGGGTATGGCTGGCGTGGGCCAGGAACCTGGAAGAGATCATTGAGTGAGCACAGGTCGGAGAGACCCCGGCCTGCAGCCCCCACCCCGGCCTGGGTCAGTTACAAGGAGTGGCGTCACGTGGACATCAGAAACTCTAGTCTGTAAATGTGGGTCATCATACCCGGCCCCACACCGCAGAGCCCTCCCCACAGGACCCCAGGATACCTGCGGCACGAGGCGGACCCATGCCTTGCTCTCCGGAGTCCTCAGACCCTGCCCAGACCGGTGGAGAGCAAAGAAGGGTGAAAACAGGACAAACCGTGTGGGCGGGTGCACAAAGAGACCGGTGTGCCGCCCGCCTCGGCCATTTATACCCACGCCGGGCCCGGGGGTCCTGAAGGACATAGTCGTCTTCTCATATGCCTGACTTGATCGCGCTGACAAATGCGAAGGGAACAAAGAGGAATCATGTTTCTTACTGTCCTAAGTAGAGAATCATGTATATGACGACAATTTGATAAACTACCAATCCAAAGGAAAGAAAAAAAAAAAAAGAAAGAAAGAAAGAAAGAAACAGGCAGCCTAATCGGCCAAGATTGGGTAAAGACCCTGGAGCTCCTACAGGATAGGTCAGCTCTTTGGTCTCCTTTAGGCTTATGGCTTTGCGGATTCTGTGCTCATGTTTGGATCCAGTCTACCCAGGAGGACTCATATTGCCTACACCTAGCAGAAAAATCTGAATTTGCACCTCAGCTTTTGCTCTCCGTTAAAAAAAAAAAAAAGAAAAAAAAAAAAGATTACTGAGTGCTCTGCTGCATGTACACGTGCGTGCCAGAAGAGGGCATCAGATTCCCTTATACATGGTCAGGAGCATTTGGTTGCTGGGAATTGAACTCAGGACTTCAGGAAAAGCAACCAGTGCTCTTAACTGGTGAGCCATCTCACCAGCCCCAACATTTTTATTTAAAGGGGGATAAAAGCCACACACACACAAACACACATCTGGCTCATAGTCTAAGATGGGTTCCAACCATGCCTACAATTACAGGCGTGACACACTACTATGTTGGGATACCGTTGTCATTAAGAGAGAGAGAGAGAGAGAGAGAGAGAGAGAGAGAGAGAGAGAGAGAGAGAGAGAGAGAGAGAGAGAGAGAGAGAGAGAGAGAGATGGGGGGTCGGTTTCAAGACCGGGTTTCTCTGTGTAACCCTGACTGTCCTGGAACTTGCTCTGTAGACTAGGCTGGCCTCGAACTCACAGATATCTACTTGCCTCTGCCCTGAGTGCTGGGATTAAAGGCATACAACACCACTGGCCAGCTTTTAAGAAATATTTTTAGATTGATTGTATTTGTGTCTATGTGTGTTAGAGGAAGTTGTAAGCCACCTGGTGATAGGTGCTGGGAACTGAAGCCAGGTCCTTAGAAAGATCAGTAAGTGCTCCTGACCACTGAGCCACTGCTCCAGCCCCTTTGTCTTTTTTTTTTTTTTTTTTTTGAGACAGCAATTCTGTACCATGACGGTCAACATTCCTACTTCCTTTTCCTAAATGCTGAAATTACATGTGCAAGGCACTATACGCTTCTCTATCTTCATTTTAAAATACATTTTAGCCAGAAGCAGTGGTGCACAACTTTAATCCTAGCACTTGAGAGGCAGGGGCAGGTAGATCTCTTTGAGTTCAAGGCCAGCCTGGGCTACGCAGTGATGAGATAGTGCCTCAGAACATAACTAAAATTTAAAATCTAAGAATCCTATAGTAGCCGGGCAGTGGTGGCACATGCCTTTAATCCCAGCACTTGGGAGGCAGAGGCAGGCAGATTTCTGAGTTCAAGGCCAGCCTGGTCTACAGAGTTAGTTCCAGGACAGCCAGGGCTACACAGAGAAACCCTGTCTCAAAAAACAAAACAAAACAAAAAACAAACAAAAACAAAAACAAATAAAAGAATCCTATAGTAATTATGTGTTCGATAAGTCTCTCAGTTCCTAGGCCCAAGTTCCACCTGGGAGGGTTATAGGAAGAGACTCTTCAGTTCCAAACTGAGTGCACGTTAGCCAGAAATGACCTCTAACAGTGTAAAATGGCTTACGAATTAACTGCTTCTCTAATGAGCATAATTGCCTTGGCCTCTATTAAACTATTACTGAAGACTTCTTTTTTTTTTTTTAAACGCAGATGTAGTACAATATAATAGTAGCTGGTTGAAAATAGTACATGCTAACAGACAATATGATACACAAACAGGGTGGCAGTAGACAGGAAAGGGCAGAGGCCACGGCCTACACCAAGAGCCTTTCAATAGACTGCTGAATGGACTGGATCTGCTGCTTTAGTTGAGAGCCTTCTTTGATGGTAACAGAACAGGCGATGACTGGCCTGGAGATGCCACACGCCCCGTCCTAAAGCCTGCTTGGAGCGCACAAATACGTAGGGGACATTCTTGTCTTCGCACAGCAGAGGGAGGTGCAGGATGATCTCCAAGGGCTCAGCGTCTGCTGCCATCACAATGAACTCAGAGATGCCTCTGTTGGGGGTTTTGGTGGCTTCATTGGCTCCTTTCCGAAGCTGCTTGTAGTTACATGACTGTTGAACAAGGTCCAGCAGCTTCTTGGTGAGGTGGGCATCTGCGAGGGGATAGGCCTTCGGAGTCACATCAGTCTCTGTCATGGCTGCGGTGCGCCGGCCTCGCCGCGACTCGACGACAGCCCACCTCAAGAGGGACTGAAAAACTACTGAAGACATCTTTACCCTAGGGTGGCCTTAAAGTTTCTGTTTGGACATGTTAGAATTGCATGCAGTTTACACCTTGCCCAGCAAATCGATTGATTCTCCATGGAGCTGGAGATTGAATTGAGTGCCTCATGCATATACTAGGCAAGCAGTCTCCCCTGACCTACCCTCCCCAGCTCTCAAAGGCTGGCATTGCCCCACTAAAACCCTGGAAGAGCCAGGGGTCAAAAGGCTTCCGAGGAAAGCAGCTCTGTGCCCTAGGTTCTGCCTGCTTAAAAAGCCTTGGACAAGGTAAGGGCTCTGCTACATCACCAGGCCTGGAAAGAGAGATGGGGATGGTGGGGATAAAGTGGATGGGTCAGGTAGCACAGTGCCCATAATCCCACCATTCAAGAGGCAGAGACAGGAGTCGGAGAGCATCGTGGTCTAGATAATCACTTCCAGCCCAGCTAAGGCTACACTGAAAGACTCCGTTTCTCTGACTCTCTGTCTCTGTCTCTGTCTCTCACACACACACACACACATACGCACACAAACCCTGCCCCTCCCCCCAAAAGAAAAAAGATAGCCAGACATGGTGCCTGGTCACAACTTTATAATTTCAGCTAGCAGGTTCAGGGGTATGGTCTGGAAAGGGCAAGTTCAAAGCCAGGCTGAGCTACAGAGAAAGTGTAAATATAGTTTGGGCAACCCTGTAAGAGGTCTCAAAAAAGTAATAAAGAAGCCAGGTTGGGAAAGGCATATGGGTCAGAGGTTGAGGCCAGCCAGGACTGCATGGGGAGATGCTGTCTCAGAAAACAAAGCTAAAAAGGAGGGCTCAGTGGCTGGGGGATGAAGCTCACTGTCTAGAGCAGTGGTTCTCAAACTTCCTAATGTTGCTATTCTTAAGTTCCACATGTTCTGGTGACACCCAACCATGAGAAATAGTTGGTGTTGATACTTTATAACTATAATTTTAGCCTGGTAGTAGTGGCACAGGCCTTTAATCCCAGCACTTGGGAGCCAGAGGAAGGCAAATTTCTTAGTTTATAGGCCAGCCTGGTCTATAAGGTCGTTCCAAAGCAGCCAGGGCTACAGAGAAATCTGTCTTGAAAAACAAAAAACAAAACAAAAACCAAAAACAAACAACCCCTGTAATTTTCAATGTCTTATGCAACCCTTGTGAAAGAGTCACTTGACTCCAATAGGGGTTCAAACACTGTTTAGGATTCAGGCCCTGGAGGGTAAGAGAGAGCTGAGCTCTCATAGCCCCTTGAGTCCCTCTTCCACTGACCCCAAACAACAGCACCACCCTACTTTTTCCCATGAATGAGCCCGACCCTCAAAGTAAATACCTGTACTCCCTGCATAACTGCACTGAAAATCCACCAAAAAAAAATCCCTTTTCCAGTTATCACAAAACTAAGAAATCCGGGGGCTGGAGAGACAGCTCAGCAGTTAAGAGCACTGACTACTCTTCCGAAGGTCCTGAGTTCAAATCCCAGGAACCACATGGTGGCTCACAACCATCTGTAATGAGATCTGATGCCCTTTTCTGGTGTGTCTGAAGATAGCTACAATGTGTTCACATATAATAATAAATCTTAAAAAAAAACTTAAGAAATCCACAGAAGCCCATAATCCATTAGCCCTTCCAACATACAAACAGACAAAATATACTTGTAACCTTTTATTTTGAATATTTAAGTCATAAAAGTTTTTTTCATTAGTTTGTAGTGATGCAAAGAAAAAAATGTACACAGGGTGGCAGTGTAGACATGTATGCAGGAAGGATACACCATCTTTAACCTACTTAGATTAAATGCAAAGAACATACTGGTTATACCACAAAACCTTAACATGGACAAGCAGATAAAGTTTTAAGTACAAAAGAGTAAAGTTATGTAGTACACAGTGCCAAGACGTTTGTTTAAGACAGTTTGTCTTAGAGATGACCATCTCCAGGGAACTGGGCAGCTAGACTATATGTCTTCCCAGGCTACTGGAACACTGATATAAAAATTACAAAAAAATCTTTAGACTTTACACATCATTAGCTATAAAACATAATCCCCTGGTACAGTGCACAGTGCTGCTCCCAACATTACTTTGAATATATTTGAATATATATATATATATATATATACATATATATATATATATATGTATATATATATATGCATACAAAATTTAACAGTCAACGCAATTACCTTAAGAAAGACTGTAACTTTAAACTGAACCATGAAGAAGACTTTAAATAACCTTGACAGTAATCGGTGCCCAAGCAGCTATCAAGTGCAAAGAGTCTGTTTTCTAGACCACACCGGGAGAGCCAGCAGAGGCCTCTAATCCACCTCCTCGATGGTGGGTCCTGAGCCAGAGGCTCCTTTCGGCGCCTGGGCCCCGAAGCCCCCAGCCCCAGGAGCACCCGCACCCTGGTACAGCCCGCTGATGATGGGGCTGCACACCCGCTCCAGCTCCTCCCGCTTGTGCACGAACTCCTCCTTATCGGCCAGCGTGTTGGAGTCCAGCCAGGAGATGACCTCCTGGCACTTGTCCAGCACCTTCTTCTTGTCAGCCTCGCTGAGCTTGCCCTTGAGACCCTCGTCCTCCACGGCGCTCTTCATGTTGAAGGCATAGGATTCGAGCGCGTTCTTGGCGGCCACCCTGTCGCGCTGCACCTCGTCCTCGGCCTTGTAGCGCTCGGCCTCCTGCACCATGCGCTCGATCTCCTCCTTGCTCAGGCGGCCCTTGTCGTTGGTGATGGTGATCTTGTTGGCCTTGCCGGTGCTCTTGTCGGTGGCCGTGACGTTCAGGATGCCGTTGGCGTCGATGTCGAAGGTCACCTCGATCTGCGGCACGCCCCTGGGCGCCGGCGGGATGCCGCTCAGCTCGAAGCGCCCCAGCAGGTTGTTGTCGCGCGTCATGGCCCTCTCGCCCTCGTACACCTGGATCAGCACCCCGGGCTGGTTGTCTGAGTAGGTGGTGAAGGTCTGCGTCTGCTTGGTGGGGATGGTGGAGTTGCGCTTGATGAGCGCCGTCATCACGCCGCCCGCAGTCTCCAGGCCCAGCGACAGCGGCGCCACGTCCAGCAGCAGCAGGTCCTGCACGTTCTCCGACTTGTCCCCCATCAGGATGGCCGCCTGCACCGCCGCCCCGTAGGCCACCGCCTCGTCCGGGTTGATGCTCTTGTTCAGGTCGCGCCCGTTGAAGAAGTCCTGCAGCAGCTTCTGCACCTTGGGGATGCGCGTCGAGCCGCCCACCAGCACCAGGTCGTGGATCTGCGCCTTGTCCATCTTGGCGTCGCGCAGGGCCTTCTCCACGGGCTCCAGCGTGCCGCGGAACAGGTCCGAGCACAGCTCTTCGAACCGCGCCCGCGTGATGGATGTGTAGAAGTCGATGCCCTCGAACAGAGAGTCGATCTCCAGGCTGGCCTGGGTGCTGGACGACAGCGTCCTCTTGGCCCTCTCACACGCAGTGCGCAGCCGCCGCACCGCGCGCTTGTTCTGGCTGATGTCCTTCTTGTGCTTCCTCTTGAACTCCTCCACGAAGTGGCTCACCAGCCGGTTGTCGAAGTCCTCCCCTCCCAGGTGCGTGTCGCCCGCCGTGGCCTTCACCTCGAAGATGCCGTCGTCGATCGTCAGGATGGACACGTCGAACGTGCCGCCCCCCAGGTCGAAGATGAGCACGTTGCGCTCGCCCTTGCCGGTCCGGTCCAGCCCGTAGGCGATGGCGGCCGCAGTGGGCTCGTTGATGATCCGCAGCACGTTTAGACCGGCGATCACGCCCGCGTCCTTGGTGGCCTGCCGCTGAGAGTCGTTGAAGTAGGCGGGCACGGTGATCACCGCGTTGGTCACCGGGTGGCCCAGGTACGCCTCAGCGATCTCCTTCATCTTCGTCAGCACCATGGACGAGATCTCCTCCGGGAAGAACGACCGGCTCTCGCCCTTGTAGTTCACCTGCACCTTGGGCTTGTCGCCGTCGTTCACCACCTGGAAGGGCCAGTGCTTCATGTCGGACTGCACCACCGCATCGCCGAACTTGCGGCCGATCAGCCGCTTCGCGTCGAACACGGTGTTCTGCGGGTTCAGCGCCACCTGGTTCTTGGCGGCGTCTCCGATGAGGCGCTCGGTGTCGGTGAAGGCCACGTAGCTGGGGGTCGTGCGGTTGCCCTGGTCGTTGGCGATGATCTCCACCTTGCCGTGCTGGAACACGCCCACGCACGAGTAGGTGGTGCCCAGGTCGATGCCGATCGCCGTGTTCTTGGCCATGGCGCCGCGCTCTGCTTCTGGAAGGCTGCGCTCCGCGGCGTGGATGCTCCTGGGAAGGTTGCGCTCCGCGGCGTAGATGCTCTGGGGAAGGCTGGTCCTGGCCGAGGATCGGGAACGCGCCGCTCGCTCTGCTTCTCTTGTCTTCGCTTGTCTCTGGGTGGAACCAGATTTGGTTCTGAGTAGCTGTCAGCGTCTGGTGCCCTGCTCCCCGCCCTGCGCCTTTAAGGAGTCTTCACCGGCCCCGCCCACTCTCCGCTGGGCCAATCAGCGAGCCGGAGGAGGCCTTGGGGCCAGGAATCTTCCAGCAGTTTCGCGTCTGGTGGAGCTTCCCCGCCTCCCTTGAGTAATCGGAGTTGTGGGTTCCGCCCTTGTCCAGAACTCTCCAGAGGTTTCTGGGGTTCGCTGGAGAGTACGGATTCCTGAGGGGGAGGGTGTGGGGAAGTGCTGGTGCTGCTATTGACACTGTTGCGGAGGCGACGCAACTTCGGGGTCCCTGTGGGTGAAGCTGTTAAGGGTCAGCTCCTGAAGGTGCTGGGTGGTGAGAGTGTGGAACTCAGACCAGGGAGGGAGTTTAAAGTGTACAAATCCTTCCTACAGGATGGCGGACGCAGAAAGTTTCTCAAGAGAGGCGGGATAAGGCTTGGCTAAAAAGTCTGTGATTGGGTCCTGGTTTGAGTGACAGCGTTGGGCAGGGGCGCCTGTGGAATGCTTGCTTGTCCATGTCTCCCCCTCCCTCTTCATTTTAGGTTTGAATAGGGAAATAGAAGAGATCTTGCAGTATAGTTCATTTGTTTTGCTGTCTTTACATCACGGTTAAGGTAGGAGTAGGCGGTACATCGCCTATGGAGTTCTCACAATTTTATAAGGAAATCAGCGTGAAAATACTTGATTCTCATGTTAGGAGGACCTGTGACTCAAAAGAGGAAAAAGGAAAGTGTCCCAGGACCCGGAGAGCAGGGCTTAATCGACCATGCCAGGCTGTAGCCACTCCCTTTGCCTCAGGCTGCAGCCTGACATTAGTAAGAAAAAACTTTCCATAGACGGTGAGGCAGAAGGACTGTAGAGAGTCCAAGACCAGCCTCTGTTATAGAGGAACCCTATCTCAAAAGATTAAATAAAAATTGCTCTTTGCCAAGCACCACTCTAGGGTCTGTGCTCTGCTGTAGTAAGGTCAGGTTAATCAACAGTTCGTTGGTTCTTCTGTCTGTGTCTGCCGCCTCTGTCTGTTCACCTCTTTTAGAAGAGATGGCGTGCCCTATCCTCTGATAGCATCTTGCCTCACAGTGCCCTGCGAACTTTCCGGTGAGACCCTAAGCCCGGGTGTTGGGGCCCGCCTACTAATTCACCCTATTTGCTTTTTGTCCTAAACATCACTTTCTATGCCTGGTCTACCCTCTCCCTTTTAATTATAAGTACATTTAGCTG
This sequence comes from Mus musculus, assembly GCF_000001635.26. Taxonomy (NCBI): domain Eukaryota; kingdom Metazoa; phylum Chordata; class Mammalia; order Rodentia; family Muridae; genus Mus; species Mus musculus. Next base: position 1,279,394 of record NT_187027.1, read on the forward strand.
TCAGTGATGTCCCCTTTTCTCCTTCTCTGCCCCTCCTTGCTCCTCCTGTGTAGGAATTAAAGACCCCCTAGTCAGATGCCTTGAAACCACAGTATGAGGTTACTGGGTATGGTGGCCCACCTCTGTAATCCTCATGCTTTGGAGGGGCGGGCAGGAGGATGAAGAGTTTGAGGCTAGCCTGAGCTACATTAGAGCCTCTCTTTCAGAAAAAAAAAAAAAAAAAAAAACGTAGATAACACCCATAGCAGGGAGAGACTGTTAATTGTCACATACACACATCTTTTTCATATTAAACTTTTTTTTCTTTTATTTTGAAATAGGGTCTTACATAGCCCAGGCTGGCCTTGAACTTACTGTGTAGCCAAAGCTGATCTTAAACTCTTGCTCCTCTAGCCTTGACTCCTAAGTGCTGGAATTCCAGACAAGCACTACAAACTACATACACAGGTCTCTGAGTGTGAATTGGAGGAGGCAGTTTCTGGAGGGAGCCCTGCTTTTAAATACAACTCCATTGGCCATTGGCCTGCCTCTCTCTCTCTCTTTCTCTCGCTCTCTCTCTCTCTCTCTCTCTCTGTGTGTGTGTGTGTGTGTACATAAGTCCATATCAGAATATCTCTTCTGGGAATCCAAGGGCATTTAGTTGTCTGTGCTGTAGTTTGCTGATCTCAGCCAGTGTTTGGAAGATGCTGCTTCATAGATCCTCTGTTTGTGTGGGAAGAGTTGGCCAGCAGCAACTTGTTCCATAGTTAGACCTGATGAATTCAGTTCTAATGAGTCACCACCCTGATCTAGTCAAACTGGTTAAACTTCAAAAATTTTTCCATTACTCTGTGCACCTCTGGCTGGGGATTCCTCCAGGAGTCCATGTTAGTTAGCTATCTAGTCACTTCTGGAGACTTGCAGACTCCCTTCCCTTAGAGGCCTCTCACCACCACCTGTGACCACTTGGGTTTACTCTTACCCTGTCAATCAGCAATACATAGAACTCTCTTTTAAAAGAAAATTTGAGTCAGGGTCTCATTCTGTAGCACAGGATATCTGGGACTGTGTGCCTGGAAGCTGGCCTTGAACTCAGCTCCATCCTCTTGTCTCCCCACACAAGTGCTAGGATTAACGGAAACAGCTGCTGTACTCAGCCCATGTCCATTTCTCCACAAGAAGGTATTTGAAATTTTGTCTGTTCTCTTAGCCTGGGTACTTCTGAGGCAGAAGCACAGTGGTAGGTTTTGTTGTTGTTGTTGTTGTTGTTTTAAGATTCATTTATTATACATAAGTACACTGTAGCTGACTTCAGACACTCCAGAAAAGGGCGTCAGATCTCGTTACGGATGGTTGTGAGCCACCACATGGTTGCTGGGATTTGAAATCATGACCTTCGGAAGGGCAGTCAGTGCTCTTACCCCCTGAGCCATCTCACCAGCCCCCACAGTGATAGATTTAACTGCTGAAGACTGGAGGGTCTGAAAAATCCCCCAAACTGCCAGGGCTGTTGCTCATTTGTAGAAAACATGCTAAGCATCCAAGAGGCCCTGAATTTAATTCCCAGTACCAGTCCTCTCACTCCCAACACACACACACACACACACACACACACACACACACACACACACAAAAGAGAAACTTTGTTTCATTCGGGAATTAGGCTTTTATTGAGTTCCATATTTGGAGACAACAGAGTTCAGGGTTCTGAGGCTGGGAGGACTGTGGAGGACTTTTAAGGGGTGGGAAGCATCAGGGGCAGAAGAGGAAGCCAAGAACACTTGAGGAGAGAGAGAGCCTCAGCCAGAAGCTCCAGCATCTCCTCCCCCATCCCGCCCCCACCTTATAATGCTTCTCTAAACAGCCGTTTTCTCCCCAGTCTTCTTGGTTTTTTAAAGATGATATAATTTTAAGCATACCCAGGGGAAACCAAAGGAAATGCGTTGTGACCCCCGGAGGCCAGCTTTCTGGTTGTGTGTGTGTGTGTGTGTGTGTGTGTGTGTGTGTGTGTGAGAGAGAGAGAGAGAGAGAGAGAGAGAGAGAGAGAGAGAGAGAGAGAGAGACTTATAGTTCAAGCTGGCTCTTGGTTCTGCCTCAGCTCCTCAAATGCAGGTTTAACCGGTGTAAGCACCACACCGTGCTGAGACAGGCATTCTTAAGCAAATTTCAAAGGTTTCGGTGACAAGAGAACTCTGGAGATTTCCAGTGACTTGGAAAAACACCCTTGGTTGGGGAAGACCTGTGTTTGTGTCTGGAATCTACCCCTTGGTCAAGGATGGGTTGTTTTGGTTTTTACTTTTTAACAATGAAGTACATGTGTGCTCCCAAACTGCCTAAGTTTCTATCTGATCATCTCTAAAATAGAATTAAGGATAACTACTTCAGGCAGGTGTGATGGTGTGCTCTTGTAATTCTAGAATGGGAGAGGGAGAGGTTGAGGCACGAGGATGCTGTGAGACTTTGAACAACCTGGGCCATAAGAAGAAACCATGCCTCAAATCCACTGGTGTAGCTGAGCTGGTGCCTTGCCTGCCTAGCATGCACAATGCCCAGGGTCAGGTCCCTGGCACCACAGAAACCAGGTCTGGTATCACACACCTGTAATACCATCAATGGGGTAGAGGCAGGGGATCAGAAGTCTAAGGTTTTCCTTGGCTACCCAATGAGCTTGTAGCCAGCCTGGAATGCATAAGATCATGTCCCAGGAAACAAACACCTCCCCAAACTCAGACAAAACAAACCAAAAAACAATTTCATCGCATGGTGGCACAAGTGATTAACTGACTGGCACTTCAGTACCTGTTAGTGTGTGCTCAGGCAGTTTCCTCTCCTCTCATGGCTGTCCCACACACTCAGGTCTGGCTGGTGAGGTGCTTACAAGCTGGGAACATTCACAGACCTATGGAATTACTTTGACACTAACACAAAAATGGTGGTAAAGTCAGGGTGCTGGTTTCTCTCTGTAACCCCAGCCCTTGAGAGGAAGCAACAGAGGGATTGTCACAAGTTTGAAACAGCCTGGTCTCTACAGCTAGTTCCAGGCCAGCCAGAGCTATATTGTAAGACCCTGCTCCAAAACCAAGCCAAACCAGCAGACCTTAGCTCTATGTTGTACCAGTCTACCAGGAGAGAGGCTTCAGTATTAGCTTCCTTATACCACAAAACAGTGACAGAAGACAGGTGTCGCTTTTATATGCAAAGCTGGAGAGGTGTGGCTGTCTTCAGACACACCAGAAGAGGGCATCAGATCTCATTTCAGATGGTTGTGAGCCACCATGTGGTTGTTGGGATTTGAACTCAGGACCTTTGGAAGAGCAGTCAGTGCTCTTAACCGCTGAACCATCTCACCGGCCCTGGAGAGTTTTGTGGGTTTTTTGTTGTTATTTTAAATATTTATTTTTAATAATGTGTATGTGTACAGAAGTGCAGGTGCCTACAGAGGACAGGAAAGGGCATTGAGTCCACTGGGACTGGAATGACAGATGTTTGTAAGTTCCAAACCATGGCGCCTGGGAACCAAATGCAAATCCTCTAGAAGAGTAGGAGAAAAAAAATATATAAACAGTACATAAAAATATATAAATTATATATATATATATATATATATACATAAAAGTAGGAGCAGCTCTTCACCATGGACCCATCATCTCTCCAACCCTGAGTTAGAGGTTATTTATTTATTCATTTTGGTTTTTCCAGACAGGGTTTCTCTGTGTACACCTGGCCCGGCTGTTCTGGGAACCATAGACCAGGCTGACCTTGAACTCAGGATCCATCTGCCTCAGCCTCCCGAGTGTGCCAACAGTGCTGGGCTGAGTTGGGGTTTATTAAGACATTTTAAAGCATAGATCTTGAGTACAAGAGTTAAGACAGAGAGGCACCTGAGAGCAGGGGTGTGGGCTTTTGAAAGAAGAACGGCAGACACAAATAGATTTAGTCCATAACACAAACCCGGACAAGCCATGGTCCCTGACCTGCACAACCAAGAGCAGACACATACGGCTTACATTGCACGAGAGCTTCATAGTACTGGGTAAGCCAGCACCAGCCTGTCTGGGACCCACAGAGCTTCCCACTTTTTCTTAGAACCCCATGAAAGATCGGGGTGAGGGAGAAGGCAAGAAGGCAGTAGCTGAAAGGCCAGAGCACAGATCGTCCATCCTCTGCCTTGGAGCCTTTTCAAAGCTTTGCCTTGAGTCTGCCTCTCCTTTCACTGACAGTATAGACTCAGAAGGGCAGCAGAGTGAAGGTCAGGGCTCTGTAAGCTTTAAATCCAGGTGGATTAAGTGACCACCCAGCAATTCCCCTCCTCCTGCCCCTCCCTCTCAAGGCCCTGCCCCTAAGCTCCTGTCCAACCAAGCTTCCAGCTTCTCCTTGTCTGCCAGAAACTGGGAAAGGAAGGCAGGCCCCATGGCATGGCTGGCACACAGATCATAGGATCTTGGGATGTTAAATTCAGAGCCTGACTAAACTTGCTGTTCAAGAGCAGAGTGGAGGAAAGGGGAGAGAGCCAGGATAATAGTTTGTTTGTTAAGCAGCGTTCCTGAGAATAATGACAGGGCAATTCCTTCCAGGACAAACAATTCCTCCAGGGCAAAGCCAGCAAAAAATGCAAATATGCAGAAGTCTGACAGACTCAGAGAGGCAGGAAAGAGTGGACCACATCCCCAACTCCCAACTCCCCCCGTCCCCCCCCCCCCCCTCGTGATTTTTCAAGACAGGGTTTCCTCTGTGTAGCCCTGGCTGTCCTGAGACTTGCTTTGTAAACCAAGCTCCACTCGAACTCAGAGATGCACCTGCCTCTGCCTCCCAAGTGCTGGGATTAAAGGCGTGTGCAACCCCCAGCCCCTGGCCCTTGATGTTTTTTTTTTTTTTTTTTTAATTTTCTTTAAAATTTTTGTGTGTTTGAGTGCTTTGCATGTGTGTCTTTGCACAACCTGTGTGCCTGGTACCTGCAGAGGCCAGATGGTAGTGAGCCAGCATTTGGGTGCTGGGAATTGAACTTGAGTCCTCTGGGGAAGCGCCCAGTGCTGAGCCATTTCTTCCTAGACCCTTCCCACGATGTTTAAAGTTGCTTCTGGTTTTGTTTGTTTGCTTGGTAGACACGGTCTTAATCTGCAAACCACACGAGCCTTAAACTCCCAGCAATCCTCCTGCCTTAGCCCTGCAAGAGCTGGGATTACAAGTTTGTGTCACCTCTGTGGTCCCCCTGAAGCTTCCTCTCCTCCTCTCCTTCCTCTTCCTCCTCCTCCCTCCATCATCGAGGAAGGCAGTATATCTATTAGCCCAGACTTCCACTCTAAAAGTGCAAGTTCAGGCGTGTACCACACCCAGCTCTGATTCACCAGATGGAAACAATGGAAATTTTCATGACTCTTACGATACTGAGATAAACAAATTGGACTGCAGGAGGTGGGAAAACAGTCCTCAGAATGAAAATAGCCAAGCTTCTGGGTAGCTGCCCCTCCCACCTGACCCCAGCTCTGCACCCAGCTCACGTTCTCCATCAGAGAAAATGCAGGCGTGCAGAGATGGTAGCTGTCCTGCTGTAATGTAACTATAATGAAATACCATGATAAAAAAACAGGCCGGTAGTGGTGGCGCACGCTGGTAGGATTTGCTGAAGGAGGCAGAGGCAGGAGGATCACGAGTTCGGGGCCAGCTTGGGCTACACATTTGCCAGGCGTGGTGGCACACGCCTTTGATCCCAGCTCTAGGGAGGCAGAGGCAGGCAGATTTCTGAGTTCAAGGCCAGCCTGTTCTACAAAGTGAGTTCCAGGACAGCCAGAGCTATACCGAGAAACCCTGTCTCGAAAAACAAAACACACAAACAAACAAAAAACAACAGGTGAGAGGAGAGGATTCATTTGGCTTACACTTCCACATTGTAGTCCATCATCGAAGGAAGTCAGGACAGGAACTCAGGGGAGGAAACCTGGAGGTAGAAGCCAATGCAGAGGCCATGGAAGGATGCTGTTACTGGCTTGCTTGGCCTACTTTCTTATAGAACCCAGCACCACCAGCCCAAGGATAGTCTCATCCACAATGGGCTGGGCCCTTCCCTATCAATCTAATTAAGAAAATGCTTTACAGCAAATCCCATGGAAGAACTCACTCAGTTGAGGTTCCCTCCTTTCAGATCACTCTAGCTTGTGTCAAAGTTGCCATAAAATTATCCGGCTCAAGCCGGACGGTGGTGGTGCACACCTTTAATCCCAGCACTTGGGAGGCAGAGGCAGGCGGATTTTTGAGTTCGAGGCCAGCCTGGTCTACAGAGTGAGTTCCAGGACAGCCAGGGCTATACAGAGAAACCCTGTCTCGAAAAAACCAACAAAACAAAACAAAACAAAAAAACAAAAAAACCCTATCCAGCTCAGTAAGGATTAATAAAGCAACATACAAGAGGCCCCGAAAAAGTGTCTACTCTGTTACACCACACCAATGTTGAGGTCAGAGGAATGTTCACTGGAATACTTAAAACATGGGCAACAAAAACTGTGAAGTGGCCCAGCAAGATGACTCAGTAGGTAAAAGTGTTTGTACACAAACCTGACTTCCTGAGTTCAATACTCCAGAGCCCAGTGAAAGAAAACTGACTCCCCAAGTTATCCTCTAACCTGTACATATACCAAACCCACCCTCCCCCCCACTCTCTCTCTCTCTCTCTCTCTCACACACACACACACACACACACACACACACACACACACACACACACTGTCTTAGTCTGGGTTTCTATTCCTGAACAAGCATCATGAGGACTGTGACTCAAGCAGGGCAGGAAGCAGGAGCTGATGCAGTGGCCATGGAGGGATGTTACTTGCTGGCTTGCTTCCCCTGCCTTGCTCAACTTGCTCTCTTATAGAACCCAAGACTATCAGCCTAGGGATGGCACCACCCAAAATAGACTCCCCCCACCCCCACCCCCTTGATCTAAATGAGAAAATGCCTTACAGCTGGATCTCATGGCGGCATTTCCTCAAGGGGGGCTCCTTTTTCTGATAACTCCAGCTTGTGTCAAGTTGACACACAAAACCAGCCAGTACGCATATACACACACAGTTTTAAAAACTAAAAGTATGATTTCTGTTCCAGCCTCATTCCAGAAATAACTGTTAACTGAAGCATTAGCCCAACAGTTGCATTCTTCCCCATCTGGAGCTAAGGACTGAACCCAGAGCTAGTTGGTGACGACATAGCTTTCACCACGGGGCCCGGTTGGTGAGCATGAAGCTCTCACCACAGAGCTATATCTCCTTAAACTTTAAAGGAATTCAGAGGAGGGGCAGTGAGGTGGCCCAGCCTGGGATGTGAAAGAACCCATCTCAAAACGCTCAGCAAGCCCCCCGGAACCTGGGCTTAGGGTGGACATCACTAAAACAGTCACCTAGCATCTGCAAGCTCTAAGTCCGATTCCTAGCCAATAAGTGAAGTAAAATAAAATTGCTGGGCTCAGTGGTAGAGCTGGCCTCAAGCTCAACCTCAAACCCTCACAAGTAGATCATAAGGGCCAGTGGCATGCATGCTTCAGTAGGTAAAGGTGCTTGCTGGCAAGCCTTCAGATTTCAGTGTCTCCCCTGGGACCAACCCAGAGGGTGAGGAGAGAAAACTTACTTTTATAGAGGTCCTCTGACCTCTGAGTGTGTGCTCTGGCATGTGCAGGCTCCAGGAAATGGTCCTGATCCTGCATGTATGCCCTGGTGTGTGCCCGTTCCACTCCACCAGTGGCTCTTTGTCCCCTGAGTGTGTGCCCACCCACAATGGTCCTGTCCTCTGAATGTGTGCCCTGAGAAGGGCATGCCCATAAAAGATTCTCTGCCCCCTGTGTGTGCCTTGGAATGTGCACACCCCACACAGTGGTCCCCTGATCCCTGCATACATGCCCTGGCATGTGCACACCCCACACAATGGCCCCGATCCTGCATGTGTGCCTTGCTATGTGCATGCCCCACACCGCCAGTGGTCCTTTGTCCCCTGAGTGTGTGCCTTGGTATGTATGTGCCCCACATAGTGGTCCTCTGACTGCTCTGTGTGTGCCTTGGCATGTAAACACCCCACACAGTGGTCCTGTGATCACTGAATGTGTGTCTTGGCATGTGTGTGCAGCACACCTTTGATTGCTCTGTGTGCCAAGGCATGTAAACACCCCACACAGTGGTCCCCTGATCCCTGCATGTGTGTCCTGGCATGTGCATGCCCCCATACATAACTGCAGTAACGATGCCAAGTAGGGTGGTACCCTTAATCTGTGCTGTCAGTTCTCACCTTGTAAAGAACATCACCTGCAGCCTCCTTTCTGACTTTATTTCACTGACCCCACCTGGTTTTGCTACAGTAGTGTGTACACTAAGTGAGCTCTCTACCTTTTTGTTTGTTTGTTTGTTTTTTGTTTTTCGAGACAGGGTTTCTCTGTATAGCCCTGGCTGTCCTGGAACTCACTTTGTAGACCAGGCTGGCCTTGAATTCAGAAATCTGCCTGCCTCTGCCTCCCGAGTGCTGGGATCAAAGGCATGCGCCACCATGCCTGGCTCCCTACCGCCTTTTCTGAAGTCAGTTTTAAGTCACTTGCATCCCTGCCACCCTGCCAGGGGCCTGATTCTCTGGACCCCCATGCTCAAGCTCTCCCCCACTTCCACGAGAATTTATTCCAGACCCTCTTCACTAAGCTGGACCTCAGCCCCGGGCAGGGTTTTTATTTGCTCTGACTTTAATTTTTCTCACACAAGCAGATCACAATGCAATGTCCCTGTGAGTGCTCCACACCCGTGTCTGTGTCTTCAGATAAAATGTTAGTCAAGCGTAGCCGAAACTGTCATACACAGCAACTCCTGACCTCCAAACACAACAGGCACAAGACCTGGCAAGTGATTTTGAAGTTTATTTTCAAATGACCGGTAAAAATTGACCCGAGTTCAGGATGGTTGTGTAAAAACTGAACACATGCTGGTGCTGTCACTTCACCTCCAAGTTCACCAACCTGGAAACAAGTCCTACAGTGCAACCACCATGCAAGATTATAAACGAAGAAGAGTCTCCGCTGTCAGTAATCCAGCCCTGGCCTCTGAAGGACCCGACACAAGCATGTCTCAACAATGTGGCCCAGGGGAGAGTCCAAACACAAAGAACTCAACATGTTTTCATAACATATCTCTGTCTCTTTGTGTATTCTGATACAGAATATCTCTCTACATAGCTTTGGCTGTCCTGCAAAACAAATCACATCAGCGGGGCAGTGCTGAATTGAAGAATATATATACTTATTTATTTATATTTACAAAGACACACTTGCAGTGTTAATTAACAGGGAAGATAAAGCCCACGTGCAATACACAAAGTAACTGAAAGACAGTTTAGTTTCCCTAAGTCTAGGACTTGATTGCAGGACAAACTAAGGAGTGAAGTACTAAACTTTGAAATAATGACAGTCCTCAAGGCCACATATCTGTCTCCTAGCCAGCACCGGGAGAGCCAGCAGAGGCCTCTAATCTACCTCCTCGATGGTGGGTCCTGAGCCAGAGGCTCCCTTGGGCGCCTGGGCCCCGAAGCCCCCAGCCCCAGGAGCACCCGCACCCTGGTACAGCCCACTGATGATGGGGCTGCACACCCGCTCCAGCTCCTCCCGCTTGTGCACGAACTCCTCCTTGTCGGCCAGCGTGTTGGAGTCCAGCCAGGAGATGACCTCCTGGCACTTGTCCAGCACCTTCTTCTTGTCAGCCTCGCTGAGCTTGCCCTTGAGACCCTCGTCCTCCACGGCGCTCTTCATGTTGAAGGCATAGGACTCGAGCGCGTTCTTGGCGGCCACCCTGTCGCGCTGCACCTCGTCCTCGGCCTTGTAGCGCTCGGCCTCCTGCACCATGCGCTCGATCTCCTCCTTGCTCAGGCGGCCCTTGTCGTTGGTGATGGTGATCTTGTTGGCCTTGCCGGTGCTCTTGTCGGTGGCCGTGACGTTCAGGATGCCGTTGGCGTCGATGTCGAAGGTCACCTCGATCTGCGGCACGCCCCTGGGCGCCGGCGGGATGCCGCTCAGCTCGAAGCGCCCCAGCAGGTTGTTGTCGCGCGTCATGGCCCTCTCGCCCTCGTACACCTGGATCAGCACCCCGGGCTGGTTGTCCGAGTAGGTGGTGAAGGTCTGCGTCTGCTTGGTGGGGATGGTGGAGTTGCGCTTGATGAGCGCCGTCATCACGCCGCCCGCAGTCTCCAGGCCCAGCGACAGCGGCGCCACGTCCAGCAGCAGCAGGTCCTGCACGTTCTCCGACTTGTCCCCCATCAGGATGGCCGCCTGCACCGCCGCCCCGTAGGCCACCGCCTCGTCCGGGTTGATGCTCTTGTTCAGGTCGCGCCCGTTGAAGAAGTCCTGCAGCAGCTTCTGCACCTTGGGGATGCGCGTCGAGCCGCCCACCAGCACCAGGTCGTGGATCTGCGCCTTGTCCATCTTGGCGTCGCGCAGGGCCTTCTCCACGGGCTCCAGCGTGCCGCGGAACAGGTCTGAGCACAGCTCTTCGAACCGCGCCCGCGTGATGGATGTGTAGAAGTCGATGCCCTCGAACAGAGAGTCGATCTCCAGGCTGGCCTGGGTGCTGGACGACAGCGTCCTCTTGGCCCTCTCACACGCCGTGCGCAGCCGCCGCACCGCGCGCTTGTTCTGGCTGATGTCCTTCTTGTGCTTCCTCTTGAACTCCTCCACGAAGTGGCTCACCAGCCGGTTGTCGAAGTCCTCCCCTCCCAGGTGCGTGTCGCCCGCCGTGGCCTTCACCTCGAAGATGCCGTCGTCGATCGTCAGGATGGACACGTCGAACGTGCCGCCCCCCAGGTCGAAGATGAGCACGTTGCGCTCGCCCTTGCCGGTCCGGTCCAGCCCGTAGGCGATGGCGGCCGCAGTGGGCTCGTTGATGATCCGCAGCACGTTTAGACCGGCGATCACGCCCGCGTCCTTGGTGGCCTGCCGCTGAGAGTCGTTGAAGTAGGCGGGCACGGTGATCACCGCGTTGGTCACCGGGTGGCCCAGGTACGCCTCAGCGATCTCCTTCATCTTCGTCAGCACCATGGACGAGATCTCCTCCGGGAAGAACGACCGGCTCTCGCCCTTGTAGTTCACCTGCACCTTGGGCTTGTCGCCGTCGTTCACCACCTGGAAGGGCCAGTGCTTCATGTCGGACTGCACCACCGCATCGCCGAACTTGCGGCCGATCAGCCGCTTCGCGTCGAACACGGTGTTCTGCGGGTTCAGCGCCACCTGGTTCTTGGCGGCGTCTCCGATGAGGCGCTCGGTGTCGGTGAAGGCCACGTAGCTGGGGGTCGTGCGGTTGCCCTGGTCGTTGGCGATGATCTCCACCTTGCCGTGCTGGAACACGCCCACGCACGAGTAGGTGGTGCCCAGGTCGATGCCGATCGCCGTGTTCTTGGCCATGGCGCCGCGCTCTGCTTCTGGAAGGCTGCGCTCCGCGGCGTGGATGCTCCGGGGAAAGTTGCGCTCCGCGGCAGGGATGCTCCTGGGAAGGTTGCGCTCCGCGGCGTGGATGCTCTGGGGAAGGCTGGTCCTGGCCGAGGATCGGGAACGCGCCGCTCGCTCTGCTTCTCTTGTCTTCGCTTGTCTCTGGGTGGAACCAGAGTTGGTTCTGAGTAGCTGTCAGCGTCTGGTGCCCTGCTCGCCGCCCTGCGCCTTTAAGGAGTCTTCACCGGCCCCGCCTACTCTCCGCTGGGCCAATCAGCGAGCCGGAGGAGGCCTTGGGGCCAGGAATCTTCCAGCAGTTTCGCGTCTGGTGGAGCTTCCCCGCCTCCCTTGAGTAATCGGAGTTGTGGGTTCCGCCCTTGTCCAGAACTCTCCAGAGGTTTCTGGGGTTCGCTGGAGAGTACGGATTCCTGAGGGGGAGGGTGTGGGGAAGTGCTGGTGCTACTAGTGACACTGTTGCTATGGCGACGCATTACTAAGGCCTGTGTGGAATGGACAAGAAAGATCACCTCTAGCTCGGTGTTGTGTACAGTTTGTTGTGATTTGTGGGGTTTCGGTAACTCGCACAGTTCTGAATATGGGGGTTAAAGGCTAAAACTTAAGGGCTAAAACTTCTCCCCGCCAAGTTTAGGAGACCCAGGGAGATGCCTGGGGGCGTGTCCGGTGACGTGATCCTCTCCAATCGCGTTACAATGGCAGTGCTGCCTCTGACCTCATGGACTAATTTAGGAACTAGAGGCTCTGTCCCAGCACAGGCTCAAAGTTGCCGGGAGGGGCGGGGTGGGGGGTGGGGGGGACCCCGGCTGCTCAGTTTGGATGTTCCTGGAGCTCCCTGCTAGTAGGGGCTCAGCGACTTCAAATTTTCCAAACTGGATCGAAGGCGTAGAGATCCCAGGTGAGCTGGGAAGGCTCTGATTGGAGTGGGGCAGAAGCCTCTGTGTCCCAGTTGGTCCTCGTTTGATGGGTTGAGAATTTTCTTAGGTTTGACTGATTTACAGTCATGGTCTATTGGAAGCCACCATCCTTAGGCCTCATCGTCTTTAAGTGTTGGGATTACTATGTGGCTCTTCACACACAGATCCCCAGTTGTATTAATTTTGGGGTTGGTGGTTGGCAATCAAGAAGAAATGGGGCTGGACGCTTGAGGGACACAAGTGGCTGGAATTAGTCTGAGCTCAAATCGGAGGCAGACATCTTAAGACCTTTTTGAATATGGTACTGACACTGAAGACAGGAGTTACAATCAAGAGGGACCGAAGCCTAAGATTCCAGCACTCCGGATTTTCAGACAGGATGGCTGCGGAGATGGGGCTGGTGTGGGAACAGGGTCGAAGATGAGACTTTGAGCCCTACTTCTAAGAAAAGCTAGAAAAGTTGCTGGGAGCCGCCTGGAGGCTCAAGCCTTTAATCCCAACTGTCAGGAATGGAGGCAGAGTATTGCCTGAGCTACATAGTTGGACCCTGACTCTTCTTTTCTTTTTTTTTTTTTAAGCTTGGAGGGTGCGGGGATCCTAACAGCCATCCTTAGAGTGAGCTAAATTACTCCACCATAGGTTGCTAAGGAAGGCAACCTGATCTGAGGAAAGCCTAGTGCATGTCTTTAATGGTTTGTCTGTGTGTGTGTGTGTGTGTGTGTGTGTGTGTGTGTGTCTGTGTATCTGTCTGTCTGTCTGTCTGTGTGTGAGAAGAGGCTGTCTCACCCCCTGAATGAGACAGTTATGGGCTGCCCGCTATGTGTGTGTCTGTGTGTGAGAAGAGGCTGTTTTATCCCTGGATGAGACAATTATGAGCTGCCTGCTGTCTCTCTCTCTCTCTCTCTCTCTCTCTCTCTCTCTCTCTCTCTCAGAAAGAGAGAGAGAGAGAAGAGGTTGTGTCACCCCCTGGGGTAGGCCAGTTATGAGCTGCCCGCTGAGGGTTTGGGAACTGGGCTCAGGTTCTCTAGAAGAGCAGGAGGCCCCTGTCACTGCCACCTCTTAGGTGCCCCCAATATGTCTTAAGGAGTTCAGAACACAGTCTTAGGAGGCAGGTAGACAAGTGTGGTCCCACAGTAAAATATATCACTGACATAGGAAGAGTAGAGTTGATTTCGGTCCTGTAGGAAATGGAGGATACAGACCCACCCTTGGGGTAGCTGAGAACACTGTTGTCTACCATCTATGTAAGTCCTTTCCCATGAAAGCCAGGTCTGGATGTGGGTGTGTGAACCTATGCTAACAGCAGCATCATTCACAATAGCCAAGAAGTGGAAGCAACCTGGTGTCTATGGAGAGATGAACATGTAAGGAAAGCAAGGGAGATGTGTACATGAACAGTGTTTAGTTTTGGAATTACCAAAATAGACAAGCTCACGCGTAAGAATTAAGGACCATTATCTTGAGTGAAATAAGGCCAGCCACAAATAGACAAACACAGTATAATTCCAATTGTATGAGTTACTAAGCGTAGACAAATCCAGAGACAAGAATCCAGCAAACAGGCAACTCATGGTGAAGAAGCCCAGCCATGGTTAGCACAGGCTGTACTCCCAGCTACTTGGCAGACTGTGATGAGAGACTGCCAGGGCCCATGGCCTAGAAAATATGATGAGACCCATTTTGAAAAGAATTCCTATTACAATGAGTCTCTTTCAAAATGAATAGAGGTGCCTGGCAGTGATGGTACACACCATTAATTCCAGCACTTGGGAGGCAGAGGCAGGTGAATTTCTGAGTTCGAGGCCAGCCTGGTCTACAGAGTGAGTTCCAGGACAGCCAGGGCTACACAGAGAAACCTTGTCTTGAAACTCTCCCCCACCCCCAAAGAAAAAATGAAAACCACCAAAGGAAAAATAAAACAAAATGAATAGAGGCAAAGTTCATTATTGATTTAAAGATTTTAATCAAGTCTATTGGGATGAGGTTCAGACTAAATAGGAAGTGAGTTTGGCAGTGGAAAGAGGCCTATGGATGCCCCCTATGCCATGTTGATGTTTGACCAGCCTGTCTGTTTTTTGGTTTTTCAAAACAGGGTTTCTCTGTGTGGCCCTGGCTGTCCTGGAACTCACTCTGTAAACCAGGCTGGCCTGTCTTAATGTATGACATCTGGTAGACAAGAAACACTGTAGAAGCCAGAGATGATCCCAAAACAGATACTTGGGAGACTCAGGGGCTGCTGGAGGGTCTGTGCTCTGAGTCAAGAGTTCAGTGAAAGCACAACCATGCTGTGGTAATGTTAGCTCAGTGGTACAGCCCTGGCTTAGAATCCCCAAAGTCCTAGCTTCTGCCCCCAGCACACAAAGACACAGATTCCAGAACCAATCCCAAAGAATAAAGACAGTGAGAGGTGAACAGAGAGGGATTTGGACAAGGTTTGATATTCTTCAGAGACTCCAACTCAAAACGTATACAGTTGTTAGCCCTGGACAACTCAAAACGTATACACTGTTGTTAGCCCTGGACAACTCAAAACGTATACACTGTTGTTAGCCCTGGACAACTCAAAACCTATACACTGTTGTTAGCCCTGGACACCTCTGGGGTTGAGACTTTGTAGCACTTTTCCCTCGTTGGTTTCATGTTTCTCACAAAAGAAGAGAAAGTGTGGAATTGTAGGGTGTATCAGACAGCTCAGACAGTTGTTAAGAAAAACAGCCTGGCTATATAGAGAAACCCTGTCTTGAAAAAAACAAAAACAAACAAAAAAGAAAAAGAAAAAGAAAAAGAAAAAGAAAAAGAAAAAGAAAAAGAAAAAGAAAAAGAAAAAGAAAAAGGAAAAACAGCCTGGTTTGGTGACTCACGCCTGTGACCTTGCCAGACCTTGGGAAGGCTAAGAAAGGAGAATAGCAGCACTTTTGAAGCTAGCCTGGTATACATGGTGAGTTACAGGCCGAGTTGCAGGCCAACCTCTAGGCATACAGAGAGACACTGTCTAAAAAAAAAAAGCAACCCAAAACAACCTTTGAGAAGCCATGGAGATTGCTCAGTGGGTACAGTGTTTGTTGTGCAAGCATGCAGATCTGAGTTCAGAACAACAATCTGATCATGCTTGCATTCAGCTGTGATCACAGGCCAAGCTGGATGGATCACTGGGTTCACTGGCAAGCCAGTATAACCTACTTGACCAGGGTTTCAGGCCAGTGAGTGGCCCTATTTCAACAAGGTGATTGGCAGGAGAATGAGACCCAGGGTTGACCCCTGAAGGCCACATGTTCATGCACACACACACACACACACACACACACACACTGACACACACGAAAACAGCCACAGAGACATTTTCAAGCTCTCTGTGTAGGACTTCCTTCTGTCCAGAAGAAGGTAGAGAGTCTGGGCTGTGTTTATCTTTACATTTGTGGCTTTAAGACTGATGGATGGAACTGGAGAGCTGACTCAGCAATTAAAAGCACTTTCTGGCACCTATATGGTGACTTATGACTGTAACCCCAGTCTCAGGGGGGTCTGACAACCTCCCCTGACCTCCTAGGGCACATATATATATGAAGACAAAATGTTCAGACACAAAATACTTTTTAAAGTTTTTTTTTTTTAATGAGAAGGCTAGAGAGGGGCTGGTGAGATGGCTCAGTGGGTAAGAGCACCCGACTGCTCTTCCGAAGGTCCAGAGTTCAAATCCCAGCAACCACATGGTGGCTCACAACCATCCGTAATAAGATCTGACTCCCTCTTCTGGTGTGTCTGAAGACAGCTACAGTGTACTTACATATAATAAATAAATAAATCTTAAAAAAAAAAAAAAGAAGGCTAGAGAGGGTTCAGCCATTAAGAACAAAGATAGGAAGCCCGGATTTTGTTCCTGGCCCCGACCCATGTTGTGCGGTTCCCAAGTGTAACTCCAGCTCCAAGGGCATCCCATAACTCTGACCTCCACAGGTACCTGCACTCGTGTGCATATACCCATTCAGACATACATGCATACACACATGAAATATTAAAAATGCATCTTGAAGAGAAAAACTGATCAATAAATAGCTTAAGTTTTATTTAAAAAGAAAACACTAGCCTAAATATGATTTTCAAGTCTCCTTTCTCCATAGGCCTCGGAAAACCATGGCTGCTAATAAAGGAATGGCGATCGGCATCGACTTGGGCACCACCTACTCGTGCGTGGGCGTGTTCCAGCACGGCAAGGTGGAGATCATCGCCAACGACCAGGGCAACCGCACGACCCCTAGCTACGTGGCCTTCACCGACACCGAGCGCCTCATCGGAGACGCTGCCAAGAACCAGGTGGCCATGAATCCCCAGAACACTGTTTTTGATGCCAAACGTCTAATTGGCAGGAAGTTTAATGATCCTGTTGTGCAGTCAGATATGAAGCTTTGGCCATTTCAAGTGATCAATGAAGCCGGCAAACCCAAGGTGATGGTGTCCTATAAAGGAGAGAAGAAAGCCTTCTACCCAGAGGAGATCTCATCCATGGTACTGACGAAGATGAAGGAGACTGCAGAGGCTTTTTTGGGCCACAATGTCACCAACGCTGTGATCACGGTGCCAGCCTATTTCAATGACTCTCAGCGGCAAGCCACCAAGGATGCAGGTGTCATCGCAGGACTCAATGTGCTGAGAATAATCAATGAGCCCACGGCGGCTGCCATCGCCTACGGCTTGGATAAAGGAAGTCACGGAGAGCGGCACGTGCTCATCTTCGACCTGGGGGGTGGCACGTTCGACGTGTCCATCCTGACGATCGACGACGGCATCTTCGAGGTGAAGGCCACGGCGGGCGACACGCACCTGGGAGGGGAGGACTTCGACAACCGGCTGGTGAGCCACTTCGTGGAGGAGTTCAAGAGGAAGCACAAGAAGGACATCAGCCAGAACAAGCGCGCGGTGCGGCGGCTGCGCACGGCGTGTGAGAGGGCCAAGAGGACGCTGTCGTCCAGCACCCAGGCAAACCTGGAGATCGACTCTTTATATGAGGGCATCGACTTCTACACGTCCATCACTAGAGCACGGTTTGAAGAGCTGTGTGCAGACCTATTTAGAGGCACACTTGAGCCCGTGGAAAAGTCTCTTCGGGATGCCAAGATGGATAAGGCTAAAATCCATGACATTGTTCTAGTAGGGGGCTCCACCCGCATCCCAAAGGTGCAAAAACTGCTTCAGGACTACTTTAATGGACGGGATCTCAACAAGAGTATCAATCCCGATGAGGCAGTCGCCTACGGAGCTGCAGTCCAGGCAGCTATTTTAATGGGCGACAAATCTGAAAAAGTACAGGATTTGCTTTTGTTGGACGTAGCTCCCCTGTCTCTAGGATTGGAGACAGCTGGGGGTGTGATGACTGTACTGATCAAGCGCAACTCCACCATCCCCACCAAGCAGACGCAGATCTTCACCACCTACTCGGACAACCAGCCCGGGGTACTGATCCAGGTGTACGAGGGCGAGAGAGCCATGACGCGCGACAACAACCTGCTGGGGCGCTTTGACTTGACTGGAATACCTCCTGCACCTAGGGGCGTGCCACAGATCGAGGTGACCTTCGACATCGACGCCAACGGTATCCTGAACGTTACGGCCATGGACAAGAGCACCGGCAAGGCCAACAAGATCACCATCACCAACGACAAGGGTCGCCTGAGCAAGGAGGAGATTGAGCGCATGGTGCAGGAGGCCGAGCGCTACAAAGCGGAGGATGAGGGCCAGAGGGAGAAAATCGCTGCCAAAAATGCCTTAGAATCGTACGCCTTTAATATGAAGAGCGCTGTGGGTGATGAGGGTCTGAAGGACAAGATCAGCGAGTCCGATAAAAAGAAAATACTGGATAAATGCAATGAGGTCCTTTCCTGGCTGGAGGCCAACCAGCTGGCTGAGAAAGATGAGTTTGATCATAAAAGAAAAGAACTGGAAAATATGTGTAATCCGATCATCACAAAACTGTACCAGAGCGGATGCACCGGGCCCACCTGTACGCCAGGGTATACTCCCGGCAGGGCTGCCACAGGCCCTACCATCGAGGAAGTAGATTAGCCTTTTCCAGAATTGCAGGGTGCTAGGGTGCCTCTAGGCGAATTTTATTCATCTTCAAACATCAATATGATTCTTGAACTGACTGGACTCAAGCCTACGTCACCATCCTTTGGGATCCCGATGGAGAAGCCTCGAACTCGACCTTTTCACACCCCCACCCTCTCATCTATGATCCTGAACTGGACCTTTAGGAAAACCAGGCCCCTCTTTGAGCCATTTGAAGAATTTGGATGTCTGTTATTTATTATCCACACCCCACCTTTCTCCTTCCTGTGTGGATGGTTATTTGTCTCTCAGTAAATTTGTTCCCAAAGGAAACAACTGTCATCTTTTATTTTTTTTAGTCAGGGCCTTACTGTATATGTCTAGCTGACTTGACACTTACTATGTAGGCCAACTTGGTCCCTAACTTGCAGCAATTCCCCTGTTCTGCACCTGAGTCCCGAGATCACAGGTATGCACCATCATGACCAGCTTTTGATTTTTCAGATGGATGCAGAGTTTCCTTTTCTTCTTTTTTTTTGGGGGGGGGTTCGAGACAGGAGTTCTCTGTGTAGCCCTGGCTGTCCTGGAACTCTGTAGACCAGGCTGGTCTCGAACTCAGAGATCCCCCTGCCTCTGGCTCCCAAGTGCTGGGATTAAAGGCGTGTGCCACCACTGCCCCACACGGCAGAGTTTCTTGGAGCCCAGGCTAGCCTAAAACATTCTATACACCATTTTATTTCCTGGTATCTGTAAGCTGTCAATGGTCCTTGAAAATTAAGAAAGGAAGATATGCATTTTTCCATTCGTGGGTCCCTTGTGAATGTTTAACTTGATAAGGGCAAAGTACTTGAATTTGTGTAAGTTCATTTCCAACAAAACCATTTTGCTTTTTGTTTTGTTTTGTGGTTTTGAGACAGGGTCTAATATAGCCCAGGTCTGCCTTGAACTCTGATCACGATACCTCCACATGCCAAGACAAACATTTCCTAATTCTCAGGTACCCTGGGCCCAAAGGACGCAGTTGCTAAATGTACTGACTGCTTCTATCCAGTGACAGCTTGTTTTCAATTCAAATCTTAAGGATTCTGCTGAACTTGGGAACAAATCCTGCTTGGTACCATGCTGGATCCAGCTCTGAACACAGTGATGTGCACCGGTAATGCCAGCACTGGGGGAGTGGGTAGGTAGGGCAGACAGAAGAAGCATCTTAGGGTCTTGCTGGCAAGTCAGTCTAGCTGAATGAACCTGTCAGCTCCAGGATCTATGGCAGATCCTATCTCAGAAAATGAGAGAAATGACTAAGTGGTTAAGAACACGTGTTGCTCTTCCACAGGACCAGGGTTTGATTCCCAGCACCTATGTGGTGGCTAACAACTGTAACTCTAGAGGATCCAACACTCTCTTCTAGTGTCTGGGAGCACTGCCCATGTGTACACAGATGGACATGCAAGGAAAAACGCTCACACATATACAATTTTAAAATATTAAATAAGGTGGAAAGAACAGGCAGTATCTATCTCTGGCCTACACAGTCATGCATGCTCCAGCCCTCACTCCCACCTCCAGGAAACCCTGGCTACAATCTATTTAGATTATTACACTAGAGAATTCCACCCTGCAATCAGCAGGTTTAGACTCTCAGAATTTTCACCTGTGTCCCGTGACTGCCTTGCACCTACAGCCAGCCTCAAGAAGAGAAGACAGAATAGAAAGTGTTTCCCTATTTATCCAGACATGATATCCACAGAAGATACAACCTAGCAACTTCCCACTTAATGTAATTATTTAAAAAAAAAAACAATAGGGCTGGAGAGATGGCTCAGCAGTTAAGAGCACTGACTGCTCTTCCAGAGGTCCTAAGTTCAATTTCCAGCAAGCACAGAGTGGCTCACAATCATCTGTAGTGGGATCTGATGCCCTCTTCTGGATGTCTGAAGAAAGCCACAGCATACTTACATAAAACAAGTCAATCGAAATAACAACAAAGCCCTTTCATCTCAGACCATCTCTTTCTTCTCTGGAACTTGCCTACTGAGGCTTTTCTAGTTTTTTGTTTTTTTTTTTAATCAGTCAGCTCTTGTGAACTCCTTCACAACCAGCATGTTACAAGCCTGGTAATGCTGTTCCCAGAACATCCAAAGTAGTATCTGTCGGTGATCTAGTTGAAAATATTTCAGTAATGCAGGGATGGATCAGCAGTTACAAGCATCTGTTGCTCTTCCAGAACACCCAGATTTGATTGCCAGCACCCACAAGGAGGCTCACCATTGTAACTCCAGGCCCAGGGCATTTGAAGCCCTCTCTTCTACCAGGAACTCATGTAGTACAGACATAACATACAGGCAAAAACTGTCAAACACACACAAAAAAAGCTAAGATAAAGTAAAATATTTCTGTCACTGAGTTCCAGTCAGTTTAGTCCTTTACAGACGAGTCCTATGCCAAATTATATATATATATATATATAACATTAGAGCTGGGATGTTGTTCATTTGCTTTGCTTAGAATGTGTCCGCTCTGGGTCAACTTTGCACCCCAAAAGACTGAAATTGAGAGAAACTTACTTACTGGGAACCTTTGATAAGAATCAGGATTTGTGTTCCGGTTTCTCTCTCACACTCACACACACCATAACCAGTGTGTATTGGTGTATATTTTATTCTCTGACACAGGGTCTTGCTATAATAGCTTTAGTTGACCTCTAAACCAGAATCCTCCCGTCTCAACTCCAGGATTCCAGTTGGGCACGAACGCTGTCCAGCTCTTAGCAACATTTTAAATTTTACTAAAGAATACGCAAGTCATAATTTTCTCAATCTTCCCAATAATTCCCCATAGAAAACGTAGACTACGAGCTAATCACGCGGCAGAGAGAAAAGTCTCAACAACCATCAGAAAAAGAGACGAACTACGTCCAACGCGCAGCTGCCACGGCCCACGCATGCGCTTGTGAGAAAGCGGCTGCTCGGGAGGAAGTGGGGGGGACAGGAAGTTCCGCCCCTCTACCGGTTTGGCGGTCCTCTCGGCTCTGCCCTACCCCGCTCCCTTTGAGCCTGAATTCAGCCGAGGTTTTCGCGGCTCCCCGTGCGCCTGCGTGATCCAGTCTTGCTTCACGCGCGGGCTCGCGCTCCGGCTCCCGCCCTGCCTCCGGCTCGCAGTCCCCGGCGCCTTCCTTCGCGGTCCAGGCCGCCCCGCGTGGCGCCAGCACCATGGTGGGTACCGTGACGTCAAAAGGGAGCGCCGCCGCTCGCGGCGGGCGGTTCGAACCGTGCGGGCGTGGGTGCGGGCACTCGTGTCGGTCGCTTGGGGCGGCAGCCAGGCCCCAGGGTTTTCCGTACAGCCTTACTGCCCACACCCCAGTGTGAGGAGGCTGCTCGGAGCCGATGGTGTTTTGGGGGAAACCTTTAGCAAGTCCAAGAGAAAGCCCACGGGCGCCGGGGGAGAACGGGAAGCGAGCCTTGCACTTCTGTGCTGTTGACGAGGACTTTGTGAGGGTGCGGTTGGGAAGCGGTCTCAGCTGGGAGGTGGTCGACTCAGAGAGTGGGTTCTAGCGTCGAGGGGTGCAACGCAGGTCCTGTCACTCCGTGGCTCCGTGAACTGCAGAGTCCCGTTTAACGGATTGTTGTTGGTTATGAAGTTTTGAGAACTACTAGGAGGGGCTACAAAGACTAGTATTTCAAAATACTGTCACGGGCTCCTCCTCCCCGTCCCTTTTCATGTGATAGTTCCTCCCTCTTTTCCAATAGCTCTTCTACTCCTTTTTCAAGTCTCTTGTGGGCAAGGATGTAGTCGTGGAACTCAAGAATGACCTGAGGTAGGTCCTTATTTTAGCGAGTTGGTGGAAGGTGGGGGTGCCGGGTGTCCTGATCCTTTTTGTCGTTGTTGTTGACAAAGTTACTTCAGAGTAGGTAGGCAAAACACAGAAGAAATACCTTTCGTCTTAAGTGTAAAAGATTAGTTTAAGAGTGAGCCTGGTATTGTGACACATGCTTGTAATCCCAACACTGAACGCAGAGGTGTGAGTTCAAGGACAGCTTGGTCTACATATGTCCAGGGCCATCCGGAGTTACACAGTGAGATACAGTTAAGTAACATGTATGTGTAGTCCTGGCTGTCCTGGAACACACAGATCCACATGCCTCTGTCTCCTGAGTGCTAGGATTTGCCTGGCTGTATCATTTGCTCTTAACGATTCAGGAGTTGGGGTAAATGCTTAAATGCTGTACCACTGGAAATATGTTTATGGGTTCTTGTCACATCCGTTAAGGTCTACTTGGTTCCTAATAGTGCTTCGAAAATTATAGTTTCATTGAAGCCGGGTTTTGTTTGCTTTTGTTTTCTTTCATGTACTGGGCATGCTCAACAAGTGAACTTCATATGCAGCCCTCATGTTTCTCTTTAAAATAACTTTTTTTTTTTTTCCAGACAGGGTTTCTCTGTATAGCCCTGGCTGTCTTGGAACTCACTCTGTAGACCAGGCTGGCCTCGAACTCAGAAATCCGCCTGCCTCTGTCTCCCGAGTGCTGGGATTAAAGGCGTGTGCCACCACCGCCCAGCAAAATAACTTTATTTGTAGACTCTTGAAACCTTTGAACACACATCAATGGTTGACCAGCAGGATGGTTCTGACCAGTGTGGCCAAGTTAGAAGCTGGCCCAGACTGAGGTGCAGACTAAGACCTTTCATAGTCTAAAAGTCAAATCACACGAATGGTCTACAGAGCTGTGGGGATTCATAGGATGTAGAGAGTGAGGAAGTAAAACTCAGGATCTGAGGTGGTTAAAGTTGGTTACACAGAGGGTAAATATAATATAAGGTGGGGCATGTAAGGTGGTATGGGAGCACTGGCCTTGATAACCTTGCTTAGGGGCTAGAGGGCTGGAGAACTGAGAAGACTTGACTTGTATCTTCATTATTAAAGATAAGTTGGGGGGGATAACATTTGAAATGTAAATAAAGAAAATATCCAATTTTTTAAAAAAGAAGAAGAAGCCGGGTGTGGTGGCGCAGGCCATTAATCCCAGCACTCGGGCTACACAGAGAAACCCTGTCTCGAAAAAAAACAAAAACAAAAAAAAACCAAACAAACAAACAAAAAACTCATACGAGAAAAAAAAAGAGTGTAGCAAAAATAATAAAGAGTAATTCCAGCTACCAGTATGTGTACATAGGTCTGTGACTCCAAAGCAGTAAATGTTTACAAATAACAGTTAGGGAAGCTGCAGAGATTGCTCAGTGCTTTAAAAAGAGCTTGCTGGGGGCTGGAGAAATGGCTCAGAGATTTTAAGAGCACTGACTGCTCTTCCGAAGGTCCTGAGTTCAAATCCCAGCAACCACATGGTAGCTCACAACCATCTGTAAAGAGAGCGGACATCAGACGCCCTCTTCTGTAGTGTCTGAAGACAGCTACAGTGTACTTAGATATAATAATAAATAAATCTTTAAAACAAAACAAAACTTGTTGCTCTCCCTGAAAAATAAGAGTTCAGTTTCCAGCAACTACATTAGGTGATTCACACCTACCTAGAACTCTGGCTGCAAGTGATCTGATGCCCTCTTCTGGTCTCTGTGGGTAACTACATGCACATACACACAAATAATAAAAATCAATATTTTAAAAATAATAGTTGATGCTTCTGGGAGTCATGCAGATCTGGGCTGACCTTCAGTTTATTGGTTGTAAGTTTTGTTACCTTCCATGACCTCTCTCATATCCTGGAGGATGATAATACTTTGAAAGATGATTAGCTAAGTGGTGTTGATAGCAGTGCATCCCTTAAACCTTTAATCCAGCACTCAGGAGGTAGAGGCAGAAACAGGTGTGAGTTTGAGGCCAGCCTTATCTACATAGCTAGTTCTAGGTCCTCACAGAGAAACCCAGTGGGGAATGATCATGAATAGTGGGTCCCAGCTGTAGTTCCACAAGTGGAGGTAGGAGGATTGCCATAGTTTGAGGCCAGCCTGGGCGCAGTGAGATCCTGTCTTTAAAGGGAAATACAAGTAGTAAATGGAATGCAAGCCTGGCCTGCAGTAGTTAAATATTAGCTTCTGATGCATTGGTGTGAGCAAAGACTGAGTCTGGGATGCATTTTCGTTTCTACCTCAGAACTCACAGATGCTGCCTGCAGGCCTCAGGTCCTTAAGTTCCTCCCCGACTTGTCGTTCTAGTTTTGATTTTTCCCTCCACGCTGATTTCAGCATAAACCAATGCTTCTTCCCTCTTTGCCCTTGACAGCATCTGTGGAACCCTCCACTCTGTGGACCAGGTGAGATACAGTAAGGGTCAGTTTGTTCTTGGGGAAGGAAAGCAGCCAGTGAGGGTGGGTTGTTGTATCTTGTCTCTAGGGTTAATGACGATGTTCCTCTTTCTTAGTACCTCAATATCAAACTAACCGACATCAGTGTCACAGACCCTGAGAAATACCCTCACATGGTAAGTTGGGGCTGGGGAGGGGGAGGAGGAGGAAACCTTTAAAGCAAAAGGCCCCTGGGTGGCCGGAGGACACACTTTTAATGGAGGTGCTTTCATATTTGTCTCCAGTTATCAGTCAAGAACTGCTTCATCAGGGGCTCAGTCGTCCGCTATGTGCAGCTGCCAGCAGATGAGGTGGACACACAACTGCTACAGGATGCAGCAAGGAAGGAAGCCCTTCAGCAGAAGCAGTGATGGCACCTCCCCCCTCCCCCTCACTTCCCCATTGGTGACCCAGAACTTGACGTCCTACTGAGGACAAGAACACCCCTGCCCAATACTTAAGGTGTGTTTTGTTTTGTTAATGATTTTTTTTTTTCTTTTTAACTGAATGGATGAGAGATAATTCCTCTGCTGAGAAGGGAGGGTAAGAGAGCCAGGAACTGCAGAATGGTCCTGGACTGGCTCCCAGTCTGTACCTTTTTCTCATCTTTCCTGGAGATGGGAGCAGCATCCTAAGCCCTTCCGTGGCGACATGTAATACATTTGAGGGATGGAAAGATCTGTCCCGCATCGGGAATAAAACTTATGATGCAAGCTGAATTCCTGGTTTGTCGTCTGCTTTGGGCAGGGAGTTGAGAAAGGATGTTGAATTCACTGACACTCCAGCACCCTACATTCCTCCTCCTCCCATCTCCAACCAAGATTCCAACCTGATTTACCAGCATGATGTACTTCTGCCCTAAAGCTTGTAGTCGGGTAAATTAAGGTGCCAGTGCCAACTCTTAAACATCCAGCCTTTCCTCCAGCCCACCACCCACCAAAGGTAATGGAAGAGAAAGCTCTTAGGATGTGGGGGAAGTAGATTGGTTTAGCAATAGGTGAGCTCAATCTTTATCAGCAGTTCAGTCCTGTAGCAAATACCAAATATGAAACTGCAGCTGCAGATGGTTCTTTCGGACAGGCAGACCCCACACATAAACCAGCAGCTGTAGTCCAGTCCTCTTAGCTAGCATGAACTAGCAGTTGTAGTTCAATCCTGAAGAAGCCACCCGGCTTGCCAGAAGACGTTGAGCCACTGAAGCAGCAAAAAGCTACAGGAACCTCACGAGCAGTTCTTGGGTGAGTTTCTCTCAATGGCAGCATTACTGCAAGTGGAGCTCAACAACGCTATGCAAGGTGAACCAGGTCACAGGTGTCATTAGCAAAGAATAGCAAGGCAGAGCAAACCAAACCAGTTCTCATGCTCCCCGTTTGTAGGGTAATATTTACACTCGTTTATCATGCGCTCTTTTATGTGTCTGCTATAGCAAGACATTCTTTCACCTGTGTGCCCCAGGAAAACATCATTTGACATAATCGACTTTCCAAAGAAACTAGAAGTTTCTACTTCAGCCACTTTAGAAGCAAACTCCCAATTAGAGGTTCTTCAGTGTCCACCATCTTCTTAAACTTTTTTTTTTTTAAGATTATTATATGTGAGTACACTAGCTGTCTTCTTGCTGGAATTTGAACTCAGGACCTTCAGAAGAGCAGTCAGTGCTCTTAACCGCTGAGCCATCTCTCTAGCCCCAACCACCATCTTCTTAGAGGTAGTATTGGGGTGCTGGCAGGAGCTCTGGCATGAAAAGCCTTATGTTATTAAAACATCTTAAGAGCGGGGCGTGGTGGCACACGCCTTTAATCCCAGCACTCAGGAGGCAGAGGCAGGCAGATTTCTGAGTTCGAGGCCAGCCTGGTCTACAAAGTGAGTTCCAGGACAGCCAGGGCTATACAGAAAAACCCTGTCTCGAAACGCCCCCCCCCCCAAAATCTTAAATACCATAATCTAGATCTCAAGACTATATATAGCATATCTGAATAGGCAAACATTGCTTGTTTCTAGCTATTTACTATCTACTTAACTTTGAAAACATCTACAGAAGGCTAAATAACTCTTATTTCTGTAATTAGCTAAACTAATATCTGCCATGACCACAATTTGATTAATTACTAACTTGCATTTCTTAATTATCCTAAACAGTTTGTAATATAGTATCATTTAAGGATTTTAGAACTTTAGATTTTTAAATGAGTTGCTGTGGTGCAATACTCTAAACTAGTTGAAACATATACAATATGATAAAACAAAAATATAATCTTGAATGCATATCAGTATACAAAAATATACTCATGGGAAAATATTTGGCTTATTGATGTTCATTAATATAAAAGTAGATTTGGGTTGGAGAGATGGCTCAGTGGTTAAGAGCACTGAGTACTCTTCCAGAGGTTCTGAGTTCAAATCCCAGCAACCACATGGTGGCTCACAACCATCTGTAATGAGATCTAATGACCTCTTCTGGTGTGTTTGAAGACAGCTACAGTGTACTTACATATTATAATAAATCTTAAAAAAAAAAAAAAGAGAAGTAGATTCAATAATCTACCCTTTTATCCTATCATCTCTATATTCCCCTTTTTCTTTTCACCACCTCTCCTCTCCCTTCCCACTAATACTAGATAGGAGAGAAAGGAGGAAAGAAAGAGATCCCTGAATCTAATTTTACTGGGTTTCCTGGTTGACTAAGACCATTAACAGCGTGTGACCCATCCCCCTTAAACAATGACAAATATCCATCACCCAGCAAATGAGCAAAACCCACCCATCCCACCTCTTAGGAATGGCGGCATTGTTCTCTTAAAATACTTCCTGAGGGCAACAGCATTTTTTGAGGACCTTAAGAAAATTGAGATATTGGTCAAGTCCTGGGAGAGCTAGCTAGTTGTATCATTTGTGGTCCAGTCCCTGTGATGGGAAAGAGCAAGGCTTAATTGAAGTCCTGGCTGGAACAGCCTGTGGGACTGGAGCATCTTAGCAAGGCATGTTGAAGTTGTCCTGGATACAGATTTTTGAGGAAATAATTCCTGAGGCTGTGAAGCTGGATCACCAGGGCTACTTGTCTGGTCTTTTTGATCTGAAAACACACAAAGTGTGTATAACTACAGAATCAGCCTTTTTAGACTTAAAGCAATCACCTATTGAAATCCCGAATATGTGTCTATGGTCTGGAACATATACTCTAATTTTTTAAACTCTGGAAAAATGAAACATACTCATTTGCCAAATTTCTTTGGGGGGGGGGGTTCCCTTTGGAATTTGGAGTTTGGTTTTCCAAGAACAAATGGGACATTGTATCATTTTCTTGGCTTGTTGCCAAGTGATAGAAGCCTCTTTCTTTAAACCTTTGCTGTTAGCATGGAGATTATTTTTGTTTTTTGAGACAGTGTTTCTCTGTATAGCCTTGGCTGTCCTGGAACTCACGTTGTAGACCAGGCTGGCCTTGAACTCAGAAATCCACCTGCCTCTGCCTCCCAAGTGCTCGGATTAAAGGCATGCGCCACCACCTCTCGGCCACAATGGACGATTTCTATTTCTGCTTATTTGTTGTAGTTGAATAAATAGTGACGTTTTAATTCTCAATCATTTGGAATAAGTTGAGCAGTTTCAATATGTAAAACAATTCTTTCTGCATAGAGAAACTATATTAAGAGATGCAGGAATATCGAATATTATACAGGAATGGCATACATCTCTGATTTTTAAATTGAATCATAAGGGCTCTGAGCCACTTTATTTTTCCTGATTTATAACTTGCCCTTCCTGACTT
This sequence comes from Mus musculus, assembly GCF_000001635.26. Classification (NCBI taxonomy): domain Eukaryota; kingdom Metazoa; phylum Chordata; class Mammalia; order Rodentia; family Muridae; genus Mus; species Mus musculus. The sequence continues at coordinate 1,307,840 of NT_187027.1, forward strand.
ATTTACATAAGTGTAGAATGTGGGGGCTCCAGAAATCGGTTTCCCTTTAACTATATGAGGGAGAATCTGATTAGTACTTTTCAAAAACTGAAGTTGCTTTGGGGATATTTATTGTTAATTTCTCTAGAAAATTACCAGAAACTCTTTGCCAATGTTCATTTTCTGCCCATAATGAGGCAATTTCAGCATTAGTAAAAGGTACCACAATTTCTGCTGGGTCTATTCCTGCTAATTGACAAAATATCAATTTTCCTTTCAAAATCAATCCAGAAACCTTTTCCACATAGGCCTTTTTTTCAGTTTTTTATCCTAAGAATATCCATCCTAAGATAGTATCTCTCTCTGCCTGAGGGTGCCTGTGGGACAATGAGTAATAGGAAAATAGGAACCAACAGTCCATATGTGCATCCGGTAATTGCTTTGCTTTCCTGGAACTCACTCTGTAGACGAGGCTGGCCTCAAACTCAGAAATCCGCCTGCCTCTGCCTGGCCTGTAACTTCTTTTCTATCAGAGCCAATACCTTTTCAGCTTTAGCTGATTTTTAAATTTTATTTATTATATGTAAGTACACAATAGCTGTCTTCAGACACTCCAGAAGAGGGAGTCAGATCTCATTATGGATGGCTGTGAGCTACTATGTGGTTGCTGGGATTTGAACTCAGGACCTTTGGGAGAGTAGTCAGTGCTCTTAACCACTGAGCCATCTCTCCAGCCCACCTGATAACTTTCATGAACTGTTTAAGTCTTAATCACCTTGTAAGCTTTGAAATAAATTACTTAGCTCTTGAGTAGTTAATTCAACTGTGGAATTTAGCCAATTAATATCTCCCAACAATTTTTGAAATTCCTTAAGTTTATAATTGTCTCCTGATTTGTACTTACTGTGGTTGAATTTTCTATAAGCTATCTTATATCTTAGGTGATTAATACAATCTCCTTTGGATTTTTTCCAGAAGCAAATTGTTATCACCAACAAGGCAAAATTCTCTTTACTGCATCAATTTTTTAAAAAGGATTTATTGGACTGGTGAGATGGCTCAGTGGGTAAGAGCACCCGACTGCTCTTCCGAAGGTCAGGAGTTCAAATCCCAGCAACCACATGGTGGCTCACAACCATCCATAACGAGATCTGACTCCCTCTTCTGGAGTGTCTGAGGACAGCTACAGTGTACTTACATATAATAAATAAATAAATCTTTTTTTTTTAAAAAGGGATTTATTTATTGGTATGTTGAGTACCCAGTTGCTTCCTTCAGACACACCAGAAGAGGCATTGGATCCCATTACAGAAGGTTGTAAGCCACCATGTGGCTGCTGGGAATTGAACTCAGGACCTCTAGAACAGTCAGTGCTCTTAACCTCTGAGCCATCTCTCCAGCCCCTATTTTGTCAAGTTTTTAAAGGTATCTCCATCCAAATTAGCCAGCCACATATCATCCAGATGATAAATTTTAGATTGAACTGTTATGAATTATTTCCCACAGCTCTTGTACAAAATATTGGCATGAGGTATGACTGTTTAACATTCTTTGTGGTAAGACTTTGCAATTATATCTCTTTATTGGACAACTATTATAAGTAGCAAACCTTTTTCTATCCTGCTCATGCAAAGGGAAGTCTCCACCCAGTTGGTGAAGTCTGGATGCCAGCAGCTGTCACGGCTCCAGCAGATCCAAGGGGGGTGTTAAGTCCTGTTCCTACTTCATAAAGGGATGAATATCTCATCTCTGACTGTAGCAGAGTTTGTAGCACCAGTTTTGTCTTCTCTTCCTCCTAGAGTTAAACTGGGGGAATAGTCACAACCAGGCTACAAAACCCTGGCCTGGGGGGGGGGGGCAGGGGGGGAGCGGGCAGTGTCTATGCAGGGAGTTTTCTTTCCTTTACATCAAAGGAAGAAGGGGGGCAATGTACAAGTCAAGGCAGTAACAGTCTGACATTGGCAGTCTGTTGGGCCCAGGAGAAACGCAGAGGTAGGATAGATATTTGACCAAAAAGGGGAATGAATGTCCAGAAGGTCCGGACAGGTGTCATTTCTTTTGGCTGGTGTTATCACAGAAGTATTTGTGGGCTCTGAAGCAAGGAGGGCGGTAAGTGCTGGAGGTGGAAAAGAAACAGTGGGCAACATTTAGGTATGTGGTGAATGGGAAGGAGCTGGATGTGTTGGGTCCAGGATGCTGTTGATCACATTTGTTCCACTGTTTCATTTTCCTGTAGAACAATGTTATGATGAGTTAACACAGGCTTAACTGTGGTGGGTACAAGGAGATATGCAAGACAGCAGCAGGATACCTAGCAAGGAACTGATAGAACTTGTCCAACACCCCTGTACACCAGCAATCATGCTAGGCGTCTTCATAATGGATTATGGAATACTCCGCATCACTGTCCCGAAGGTAGATGGATTTCCCCTTTTTGCGATTAGCGGGACCTTTAGTAAAGCCCTCTTCTAGCCTGCAGGTGTACAATCAGCACACTCTAAGTATCAGCATCCTTGAGATGTGATGGCTCTGTTTGTCGGAAAGGAAAACACAGTCATTCAGGACATTGCTGCTATACCACAATCTGTGGACTCCTGGCATTCCTGCTAGTGAGTAGTCTACTGTCCTGACAGATTCCTCCTCTGACATAAAACCACCAGACCATACCAGGAAGAGAACAGGGCTAGCCATAGCACTCGTGTTAAGCAGGGTAAAAAGAGCCATCAGAATGAAAGAGAAGGATCCTCTGTGTGGACATGTGTCATTGGCCCTGAGGGCTGCAAGGGAAACCAGAATGGTGGACAGTTTTCCAAGTCTTGTAAAAATTTTGGAATAGATGTCTCCTGAAAGCCGGTCTATTATCAGTTTTGATATGGAGAGGGACCCCCATAGTAGAAAAAGTGAAGAACACGAGACTGGTTAGTTTTTTAAAATGGGAATAGGTATCAATGGTAACAAATACAAATTTTTGCATACCAAATGATGAGATGTGGGTGACATCAGTCTGCTAGAAGGCACTGGCCTTAGGACATCGGGGGTTGGTGCCCAATTGTTGTATAGCAGGGGTGTGAAGTTTATGGAGGCACAAGAGGAGAAGGCACAAGAGGAGGAAGTTTTGAGAATGTGTTTAAGGTGTTCTAAGGGGGTATTGGGAAATTTAAACTGTAGCCCATCAGGTTATTTGCTGATGTTTCTTTTGTGGTGAGGGATGAAACAGTCAAGGGCTCAGTTGTGGCACTCTTACTGGCTAAGGAGTGACCATGAGAGAGCGGGCTGGTCTGGGAAGGATGAATGTAACCGTACTTAGCAGAAGAAGATGGGAAGATGTTTTTGTTTGAAGTATTTTTGGAATTTATTATTAACATCGGAGAAAGAGGGTTACCACCAAGTCTCACATAGGAGCAGGCTAGCTAGGGGAAAGGGGAGAGTAGGGTGACCACAATTACTATCAGGTAGTAAAGAAGGCAATTAAGATTCCAAGCTATAAAGAGCCCATTAGCGGGGGTCGGGGGGGCATGCCTTTAATCCCAGCACTTGGGAGGCAGAGGCAGGCGGATTTCTGAGTTCGAGGCCAGCCTGGTCTACAGAGTGAGTTCCAGGACAGACAGGGCTACACAGACAAACCCTGTCTTGAAGAAGAGAAAAACAACAACAACAACAACAACAACAAAAAAGAGCCCATTGGCTGAATCATCTGATTTATCTGTTAATATCCTCCATTTTCCCGATTCCTTTCTTTAAAATAATAAACATAGAGGAACTCCATGGCCTGGTGGATTCTTCATTGTGTTGAGCATTTAGCTGCTTCTGTACCATCTGTTTTAGTACCTGTAGTTTATTCTAATACCACAGGCCTTTGTCCTCCCATATAGGTTTGCCAGCTATTTTAAAGGTAGGGCAGACGGTACCTTTGAAAGGCCAATACCGGGCTGGAGAGATGGCTCAGTGGTTAAGAGCAGCGCCTGCTCTTCAGAAGGTCCTGAATTCAAATCCCAGCAACCACATGGTGGCTCACAACCATCCGTAACGAGATCAGACTCCCTCTTCTGGAGTGTCTGAAGACAGCTACAGTGTACTTACATATAATAATAAATAAATCTTTGAAAAAAAAAAAAGGCCAATACTTGTTGTGTCCAGCCTATGGACAACCTGGACAGTCTGGGACTGTTCTTGATAATACCTTTTTTTTTTTCCAGAAGCCCTCTTCCCTTTTTTAAAGATTTACTTACTTTATGTATGAGCGTACATTATTGCTCTTTTCAGGCACACCAGAAGAGGGCATCAGATCCCATTACAGATGGTTGTGAGCCACCATGTGGTTGCTGGGATTTGAACTCAGGACTCTGGAAGAACAGTCGGTGCTCTTAACCGCTGAGCCATCTCTCCAGCCCTCAGAAGCATCTTTTATTCTATGGACTATTTCTGAGATTGAGAGAATGCTAATCTGTCTTCTATTGCTGCAACATATCATACCCCCATAAATCATGGCTATCTTGGCCACATAGCTTTAATTTTTCTATGTGACCTTCTGATCCTTAAGTAAGCATCTCACACTTTGTTTTTTTCCTAGGATAATGTCCCAACCCCTAGAAACCTCCCAAATAGGCCACAATTCTGGTAAAATCATTGTTACATCTGCTTTTGTGTCTATCAAGCCTTTAATTTCAGTATCATTTACAATAAACCCTTTAATTTTGGCCTCTGATCATCAGCTTGTCAAAATTCCTGGGTTTTTTTTTTTTTTTTTTTTTGTCTCTTCCAACTACTGAAGCCAGTCTGACGTTGATATCTGGGCTGTTGATGGCTGTCTCCAGAACAGTGCTGTTTATACACTCTACAGATGAGTTTCTCTGGCCTGAAATGGTTGACTTGAATTCAATACAGGGGCCAGCAAAAGGTTCCCTAGGGTCTGTCCCTTGCTGGTGGGCATTCATTAGTCCAATGCCAGCCTTTGCCACATCTTCTGTGTACTCTAGAAGGCTCAGGCCTTCCTTTGGAATTAGCTTGGCTTTGCCTACAATTCCTTTGAAATGACCTTGCTTGTCACAGTGAAGACATTTGAGTTTGGGTTTTGTTTGTTTGTTTGCTTGTTTTTCGAGACAGGGTTTCTCTGTATAGCCCAGGCTGCTGTCTCGGAACTCACTTTGTAGACCAGGCTGGCCTCGAACTCAGAAATCAGCCTGCCTCTGCCTCCTGAGTGCTGGGATTAAAGGCATGCACCACCATGCCCAGTGAGTTTGGGTTTACTTAAAACCTTTGGAGGTTACATCTATTACAGTTACATAATTAGTACGAGATCCAATATCAGCTATATTTTTAATCCATCTATTTATTAGTGCTGATCTTGCCTTTGAGGACTAGTCACCCTTCTGCACATAGAACTAGCTTTTTTTTTTTTTTAAGATTTATTTATTGATTATATATAAGTACAGTGTAGCTGTCTTCAGACACACCAGAAGAGGGTGTCAGATCTCATTGCGGATGGTTGCTGGGAATTGAACTCAGGACCTTTTGAAGAGCAGTCATTTCCCTTACCAGCTGAGCCATCTCACCAGCCCCCTGGAACTAGCTTTTTTTTAAAGTAAAAGATTTGATTAATACTTGCCTAGCTTCTGAATCAGATACTTTAATTTACATTTGAAGTCAATCTTTGTAAAATATCAGTGAATGCTTCCTTTGGACCTTGTATAATTTTAGTAAACACATCAGACCATTTTTTCTGTTTCTTCACCCTTGTTCCAAGCACTTAAAAGCTGTGGTGTTGCCAGATTCAACCTGCATGTGTACCTCAGCATGCTGACCTTCAGCTAGCAGTTCATTTTGGGAACTGCTGATACCTGAGCCCCATTTCTGTCCTATCCTCTTAGCCTCTCCTATCACAATCACCACTGAGACTGAGGGCCTGCCTCTAATACTGCTGTTGTCTTAGTTCCAGTCTTGGAGGATTACTCTATTTTGAACTGCCCAAGAATTTAGTATCTGCTTCACATATGGCAGATACATGCCATATGAAATGATGGCTTCTTTAAATTCTATATCTAGCATTTCTACAGCATGCCATCCAAGTTCTTCATAACCTTGAAGGTACCTATCATCTGCTGCTATTTGTCATATAGTAGCCAGATAAGCTAAGCTTGATTGTCTAACAACTTTTGGCTGACCTTCAGTTTCATTATATGGTGGCAAGTAGGCTCTAGTCTCAATTCCTCTGTCTGTAAATATCTTTCTCACTCTTTCTAGTTTTTTTTTTAAGATTTATTTATTTATTATATGTAAGTACACTGTAGTTGTCTTCAGATACACCAGAAGAGGGCATCAGATCTCATTACGGGTGGTTGTAAGCCACCATGTGGTTGTTGGATTTGAACTTTGGACCTTCGGAAGAGCAGTCGGGTGCTCTTACCCACTGAGCCATCTCACTAGCCCCTCTTTCTAGTTTTTTGTGTAAGGCTTATGTCTTATCAATCTGCTTTTCACAATTTTACTTTTCTCTGTATTTCTAAAGTCTTTCTTTTCGAGGGCACAGAAAGCTACTCTGGCTATTAAGACTCAAATATGAGCCATATTGAGCCAATATCAATAAAATCATCTATTCTTTTTTTCTTTCTCTAAAGCCATCATGATATTTCCCATTCTTATGCAGCTTATTCTTTTTTGGTTTTTTGGTTGGTTGGTTTGGTTTTTCGAGACAGGGTTTCTCTGTGTAGCCCTGGCTGTCCTGGAACTCAGAGATCTGCTTGCCTCTGCCTCCCAAGTGCTGGGATTAAAGGCATGCCCCACCACGCCCGGCTTATTCTTTTTTTAAAGATGTATTTATTTGGGCTAGAAAGATGGCTCATTGGTTAAGAGCACTGACTGCTCTTCTGAAGGTCCTGAGTTCGAATCCCAGCAACCACATGGTGGCTCAAAACCATCCTAATGAGATTTGATACCCTCCTCTGGTGTATCTTTAGACAGCTACAGTGCACTCACATACATAAAAAATATATATAAAAAAAAGATTTATGCACTCTTTCCACCATGAATAGTCTAGACAAGCAAAGGCTGTCTCCTTCCTGAAAGATGGTCATGGGGGAAGTCCTTGGTCACACAGAATTGTACAAGTCTCCCGCAGAAGGCCTTTCCACGCTTCTAGAGCTAAACCAGCCTCCCACCACCCTCCAGGGCTCATCTCAGGCCCTCCACTCCAGTTTTCAACTCTTCGCAGTTCCCAGCAGCATCTGTGCACCCAGGGGTCTGAGAGCCACAGGCTAGGGCCTGTGGGAAGCCGTTGCAGAGTGGCAGTTACAGAGTGACAGTTACAGAGTGGCAGTTGCAGAGTGGCAGTTGGCTATAGCTGGCCACCACACATACATAGCCAGTAAAGGTTCTTTTGCCAAGGTGAGGTTTTGAGAATTGACAAAAGTTAACCAATCAGATGAGAGACAAGTTAACCAATCAGATGAGAGAGAACGCCTGTCCTAGGCCTATAAAAGCAGCACCAGTTCTGGGCTCGAGGTCTTTTCGCCTCTACAATCAAGCTCTCCCAATAAACGTGTGCAGAAGGATCCTGTTGCAGCGTCGTTCTTCCTGGCCAGTCGAGCGCGCGCAAGAAGGGCCCATATCTTAGGCTGTGTGGGTGATATGTCAGAGGCATCACATGAACCCGGCATCCCAGTGGGGAGAGAGAGATGCAGCCTGGTGCCCCTGCGTTTCACCTCCCCAAGCAGCAGTCCAACCCCCCAGCAGAGAAACCAAATGCAGAACCACAGGGGTTTCTACCTTGGACCATTTACTTCCCTGATAAAAGAAACAGACAACCTTTTTATTTATAACAAGCCTTAATCAGCACAAGAGCTGGGCAGATATCTATCCTCTACACTAGTATGCCTACTCCCCAGCCAGTAAGCCATCATCTAATTCCTCATGTTTCCATCTGGGCTGCTCTTAACTCCAATTAGCCAACCCACATAGCCATCATTCCACAACTCACCCAATCCACGCCCGCTTCCTCCTCCCTTCACCTTCTCGCCCTCCTGGTGCTTCTCTTACAACCCCAAGCTCAGGAACCCTAAACCCCACCCTGGTCTCTCCTGCCCAGCTATCGACTGCAGGCATCTTTATTCACCAACCAGAAGTAACTTAGGGTCAAGGTCACATAACATCACTTGGGTCTCTGGGGCAACCAGGGCTTGCACTAAGCATTCCAAAGCATAACAGACCAAAGCTCAATATATATCATCTATATAAAATGGCAACCACAAAGAGACGGCAGGCTCTCTTTTCCTTTTAAAGCCAGTTAGATTTCCAACTGTAGTTAGGTAATTTACACCAGGATTGTTTGTGTTCATAGTGAGGGGTGTCTGTACATTTCGGACTGGTCTGTACCTTGAAGGAAAAAGCGCCCTTTCATAGGGGCTTTCTTCAAATTGGCTTTAGCTACCCCACCCCCACCCCCCGTTGTCAGGGTGGCTGTGGATTGGCAGCCCATTCTTTTTTTTTTCCGAGACAGGGTTTCTCTGTGTAGCCTTGGCTGTCCTGGAACTCACTGTAGACCAGGCTGGCCTCGAACTCAGAAATCCGTCTGCCTCTGCCTCCCAAGTGCTGGGATTAAAAGTGTGTGCCACCACGCCTGGCTTGGCTGCCCATTCTTTATGGCTTTTCTGAGACTAAACTTAAGGCCTGACCTAGCAGCCTGTCTTAAAATGGAGTAAGTTAGGATCACTCTCTCTCACCTTAAGAGTCCATCTCAAACCCTTGAGCAGAATCCAAGGGTTAGCATTTTAATACGTGTCGGATGGTGGAGACCTGGTCCTTGATGAATCCATCAGGGGGTTAACAACATAGAGCTTGCATATCACAATGAGTATGACCAGGCCCAAGAATCCAGACAGAGTTGCAATAACTGTAATCCAAACAGGCTGACCCTGTTCCATTTCCCTTTTCCTGTCTTCTAGACGTTTCCTCACCTTAGCCAATAACTCCTTCGCATGCTTTAAGTTATCCACAAAGGTGCAGCACCTTTTCTCCAGAGGTTTACACAGTCCATCCTGTTGCAGAGATTGGAAGTCTTGTTCCCGCTGATTTCGAAGGGTGGCCTCCCTTAGAGAAGTTAATGAGGTTTTGGACTTGGATAAGGATTTCCCTAGTTCCATTAAATCTGCATCTATGGCAGAGCTTAACACTTTATAATTCTCATCTTGGAAGTCGAAGGCTGATGCACCCAGGATCTCGGCAACAGTAGCCCGCTTCGCTCGAGCAGCTGGGAATGGAGATAGTCTGGTCCCCATCTCATCAGAGTAACGAAGAATTCTAGGGGCAAGCTGGACCAGTACACAAAATCCATTTGTGAGGTTAAGAGCCTGGGTGTGGATGCAAGATGTCAGCCCAGTAGTGCATGCCCACCATGTATTGATGGGGGGTATAATGTAAGCATCCCTGTCTGGGGCTTCCTGGATGCTATTACATAAATGTCTATGGGTGTGGGGTATTGTCCCAAAGCAGAGTCCTTTTCCCTGAATTAGCTCTAAGGTTAGTCTCCCTTTACCTGGATACTGCCAACGACAGTCCTTGTTGTCAGTAGAGGTGGTATAATTTCCAGGAACGGCTATTCCTTCATAATAGGGTGGCTGGGCATCCAAGCAGAGCCAACATTTACTTGTAAGCTCTGGTTTAGAATTATTCAATACCAGGTAAGTGGCCTTAAGCAAGTCCCATGGCCCAGACCTGGGTCTAAGTTCCTGAGAAATGGGGACTGTGATTTGTGATTGAGTCACCGTGAGTCCAACAGGGGGCAGGGCTGGATTGGGGCCTAAAGGCATGCCCTGTCGGGCAGAGAGTTGGATCGTAAACATTACTCCATAGTCATATCCAGACACATACAGTCTTAGTCCCCATGTCTTTCCCTTTTCCCATCCTACGCTTTCTTTTCCCTTGGGGGTGAACTGAACTGTAATGGGGTTACAGTTGGAGGAACATGGCCCACCAAGATCGTTTGCATCCAGCTTGGGCTGCAATCCATACCCCCATCCTTGGGATTCCGATCCAGGGCTCCTTTGGACCTTGATGAGGTCATCTTTTATCGGTGGCGTCCAGGAGATGGACCCAGTCGACTCACAACCCCAATATGCACAGAAGTATGACTCTGGTCCTCCACAGGTAGCCGTCTGCTGTGGAGACCTCCCCTCTCCAGGGCAGACATAGAAGGGGGTTCTCCGAAGTTCACTGTGTTGAGCTGGATGTTGACACCCCCATACAAGGCCCAGGGGATCCCAGGTCCCATCCGCTAGTGCACACAAATCAAAAACAAGATCAGGAAACCAAGTTCCAATGGGGGCGAGGTGGGAGGTCGAGTTAATTACAGTCCCCGTAGCAGTGTTAGTTATAACCCAAGTAAGGTTATGGGGTTCATGGGGCATAGGACTAGTTTGGACCACACCTATAGAAATCAGCAGAGTCAAGATCTGCAGTGTCTTAGCTTTAGGGAATCTTATGGTTGTCATTGGAGTCTTGATCCCGTCTGGGGCACTTGGCAGCATCTCCCGTCTAGTGATTGAGACTTCATCACCTGGTTGGAAGCAATGGTGGTTAGGTGTTGCATAGATCTGCCATGTTTGGCCCAATCCATTTCTGTACCTTGTAAAGGACCTGTAAGCACTCTTGTCTACAGCTGGCATGAAGTTTTTCTGCCTGATTTCTCTCTCCGTGTACTTTTGAATAATACAAAGACAACTTTACACAGTACACAAGAGATTATCCCAACAGGCCTTTCTCCCCCAACCCCCCTTTCTTTTCTTCTTCTTTTTTTCTTGGTTTTTCGAGACAGGGTTTCTCTGTGTAGCTCTGGCTGTCCTCGAACTCAAGAAATCCGCCTGCCTCTGCCTCACACTCATAAGTGCTGGGATTAAAGGCATGCGCCACCACTGCCAGGCTAGCAGTGGCCTCTCAAAAGCACTGCGAACTTATGTTTTCCCTCTAGGTTTGAGCTTTAGTAGACCAGCTGGAGTGCTTCTGCCTTTGGGTCCCCTGCCCTTCCTTCACGTGACTCCATGTCAGGCAGTGAGCGCTCAGCACCTAGAGCCCCTTTCCTGTTTTACCTGGGTTAGATCCGAGGATCTTCCGCGAACTGGCGGTGCACTCCGTTACCAAAAGCCTGACATGGCCTTGAGCACACCCCATCAGTACGCTTTCTAAAAGCATAAGATAAATACAAGCAAGAGACGCGGAACGCACGGTGCATTTACCAACGCCAGGGAATTACCAACCTTTCATTCCCTACAGCAACAGCTCCCAGCAGCCAGGCACTGCTTGGAGCAGCCCGAGATTCTGCAGCTCGCCCTGCAAAAGGCGGAAACCTGGGACCAAGCACGCACTCCAGACACTAGGGCTTTCGTTTTCCCGCGCTCTAGACACGAAGACCCCGGGCTGCCCGCGGCGGCGCCTGACCCGAGGGCCACGGGCTGCCCGCGGCGGCGCCTGACCCAGACCCAGGCTCGTCCCGGCACGCGGGTTCCCGTCTCCGTGCTGCACGAGCCACTCTGGCCCCTGCTTGACCCGTCCGGCAGCGGTGGGCCGCGCACGGACCCTCGGGATCGCGCACGCACAGGCGGGGCCCGGCAGCCCTGCGAGGACCCGAGTCCGGAAACGTGCGCTGTCACAAAGGGGGGGACACGTGGGTGCCGCTGTCCCGGCCGCGTTCTCCCGCAGCGGGAGAGCTGCCTCCGCTGCCCGCCACCTCCACCCCGGCCGCCCTGTGGGGCCGCGGCCGTAGCCGGCCGAGTGTGATCGCCGCCTTCAGTACGTACACGCGGCGCGGCCTCCCCTCTCCAACCCGAGGGGGCGGGCGATCGGGGTCCCGCCTCCTCCTCTAGGCGCTGCTGGCGGCTGCTCGGCCAGGCCTAGGGTCCGGCCGGGCGCCTGCGTACCTTGCAGCACGTGCTCAGGTCCCCTCCTCAATCTGCCGGGTCTCTCCTCAGGTCACTGCACCGCGTTCGGACCCTGCACAGCCATGTCCATCCTCTACGTCTCTCCTCACCCCGACGCCTTCCCCAGCCTCCGAGCCCTCATCGCTGCCCGATACGGGGAAGCTGGTGACGGTCCCGGGTGGGGAGGCCCTCACCCCCGCATCTGCTTGCAGCCTCCCCCGAGCAGCCGGACTCCATTCCCTCCGCCTCGCCTGCCCGCCCTGGAGCAGGGACCTGGCGGCCTGTGGGTGTGGGGGGCCCCGGCTGTAGCTCAGCTGTTGTGGCCTGCAGGCCTGGGGGGACCCGGGGGCAGCCGGGCAGCTGTCCTGGTCCAGCAGTGGGTCAGTTATGCTGACACGGAGCTCATACCCGCTGCCTGCGGGGCGACCCTGCCTGCCCTGGGACTTCGAGGTCCTGGTCAGGATCCCCAGGTGAGAGGGAAGAAAAAGGGAGAAATTCTGACTACACAAACAGGATTGGGAAGAATCCCACGAAAAAAGTCGGTTGTCAGGCGGTCGCATCTCTGCCTGCCACCTGGTGTAGTAACTTTGGGAACACTTTTTCTCGAGCCTTGGTCTTCTATGTCTGAGAATGCAAGATGATGAAATCTCTTCCTTCCTCCGGGGGTGTGATACATGAGCGCCCGGGAGTGGAGCGTGGTTTTGCTGTTTTCACTACGTTTGGAGTGTGTGTGTGTGTGTGTGTGTGTCTTTAAATTAGGTCTCGCTCTAACTGAATGGCTCGGAACGAACGCACTGGTGTGCCAAGCATTCCCAAGTCTGTCTTTGGGTTTCTGTTGCCATGTTTAAAACAACATGACCAAAAGCGCCTTGGGAAAGAAAGGAATTGTTTCAGGTTACAGCTCTCCATCACTGAAGGAAGTCAGACCAGTGACTGGAAGCAGAAACAAAAAGAGGCCGTGCAGGACCGATACTTTCTGGCTCACTTTCCACAGCTTGTTCAGCCTGCTCTTTTATACCGTCCAGGGCTGCTTTGCCAGGGGTGGTATCCCCTACAATGGACTGGCCCTCCACATAATCATTAGTTAAGAAAACGTCCCCACACGCTTACCCACAGGCCAGTCTGGTGGGGACATTTTCCCAATTGAGTTTCCCACTTCGCACGGGCCACTGGCTTAGGTGAGGTTGACAAGGCCCTGGTTGGCAAGTGTGACAGGGATGCAGGATGTGAGCGGTTTTATGTTGAACTGTAGGGAAGACTGGGGAGAGATGACAGTTGCTGGGAGGAGTCAGAGGAGGCTTGAAGTTGAAGGAGAGGCAGGGAGAGGACAGATGACACACCAGATTGTTTCTGTGAGTCCTTCCAGGGTAGACCTGTGTCTGCCTTAACTGAAAGCTCTGCCCCTGCAGGGTAGGGAGTGCATGGTGGCTGCCTAGTGTCACTTCAGTGGGGGAATGAAGGAACAGTGCAGATGGTGACTGGCTTCTTCATATCTGGATGGACTAACAGAGAGCCTCATTCCTGCGGGGTAGTACTTCAGACCTGCGCTCATTTGTGGTTTTCCTGGGTGAAATCTATTGATGCCCAGACCTGGCAGTCTTGTTTCATATAATCCTTTAACTTTAGAGCCTGATATGTTTCCTTGGACTCATAAACTTAAGTGTTTAGTGATAACTTGTTGGATAAATCACACACACAAAATACTTGTGTGTATTCGATTTTTATTTTATGTGTATAAGTGTTTTGCTTGTGTGTGTGTGTGTGTGTGTGTGTGTGTGTGTGTGTACACTTGTGTGCCTAGTGGCCAAGGAATCTGGGGACATGTAACGAGGTGTTGTCATAACTTGGTTTACGGACTGTTGTGCACCACCATGTGGGCTCCTGGAACCAAACTCTCTAAGAGCAGCCAGTGTTACAAACGCTGATCTGTGTCATTCACCTCTCCAGTCCTATAATGTATATAATCCAGGGGCCTCCTGCATGCTATGCTAAGTACTCTTCCTTGAACTTTCAGCCAGACTAGAGTTTTGTTGTTGCTTTAAGACAGGGTCTTAACTATGTAGCCTTACCTGAAGTGGGACTGGTTGTGAAGACTAGCAAGCTTTAAAGGCAGATCCCTCTGCCTTGCCTTCGGAGACCTAGGGTTAAGGGCATGGTACCACACCCAGGAGAACTATTTATAGTGACCTTGTGAATGAGGAAGGAAGGAGCCTGAGACCTGGTGGTCAGTGGCTTGAGTCTGGGAAGGTCGTGGACAGGTGGAGTAGTGGCTCTTAACCTTGCCCAGGTCAGGACCCTTCTGAGGGGATGGAAATGACCCTGAGGGGTCACCAAGAAAAACATTGAAAGACAGATATTAAGATTCATTACCATAGCAATGCCACAGTTATGAAGTAGCAACAAACGTAATGGGGGGTCATGACCCTTTCACAGGGGTCGCCTAAGAAAAACATTAAAAGACAGATAATGGGCTGGAGAGATGGCTCAGCAGGTAAGAGCATTGACTGCTCTTCCAGAGGTCCTGAGTTCAATTCCCAGCAACCACATGGTGGCTCACAACCATCTATCTGTAATGAGATCTGACACCCTCTTCTGGTGTGTCTGAAGGCAGCTACAGTGTACTTAAATACAATAAATAAATCTTTTAAAAAAACAGACAGATATTATATTACAACTCATTACCACAGCAATGCTACAGTTATGAAGTAGCAACAAAAGTAATTTTATGGTGTGGGAGGGTCACCACAACATGGGGAGCTGTAGTAAAGGGTCTCCGCATTGGGAAGGACCACTGAGATAAGGGTGTAAGCCTGTCATAACACTATCCTTTCCTGTTAGGCTGCCCTTGGGGCCCTGGGCAAGGCCTTGAACCCCTTGGAGGACTGGCTGCGGCTGCACACCTACCTGGCTGGAGATGCCCCCACTCTGGCTGACTTAGCTGCTGTGACAGCCTTACTGCTGCCTTTCCGATACGTGAGTCACTGAGCTTGGGGAGGGACAAATGCGTGCCCGTTAGACCTCCTTACACGGTGACTACGATAATTTTTTGGTTCGGTTTGGTTTCTCGCAGGTTCTGGACCCTTCTGCCCGCCGGATCTGGGGCAATGTGACTCGCTGGTTTAACACTTGTGTCCGGCAACCGGAATTCCGGGCTGTGCTGGGAGAAGTGGCCCTGTACTCGGGGGCCAGGTCTGTCACTCAACAGCCAGGTGAGGAGGATGGGAGACAGCAGAGGGCACAAGGGCCCCTTTTATCTTGAAATCCTGGGGCCACCATCTGGTGTGGAGGCTTTGTAGGGTGAGGGTCAAAGATGATCATCAAGCCTGAGGCAAGAGCTTTAGACTCAGCACTCTTCACAGAGAGTCCCCAGCAACCTTGAGTCTGAATTTCTGTGCTTCTCTCCAGGCTCTGAGGTCATCGCACCCCAAAAAACACCCGCGCAGCTCAAAAAAGAGGCAAAGAAACGGGAGAAACTAGAGAAATTCCAGCAGAAGCAGAAGACCCAGCAGCAGCCCCCGCACGGAGAGGTGTGGGGGCCAAAGGCTGAGCGGGAGTGGGTGGAGCCTTGTTGGGGAGGCTCATGTTTGGGTCTGTGTCTTCTTCTGAACAGAAGAAACCAAAACCAGAGAAGAAGGAGAAACGGGACCCTGGGGTCATTACCTATGACCTCCCTACCCCACCGGGGGAGAAGAAAGGTACTGGCTGGGGAAGGGCCCAGCTCCGGCCGCTGCTGTCTCGGTTCCTCTGTGCTGTGTGTGTCCTGGCTTCCACCCTGCTTAGTGAGGGATGGCTAGCCTCAGGCTGGCCTGTGGGGAGAATGGCAAACGGCCTGTTGCTTCTGGCCTAACTCAGAGTCTTTACTGAGCCCTCTCCTTCCTCCCAGATGTAAGTGGCGCCATGCCCGACTCCTACAGCCCTCAGTATGTGGAGGCTGCCTGGTATCCATGGTGGGAGCGGCAGGGCTTCTTCAAGCCAGAGTACGGGGTGAGTGGTTACTGCTGCCCGGACCCAGAGGGGGCTGGAGGTGGAGAAGGGTGGGACTTCAGGAGCCGTGCCTGGGAAGGGATGCCATAGGCTTTAGCATCTGCCCCTCCTTCTCCACCACCAGCGTCCTAGTGTGTCAGCACCAAATCCCCGGGGTGTCTTCATGATGTGCATCCCACCCCCCAACGTGACAGGCTCCCTGCACCTGGGCCACGCACTCACCAACGCCATCCAGGACTCCCTGACTCGATGGTGAGCTCCTGTTTGCGCCTCCAGCCGGTGCCTTCTGCCCTGCTTGGCTCCATTCTCTCTGCTGACTAGGCTCCCTCTGCCACGGTGGCCTTGTCTGGCCCTCAGGGGTGACTTTCCTGCTTGCTCCCCTCTGAGCGTTCAGTAGTCTTTCCTGTTCAAGTAATCTGTCAGCGAGGCTGACTTCCACAGGTTCCTTCTCCCTCCCGTCTGTCTCCTGAGAAGGATGTTATAGCCCCACTGTCGAAGCACTGGGGACCGGGCCTGTGGCCTGTAGACACCAAGTGCTCAGTCTACCTTAGACCCGCACCATTGGTCTGCAGCAACGTTCCTTTGGATTTTAACGGCATGAGCAGACTCATGTTGAAACGTACATCTCCTTGACCTTCCTACTCAGACCTCCTCCCTTCCAGAGTGGAGTCCTTGCTTATTAGCAGTCAAAGTACATCTTCCCAGGTCTGTCCTAGCTGTCTCTGTGTATCTACATAGAAGTATCATTCAGTGTTCTTTCCAGGATACACTGGTCCTTAGATGCTGAGGGGGAAGTAGTGGTTTTTCTTTCTTTTTTTTAAAAGATTTATTTATTTTGTGTATGTGAGTACACTATAGCTGTACAGATGGTTGTGAGTCTTCATGTGGTTGTTGGAAATTGAATTTTTAGGACCTCTGCTCGCTCCAGTTCAACTCTGCTCACTCAGTCCCTGCTTGCTCCAGCCCATAGATTTATTTATTATTATATCTAAGTACACTGAAGCTGTCTTCAGACACACTAGAAGAGGGCATCATATCTCATTACAGATGGTTGTGGCCAACCTGTGGTTGCTGGGATTTGAACCCAGGACCTTCGGAAGAGCAGTCAGTGCTCTTACCCACTGAGCCATCTCGCCAGCCCTTTTGTTTTTTTCAAGACATGGTCTTACTATGTAGGTTTATCTGTGCTGTCCTGGAAATGACTCTGTAGACCAGGCTGACTTTGAACTCACAGAGATCTGTCTTCCTTGGCTTCTCAGGTCCTGGAGGGAAGGTAGTTGTTATTCTAGACCAATCTTCCCTTCTATTTTACTTTCAAAGTTTGACTTAAGTTATATGTGTTTATGTGGGTCCGTGCACATGAGAGCAGATGCTGGCAGCAGCCAAGGGTGTTGGATGCTCCTGGAGTTAGGGGTGGTTGTGAGCCACGATGTGGCGCTGGAAATTGCACTCTGGTCCTTTGGAAGAGCAACACATGTTCTTGATAATCACTGAGCCATCTCCACAACCCCTCTTCCTTCCCTTCCCTTCCCTTCCCTTCCCTTCCCTTCCCTTCCCTTCCCTTCCCTTCCCTTTCCTTTCCTTTCCTTTCCTTTCTTTTAGTAGAAAAGATTTAAATCTAACCAGCAAAAGTTGTAACTCCGAGTTGGAGAAGTGGTTCGGCAGTAGGTTTGGTTCCTAAAACACCAATATGGTGACTTGTCAAGCGTCCTTAACCCCATTTCCGGATCCATGTTTGTGTAGGCAAAACAATCATTTATAAAGTTAAAAAAAGTTTTATAGCCAGGTGTAATGGCAATGCTGGCAGGAGTGTGGCCAGTTCAAGGCTAGCCTGGGCTATGTAGTGAGACTATAGCTCAAAGCAAATATACAGAGAGTTGTTCCTTAGCTTTTTCCCAATGTTCAACGGTTTCTCTTGGGCGTGTTTACTTGTTCTTGTATACAGGCTGACTTTGTTTTTATTCTTTTTTTAATTTAAAAATCATCTTAAAAGAATTAATTGTATGTATGAGTATACTGTTGCTGTCTTCAGATACACCAGAAGAGGGCATCTGATCTCATTACAGATGGTTGTGAGCCACCATGTAAATGCTGGGAGTTGAACTCAGGACCTCTGGAAGAGCAGTCAGTGCTCTTACCCGCTGAGCCATCTCTCCAGCCCCTAATTTAAATTTTTATTAAATGTGTGAATAGTATTTTACTGTATAATGTACCACATGAGTGCTTTGTGCCTGCAGAGGCCAGAAGAGGAAGTTGGATCCCTCGGAACTACAGTTAGAGACATTTGTGAGTCACTATGTGGGTGCTGGGCTTTGAACCTAGGTCCTTTGGACAGGCAGCCAGTGTTCTCTTTACTGTTCCTTGAGTTGAGGTCTCATGTTGGCTAGGCTAGCCTGCAGCTCCTGGTGACCCTCGCTGTTGATCTCAGTAGCTGCGACTACGGGTACATGCTCTGGAGTCCAGCTCCTGATTTATTTATCTGTGCATTCTGTTTTCTGTTCTTTGTGTACTAGTGTTTTGCCTGCGTTTATGTCTGGGTGCCGCTTGTGTACAGTCACAGCGATCCCTTGGGACTGGAGTTAGGTAGTCGTGAGCAGCCCTGTGAAGCTGGGAGAGAGCCTGAGTCCTTGAGATCCTCAGCCCATGCTCCTGACCGCTGCAAATGTAAATGAGCAAACCTTCCCCAGGCCACCCTACCCCCATTTTGGTTTTTGTTTTGTTGTGTGGCTTTTAAATTTCCTGTCTTAGAGGTTAGTAGCCCAGAATGGCATCAGGCTAAGTGAGTTAGGTGACCAAGGCAGACCTTGAACTCCCGACAATCCTGCCTTCTAACAAATATAGGGAGTGCACACATGAGCTGTTCTACCCTGATTCTTTGGTTTGGTTTGGTTTTTGGTTTTTCGAGACAGGGTTGCTCTGTGTAGCCCTGGCTGTCCTGGATCTCACTCTGTAAACCAGGCCTTGAACTCAGAAATCTGCCTGCCTCTGCCTCCCGAGTGCGGGGATTAAAGGCATGTGTCCGGTACCCAGAATCATTTTTAACAGTAATGATACCAAAAGGTGCTGTTTTTCTTTTTTTGAGTTGGATCTATTGTAGAACTTGCTTTGTAGACCAGGCTGGCCTCAGACTCGCAGTTTGCCTCTGCCTCCTGGGCAGTGAGATTAAGTATGTGCACCACCACCGCCTCGTTTCTTAAAGCGTATTAAATGCTTTTAATACGTTCCTAGCGTATGTTAATGCTCTCCAAGGCGTTTGTAAAGACGACTTCTTGCCATCTATAAGAGGATGGACTTTCTACAATCTCTTTCCACAGAAAATCTGAGTGTAGTGTGATAAGCAGGCTTGAATATATTACTCACTTTATTATGTATTGGTCATGGTCCACAAACATGCGGGAGGGAGCTGTGAAGATGGCTCAGTGGATAAAGCACTTACTGCAAAAATATGCAAACCTGAGTTTGAATCCACAGGACCTATGCAAAGCTGAGTGAACATCTGTAATCTCAGAAGCCCCAGAGGTCACTGGAAGCCAGCTAAGCTTGTTACAGTGGGGAATCTGACCCCAGCTCACGGTGGAAGACGGGGACCGAGGCCTCGGTTCACCCTCTGGCTTTCACGTGCACTCTTCAGTCCCTTCCTGTCCTTCCCTTAATCATCTCTCACTTTGCTTAGAAGTACTGATTTGGCTTCTTGGTACTTTGTGTCTGCCGTTTTTGGCAAATGGACTCGTTGAGACAGGCTTTCCTGAGTATGTAGTCCTCAGTGGCCTACAGCTTGCTGTTTAGATCAGGCTGGCCTGGAACTCACAGAAATCCACCTGCCTCTGCCTCGGGGGCTGGGATTACGAGGCCACCACCCTGGCACCTAGCACGGTTTCTTTTTTGTTGTTGTTGTTGTTGTTTGTTTTTGTTTTTCAAGACAGGGTTTCTCTGTGTAGCCCTGGCTATCCTGGAACTCACTCTATAGACCAGGCTGGCCTCGAACTCAGAAATCTGCCTGCCTCTGCCTCCCAAGTGCTGGGATTAAAGACATGCGCCACTACTGCCCAGACTCACCTAACACTTTCTTGCCAGCGTATGACATAATCTATCATTTGCCCTCCCTTACCATCTGTGTGCCTCATCCTCCTGCTGATCTCCCGTTTGTTGTTGCGAACCAGTGAACCGAGTGAAGGCTTGCTCATTTACAGGGCCACAGGCATCATGCCGACTCCACTGAGGAACACTTGTCTCTCCTCCCTCTGCAGTCACTGCCTGGGGATCCACAGAGCCATGTACCTCTCCCTGTTCTGTCTTCTCTGTCGGCACTTGGATGTGTGACAGCTCTTAGGACATGGGGGTTAGAGCAAGCCCTCTTGCGTAATCTGCCTGGGTCCCTGTGGATAAAGTTTGCATCTTTCTGTGGCTTTGTTCCTAGGACCACCTTGTGCTTGGCTCTCTGGCTGGGTGAGACCTCCTGTTCCTTTTACAGATTGTTCTGCTGGGCTTCCAACTCCTTTCTCACTACCTGACTTTAGAATGAGAAGGTTTCAACCCATCTCTTTCTTTTTTTTCTTTTTTTAAGATTTATTTATTTATTTTATGTATGTGAGTACACTATAGCTGTACAGATAGATGGGTTGTGAGCCTTCATGTGGTTGTTGGGAATTGAATTTTTGGGACCTCTATTACCTCGCTCTGGTAAACCCCTCCCACTCCAGCCCAAAGATTTATTATTATAATCTTCAGACACACCAGAAGAGGGCTCATTATGGGTGGTTATAAGCCACCATGTGGTTGCTGGGATTTGAACCCGGGACCTTCGGAAGAGCAGTGAGTGCTCTTACCCACTGAGCCATCTCACCAGCCCCAACCCATCCCTTTCTTAAGCATCCATGAACCCCTCTGGCAGAAACCTGAGACTGCTGGTGTCAGAATCTGCCAGCCTGGCTTACCCTCTGGTTTTCATGCCTCCCACAGGCACCGCATGCGTGGGGAGACCACCCTATGGAACCCAGGCTGTGACCATGCAGGCATTGCCACCCAGGTGGTGGTGGAAAAGAAGCTCTGGAAAGAGCGGGGTCTGAACCGGCACCAGCTGGGCCGCGAGGCCTTTCTTGAGGAGGTCTGGAAGTGGAAAGCCGAGTGAGTACAGTAACCCCATGGATGCTGCAACCCTGGCCGCAGGCTCAGGCGTCCCACGGGGCTGGCCAAAGGGAGAAACTTGTCACCTTCAGAGGGGCAAGTGGGTCCCTCACTACCCACCAGCCACGGGTGGCAGAAGGCTTATCCTGGACTCTGTCCACTTCCAGGAAGGGTGACAGGATTTACCACCAATTAAAGAAACTTGGCAGCTCCTTGGACTGGGATCGAGCCTGCTTCACCATGGATCCTGTATGCAGGCAGAACCTTGGGGCAGGGCAGGGATGCTCCATGGGTGGGCTCCCCTCTACCAGGAGGTCAGAACATAGTCAAGGACTCAGCCACCAGCACCCAGACCCTAGCTCAAGTTCCCTGCTGACCCAGCATCACCAGGCTCATGGCCTGCCCTGGGCGTTCTGTGCTGGGTGCAGGACTCTAGGATAGGCCTGGTGGACTCCCTTGCCTCCTGCTGCCTTGGGTAAATTCCTTGGCCTCCAGGGATCAAGGTGTCTCTAACTTCCATTATCTTTACCCTAGAAATTGTCAGCAACTGTGACAGAGGCCTTTGTTAGGCTCCACGAAGAAGGGGTCATCTACCGTAGCACCCGCCTGGTCAACTGGTCCTGCACCCTCAACTCAGCCATTTCTGACATTGAGGTGTGTCTCTGCCCACAGCCCGTCTCCCTCTAGTCTTCCCCAGCCCAGGCCTGGCCCACTTCTCTAAACACCCATCTCACAGGTGGATAAGAAGGAGCTGACAGGCCGCACCCTGCTTCCTGTGCCTGGCTACAAGGAGAAGGTGGAGTTTGGGGTCCTTGTGTCCTTTGCCTACAAGGTCCAAGGCTCAGGTGGGAGCTGAGGACACCAGGATGTGGGTTGGGAGAGGTGGGGAGGAGGAGAGAGCTCAGACACAGAGCCTTCTGTCACCTCAGACAGCGACGAGGAGGTGGTGGTGGCAACAACCCGGATTGAGACCATGCTGGGAGACGTGGCTGTAGCTGTGCACCCCAAGGATCCCAGATACCAGGTGGGACGGGGACATTCGTGCCTGTGTCCTGGGATGGCTGCTGGCTCAGGATAGGCTCTCCCCGGGTGAGGGCCCAGCCCTGTGTCAACCCCACTGTTTCCCTCCCTGTTAAGCACTTAAAGGGAAAGTGTGTCGTCCACCCATTCTTGTCCCGGAGCCTTCCCATCGTCTTCGATGACTTTGTAGACATGGAGTTTGGCACAGGTGAGCAACGGCCGTGGCCTGTTGGGAGAAAAGACTGAAAAATTGTCTTCAGTCCCGTAGGCAGGACTGGGGCTGGATATAAGAACTGTTCGGACAGCAGAGTGGTCTGAGAGCTGTGCCCTTCGGCACAAGAGGTGTGGAAGGAAACCCCAGCATGCAGTAGAACCCTGGCACGCCCCGTGTCCTCCAGGTGCTGTGAAGATCACCCCGGCACATGACCAAAATGACTATGAGGTTGGGCAGCGACACAGGCTCGAGGCCATTAGCATCATGGACTCAAAGGGGGCCCTCATCAATGTGCCTCCACCTTTCCTGGTGAGGTGTCGGGACTGTGGGGACCTGCGTGGGAGGTGGAGAGCTAACGTGGGCATTGCCATGATGAAGCCTTTTCCATCCAGGGCCTGCCCAGGTTTGAGGCCAGGAAGGCTGTGCTGGCGGCACTGAAGGAGCGGGGCCTGTTCCGTGGAGTCAAGGACAACCCCATGGTGGTGCCGCTTTGCAAGTGAGACTGGGGCAGGCGCACATGGGGAAGGGTGGGGTTCCTCTGGGTGCTCAGCACATGACCTCTCGATGGCCGTCTTCCTACTACAGCCGCTCCAAGGATGTGGTGGAGCCTCTGTTAAGGCCACAATGGTACGTGCGCTGTGGGGAGATGGCTCAGGCTGCCAGTGCTGCTGTGACCCGGGGTGACCTCCGTATACTGCCTGAGGCCCATCAACGGACGTGGCATTCTTGGATGGACAACATCAGGTGTGTATGGCCCCTGGGTGGGGAGGCTGGCCAGCTGAGGGGCCCAGCCTGAGCCCCCTGACTGACCCTTGCTGTTTGTAGAGACTGGTGCATCTCTCGGCAGCTGTGGTGGGGCCACCGAATCCCTGCCTACTTTATCACCGTCCATGACCCGGCAGTACCCCCTGGGGAGGTGAGAAAGGCTATAGCTAGCTGTTTCCTGGCTGTGGTTTGTTGGGCCCTTGGTTGGCAGAGGGGCTTGGCAAAGTAAAGGAAGCCTTTTTGATAACCCTCTCTGTTAGGACCCTGATGGGCGGTACTGGGTAAGCGGACGCACTGAAGCAGAGGCCCGAGAGAAGGCAGCACGGGAGTTTGGAGTGTCCCCTGACAAGATCAGCCTTCAGCAAGGCAGGGATGGGCACGGAGGATGGGGACAGTCGGGATTCTTCTTTTCTGTCCCTGTCCCTCTAATGTCTGACCCTGGCTTTCCCCAGATGAGGATGTGTTGGACACCTGGTTCTCCTCCGGTCTCTTTCCCTTCTCCATCTTTGGCTGGCCCAATCAGGTATGCTAGAGTGAGGGGAGGGGCACTGAAAGGGAATGCTTGGCTCATCTCCTTGCCCTCGTCCTCCCGCAGTCAGAAGACCTCAGTGTGTTCTACCCTGGGACCCTGTTGGAGACAGGCCATGATATCCTCTTCTTCTGGGTGGCCCGGATGGTCATGCTCGGCCTGAAGCTCACTGGGAAGCTGCCCTTCAGAGAGGTGTGACTATGGCTAAGCCCCGCCCCTGCCCCGGGTCTCCTTACCTGCCTTCTTGGGTGGCTGTTGGCTAAGATTAGCTTGATGGGTCTGCCTCAGGGCTTCCTCTTCCCAGAGGAGGGGGCACTTGTCAGATACACTATGACCAGCCAGTAGGGCCACTAGGAACCTATGATTCCAAGTGGGCAGACTGGGGAGGGCCTTCAAGACTGGGAGGAGCATGGCCTCACAGTTCATCACGCCTCGTCCCCTCAGGTCTATCTCCATGCAATCGTGCGTGATGCTCATGGCAGGAAGATGAGCAAGTCTCTTGGCAATGTCATCGACCCCCTGGATGTCATCCATGGAGTTTCCTTGCAGGTGGGGTACTCAGTGGGTCAGCTAGAAACAACTTTGCAGCTGTGGCTAGAACGATCTGACACCCATCTCCTCCCTAGGGCCTCCATGACCAACTACTGAACAGCAACCTGGATCCCAGTGAGGTGGAGAAAGCCAAAGAAGGACAGGTAAGGGGTGTGCCCCGGGGGTGGGCTGCAGCAGGTGGGCAGGAGTGGGTGTACCCCAGGGGTGGGCTGCAGCAGGTGGGCAACCTGACCACCCTGCTCAACCGCCCTGTTCCTCTGCATCCTCTGTAGAAGGCCGACTTTCCAGCAGGGATTCCCGAGTGTGGCACTGATGCCCTACGCTTTGGACTCTGTGCCTACACATCCCAAGGTATGGTCTCCCGACCTCCCTCAGTTGCCTGTTTTCTTCCCTGCAACCCGTGATCTCCTCTACCTTGGGCCTTCAGAGGACCTCTCTGAGAAGGCAACTGGGGTGGAATCACAGACATCCCTCCTCTAGGTCGAGACATCAACCTGGATGTGAACAGGATCCTGGGGTACCGTCACTTCTGCAACAAACTCTGGAATGCTACCAAGTTTGCCCTGCGCGGCCTTGGGAAGGGCTTTGTGCCCTCAGCAACCTCCAAGGTGAGGATCTTGTCGGTGGCCATCGGTGACAGTGCCCGTGCCCACACAGTCTGTGCCTCCCTCCACTCAAGTGTCAAGACTAAAGCTGCTGTCCCCTGAGATCCTCCTTTTAGTCAGGGACAGACAGGTGGAAGTTGATGATTGATGGGGAAGTCTCTGCAGCTTGGGGCCCATGAGGAATGCAGATTCTCCTGTGTCCCACTCTACTCCCTGCCCTGGTAGTGTGATGGCCTACTGCCTGACGTTTCTCTTCCCCCAAGCCTGAAGGGCACGAGAGCCTGGTGGACCGCTGGATCCGCAGCCGCCTAACTGAGGCCGTGAGGCTCAGCAATGAAGGCTTCCAGGCTTACGATTTCCCGGCCATCACCACCGCCCAGTACAGCTTTTGGCTCTATGAGCTCTGTGATGTCTATTTGGTGAGCAGCTGGGGCGGGGCCTGGGCACGTGTAGCTCTGACCTCAGCTTGGCCCTGAAACTTGAGGTCACCTTTTGGTTTTTCCAGTCCTAATGGGGGCAGCAGGGGAGGGGGCTCCAGGTGGGACCTGGCCCTGAGCCTTCTGCCTCCCCATCTCTAGGAGTGTCTAAAACCTGTGCTGAATGGAGTGGACCAGGTGGCGGCAGAGTGTGCTCGGCAGACCCTCTACACCTGCCTGGATGTTGGCCTGCGGCTGCTCTCGCCCTTCATGCCCTTTGTCACAGAGGAGCTATTCCAGAGACTGCCCCGGCGGACACCAAAAGCGCCTGCTAGCCTCTGTGTCACCCCGTACCCAGAGCCCTCAGAGGTATGAGGTGTGGCCTGGAGGGCATGCTGCTGCCCTCCTGAGCAGTCCTTTTCTCCCACTCTGCCCCACAGTGCTCCCCCTTTCCCCACTCTGCCCCACAGTGCTCCCCTTTTCCCCCCGTCTGACTCACAGTGCTCCCCCTCCCCCCACTCTGCCCCAGTGCTCCCCTTTTACCCCAGTCTGACTCACAGTGCTCCCCTTTCCCCCACTCTGCCCCACAGTGCTCCTGGAAGGACCCTGAAGCTGAAGCTGCTCTTGAACTAGCTCTGAGCATCACTCGAGCTGTGCGCTCCCTGCGTGCTGACTACAACCTGACCCGCACCAGGCCCGACTGTAAGCCTCAGTCCCTCGCATCCACCTATCCCCTGTCCTCCACGGCCCCTTGGGGAGCCCAGGGTCTGGCTGTACCTCGGCTTCCCTTTCCTCTTTTTCCCCCTCTTCGCTCTACAGGTTTCTTGGAAGTAGCCGATGAGGCCACAGGTGCCTTGGCCTCGGCAGTGTCGGGCTACGTGCAGGCTCTGGCCAGTGCGGGCGTGGTGGCTGTCCTCGCCCTGGGTGCTCCTGCACCGCAGGGCTGCGCTGTAGCTGTGGCTTCTGACCGCTGCTCCATCCACCTGCAGCTGCAGGGGCTAGTGGACCCAGCCCGGGAGTTGGGCAAGCTGCAGGCCAAGCGAAGTGAGGCACAGCGGCAGGCTCAGCGGCTGCAGGAGCGCCGTGCTGCCTCCAGCTACTCAGCAAAGGTGCCCCTTGAGGTCCAGGAGGCAGATGAAGCGAAGGTGTGTGGAGGGGATGGGGTATGCCAGTGGGTCGTGTGTGGCCAGGCAGCCTGTGGACTCCTGCACAGGTGGAGTCCTGGGTGGGGTTGTGTGTGCTCTGGGGCCCTTTGTCACTGTACACTCAAGAAAAGAAGCGCTCTAGAGGAAGAGGGACTTGGAAGCCTGCTGCCCTGACTTCCTGGTCATCCTCACCCATCTCATCACCCTGGGCTCCTCTGCTCTCTGGGTGTTTAGGCTCCTTGGGTATGGGGTCACCACATACCTCTTTTGCACCCCCAGTTGCAACAGACAGAGGCGGAGCTCAGGAAGGTGGATGAGGCCATCGCCCTGTTCCAGAAGATGCTGTGACCCCCCATTCCAACCCTCAGCCCCCAGTGTTCCATCAACAGGGATGGCAGCAATAAAATATTTTCCCAACATTCGCTCTTGTCTGTGTGGTGTGGGCAGGGTGTGGGCAGGGGGCGTACAGAGGCCTGACCTAGGGCTTCCCAGGAGCAGCAGGAGAACTGCCGGCTCCTGCCTGGCCCTGGTCCTGGTGGGCAGCAGGATGCGTCTGCCTGGGTCTGTCTCTGGCACAGTGCCAGGCCTGAGTCACGGTGCTCTGCTGCCAGCTCCCCGCCTCCCCAGTTCACCTCACTGCACTGCACTGCGCTGTGCCTGCGGAGGCCTGCCCTGGGCCCGCCCCGGCTTTCGCTACATCTTGTGGCTCTGGGTTGGCACGAATGGAAGATGGCCAGGGGCTGCCTGTCCTCAATCCCCTTGCTAAGAGCCTCCCTCTCACTCTACTGAGGCCCAGTTAATTATAACTCTGACCTAAGTGCCCTGTGACGCCACACCCAGGCCAGCGCTGCCCAGGAGACCCAGCTTCCAGGTAGGAGAGGCCTGAGGAGACTTCTATCCGTGGGGCAGGGCCAGGGCTCAGTCTGGTGTAGGAAGAGAATCTTGAGAGGGTCCTCCCGGGCCTCCGATGGCAGCTGTGGGCTCCACTGGCCTGACAGGCCCTTAGTTTGTATGGGTTGCAGGCACAGGGAGGGGAGCCACGCTGGAGTATATGGGGCACCTGAAGCAAAGCAGGAAGTGGGCAGTAGGTGCCATGGTGACAGCAGGCCTGCCCTGCAATTGGTGGCTTCCTTTTCCCTTGAGGTGCTTCTGTTCCCTAGGTCCATGCTTCAGCCATGCTCCCTGTGGAGGTACCCCTGTCCCACCTGGGCCCCCCAATACTGCTTCTGCTTCAGCTGCTGTTGCTCCCAACATCTGCCTTCTTTCCCAACATCTGGAGCCTTCTGGCTGCCCCTGGCTCTGTCACTCACCAAGACCTGACTGAGGAGGCTGCACTCAATGTCACCCTTGTGCTCTTTCTGGAGCAGCCACACCCAGGCCGACCACGCCTCCATGTAGAGGACTACAGGGTGAGCACCTTAGATTCACCTGGGGTTTCTCAGAGGATCCTTGTCACAAGGAGGCTCCACCTTTGACTTGCTCACTTCCACACTTGTCCCTCCTCAATTCTGGTCCTGAAATCCTGAGTCGCCAGTCTTGGGAAAGTCTGTACCAAAAGAGATGTGATGGCACACACCTGTAATCCCAGCACTTAAGGAGAATGGAAGTTAAAGGCCAGCATGGGCTGCATAGTGAGCGCCAGGCTAGCCGGGTCAGCCAGTCCAAATCTGCTGCTCCCCTGTGGGTCTCTTGGCCCACCATTCTATTCAGCCTTGAGTGCCAGTTGCTAGGGTACTTCAGGCAGTGGTAGCATCCAAACGACTTCTGGAGTTTCTTTCCCTAACCACTCTTGCTAGGGCCGGACCCTCCTCGCCGATGACATCTTTGCTGCCTACTTTGGACCTGGGTTTTCTTCCCGGCGGTTCAGGGCAGCTTTAGGAGAGGTGTCTCGTGCCAATGCAGCCCAAGACTTCCTGCCAGCTTTCAAGAGCAACCCCGACCTGCACTTCGATGCTGAACGGCTGGTCCAGGGGCGCACTCGCCTGGTGGGGGCCCTTCGGGAAACCCTGGTGGCTGCCAGAGCCCTCGAATATACATTGGCCCGCCAGCGCCTAGGGGCTGCACTTCATGCCCTGCAGGTGACTCTCAGGGCTTTTAACCTGCCTCCCCTTGCTTTGGGAGGAGGGTACACACCCCTCCTGAGCTGGCAGCACTTCCTCTGTCTGGCCAGGAGTAGCTACAAAGAAGGGAAGGAGAGAGGAAGACCTGGAGGTGGGGGTGTTAATTTATCCTAGAAAGCCTGTGGCTTAGATTCCAAGAAGGGCTGGGGTGTGTCCATTTGGGCAAAGCTCTTTCCTGGGCAATGAGAAAAGAAGAAACATGGGTACAGAAACAGGAGCAGCAGGGTGGAATTCTTTGTTTGGTGGGAACACCAAGTCAGGGCATATGGGCTGCACGACTGGGTGTTGGGCTCTGGGTGGCATATCAAGGTGTTGACCCTGACTAGATCAAATCAGTGCCTGTTGCCCCTTCCTTCTCTCCTGGGGACCAGGATTTCTATAGCCACAGCAACTGGGTGGAGCTGGGGGAGCGGCAGCCACACCCTCACCTCCTCTGGCCAAGGCAGGAGCTCTGGAGCCTGGCACAAGGTATGGCCATGATGCAGTCTGGAGGTAGGAAGGGACTCAGGGAGCTTCCTGTCCCCCGTGTCACCTTCTGCAGTCCCAGGATGGGATGAGGGACTCTGAGGTCCTTGAGTAGCTAATGGCTACAAGAGTTCAGTGGCTTTCTCAGCCTTACACAGGAAAGCATCCAGGATCAGCTCAGACCTCACACCAGTCTTGCCCGTGGCTTGTTCTATCCACCTGTAACAGCCCTGTGGCCTTCTCTTGAAGCCCCCCTCATGCTCCCAACTCACTGGGAGCTACGTCGTCCCATAGCAACTCACTATGGGATGGTAGCCTGCCTGTGGTTCACAGAGAGCAGAATCCCCAAAGAATTGGTACCCACACTTGTGGGTTGTGCACATCAGACATCCAAATGGTGACCCTGAGGTTTAGTGCAAAAAGCCTGGCCAAGGTGTCTGTGGCCTTTCCTATCTTTCCAGCTGAGAGGAGGATGTTAGGTAACCAGGGGTAAACCCAGCAGGTTGAGGCTTGGATTCCAGCCCCTGCCCTCTGTTCCCAGTGGGCGATCCTACATGCTCTGACTGTGAGGGGCTGAGCTGCCCTGGGAATATGCTGGACTCGACACTGCTCACCTCTGGCTACTTCGGAATGCATCCCCCCAAACCTCCAGGTACCAGATGCGAAGGCTCCCAGAAGGGACAGGAGAAAGTCACTTTCTTTGACTTTTTTTTTTTTAAGATTTATTTTTATTTATATGAGTACACTGTAGCTGTCTTCAGACACACCAGAAGAGGGCATCAGATCCCATTACAGATGGTTGTGAACCACCATATGGTTGCTAGGAATTGAACTCAGGACCTCTGGAAGAGCATCTCTCCAGCCCCACTTTCTTTGACTTTAACACAAGATCCTGGTTGCATCTCCTTAGGAGAGGGTGGTGGAATAGAACCAGAATGGGTGGATGAAGGCTGAGGAGACATAGTCATTCTCTGTTGCCTGGGCAGTGTTGGGGACCGGATACAGAGAGAGACTCTGACCACTCTAGATGCACACAGAATGTCACTAAGTGCTGATGCTATCGTGCTGAGGGGTGGAAAAATCAAACCAGGTCAGAAAGGGTCCCCACAGTCTTTAGTAGGCACCGAGCCTTTGACTCTTACGTGCCAGATCTCTTCCCTTAATCTAGGGAAATGTAGCCATGGGGGCCATTTTGACCAGAGCAGCTCCCAGCCACCCCGGGGAGGCATCAACAAGGACAGCACATCCCCAAGTTTCTCCCCGCACCATAAGCTGCACCTCCAGGCTGCAGAAGTGGCACTCCTGGCCTCCATCGAGGCCTTCAGCCTCCTGCGAAGCCGCCTGGGAGACAGGGCTTTCTCCAGGTGGGTGGCCTCGTGGAGTCAGGTTCCCTGATGGGTCGGTGCTCCTGCCTGCGGGAACTGAGGCATTGGGGACGAATGCGGAACTTTCACTGCTCCTCTGACTTGAACCACAGGCTGCTGGACATCACCCCAGCTTCCAGCCTGAGCTTTGTCCTGGACACCACAGGCAGTATGGGTGAGGAAATCAACGCAGCCAAGATCCAGGCTCGCCGCATTGTGGAGCAGCGTCAAGGCAGCCCCATGGAGCCTGTTTTCTATATCCTAGTGCCCTTCCACGACCCAGGTAGCGGTGGTCTACAGGGATGATGGTGGGAAGGAGGGCCCAGGACAGAGGCTGGAGACCTCCCTCTGGTGAGGAGGTGGGCCTCAGGGCCATTCTACCTGTTGTCCTGAGTGAGCCTCTACTGGGTACCTGTGTCCATGTAGACAATAAGCTGCTTCTGCTATCTCTAAAATGGTAGGGGGCGGTTTCACAAGTCCAGTGCCTGCTTAGGCACCTGCCTCTGGCTTCCTTAGACTTCTGTGCTAATAGAATATGCCTTTTGGGTTCATTTTGTTTAAAACCATGGGTGGCTGTTTCGCTTTCATGTTGGTCTGCGCATGCACACGTATGAAGGACAGGAAAGGGTGTCAGATCCCCAGGAACCGGAGTTGGTGGTCCCGAGTCACCCAATATGGAGTGGAACTCAGGTCCTTGCCCCAGGGCAGCGACACTCTTAACTGCTGAGCCGGCTCCCCAGGCTGCCGCTGAGGTCAGAGATAAGATGAAGGTGTATGGGGAGGTTAGAGAGTACCACTCCTACATCTTCCCACTGAGCCCAAAGTCAGCTTACCTGGCCTGGCTCTACTGGTCTTACTGCACCCTTGGGCTGGCCATCTAATCCTTCTGTGCTATAGCCTCTATAAAACGGCCAGTGCGTGCATGCCTGGTTTAATCCTCCTGGATGGAGAACTCCTGCAGGGGGTAGTGTCTGATATTAAGTAGGGACTTAGTGTGTGCTTGTGGACACATGCGTCAATAACCTCTTAGTACCGTGTCCGGGCGTTTACAAATGCAAGGCTCATTCAGTTCTCCCAAGGAGCCTCTCAGGTGAGTTCTATCCTTTTCTCTCATTACATTTTAAAGGTGAGGACTGGAGAAATGGTTCAGCAGCTAAGAGTACTTGCTACTCATGCAGAGGACCTGGGTTTTGGTGTTCCGTATTGGTATCCACCTCGGGGTAGAGGCTCACAGCTCCCTCATGGCCTCTATTCTCCTCATCCACCTGACCTTCCTTTCCTCTTGCCCAGGGTTTGGCCCCGTCTTTACAACCAGCGACCCGGACAGCTTTTGGCAGAAACTCAACGAGATCCATGCCTTGGGGGGTGGAGATGAGCCAGAGATGTGCCTGTCTGCCCTGGAGGTCTTGACTCTCCTTCCCTCTCCCGCCTCTCCCTTTCCCTCTTATCCTGCCCTTCCAGGCCCCGCCACCAGGGGGAGCCAAGAGCTAGCAAGGCTCCCTTCTCTTCCCCCAACCCCCTCACCATCCTCCCATCCTCTATCCTCGGTTCCATCAGCTTCCTTCCAGGGTCATGCTCCCTTGCGCTCTGCCCTCCCTGGCTCTACCCTGCTGCCCACCATTTTAAACATGAGCCTTTTTTTCTCCTGGCCAGCTAGCCCTGTTGCACACCCCTCCCCTCTCTGACATCTTTGTCTTCACTGATGCCTCACCCAAGGATGCTCTTCTTACCAACCGGGTGGAATCCCTGACTCGGGAGAGGCGCTGCAGGGTGAGCGCAGTGCTAGCAACCTGAGTATGGGAAAGAGAGCGGCCTCATGGGAGGTCACCCCCCTCCCCCGCCCCGCATCTTTAACAGAGTGGGAGGCCGTGCCCTTATTAAACGGATCCAATAAGCCATTCAGAGAACCCGTTGTGAGGGTCTCTGCAGTCACCAGGGTAGACAGAAACAAGTGAAGCAAGAAGGTTCAACATCTAGAATCTGACCCTGGGTGGTTTATTTTAGGCATTTTAAATATCCAGTGCAACTCTGGGGAAAGGTTTCCTGGTAACACTTGTCACAGTAAAGCTTTGCAAAGGACATGTGACTTCCTACTTAAGACTGGGAAACAATGCTCAAGATAAGGAAGGCCTAGGGAGGAAGAGTCTGAGATAAACCCCGAAGTCTGGAAGACTCGGTGAGGCCTGGCCCTACAGATAGCACAGAGCACAAGCTCTTAACTCCCACTTCCCCAGAGGATAGACATCTCTTCCGTTGAGGAGACAACCATTCATTCCCGGTATCTGCAGAGCTTATCTGTGAGCACAAGGACCTTTTCCCTCTGCATCAGGCAAACAAGGGCGGGCCTAGCTCTGTGGTGTCTAAATCTGATGCACTGGGTCTAATCCTTAGTACAACACACAAGAAGTAAATGCCAGTATGTATAAAGACAGAATTAAAACAAAGCCAGGAAATGAATCTCTGGGAAACTCCTTCCGAGGTGTGGTTAGAGCTCTCCCAAGGGCTGTTTCACTGGGAGGTCCCACCCACCACATCAGCATCAGCCAGGGGGCAGACAGCTCTAGAAAAAGTGGGGCAGAAGGACCTTCATTAACAATGCAGGCTGATTGGGAGGCAGAGGCAGTCAGATTTCTGAGTTCGAGGCCAGCCTGGTCTACAGAGTGAGTTCCAGGACAACCAGGGCTATACAGAGAAACCCTGTCTCGAAAAATCAAAAAAACAAAAAACAAAAAAACAATGCAGGCTGAGCTTCCTGGATACACCAAGCATTGGGTTGTCATTTGGCCACAGGTGACATTTCTAGTAACTGAAGACCCATCGAGGACTGGGGGTCGACGACGGCGAGAGGCCTTGTCTCCTCTGCGTTTTGAACCATATGAAGCAATAGCCCGGGCATCAGGGGGAGAGGTGATCTTCACCAAAGACCAGTACATCCAGGATGTGGCTGCCATTGTTGGGGAGAGCATGGCTGGTCTGGTGAGTGAGGGGAAGCTAGAGGGGGCCATGCCCTTAGCCAGAGCTGAGGTCTGAGGTGCTGTGTGCTTCTTCTCAAAGGAGGAGTTCTGACAGAAGTCAGGAAGGGACTCTTCTCTTCCCAGACATCCCTGGTTTCTTACCTTCCACCCTCTTTTCATGTCAATAACTGCACCCTGGCCTCTAGGGCTGCCATAGGAAATCAGTTGTTTGTTTGTTTGGTTGGTTTTTTAGTTTTGTTTTTGAGGCAGGGTCTCACTATGTAGTCCTGGCTAGCTTGGAATTCACTGTGTAGACCAGGCTGGCCTTGAACTCACAGAGATCTATCTATTCATCATCTTTGGAGGGGGAACAAGAAATGATGACGTCATTCTAAACCCCTCACCTCCAAGCACAGTCCCTGGTCCATGCAGGGCCCGCTGACATCCATCCTCCCTGTGGGAGGCAGTCTTCCCATGTCCCTCCTCTGCCTTTGCTTCCACCTCCCTCCATGCTTTCCCTCTTTCTCTCCTTTGGACCTGATCGTATCTCCAGGTGACTCTTCCCCTGGATCCCCCTGTCTTCACCCCTGGGGAGCCGTGTGTGTTTTCTGTGGACAGTCTGCTCTGGCAGGTCACAGTCCGGATGCACGGGGACATCAGTAGCTTCTGGATCAAGAGCCCTGCAGGTATTCTAATGTGGGGCTCAAGGCAGACAGAAGATTCAAGAGTGGAGAACAGGAGAAGGACTGTGCAGAGAGAAAAGAATTACTTCATGTGACAGTGTCTTGTTCCCATCCAAGGGGTGTCCCAGGGCCCAGAGGAGGGCATAGGTCCTCTGGGTCACACTCGTCGCTTTGGGCAATTCTGGACGGTGACCATGACTGACCCTCCTCGGACAGGGACTTGGGAGATCCAGGTAGCAGCTGCGGGAACCCCCCGGGTGAGAGTACAAGGTAAGGAGAAGGGTTCCTAGGCACAGCAGTGGTGAGCCGTGGTGGCCGTGGTCCTCACAAAGTCTAAGACTGCTTCCCCTCCCAGCCCAGACCTCTCTGGACTTCCTCTTTCATTTCGGTATCTCTGTGGAGGATGGACCCCACCCTGGCCTCTACCCCCTGACTCAGCCAGTTGCAGGTAGTACTATTCCCTGACCTCTGCCCCCTTGGTCTGCTGCAGTGTAACTGTGTGTAAATGAACACATGTGTGCCTTGTTTGATGAGTAAAGCATGCTAGGGAGAGTCCAGCTTCATGGGCCTCACGTGGTGCACTCCTATGACCCTGCCCAGCTGAGACCAGACATTCCTTTTACCCTGCACCTCCAACAGTTTCATGCAGACCAACTCCTTTCCCTCTCACCTCAGGTCTCCAGACCCAGCTGCTGGTAGAAGTGACAGGGCTCACCTCTAGACAGAAGCTTGTGGGTGGCCAGCCACAGTTTTCCCATGTTGTCCTTCGAAGGGTCCCAGAGGGCACTCAGCTGGGCCGGGTGTCCTTGGAGCCCGTGGGACCCCCCGTTCGAGGCCTCCTTGCTGCCTCTCTACCACCCACACTGCTGTCAGTCTCTTCTCCCTTCTCCCTGGAGCTGGTCGGCCAGGGTGGAGGGGGAGAGAGCCTGCGGAGGACTGCGCCCCAGCCTTGCAGTGTGGCCCCCGTGCTTCTGGAGGTGAGGAGAAGTGTGGCCAGGGCTGGGGAGGTTAGAACCAGCTGTTCTGACCCGCCCTTCCTTCCCTGCAGCTGAGTGGCCCTCCAGATTTCTTGACTCCGGGCAGCAAGGCCCCTCTCAGCCTCCACATCGTCAGCTTCTCTGGCCCCCAGGATCTTGATCTTAGGACATCGGTGAACCCTAGCTTCTCCCTCACCTCCAACCTCTCCAGGTGAGTCTTTTGTGAACCTCTGCTTGGGTTCTGGCTCTACCCAGTCAGTTCTACAGGGGCTGGGGCTCAAGGACTTGACCCTTAGCCCTCAATCCTGTCCTATGATTGGCTTCACCCCTTGGCTGGGACCTACCAGGGACCTTCTGTCTGATCTGAGGTTGTCCACTCTTCAGGGCTCGCCTGGGACTGAATGAGTCTGCCTGGGGACGCCTGTGGCTAGAGGTCCCAGATTCAGCAGCCCCTGACAGTGTGGTGATGGTGACTGTGACTGCAGCAGGTCAGGGAGCCAGCCAGGTGCCCCCAACCCATGCCTTCCTCCGGCTGCTGGTGCTGGCCCAGTCCTCGAAGGTAAGGTGCTTCCTCACCCCCTCGGCAGCGGGGGGGGGGGGGGGGGCGGGGATGTGGGGGGAGTGGAGGCTCAGCACTCTTCACCTTCTCCCTCCTCTCCACAGGACCAGCTGGACGGCCCTGCCCACTCTGCTGCCCCTGTGCTGCCCCCGGTCAGCCCTGCCTTGCTTCCTTCCACTTTGGTGACTCAGGGCAGAGCTGGGGGAGGGATGGCAGGCAAAGCCTGGTGGGGAACAGTTGGAGGGGTGCTGTTCCTGCTAGGCTGCACTTCCTGGTAACACAGGAACAGGACATCAAGCCCCATTTTCAGTCTGCCCTATGGGTGGGATGGTCACGTGGATTCAGGGCCCTGCCCTGCCTACCTGGTTTGGGGATTTTTCTTCCATCACATTTGTCCCTCCTCTTTCTTTCTTTCTTTCTTTCTTTCTTTCTTTCTTTCTTTCTTTCTTTCTTTCTTTCTAGATTTATTTATTTATTATATGTAAGTGCACTGTGGCTGTCTTCAGACACACCAGAAGAGGGGGGCATCAGATCTCATTACAGATGGTTATGAGCAACCATGTGGTTGCTGGGAATTGAACTCATGACCTTTGGAAGAGCAGTCAGGTCCCTTTATCTTTCTTTAGACCAGGCTGGCCTCACAGAGATCTACTTGCCTCTGTGTGTCTTCCTACTGCTGGAATCAAAGGCATGCACCACCGCTGCCCGGCTCCCTTATCTTTCTAAAATGAGTAGATTGGCATAACCAGGTGGTACCTACCTGTCGCCCCTGTAACAGGGAGGACTGCTGCTGTGAGTTCAAGGCCAGCCTGAGCTATGAGACCCTAGCTCAAAATCCACATCAACCAAAACCAGAAGATTGGGATGGAGGGTGATGGGTTTCCCTTGGGGTGCTTTTCCTAACCCCAACAGGAGCCAAACCAAAGGCTTTTTTTTTTTTTTTTTTAATAAGGAAGCTGCTGTTTATTCCAGAAGCAGAGCAGGACACAGGGCACAGAGCAGCACACAGGGCACCAGATGGTGCAGTTTTCACTCTAAGTTCCAGGGCAGCTGCTTTAGCTTAGTTTTGCTTCAGCTGAAGGCGAGTCTCAGTGATCACGCCTTCTCACCGGATACACTGGGGAAAGACGGTTGTTGTGCACGATGAAGGGGAGAGCGAGGGCAAGGGGCATGGAGAAGGAGCTGTGGACACTTTGTACCAAGCTGTCTGAATTTCTCAGCCTGGAGCCCCCTGGCTGCTGAGTTAAGATGAAATCGGGGTGGGGAGGGGCAGGAGTATTCTGACTCCAACCCCACCCCTTACTCACCAGTGCAGGGAGGGGAGGGTCTCCTGTCTACACAAGGGTA
Source organism: Mus musculus (assembly GCF_000001635.26). Classification (NCBI taxonomy): domain Eukaryota; kingdom Metazoa; phylum Chordata; class Mammalia; order Rodentia; family Muridae; genus Mus; species Mus musculus. The sequence continues at coordinate 1,344,545 of NT_187027.1, forward strand.
GGCCCCTTTGGCCCTGGGGGAGCCTGGCTGACCACCTCTCCCGTGGACTGGGTGACTCCTTTCCGATGCTTTGACAACTCCTAAAAGAGAGAGAATCCGCCCTGCCCTGCACCGTCCCCCACCCTGTGGGTTTGTCAGCCAGGGCTCAACCCCTGTCAGTTCACCCATTGCCACCAGAAGTTCTCTTGCCCTGACATTCCCTCCTGGTCCTGGACTGTGTGGGAGTCAGCCAGTGCATATGGACGAGGCTAAATCAGTACGACTCCAAAAGCCCCGTCCGTCCCCGAAGTCTAGAAATTAAAACTAATAAACTCACCTTGTGAATCAGACTGTGCAGACAAGCATTCACCTTTTGAATCCGGGTTAGCAGAGGGGCATCAGTCTCTGAATGCAAGTCCATCAGAAAGTCCTAGGCAGGGTTGGAGGGTGACCGAGTGCTGGAGACAGGTCCTCCTGCCACTTCCTCACCACGGGCCACTCTTCTCATCAGATTCCCTTCTCCCAGAACCCTTCCAGACAGATGGAAAGGCCAGCCCTCTCTCTCCACCTCCATCTTTTTTTTTTTTTGGTTTTTGGAGACAGGGTTTCTCTGTAGCCCTGGCTGTCCTGGAACTCACTCTGTAGACCAGGCTGGCCTCGAACTCAGAAATCTGCCTGCCTCTGCCTCCCAAGTGCCGGGATTAAAGGCGTGGGCCACCACTCCACCTCCATCTCTTAAAATTGCAGTCAGTTCCTTTCAAACTACCTGGAACCCCACCCCCACCCTGGAACCCCACCCCCACTCCTGTTCCTTATGGGTCTTCTCCCCCCCCCCCCCCCCCGCCCAGTGAGAGACACCCAGGCCACTCTCTGATTCTCTGTGGGGTGCTCAGATGGAGTCCCTCTGAATGGAATGCAGACCACTTCTTCCAGCACAATGAACACTGGTGGCTGTCCTGTCATTTCCAATGCTATTCCAGTTCATGTGCCCTGCCCGTTAACCCTCCCCTTCCCAGAGCAGCCTTTGAGGTCCACGTGCTCCCTGCTTCTCCCTCCCCAGCCCGTGCACAGATGGCTGCCCCCTACCTCGCCAAGGGCCCCCAGCTGCAGCTGCCGTTGCTGGGTCTCCCTCAGCCGGTCTGCGAACCAGGCCTGGCCATGCTCCAGCAGCTCCAGGCCCTGCCACAGAGCATCTTGTTCCCTCTCCAGAGCCTGCATCATCTGCAGCTGGCTTAGAGGAGACACAGGCCAAAACGACTCACTCCCAGCAGGACCCTAGGTATGGCAATCTCCTCTAAAGGGCTCACTATCTGATCACTAAGGATTTGAATAACAAAGGAATACAGAGGGAAAGTCTGTGGGTCCTCAGTTGAGAGGAAATATATGCAGGGTACATCATGGGAGGGGATGTCCCAAGACTGAGTTGGTCTCGCACTCACCCAGAGGAAGAAGTTCTGGGCTCCTGGGTCTTGGCGGCTTGTCCCCAGTGGTAGCAGCAGAACAGTGTAGGGCGCTTGCACCAGGGGTGGCCCACCAGGACCTGGGCTCTCCATGGCTCTAAAGTAGGAAGGGCGGAGCCGGGGCTGGTCCCTCCCCAACCCATCTTCTACCCATCCTGCCTTGTCTTTCAGCCTGTGAGGCCAGGATAATTCTTAAGGCAACAGATAGCTTCCCTTAAACTGTGTGTCAACCTTCATTTTTGTTTTTGTGGTTTTTGTTTTGTATAGTCTGTTGGAAGTAGCTTGTCCTCATTGAGTCCCAAGGACAGAATCTAAATTTATTTAAAGTTTTATTTAGAGTCAGGGTCTCCCTGTGTAGCCTAGCTAGCCTGGAACTCACTATATAGACCAGGCTGGCCTCAAACTCAGAGCTCCACCTGCCTTTGTCTTCCCAGTGGTAGAATTAAAGGTCTGCACCATCGTACCTGCATTTATTTATTTATACCACCATTCCTGACTAAATGTAATTATCTACTTGTTAGTTTATGTGTATGTGTGTGTCCATGAGCTTATGTGTATTCCATGTGTCCCAGAGCCCCTGAGACTAGAAGAGGGTGTAAGATCCCTTGGAACTGGAGTGACACACAGATGTGACCCACCATGTGGTTCTTGGAACCAAAGCCACTTTCTCTGCAAGAGCAGTCAGTGCCTCTAATCACTGAGCATCTGCCCAGCCCAACTGTCACTATATTTGAGTGACTTCCCCCTGTCCCAGCTGATGTCCTGTTGGGTGACCTAAGGAAACACCTTGATCTAAAATAAGCTTTATTCCTAGCACAAGACACAATGTGCAAACTGAGAACTCTGCAGTAAGGGAAAAAAAAAAACCCGAAAAGGCATGGTAGGCCCCGGGGCTCAGGTAGCTGGGAGGCGAGGGAGGACTCTCAGAGGATGGTGGGAGCAGCGGGCAGCACTTCCTGACTAATGAAAATGTCCAGGTCCAGGGTGGGATCCTCCAAGTCCAGTTTTAGAAACGTATCCACCAGTGCCTGGCAGCTGCAGGAGAGACAGAACAGTGTGGCTGCTGGGTCGCCAACTCCCTATGCAGACAGAGGGGAGGGTCTGTGCGGGAAACTGCAGCCTTGGAGAGCCAAGCGTTTCAAAAGCAGCCATGGATACTGAGTTGGTTTTGTTTGTCGTTTTCTGACAAGGTCTTGCTATGTAGCTCAGGCTGGCCTTGAACACCAGGCTTACAGGCACGTGCCCGTGCCACACCTGACTTGGTGAGGAGAAGGAGGAGGAGGAGGAGGAGGAAGAGAGCACGGGGCTGCAGAAAGATGGCTGGGGCCAGGTGAGGGAGAACACAGGAGCTGTGGGGAGCATGGCAGGCCCCACTCACTTTTCCATTTGGTTCCTCCTCAGAAGCTCATTCGTGGCCTTGATGGGTTTCCCACTGCGGATCAAGTCTGAGACCTAGCACAGAGGCACAGGGAGGATGGGGTGAGGACGTTAGGGAAGAGGGGAAATGAGGGTCAGAAGTCCTGTGGGCCTACAAGTCCAGAGTTTCAAGAGGAACAGGAAAGAGGGTGCAGAGATGCCTCAGCAGCTAAGAGCACTGACTGCTCTCTCAGAGAACCTGGGTTCAATTCCCAGCACCCACTGGCAGCTCACAAACCATCTGTAACTCCAGTGTCCTGAGATTGATGTCATTTTCTGACCTCCACAGACACCAGGCACATGTGGTGTATTTATATAAATTCAAGGAAAACACTCATATGCATAAGATAAGTCAATCTTAAACTTAGCAAGAGGAGCAGTGTACTTGAGGGGGCCCGAGGTGGGGTGGTGCTCATTACCTCTTTGCCACGAGCAATGAGTGGGTCAGGAAGCCCAGCCTGGGCCGCTGTGTGGGAGGCGTGGCTGGCACTGGCGACGCCTTGGCAAAGCTGGTAGAAGAAGACAAGGTCTTCCCCATCCTCACAAGTCTCCATGGTCTGTAAAGAGAACAAACAAGGACCCTGTGCCTTCAGTGCCCTGGGGCTGAGAAGAGGGAAAGGCCATGGGCAGAGTGACTTCCTCACCAAATACTGCACCAGGGGTCCTTGCGGCAGCAGCTGCAGCTGAACAAGGCTCAGGAAGTTGGTGGCTACAAAGACGTGGGGGCAGCTGGGTCCCAGTGCTAGCCAGTGACGGAGCACAGCAGCCAGAAGTGCCAGGCCATCCACCTGTCAAAGGGCAGAGGTGAGAGGGCAGAGCCAGGACAGCTGTGTCCTTCTGTAGCTGTCATGGCTTCTCCTCCCCTCTGTGCACGCATCCCCCTTTCTTCCCTGAGGTCAGTCTCCTGCTCCCGTTTCTCATTTTCCTCCATCCCCCCTCCTTAGCATCTCTTCATTTTCCTCCGCACCGAGTTGGTCCCCTTCCCGAATTCATCGATCAGGACCAGCGAGTGCTCTGTGGCATTGTTCACTGCTTTCGCCACCTGCTGGGCATGAAGGGGACAAGGGAGCTTCCTTAGCGGTCAGGGCTGTGATGTGTCATCATGAATAAACTCCTTACATGTGTCTACCCCTAAACCGCAACCTTTTTAATAGCGATGCTCTTATATGCCCGGCCTTCCCCTGCCAGCTGAGAGGTCACACAAAGGAGCCTCAAGAACTGTGGATGGTGTTGCAGCCTCCAGACTCTGACCTCAGTGCTCCCTGGCCCCCAGTGCAGATGCATGCATTGGAGGAAATGTGTTCCTGCCCAAGACTTCCAGGGGCACAGTTTCTACCCGGTCACCCTTCCCCCAGCCCCTGCTGCTCCCTTTAACCTGGTTGAGATCAATCATGAAGGTGGAGAGGCCGAGGGAGATGGATTCGCAGCTGTGAATTCGAGTGAAGATGGCGTCGATTACCCCAATCTCGGCCTCCTCTGCAGGCACGAAACTGCCCACCAGGGCCATGAAAGTGATCAAGCCTACCTGGGCCAGGGCAGGGGAGACAGAACATGGGCCTGTTGCCGTACTATGGGCAAAGTAAAAATGGGTCTCAACTAAAGACATGAACGACAGATTAAAGAGAGGACACAGTGTAACAGAAGAACAGAGCCCTGGAACACAGTTTCCTGGGTCCTGACTTCACAATTAACTCCAGAGTCAAGGTTGTGGGTAAAGGCATACTAGGGAACGGCATGGATCTATTTGGAGGTTGGTCCAGGGACTTGTGGCCACGGAAAGGTCTATCCTAAAGAACAGACTGTCCCTCAGAGGACAAGGACATGTGCTGTATGTGTGTGTGGGGGGGGGCAGAGGATCTGGCCTGGCGGCCAGAGGAGATGGAGATGTGGGCCCCCAGCTTGGCGGCCCCTCACCTGCTTGAGATATATGCTTTTCCCTGAGGAGTTGGGCCCAGTGATGACTTTGACCCTGCCCTGGTCCCCACCACAGTCCGTGGAGTTGGGCACGAAGGTTCGTGCACACAGTTCCATCAGAGGATGCCTGTGGTGGGTAGAGAGACACTGCATGGTTTGTGGACCCAGGGAGGATCCCCACAGCAGGACATGGGGCCCCTTCTCACCTGCCATTCCTGATTCGTACTCCATGGATACAGGGAGAGTAATGCGGTCTCGAATAGCCGTAGTCCCGGGCAGCACTGGCAAGAGCCAACAGGACGTCCAGGCGGGAGGCAAGGTCCAATACCCGAGTCAAGACCGAAGCCCGTGCCAGCACCTGGCACTGCAGCTGGTACATCAACAGGGTCTCCTGGTCTGGAGAAGGAGAGAGAGAGGTGCCTGGAAAGATCTGGAAGCAGGCATGCAGATGCAGTGTGACCATGCAGAGGGGCCAGCATGAGAGCAGGGTCTGTTAGAGCAGCCTGCCCCCTCCTACCACGGGCTCCTCACCCCGGATCTCGCAGTGCAGGTCTCCCAGCAGCGTGTCCAGCTCCTTGGTCCGGGCGCTACGATAGTGCAGCTTGTCCTCTGAGAGAAACTGGGTGCAAGGAGTCCAAACTCTGGGCTTGTTGTCTCTTGGTTTTTGTTTTGTTTTGTTTTGGGACA